>NC_080689.1:28376277-29001277 GCF_030445035.2 Dasypus novemcinctus | reverse complement strand
AGACGGAAACAACCCAAGTCTTCTTCAACCAATGAATGGATACACAAAATGTGGTATATACATACAAAGGAATACTATGCTGCAGTAAGAAGAAATGAAATTGGGACACATATGAAAACATGGATGAGTCTTGAAGACATTATGCTAAGTGAAAGCCAGACACAAAAGGACAAATATTGTATGGTCTCACCAATATGAACTAAATACAAATAATAAATACATGGAGTTAAAACCTAGAGTATAGGTTATTAGGAGATAAGAGGAGAGCTGTGACGCTTAATGTATGTAGAAGTTTTAATTAATTTGACTATAAAAGTGTGGAAGTAGAGTCGATGGTGACACATTATAGTGAGTAGCACCTGGTTTATAAATGGGATTGTGGCTGAAAAGGATAGCCTAGCGATGTAAACGTAATTGAAAGAAAGCTAGAGAATAATCCAAGGAGAATAACACCTTGAACCCAGAGGTAGATGAGAATTGTGGTTAACAGAACAAATGCAAGAATATCCTATGAACTAGAATGGATATATATGACTATTGCAGGGAGGTGGGAATGTTGAGAAGCATAGGAAAAATGCAATTAATGCAACCTATGGTCTACAGTTAACAGCAATACAGTAATAGTCCTGCATCAATACCAAAGATGAACTGTGTTATTAATAGAGTGGTATGGAAAAATATGCCAAATGTATGCTATGGACCATATTGGTAATAGTCTAATGATATTACCTCATACTTTGTAACAAATGTTCCCCAATGCTGTGGTATGTTGATAGAGGAGTGTTGTATGGGTATATTCTACACATGTGCATGATTATTTTATAATTTCACAACTTCTGTAATAAAAATATATTTTCAAAAAAAATAAAGGTTAGGTATAGAATACATACTAATTTAGAAAAATTAAAGTAAAAGTTAAGTGGGGTATCCAAAAATTTAAAAATGAAAAAGCTTTGTTTTTGATGTTTTGCCTTCTATCACTGCATAAGTGTTGCCCTTTATGCACATTGGCAAGGTAACTTCTTCCATCTCTTCCTCAGTGTCTATGTCATTTCTTTTTCTTTTTCTTTTTTTTCTAACGTTTAAGCTTGTCTTCACAAAAGTTTTAGATCACAGTAATTCATCTATACAATATACTGTACTCCCACACATCCAACACAAGACACTTTGTCCCTTCCCCAGCAATAATATTTTTACATGTTCAGACTATATTTACTGCAACTGATGTACAGATATTGAGACAATAGCTTTCAAACAAGGTTACACTTGGGTTTACATTATGGTTTATATTTTAGACTATAGGCCCCTATACATTTTTTGTGTAATTTAATATGTCTTATATCCATCCTTGCATAATCCTGTGGAACACTTCCACTGCCCCACAGTTACATTGATTCCATCTATTCAATACCTCTTTCCCCCTCCCCTCAGGGCCCACAGTGAAAATCAATCTTCATTGCTTGAAGTGCCATGTTCAGAGATACTTGCAACAATGTTGAGGGCTTGACATGATTGACTGCCCTAATGCATTGGGAGCCATAATTTCTCTCGAGAGATACAATTCCCTCTATTTGAGAACAGCAGACTTCACCGGATGTGGGTAAACTTTCACTCCTATTGTATGGGTCTCCATCCAATGATATATCCCACTATCACAAAATGAGCACTCACACACTCCCTACAAGCCTATCCTGTGTCAGATTCTCCCCTTTAAGCATCTTAAACAGGTAACCTTCCTTATTATATTTTTGAAAAAATTTTCTCAACATTATACTCTCAATCACATACCTGACAATCTTCTATGTTCATATGTTCCCCCATGCTTCCCCCAATTTCTTGGGCCATATTACCCATTGTCCCATCCCTAGCCCCCTTCAAGCCTGCAAAACCCCACCCAAAGTTATGCCTATGCCCCCATTTTATCCCCTCCCTCTACAAATACTTAGCTCCAGCTTATCATAGATTTCACCTAGGTAGGTGTCAGCTTGCAACCTTCCTCTACCCCCCAAATTCCTTTAAGCCTATCATCCAGTCTCTAGCTCTCTGAGGCGGTTTGGTTTACTTACTTCATATCATTGAGGTCATGTCCTATTTGTTCTTCAGTGCCTGGGTTGCTTCACTCAACATAAGATTCTCAAGATTCACTCATGTTATCACACGTGTTTGTAGTGTATTCGTTCTTAAAGCGAATGTGTATATACCACATTTTATTTATCCATTCATCTGTTGATGGGCATTTGGGTTGATGCCAACTTTTGGCAATAGTGAACAATGCTGCTATGAACATTGGTGTGCATATATCGGTTTGTGTCCTTGTTTTCAGGTCTACTGGGGATATACCCAGCAGTGGAATTGCTGGGTCATATGGCAAATATATAGCTAGTTTTTTTTAGAAACTGCCAAACTATGCTCCAGAATGGCTGGATCCTTCTGCATTCCCACCAGCAGTGGGATAAGTGTTCCCATTCCTCCACATCTCTCCAGCATTTGTAGTCTTCTGTTTTTTTAATAGCTGCCAATCTTGTGGGAGTAAGATGGTATCTCACTGTAGTTTTGATTTGCATTTCCTTAATAGCTAGAGATTTGAAGCATTTTTTTCATGTGCTTTTTAGCCATTTGTATTTCTTCTTTGGAGAAGTGTCTGTATAAATCATTTTCCCATTTTTTTAAATGGGTTGTTTGTCCTTTTATTTTCTAGATATAGGAGTTCTTTATATATGCAGGATATAAGTCTCCTATCAGATATATGGTTACCAAATATTTTCTCCCATTGTGTAGGCTCTCTTTTCACTTTCTTGACAAACTCCTTTGAGGTACAGAAGGCTTTAATTTTGAGGAAGTTCCATTTATCTATTCATTCTTTTGCTGCTCATGCTTATGGTGTGAGGTTCATGAAGCTGTTTCCTATTACAAGGTCCTGTAGATGGTTCCCTACATTGCTTTCCAAAGTCTTTATGGTCTTGGCTCTTATATTTAGGTCTTTGATCCATCTTGAGTTGATTTTTGTATAAGGTGTGAGTTGGTAATCCTCTTTCATTCTTTTACATATGGATCCAGTTCTCCATTTGTTGAAGAGGCCACTCTTTCCGGGTTGAGAGGGTTTGGTGGCCTTATCGAATATTATGTGACTGCATATGTGAGGATCTATATCAGAACTCTCAATTCGGTTCCATTGGTCTGTATGTCTCTCCTTGTGCCAATATCATGCTGTTTTCACTACTGTAGCTTTATAGTAGGTTTTGAAATCAGGTAGTATGATTCCCCCAATTTTACTTTTCTTTTTCAATATGTCTTTGGCTTTTCGGGGTCTCTTTCCTTTCCAAATAAATTTCATAGCTAGTTTTTCTAGTGCATTAAAGAATGCTGTGTTGATTTTTATTGGGATTGCATTGAATGTGTAAATCAGTTTTGGTAGGAAAGACATCTTAATAATATTTAGTCTTCCTATCCATGAACAGGGAATATTCTTCCATTTATTTAGGTCTTCTTTGATTTCCTTGAACAGTGTTGTGTAGTTTTCTGTGTATAAGTTTTTTTACATCTTTAGTTAAATTTGTTCCTAGGTATTTGATTTTTTTATTTACTATTGTAAATGGTATTTGTTTCTTGATTTCCTCCTGAGCTTGCTCATTATTGGTGTACAGAAATGCTACTGATTTTTGCTCATTGATCTTAAAACCTGCATCTTTCTAAACTCATTTATGAGTTCTAGAAGCTTTGTTATAGACCTCTCAGGGTTTTCTATGTATAGGATCATGTCATCTACAAATAATGAAATTTTGACTTCTTCCTTTCCAACTTGAATGCCTTTTATATCTGGTTCTTGCCTCAGTGCTCAAGCAAGTACTTCTAAGACAATGTTAAATAGAAGGGGTGATAGTGGCATCCTTGTCTTGTTCCTGATCTTAGAAGGAAGGATTTTAGGATTTCACCATTCTAAATGATGTTGGCTGTGGGTTTTTCATATATACCCTTTATCATGTTCAGAAAATTTCCTTGTATTCTGATCTTTTGCAGTGTTTTTATCAAGAAAGGGTGCTGTATTTTCTCAAGTGTCTTTTTTGCATCTATAGATATGATCATGTGATTTTTTTCCTTCAATCTGTTTATGTCGTGTATTGCATTGATTGATTTTCTAATGTTGAACCATCCTTGCATACCTGGAATGAATCTCACTTGGGATTTGTTTAATGTGTTGTTGAATGTGGTTATCAAGTATTTTGTTGAGGATTTTAGCATCTAGGTTCATTAGAGAAATTGGTCTGTAATTTTCCTTTCTCGTGGTGTCTTTGTTTGGCTTTGGTACTAGGGTAATGTTGGCATTATAGAATGAGTTAGGCAATGTTCCTTCTGTTTTGATTTTTTGAAAGAGTTTCAGCAAGATTGGCATTAGTTCTTTCTGGAATGGTTTGTAGAATTCACCTGTGAAGCTGTCTGGCCCAGGGTTCTTCTTAGTTGGGAAATTTTTAATGACTGATTCTATCTCTTTACTTGTGATTGCTTTGTTGAGATCATCAATTTCTTCTTTTTTAATATAGGTTGCTTATGTGTGTCTAGGAATTTGTCCATTTCCTCTAAATTGTCCTTCTTGTTGGAATATAATTTTTCAAAGTATCCTTTTATGATAGTCTTTATTTCTTTGGGGTCAGTGGTGATATCTCCTATCTCATTTCTTATTTTGTGCATTTGCATCTTTTCTCTTTTTTTCTTTGTTAGTCTAGATAAGGGTTTGTCAATTTTTTTGATCTTCTCAGAGAACCAGCTCTTGGTTTGGTTTATCTTTTCAAGTGCTTTCTTATTTCCTATTTCATTTAGTTCTGCTCTTATCCTTGTTCTTTCTTTTTTTCTTCTTCCCTTGGGGTTACTTTGTTGTTTTTTTTTCTAATTCCTCCAAGTGTGCAGTTAGTTATTTGATTTTAGTTCTTTCTTCTTTAATGATGTATGAATTTATGGCTATAAATTTCCCTCTCAGTACTGCTTTTGCTGCATCCCATAAGGTTTGGTAGTGTTGTGTTATTATTTTCATTAGTTTCATAGTAGTTATTAATTTTTTTTGAGATTTCCTCTGTGATCCACTGTTTTATAAGAGTGTGCTGTTTAATTTCCATATTTTGTTGTCAAATCTGGGCCTCTGACCCTTGCAGATTTCCAGCTTTACTCCACTGTGGTCAGAGAAATTATTTCATATGATTTTGATCTTTTTTAATTCATTGAGACTTTCTTTGTGGCCTAGCATATGTTCTATCTTGGAGAATGATTCATGTGCATTTGAGAAAAATGTGTATCCTGCTGTATTCAGGTGTAATGTTCTATATATGTCTATTAGGTCCAGCTGTTCTAATATACTGTTCAAAATTATTGTTTCTTTATTGATTCTCTTTTGAGATGTTCTGTCCAAAGTTGATAGTGGTGTATTAGAGTCCCGCACTGTAATTGTAGAGGCATCTCTTCTTTCACTTAGTTTTTTCAGTGTTTGCCTCATGTATTTGGAGGCACCCTTGTTAAGAGCATAAATGTTTATGATTATTCATTCTTCTTGAAAGATTATCCCTTTCACTAATATGTAGTGTCTGTCTCTGTCTCTCACATTTTTTTTTGCATTTAAAATCTCATTTGTCTGATACTAATATAGCTACTCCTTCCCTTTTTGGTTATTGTTTGCTTGTAAGATTGTTTTCCAGCCATTCACTTTCAACCTCCTTAAATCCCTGGGTCTAAGATGTGTTTCTTGTAGACAGCATATAGATGGGTCATATTTCCTTATGCAATCTTCCAATCTGAATCTTTTGACAGGTGACCTTAATCCATTGACATTCAGTATTATTACTTTCAAGGAATTATTTATGTTAGTCATATTTTCTTTGGACTTGTGCTTGTCATATTTTGTTTGATTTTTGTTTCTCTTTTTGCCTTTTTTGTTGCTCTTACACTCTCCTCTAGCTCTGCCTCTCCCGTTTTTTTCTTTCTTCCTGCAGAACTCCCTTTAGTATTTCTTGAAGGGCAAGGTTCTTGTTGACATACTCTCTTAGTTTCTGTTTATCTGTGAATATTTTGACTCTCCATCATTTTTGAATGCTAGCTTAGCAGGATAGAATATTCTTGGTTGGAAATTTTTTCTTTTAGTACCTTGACTATGTCATACCACTGCCTTCTTGCCTCCATGGTTTCAGATGAGAAATCAGTGCTTAATCTTATGGAGCCTCCTTTGTATGTGATGGTTCTCTTTTCTCTTGACACTTTTAGAATATTCTCTTTGTCTTGAGCATTGGATAATATGACAAGTATATGTCTTGGAGTAGGCCTGTTGGGATTTATGCTGATTGGGGTGTGTTGTGCTTCTTGAACGTGTACATTCATCTCCCTCAGTAGATTTGGGAAGTTTTCAGCCATTATTTCCTCCAACATCCCTTCTGTCCCCTTTCCCTTCTCTTCTCCTTCTGGAATGTCTATAATGCATATGTTTGTACATTTTGCATTGTAATTCAGGTCCCTAAGTCCCAGCTGGATTTTTTCTATCTTTTTACATATTAGTTCTACTATCTGCTTGATTTCAGATGTACTGTCTTCCACATCAGTAATTCTCTTCTCTGCCTCTTCTAATCTGCTGTTATTTGCTGAGAGTGTATTTCAGATTTCTTGAATTGTGCTGTTCATCACCATCATATCCATTATCTTTTTGTGTATGATTGCAATTTCTTCTGTATTCTCTCCAAATGTTTTCTTCATATTGTTAATCTCTTCCTTTACTTCATTAAATTGGTCCCTAATATATGTTTTGAAAAATTTAATTACTTGTTCAATGTTCTGCTCCTCTTGCTGGTTTTTAGTTTGTTCATTGGATTGCACCACGTTTTCATGATTATTAGTTTGGTTTGTAGTTTTTTGTTGCTGTCTGGTCATCATTTTATCTTGATGGGTTCAATCAGTTCATTAGCTTCTTTGTCTAGTCTTGGGGTTTAATTAGTTGTTTTTGTGTAAGTGTTATGTCTTCTCTTTGTCACTTTGTTCTTCTTATTCTATTTTCTTGCTGCTGGCTAAGTTCACTTTGAAGGAAAATTTTAGGGCCAGGGAAAGCAAAATGAGTAAGAAAAGAAAATGTATAAAGTAGTATTAATAATAAATGTTAACGAAGGAATCATGTGAGATCTAGGAGAATGGATATTAGACTCTTGTAAGCTGTATACAGTTATAGCAATAAGTAGAGTGCCTGTAATGAGACAGTCAACTGGATATGGGGAGGAATATAGTATGAATTAAAAGGCCAGTGTTTTCCTGAGAGAGGGAAAGAGAAAAGATAGACATTAATATAAAGAGTGAATAAAAGACAGAAAACAGAACAAAGGTATTGGAAATAAAAAGTCAGACAATTTGGAGGCCAAGCAAAAGGAGGTGGAATATAAGAGAAACAATAGATGATGGAGTATAGAAAGATGTAGAGGAAAGAGGATAGCATTGGTGGCCAAAATCAATGCACATGGAAAAGAGGAAACGGAGGATTAGGAAACACAGCAAATGTGAAGTGCTCCCTGCAGCACCTATTATATAAAATAAAATAAAATGAAAAAGAAGAGAAAGGAAAAAAAAGAGAAAAAAACGTGGGGGGGGGGACAAAAATGTGGGGGGTGGGAGAAGCAAGCAAGAGAAAGAAAAAGAGAAGAAAACTAGCAAAAAAGAAAAAAGAAAAAGCTCCTTGCGGGGATAAAGAGGAAGAAAAAAACAGTAAACAATACAGCAATAACCACCAGAACAACAACAAAAAAACATTTTCAAGCTAGGAATCCTCTTTGCAGTTAAATAAAATGTTTAGGGATCTGACATTCCCCCTTTCTCCCTTCTTCACTTCCCTCTCTCCCAGGGCAGCAGGAAAGCTGCATGAGGGTCCAGTAGGAGATTCAAGTGGGTCCTTAGTGAACCAACTCAACACAGAAGACAATGACTCTTTATTTCCAGCGAGAGAACACCTACACCTCACCAGAAACCCCAAATATGCTATGGGAAGCTTGGAAAACGCATCCTACAGTCTCTCCCCCTTAGGTGTGCTAGGGAAGGGCTAATTGATTTTCTGACTGCACCTTCTCCCAGACCAAGTTCTCTATCCTAGGGCATTTAGGTAAATTGGGCTTTCTCAGCAGATTCGCCTCTCCTTTCTTCCAGGCTCTCCCCAAGTCAGATGGTATGCTCCTCCAAGCTCAAAAAAAAAAAAAAAGCAGGGAGCTAGGGTAATCACAGACCTCAGATGGACCTCAGAGTGCTCTGGATTCGGTAATGGGAAGTCTGGGATATTGCGGACACAAGGTATGTGAGTCTGTGGAGTGTGGGCTATGACCTGGGAACCACGCATCTGGTAAACACGGGGTTTGGGAACACCACAGCCCATGGCCACCAGTCCTAGGGGAAGGGTCCTGTCCACAACTTCTGACCTCTGTGTCAGAAACCCAAAATTCTACCTCTTGCAAGAATCTCTTCTGTCACTGTCTCACCAAATCGACGTCCAGACATTCCTGCCCTGTAAGCACCTGAAACAGCCCACTCTGTCAGGACTCCTACTCAGCCGCTTCTTTGCAGGACAGAGTATGAGGTGCACTCACTCAGACACCAACTTGCCCTGCCTCCAGAACTTTGCTTTTTGACCAAGCCAATACAAAGGCCCTGATTAAATTCAAGTTGGTGGTAGGTCACTGTTATCAAAGGTTCTCTCTCTATAGTAGTATCTGTTATTACTAAATGTTGTCATTGTAGAGAGGATTTATTCTTATAAAAGTTTCTATCCAAAGCTCCCAGTTTTGAGGGCATAGATTTGTCAATAATCCTGACTCTCTGGACAAATTCTAACTAAAAACTAAAATTTTGTACTAGTAAAGGACTACAAATCTACCATTAAATTCAGTGGCCCAAAGGCATTGCAGCTTCTAGTATACTAAACAGGCACATGTCTAGGGAGTAGTAATATGCTGACAGGGCAGTGATAAGGAAGTAAGGTGAGGTGATTATGGAGGAATGGCTAAATCCAGGTAGTGGTGTTAAACTCCATCAAGAATAGTGCATTTCTGTCATGGTATAGTTTTCTCTGGATGGAGTTCATTTACGGAAGGAGGAAACTTCAGGAGAAGCTGATCCAAGTCTTCTCATATAATAGGGTTCTTACCAGGATTTGAGAGCCAACCAGAATACTATTGGACATATTACTTTAGAGTCACTAGTGATTTACAAGTGCCTTTAGTGCTTGTAATATATGGGTCCCACCCAGATTTCAGGTGAGTCAGCAGTTCACTGGCAAAGCAGAATTGCCCAATTCTCACAGGGTAACACATGAATCCTGGGAAGACAAAATACTGATTGGAATGGGTGGCCAGCCCTTTCTAGTAAGGGTCATAGGAAATCGGCTTTGTGCAGCTGCCCATTTGGGTACCCATATATACTCATCACAGAGAAGCTTAGGCTCTCTTGAAATTACATGTGTAAGATGTTATAGTTTCAGGTTATAGCTTATAACAAAGTTTTATATGCAGCTGTATAGACACTAAGAAAAGTTAATATTCTGTTAGAACTTGATAATATCAAAATGATCAGTCCCCATTATCTAGAATTATATCCATAGGCCTAGATTAATTAGGAACCTTTGTAATAGTGCTCTTACTTATTTTCTTCGACGCTCCTTTCCCTGCATGATCAGTTATGGGCATGCAACAGAATGTCTGACGGTTTTCTGTGCCATAACAAAATCAAGCAGAGAAAGATAAAAGTTTAGAATATAGGATCATAGCTAATCAGGTTTGTATGACATGGAGTCCTGGAGCCAAACCTTAAAGTCATTCTGCCTTTCCATCGGATGTGTATGTACAAACCAGGTGAGAGGAATAGGATGGAAAGAAGGCTGGAGCGAATTGGAGATAGGGGAATAAAATAAGGTGACAAGGAGTATTAGAAAATAAGTAAATTGCAGAGAGTGGAGGTAAAGGAAACAAGGAATAAATCTTCCTAGATATATATTATGTTTGAACATTTTTTCCTTAAGGTGATCAGTGCTGCTTTGCTAGGAAAACTAAGAACTTTTTGGCTGAGACTATGGATGGCCTATGTGCCCCAAGATCTGGGAGTACTTCTCTGGTGGAAGATGGCAGTGTCACCAGGGATGTGTTGAAATCTTGGTATGTGAATACAATGCAGAATCCCAGAAGAAGACTGTGGTGCAAGTTTCTCTGTGGTGCTTCATGGGAACACAGGTTCAGACACAACAGAAACTTTCAGCAAATGACTGCTTTATTACTTACTAAGGACAAAGTACTGAAAGATCAGGGGAACATCTCACTATGGCAGGTCTCCTGGGGAGGTTAACAGCTTGGGTCAGTGTCAGTAGATGGCAGCTCCATGCTCCCCATACTGTGTTGGAGAGGAGAAACAAATCTGTGCTGTTTAAGTATTGAACATCTACCCACCTAGGGGGAGGGTGCCCTGCCCTGAGAGTTCCTGCTGTGACAAGCATCTGGGGCTGCTCGCTTCCAGTTTCTGGGTTCAAGGTGGTATGGTAGGGCATTGGCATTAGATCTAACATCTCCAGGCTGTGTAATGGAAACAGATTGAAATAGAAACATCTGCGTATAATAGAAAAGGGGAAACAACGTCTAGGAGATTGGCTGCTAGATGTATCTGTGATTTCTCTAGCAAACACCCACTGATTAGAAGCTGGATTTAACTTTCAGCCTGAACCCAGTGTTCTAAATACTTTAAATGCTTTAAATGAAAAGTACTACAAAAATTATTACATATGCTATCATTACATCTTCTGTATGACACTTTAAGGATAAATTGCTCTTCTTCATGCTTGCTAGAGGACTAGGCATTTTATTGTAGTGTATATTCCTTTCACATATACTTTGCAAGTTAGGCCTGAGGCAAGCCTAAGGGGAAAGGATACCATGGAGATCCTATTTATTTCAGGACTATAGCTGTTATAAAATTATAAAATATCTGAGGTTAGGGAGATTAAGGTTAATCTTGCAGATTCTTTAGAGACCTTTCAAGATGGTTCTTTTCTTCCATTTACATTGTCTTTTCTTTTGCCTCTTTGTCTTTTCTTCTGTCTCTTTTCTTTGAATAAATCAGTCTTATTGATACATATTAATAAAGCATATAATCCATCCAAAGTGTACAATCAATGGTATTTGATATAATCACATAGCTGTGCATTTATCAATTCAATCATTATTAGAGCATTTTCATTATTCCTATAATAATAATAATAATAAACAAAACCAGACAAAATCTCATCACTACTCAATCTCTCTATGCTTCCCCTGACATATATAGCTGCTATTCTGTTTCTGTCTCTTTAGTTTATTTGTATTTATATTTAGTGTAGATGAAGTCAAGCAATATGTAGTACCTTGTGTCTAGTTTCTATGCCTTATTGTATTTCCTTTTTTTACAACTACTTATCATGCATTAAGAAATATGCTAGAAACTAGAAATGAAGACAGACAAAACAAAATCTTGGACCCCAAAGAACACTTGTCTGGTAAAGGAGACAGAGAAACTGTAGGATAAGTTACAAGGCATGGTCATAGAGAGACCTCTGAAAGCACCAAAGAGAACAGTCTGACTTTGTCCAGCCTATCAGGTATTGCTTGGCAGGCAAGATGATACCAGAGTTATCATCTTGAAAGATAAGTAGCAGATAACCATGCAGACAATGAAAGAGAATATTCTCAAGGGAAAAGGAACATTTTTAATCAGAAAAATGAAACTTGTTTGTTATGGTTGGAGTGCATGCATATTTTACAATTCTCACTCACTTTGGCCACCAGGGGATACAGGCTGTTCAATTGGGGTCATTACTGACAAGAAAAACTTCTCTTTGTATTGAGTTGAATCTATTCATTACTCCAACCTGAAGCAAGTTATACAAAAGTTTCTTGGTCTACACTGTTATGCTGAAAATGAAATAAACAGACATAAAAAGGGGGTGCGGCAGAGATAGAGTTGAGAAGATAGGTTACCAGGAGACAGAAAAGGAGTAGATAGTGATGAGGTGATGCTCAGTCTGGGCAGAACCTATGAGAAGGTAGAAGGGGGTGGTTTGTCAGTGGATGGGGGTGATGGTGGTGCAGAGATGTGAGTGAGAGCGACAATGCTGGAGTGTGAGGATATATTAGTCAGCCAAAGTGGTGCTGATGCAAAATACCAGAAATTGGGTGGTTTTTATAAAGGGTATTTATTTGGGGCAGGAGCTTTCAGATTCCAGGTCATAAGCATAAGTTACTTCCCTCACTAAAGCCTATTGGAACAAGATGGCTGCCAATGTCTGCAAAGGTTCAGGCTTCCTGGGTTCGTCCCTTCCAGGTTCCTTGCTTCTCTCTGGATTCAAGGTTCCTTTCTTCCTGGGGCTTGCTTCTCTTTCCTCTGTGTGCACCAACTTAAGACTTCAGCATCAAACTCCAACATCAAAACTCCAACATTAAGAACCCTTCACTCTGTCCTTTTCCATGCCATTTATCTGTGAGTCCCCACCCAGCAAGGGGCAGGGACTCAATGCCCCAGTGGCCTAATCAAAGCCCTAATCATAACTCAATCACAGTCAGCTACAGACCAGACTACAAACATAATCCAATATCTATTTTTGGGATTCATAACCATATCAAACTGCTACAGAGGGTGAACAGGGTTGGCGGGGGTGGAGGGGATTGGACTATCCATGAAACTGGGAGGAGGGCTGGAAGGAAAAGGTGAACTCTGGGAAGTCAGAGGTCTGTGGGCAAAATACAACTGTGGAAATATTCTTTTGGCAAATATGGTAGGGGAGAAAGGGTACACCTGGGGCATGCTTCTATGGAATATGTATGTGTTCATCTTACTATAGGGTGTTGTTTCAGTGGGTGGAGACCCACACCATAAACGACAAAATATTAAACTCCCATTCTGGGGAGTCTGACTATGTTCTCAAATAAAAGGACAAAAATCTCTTGAGCACATAGGCAGGGCCTAGTAAAAGAAAACAGACCAAATTGTGGAGACCTCAATATTAATCCATGTTACTATGAACTTTATTCTTGAAAAACTGAAACTTAGTAGTTACTGTACGTTCTGAGGGGAGGAGAAAGGAAGAGTAGGTGGAACCTAGGGTGATTTAAGGGCATGGTTCTGCATGATTTTACAATGACGGATATAGGCAATTATACAGTTTGTCAAAACCTATAAAATTGTATGGTGCAAAGTGTAAACCATAACGTAAACTATAGATCATGGTTAGTAGCAAAGTTTCAATATTTTTTCAACAATTGTAACAAATATACCATGCTCATGTAAGATGTTATTAGTAGGGGAAAATGTGAGAGGAGGAGAAGGTGGGGTATATGGGAATCCCCTATATTTTTGGTGTAACTTTTCTGTAACCTAAAACTTTCTTGGAAATAAAAAAAAAAAAAAAAAAAGGACACCTGGGAAAGGTATAGAAGAAATTGTAGTCATACACAAAAAGTTAATGATTTTTATACGGTAATGAAAGGCACGGTGCAAGAAATTCTCTTTTGGCTTTGTTTATAGGGTACTTTTGGATTACAGAAAAGCTTCAGCTATGGCAGGGGGATCGCTGCTGCAGGATGGAGGTAGGGTGTGAAGTATAGGAAAAGCTGCACCTGGGGCATGCGTCTGTGGAATATGAATGTGAACGTTGTCATAGGGTGTTATCTCAGTAGGTGGAGACCCACACAATAACCAACAAAATTTTAAGTTCCCTTCTTGGGGAGTCCTACTACATTCTCTAATAGAGTGACAAGAATCTCTAGAGTACTTAGGCAGTGCCTAGTAAAAGAAAACAGACCAATATACCAAGACCTTGATATTAATGCTTGCACTTACGAACCTTATTCTTGTAAAATTGAAACTTAGCCTAATAATATCTGTTGCCTAAGAGTTACCTCCTGAAAACCTCCTTATTACTCAAATCCGGCCTCTCTCTAAGCCAAACAGCAAATAAACTCACAGCCTCACCCCAGCATAGAACATGACTCCTAGGGATGAGCCTTCCTGGCACTAAGGGATTATTACAAAGCGCTAACTAGCTACGCATTTGGAAAAAGACCATGACCAAAATGGGGAAATAATAAATAAAAAAGAGTTTTTATGGCTAAGAGATTTCAAAGTGAGATGGGAGGTCATTCCAGAGGTTACACTTACACATGTCTCAGGAGGATGACACTATCAGCCACAGTAAACAAAGCCTCAAACAGGTGTGCTCCTAAGAGCTCTAGAGACATCCGGACATTATAGACAAGGCATACAACCCCATGAAATCAGCACCCCATCAGTGTGCCTTACCTTGGAATATATGTTAACCTATTTCAAGTAACTCCAAAGCAGTAGCCTTAGATTCATTTATAATTTCCCCACCCATTACTTTTCTGCCCCTTTTGTTTATGTAAGAAAGAAATCTTATTCTGGAAGAAAATAAGGTTCTCTCAATTGAGAAGAAAATAATTTATTTTCAATTTTGCAAGAAGGGGCGCACAACCAGAAAACATGACTGGCTCCCCGAACAAAGAAAAATGACACAATTTGTACCCCTAAGCCTAGCACACAAGCCCTTCCTCTGTTTCTCCACAGATTGGATATTTCAGAGGTGATAGCCTATCTGAGAAGTCTAACTTTCCCACGGAAATTTTTTGATTAACCACTTCCTCTATTACATTCCAACCATTTTAGCTATTCCCTGTTCCTTTTCCAAGTAAGGAATGGAATTTAGTGCTGAACTGGTATTAACTTATCTCTTTCTCATGCATCCTTTTTACCAGCTATAGGACTGGCTTAAGCTGGTTTCCTTTGTTCTTGCTTAACCTGGGAGTGGGAGACTGAGGCAGTAGGCTGCCAGCTTACATTAATTAATATTTTCTTCCTTTATGTGAAAACTAAACTAATCTCCATTTCTTACAATTCCTCCTCTTTCTTTTAAACTCTTTTTAGTTTTCACATTTCCATTCTTCAAATTGTGAAAGAGCTGTCTCACACTCTATCATAGGGTTCTTTCTTTAAGGGGGTACATATTGTTTTGTCTTATGGGTATTGGTTTGGTTAGGGAGGTTTTAATGAATTTTTTAACTAGCTTTTGGGCACATGGAATGATTCAACATCTGACTGTGGTAAGCACTCTAGCTGAGTTAATGAGAGAGGCTAAGATAGACCGTGCAACCCTTTTCCATTTTCCTTTTTTTTTTTTTTAAGATTTATTTATTTATTTTTAAATTTTATTTCTCTCCCCTTCCCCCCTGTCCATTGTTTGCTCTCTGTGTCCATTCACTCTGTGTTCTTCTTTGTCCACTTGTATTCTTTGTCAGTGGCAACGGAAATCTTTGTCTCTTTTTGTTGCATCATCTTGCTGTGTCAGCTCTCTGTGTGTGCATCACTGCTCCTGGGCAGACTGCGCTTTTTTCATGCTGGGCAGCTCTCCTTGCAGGGTGCACTCCCTGCGTGTGGGGCTACCCTACACGGGGGACACCCCTTCGTGGCAGGACACTCCTTGTGTGCATCAGCACTGTGTGTGGACCAGTTTCACCACACAGGCCCTGGGTTTGAACCCTGGACCTCCCACGTGGTAGGCAGATGCCCTATCAGTTGAGCCAAATCTGGTTCCCCCTTTTCCATTTTCTAAACCAATTCTCAAGCCAACCTGTGAGTGAATTTTTTGCTAACAGATAGGGCTGTTAGACCTTTTAAAACTTTAGTGATAGTTCCATCAGGGGCAGTGTTATTAGGATGAATATACAGCAACTACCTCCAATCATAACACAGACTCCCCCTTTCTCAGCTAGCATTATATTTAAGGCCATTCTGTTTTCCCATGCCATTTTGCTGGTAGCATTTATTGTTCTGCAATTCCCTTAACTGCATTCATGGTGTAATTAATAAATTTCTGTTGACTATAATAAATGTAATTAATTTAATTTACATTTTTATTAAAGGTGGTCCACTAGAACAAGAATGACTTAAACCCAGCTGCTACCTGAGTTTTAGCCTTAAATTCATTTGGGACTCCTCAGGGGACTCCTATATTGTCTAGATAGATCCCCTTGTTAAAAGAACTAAGTAGACTTCTCTTTTCTCTCTCTCCTTGGGATGTTATTTTCACTTTTTTTCAAATGCCAATGTGAACGGAATAGCCAGTTGGGCCAGAGCACAGGTTCTGCCCCACCTCTCAGGCAGTATTGGTTGGAGAACACCCTTTCTTTCCACAGTGCCACCACAGGTTTGCTCAAGGGCTGACCAAACTGGAGAAATTGTTATTATGATCACTGCTTACATTCTACACTCGTGTATACAAGGCCATTGTTCCAAGGTCCCAGAATCCTTCCCCCTGTCAAGAGAGACAAGCAGAGTGATTCCCTGGGCCTAGATGGTAGGCAGATATGGCCTTTATGTTTTCGTTTTTGACTGGTGGGAAGAAAGAGGACAATGTAGTACAATTTTCACCAGGAGTACCATTCTGGAAGAGGAGTATCATGCACTTAAACTCCCTTTCATGCTTTTCCATACTTAGTGGAAAGGGTACAAATATGAGCCGTGGGTCAACCTATGCACAAATGTAACTGTTTCTTCTGTTAAGATTCTGGGCTATATATTTGTTTCATTCTACCCAGTCATTTGTGTCCCCAAATCCTGTCTCTATTTTTATGGTTTGCTTTAAATCTTTGCCTTAAGTATTCTGACTGCTTTGAGATCATTTTGAATTGGGGAACTGACTGGCTTTTGATTGGTTTTCCTGTGGTATTTCTGAAGGGTTAGCTGGAGAGGGTGTTGTTGATGTCATGTCTGCAGGGGGAGGAAGGGTTTGGATAGGGAACCTCCCCAGAGGATTTTTAACCTGTAATGTTTGCTCCCATTCCATAGACTCTATCGACTACTTGGTCCCTGGTGCTGCTCCCAGTTTCTAATTTGTTTGCTTTTTTAATAATTATTACTACTGGATTGCACTGAAGACTTTTGTTGTTTGGTGGTGTATTATCTTTATAAAAGGATATTTTACCCTTTGATGGCCTCAAACTTGGTGAGACCCTTTCCGTATTCACAGTCCATCCTTTATACTGGGTACTCTACCATACATTATCTTAGGAAGGGCGGGGGGGGGGGCTTGACTGTAACCATTTCCCACTGACTCTGGGCATAGGTATTTATTTTTCCCACTCAGCCATTGCAGGAATTCTAAATTTCTACAATCTATTACCTGGCAGGCACCAAACTTCATCATCTGGGACTCCAGACCTTCCGTTATGTTTACAGCTAATTTGATGGGGCAGTTGTTCTTGGGTTTGGAACATCATGGCTAGTAAAAGTATTTTTTACGTGTAACAGAAGGTTTGAATTTTTCTTCAGTATTCTGACAGGACTAAGGCCATTGTTGACTAGGACGGTATACAGCTTAACCCCCTCCCTCCTCCAATTATTGTCTTTTCAGTGTGATCTTTAAGAGATTTGGGGTTGAAATTATTTTCCAAGATGCAAAACTAAGTTGTTGGGTACTTATTTTCCTGTTCAAGTACTGGCTCTTTTACTCAAGTATAGTGAGTCCAGCCTTTTTCTGCCATTTGGACTGCTCTTTCAGTTGTCAGCAAGACTTCACAAGGTCCTTCCTAGGTCGGTTGGAGTTTGGACTCTTTCCATGACTTGATTAGGACCCAGCTGCCAGATCAGTGTTGGTGGACTGCAAATGTAAGAGGTGGAGTCTGAGTCAGCAAACCCCAATATCTGAGGAATGACAAAGTAGCAGACAAGTCCAGTACATAATTTTGAAGAAAGAGATTCTTTGACTCAAAGGAGGGGAGTTCTCAAGCCTTCCCAGACCAAAAAGCATTTCATAAGGAGAAATTCCCTGTTCCCGTCTAGGGGCAGTTTGGATTCTTAACAGAGTTATAGGTAAACATTTAACCCATGGTAATTTGGTTTTTAAGACCAACTTAAAGAGATTTTTTTTAAAAGTTTGGTTCATTCATTCCACTTAACCTGAGGATGGGGGGTGCCAGGGTGTATGGAAGTTTCATGTGACACCTAGACCCTGCATAATATTTTGCAATACTCTGTGTATTGCATTGTGACTACCATTGTTTAAATCTGTATTTTCTACTAACCCATATCAGGGAATGATTTGTTCAATGATAATTTTTGAAGTCCCTGATGCTGTAGCTGAAGCAAGAGGGTATGTTTCTACCCACCCTGAACATACTTTAGTGGGCCTGCAGGGGGCATTTCAGTATTATCGACCTGAATGCTCTGGAATGGTCTGAGGTCAGGCTCCCTCCCCCTGGCACTTGCTTTTTTAAATTTTGTTATTAATTTTCTGACAGATTATGCACCGTTCACTTATTTGTTTGGCTATAGTATAAAGCCCACACGCCCAAAATGCTTGGGGACCAGGTCACACATGGCCTGTGCTCCCCAATGACTTCCTTGGTGCAAAATCACTAGTACTTCCTTCATTATTTGCTTATTCAAAATCTGCCGCTGTCTGGGAGGAGCCACTTCCCTTGGCTATCTAAGGTGGCCCCCAAATATTTTAGTTCTTTTACTTTCTTTTCAGAGAATACAAGGATTCCAATTTCTTTGGGGATAGAGTGTATTAGGACCTTCAGTTCCAGAGGGGAACAGAGGGAAGCCTCTTTGGCCTTTTCATCAGTCAATCTGTTGCCTTTTGCTTTAAAAGTCTGATATTTTTGATGCCCATTTATATGTACGTGGATCTTTTTTTTTGGAAGAGCAGACTGGCTAACACTTGTTTACCAGTTCTACATGAACTAATTCCTTCCCTCTGCTGTTGATCAATCCCCTTTCTTCCCAAATTTTTCCAAAGAAACGGACTACGCCAAAGGCTTATTTAGAATCTGTGTAGACTGTATAATCCTTTTCCTTTAACAATTTAAGGGCTTGATTTAATGCATACAACTCACAAGTTTGAGCTGACCAACTATTGGGCAGTTGGCCAGCTTCTTTCACCTCGCAAGTTAGCCCATCAACAGCAGCATAGCCATTGTGCCTTTTTCCTTCCAGGACCCTAGAAGACCCATCTATAAACAATTTTTCCTTTGAATGTAAGGGAAGGTCCCCTAAGTTGAGCTGGACTCAGATTTGGTATTTAATTAAGTGTAAACAATCATGTTTAAGAGTTTATACCTGGTTGGACCCTTTCCATCCAGAGGCTAGGTTTAGACTATGATCAATTGTCAGTATTAAATCTTCTTTTTTCCATTAGAATTGCCTCATATTTTCAGAATTCAGAAATCTGTTAACCACCTTCCTGCTTTTTGAGACAAAATAGTCCTGACCTGATGAGGGGTGCTAACAACTAAGGCCCCTCCAAAGGTCAGTTTCCTGCTTTCTTCTACTAGGAGAGCAGTTGCCACGGCCTGAACACACCCTGGCCGTCCCCTGGAGACAGGGCCAGGATTCTGGAAAGGAAGGTCACAGGCTTCCTTTGGCCTTCCCAGATCTGGGTTAGGACTCCTAAGGCTGTCCCTTTAACTACTGTAACAAATAGTCGAAAAGGTTTTTCAAGAGAGGGGAAGGCTAGAACAGGGGCTTGCACCAATGCCCATCTGAGCCCCTTTAAGGCCTTTACTTCCCCCTCCTTCCACTCTAATTTTTTAGGCTCTTCCTCCAACAGTTTTTGGTATAACGCTTTGGTGTGGGATGCATAAGAATCTATCATTAAGCTACAATATCCCACCAATCCTAAAAATCTTCTTAGTTCTCTTTTTATCTGGGGAAGAGGTAATTCAGTAATGGCTTGAATTCTTTCTGGATTTATCTTCCTCCTCCTCTCACTAATGAGATGGCCCATGTATTTGATTTCCTTTTCTACAAATTGTAGCTTACTTTTTGACACTCTTAGCCCTTGATTTCCCAGAAAATTTATAAGCTCTTTGTAGTTCAGGTTATTATTTGCCTTTCTTTACCTGAT
Organism: Dasypus novemcinctus; assembly: GCF_030445035.2. Classification (NCBI taxonomy): domain Eukaryota; kingdom Metazoa; phylum Chordata; class Mammalia; order Cingulata; family Dasypodidae; genus Dasypus; species Dasypus novemcinctus. The sequence continues at coordinate 28,981,341 of NC_080689.1, read as the reverse complement.
ATTACCATATTATCTACATATTGTAAAAGGAGAATTTTAGATGGGACTACCAATTTTTCCAATTTTTTTTCCAGTTTCTGCCCAAAGAGGTTGGGGGATTCTGTGAAGCCTTGAGGTACAACTGTCCACTTGTATTGCTGTTTTCTTCAGGTAGAGGGATCCTCCCACTCAAAGGCAAACAAGTCTCTACTTGCTGGATCAAGGAGACAGGCCCAAAAGACATCCTTTAGATCTATTAAACGAAACCATTTATGATGGTAGGGGATCTTACTAAGGAGAGTGTATAGGTTTGGGACTACTGGGTGTCAAACCTGAACAAATTGATTAATGTCCCTTAGATCCTGTACCATCCTCCAAATACTGTTCAGTTTTCAATGGGCAGGATAGGGGAACTGAAGGGGGACATGTATGGCTCCAAGAGTCCATCCCGAAGGAGGCCTTCAATTTTATTTTAATAGGAGGTACCTGCAAACCACCTCTATTCCCTTCTCTCACTCACACTTCCTCTCTGATATCTTTTTTCATATTTTTTAGTGAGCATGGTTAAGACTACTTTTATTTGCCCATCCCTTACTTCCAAATCCAGACCCGTGAATACTATTAAGAACCTTCCTAACAAATTACTCCCAGTTTTTGGGATGTACAATAAAGGGCCTATGATTTGATTGTACTCCAAAGAACTATTAGTGGGACAAAGAATAGGGACCTCAAATCCTTCTCCTTTTACCCCTGAGACTGTAAGGGAACTGCCAGAAAATTTGGTTTCTTCAGAAGGTAAGTCACAGAGGATTGGGCTGCCCTGGTGTCCACTAAAAATGTAATTTTTTCCTGATTCAGGTCTACCCTTAGATTTACTAAAGTCTCCCAGTGGGCTTTAGAAGAAATGCCAGTGGGCATTTCATTTTTAAATGACCAGGCTTTCCACAGTGATAGCACTCTGCAGAGCCTAGCATTTTCCTTGCCTCCTTATCTAAATAAGTCCATTTTGCATCTTTATTTTTACCTTTGCCTGTTCCTTCCCTGACTCATCTCCAATCTTTTCTTAACCATTTGGTTAAATGTGCTTATTATAACCTTTGCTTTCTCTTTCTGCTTTTCCTCCTCTCTCCTTACAAACACTTTCTGGGACTTTCTCAATAACTCTTCCAAAGGCTTATCTATTCATCCTATTTTCTGAATCTTTTTTTGAATATCAGGCCAAGACCCCTTCACAAAGCTGACTTTTAACATACCCTGAGCCACAGATTGATTAAGGCTCATCCCTGAATATTTCCTCACCTGATCCCTCAATCATTGCAGGTAGGCAGCTGGAATTTCGTCCTCCTCCTAGGCTACTTCAAAGACTTTATTCAAGTTTTGAGATTTGGGTATGGCCAATTTGATCCCCTATATAATGAGGTCTCTAAGATTTTTCTTTTGTGCTCTGTCCCCCAGGTTGTTGTTATCCCAAATAGGGTTTGTGTTTGGGAACTTTTGTTTTGCTGCCATCACCCTCTGTCTGGGTGGATGCTGCCTCTCCCACTCCTTTATAGCTGCCCTCTGCACCATTCCTCTTTCTTTTTCCATAAAGAGGGTACTCAATATGGACATAAGTTTAAGCCAGGTATATAGACTAGGACCTAGGAATTGATCTACTTGTTTAGCCAGACTTGCTGGATCTTCCATTAGTGATTTCATTTCCTTTTTGAAGTTCCTTACTTCAGTACTTGTCGGTGGGGCATTTACATAGCCAATCTCCCCTGGCCTTGTTGGTACCTCTCTCAGTGGATACAAAGGCTCAGTGGAGGTTTCTCTTTCACTCTTTTCTCCTCAGGTGCTCTGGGGAATGGAAAATTTTGTATATCTTTCTTAAACTGTTCCAATTCTTTCCTCAGCCGTTGGTGGTTTGCAACCAGTGGGACTGTTGGCCCCACTTGATTCTCTGGTTCCCCATGGTTTAGAATGGATTCTGTTGGGCCCTCCAAGTCTAATGGCCTTTCTCCCGGGAGGGGATGGGGGACATAAGGAGGAGGGAGATTCGACAGGGGGTCCCAGGGTTTAGTTTTTGCAGCTTTTGTTTTTGCAAGCTTGGTTTCAGGGTTTAGATTTTCAGCTTTTATAGGATAGAGAGTGGCCCCCTTTCCCTTTAACCAGCACATGGCATATTTAGACTCTGCTTTGGAGAAGGGTGTTTTCCCATTAACATACAGTACAAGGTCGGCACAAAGCCAATCCTCATCTGACCCTTATTTTGGCCAGAATATGTCAGTTGGTAAAATACTTAACTTGGTCCAGATACAACAGCAGTATTTAATCATTTTCTTCTGCTCTTTTCTCCTGGTCTGATCACTATTGTTTCAATGCTTTACCATCCTCTCTAATGGACAACCTGGAGGAATATTTCCAGGGGTCCTACAGATACCTCCTTCCCCTTTTTCCCATTCAACTGACTGCCTCTATTTCCCATTCTGAATCTTGTCTGGGTCTCTTTCTCTTGAATCTTTTGCTTTGTCCATCTCTGACCTTTCCTCAAGGGAGAAGGGAAACGTGAATTGGGACTCTACACTCACTTCGTGCGGTATGTCACATGTCTCATGCATGCACAATCAACCTCAGACTCGTCAGAATCTCCGGCCTCCAAGGTAATACTTACTAGCCTTTGTTCTTACCTTGGTCCATGCATGGAATTACTTGGTCAACAAGAGGCAGATTTTCTCTTCCCTTTTTATCATCCACAATCAGCAGATCTAAGCATCTGTTCTTGGGTCTCTTGGCTGCCAGAGGCAAGGCCCCTGCCAGCGGTGTGCAAGACCACTTAAATAGTGGGGCCTGCCTCCCCATTGTCCACCCCTGGGGTCTGCTCTCTGAAGCTTCAGGATCCTGAATGAGCCCCCAAAGCTGTAAGAAAGAAATCTTTTTTCTGGAAGAAAATCAGGTCCATGCAATTGTGGAGAAGAAAAGAATTTACTCTCAATCTTGCAAGAAGGGGCATACAACCAGAAAATGTGACTGGCACCCCAAACAAAGAGAAATGACACAATTTATACCCTTAAGCTTAGCATGCAAACCCTTCCTCTGTTTCTCCATATATTGGATACTTCAGAGGTTACAGCCTATCCGAGAAGTCTAACTTTCCCGCACAAAATTTTTGATTAACTGCTTTCTCCATCACATTCCAACCGTTTTAGCTTTTACCTGCTCCTTTTGCCAAATAAGGAATGGAATTTAGTGCTGAATTGGTATTGACTTAGCTCTTTCTTCTGCATCCTTTTTACCAGCTATAGAACTGGCTTAAGCTAGTTTCCTTTGTTCCTGCTTAACCTGGAAGTGGGAGAATAAGGCAGTAGGCTGCCAGGTTACATTACTTAATATTTTCTTCCTTTTTGTGAAAACTAAACTAATCTCTGTTTCTTACATTTAAACCTAAAATTAGCACTATATCTGTTAAATATGTGTCCCAGAGACTTATATCTTTAGTCTGTTAATATGCTGGCTGAGCCCTGAGTCAGAGTTGCAGCCAACACTTACTCTCCAGTTCATTGGACTCCTGCAGGACAAGTAACAAAATGATGACAATGGACAATGCCCATTCCTCAAAACAGAATATCTACAAGTTCAAGCAAGATGGTTCTTTCTGGCTGTTGCATAGATCTAAGCAACCCCCTCTCACTCTGAAACAGAGTGGGTATCACAATCCAAAGTCATCAAGATTGAGAAATGAAACATAAGAGGGGAATGCAACCATGGACCAAAGTAGACTTGTTATTACTGTAGTAATGGAAGAACTTGTAACATTGATATAAAGATAGTGGCTACCAGAAATTCTGGAGAGAGGAGAAAGAAAGAACACATGGAACATGGGACATTATGGAACAATGGAATTTTTCTGCATGATATTGCAATGACAGATACAGGCCATTATACATATTGTCAAAACCTCTAAAATTATATTGTGCAAAGAAGTAAACCATATTGTAAACTATAGACCATGGTTAGTGGCAATGCTTCAACATTTGTTCACTGATTGTTAACAAATGTGTCACACTAATATAAGCTATTATTAATAGGGGAAGATGTGAGAGATGGAGGTGAGGGATATATGGGAGTCCCCTATATTTTCAGTATAACTTTTCCGTAGTTTAAAGCTTCTTTAAAACTAAAGATATAAAAGATAGGGGTTGGGGTGCTGAGCAAGCTTATTGTGCTAAAGTTGCATTAATGCAGGAATTACACCAAAAGAGGTTTCTGCTCAAAGGGGTGAGCTGAGGGAGTAGCTTATAAGGTTGCTTGAAACAAAGGAAAGGTGTTGGGGAATGGGGAAGGAAAAGGGGACATAAATTATGGTCAGTACATGAGTACCGTGTGCTATGAAGACAATGCGAACTACTGTGGACTGCCCAGGTAAGGTGTCCTTGAGGCCCAATTCATTAATTATCAACCAGGATGTTAGTGTAAAATTGTGGCCATCTGGTAAAGATCAGCAGATTTTTCTGATATCAGCCTGATCTCTTTGTTAGTTCTTCCTTCTGGGCAGGGGCAAGGGTCTTTATCAGCACCTCAAAAGATCTTTTATATGTCAACCTGATTAGAAACTTCTGTTTCTTCTTTGTAATCCCCTGGATAAAATGGAAGCTCAAACAAATCAAGATCATAGGTAAAATCATTTATCATTCCAATTTCACAACCCAAATATGGATTTACCATTTTTCATTTTAAATACTCAGGTGTTGGGTTGTTTTGGAATTGTTTTCATGAGTCACTCATCACCTCATTTTTCTCAAGCACTCTTATTATGCTATAGAAGAGAAACTAAGGTGAAGTCGTTTGTACATAATCTAAATGGTGATTTAAAAAAGAATATAAGATTGAATACCATGGTCCCTTATTTGGAGACTATTTTACATCCTATTGAGTTTCATTTCCTCCTAGATTTTTCCTTTTTTCTAATTATATCTTGGTGTACCTCATTAGTGTGGGGCAAGCTACTCTGAAAAACATTTACATATTCAACAAAATCTCATACCAAAACATGCAATTTTTCCTTTTTAGAAATATTTTATTCAAATACTTTGCTATTTGTCCTTTTAATCCTAACATATAATAGAATCATATAGGGCTATAGGGACTTCCTGAATTCACCATGAGTCAAGGTATTTTATGTCCAGGAACACAGTAAAGATTAGAATTGACTCATGTGCCTGAACATTGGAAGATGGTGCATGTACTTAAGGCCTTTCAGAAATAGAACTAATCCCGTAGTAATTTATTTCCTTTTCTGATGTGTATTGCTTCTGACTTCACAGAACTGCACAAGTATGTCTTCTTTACAGGATAGACTTTGATCTGGTTATATATTCTTTAGTATAGATAAAGTTAATAGAAAAATATAACCTTATTGGTAATACCACCAGCTGCCTTTGTCTCTCAGGATGAGGAGAAATACTCCATTGAAAGAGGTTCAGAGTGACAGCCACCAGATTGAACCAGACTGCACTGTGCTCTAAATGCAGGAGGAAATCTAAAGGAATAGAAGCACACAAATACATTTACATTGCTATAGAGAGTTGATAATAGGATTCCATTTGTATTTATTTGAGAGTTCAGAGTCTATGAACATAGCTACATTCGGAAAGTCCTTTAAAGTGGTTGGATATAAGGTTACTGAATTCTGCCCCAATTTCTCTTTCATTTCCATAAAGTTGAATATATTCTGATGCACATTGAATGTCACATTGAATCAAGCAGCTAACAAATTTTAAAATGTATCTTAGAAATAGCAATTTAAAACCAGAGCTCTGATCTGATTTTTATAGAACTATTAGAGGGTGCTCAATTTAAGAATGATTGTGATAGTGGTGAAGACCACAGGCTTTGGAATCATATATAACTGGATTTGAAAATATCTCCCACCTGCTGGCTGTATGATATGGGGCAAGTTACTTTGTCTCCCAGAGGCTGTTTCCTCACATGTTAAGTGGAAATAGTGATAGAATATTTGAAATATATAGGATAATTATATCAGTTAATTATAGAAAATATTTAATGAAGTGGTCAGCAAGTCAAATGCTGAATAAGTGAATGGTAGCATTTGTTATTACATTGAAGTTGAAATGGATGGCAATAGTTAAATTGTAACATTTTGGCATAGCCTTTTTATTACTTTGTACACAAATTACTTTGGTGGAGTAAAATATATACATGAATTTTTTTCAGAAACTAAAATACAATTTATAATGATAGTATGGTAATGTACTACTAAAAGCATAATGGATTGAAAGCAGATGAGTACCTTTTAATGTAACTATTAAATCCCTTTAGTTGATTATATAGGACAAATCTGCTAACGGCATTTTCACTTGATATTTACTGAGTAATAAACCCATAGAGTGCCTCCTATAATATTCCCCATTTGTAACATTTTAATTGCTTAATCTTTTGGAAATTATCAGAAGGGAATTCTAGTTCCAGTCTATCTACTGAGTTTGGAGAGTTAGCATGCACTTATGAGTCATCAATGTGCAGCAAGGAAAGGACTGAAGTGCTGGTAGAGCTAATCCTTCAACAGGATGATGCACCAGGCATCTCTTTTATAAAGGGCAGGAGAGGGGAAGGGGGAACTTAGAATACAAAAAAGCTTAGGACATGAACAGTTTTGTGTAATCAAGTCCATATACTTTTATATGTATTTACTCTTTCCTGATTCTTAGATTGCTAGTTATGCATATTTTAATCCTACTGGGTTTTGTTTTTTTTTTTCCTTTTCTTTTTAGCTTTTTTCTTGTTCTTCTTCTTCTCAAAAAAAAAAAAAAAAAAAAAATCAATCTCCCACCACTGAGTTGTTTTCTTTTGGGGTCTGCTGCCTAACTTACTCTGGATGTGCTTTTACTCCTCATCACGTTTGAAATCACGACCTTTGTATTGGTAGCACCAAAACAGCTTAGCAACATCCATTTGGATAATATTAATAGCCACACAACTGGCAGATTAAATGGCCAAGCCATATACTCCAGGGAGTGTTTGTATATACTACTGTTTAATATTGGGAGAACTTGTCAAAGAGCTAGAGAGTGAAATCTGCCCTAGACTTCAGAAGATCTCTGGGAGAAAATGTTGGTGATGTACTTTAAGAGACTGGATGACTTGGTAGCACACGCTGCATACCAAACAAGGCAGGTGCTTACTTCAACCATGACCTTTGAAAATTTCTCAGTGATAGTGTGGGAGGCTTTTCACAGAACAGAATTAGAACATGATGTGCTTCTTCCCATGGTAAACTGTGAAATGAGTCTTGTAAATGGCTTTTAATTACAATTTCTGAGCCCAGTGCTTGGAGGTGCCAGTCGAGCTGAAAAACAACATTGTTTATATCATTGTCATTGTGAGAGTATGATGAAAAAGAGTTTCTAATTTGCTTTGGAACCATTTTAAGGCAAAAATTTTCCTACTTAATAGTTTTTAAGCAAAACATTTTCTTTGAGTTAATTTTTGTTCAAAAAATCATTTAGATCATAAGAAATTTCTGTCACTGACAGCTATTTACAATTTTATTGAACATATTTAAGCACAAGTAGATAAATTGATTTACAGTACCACTATTTTTTTATCAAAAAAGATCTTTTGTTTAATAAGGTTACAAATACTGAAACAATCATTTCTGTTATATATTTTTCTCATTTTCATTTTTGTATTTTTTTCAGTTAAGCCAGAGAAGAAATGAAAAAAAAAAGCTAGATAAAAATGAAATATGTATCAACCAATTGACACAAAGGAGATTTTGTCATTAGGTCTTGAGTTTTACATAATAGTGACGCTTCAACACTGGAATATAGTTTATCATTTATATATGACTTGATAGCAGGAATCCACTATCATTTATAAATGATTTAATATAAGGAATCCATTATCAAAAGAAAAAATAAAAAGCAAAACATGTAGGAGAGTAGGTGATGGATATGTTTGGAATGAAAGTTTTGTTAATGAATGGGTAGAGAATTTTACGAGGCCATGTAATAAAGAGATGGTCTGTCAGAAATATTCCAGACTCAAAAATTACATGGAATTATCTGCTAAATGGCATTTGATAATTTCTGAGCCCCTTGTTAGTTAGGATTGGTTTATTTTACATCATTTTTGGTTTGTTATCTCATTATATTTTGTTTCTTGCAAGCAATCCCTTATATAAACTAGAGAAATATACTAAACAAAATCAATTTTTTAATCTTTCATAAAATAATCCCTTTCATAAAATAATCCCTTATTGATATAAACTAGTACTCTTTAATGTGCATACAGGCCAGTTTAAAAAATTGATACCAACCCTAATATACTATATTTCATCAATTCTACAACTGACATTTTAATGTTTATGAAACCAGGTTGCATTTCACAACCACTATCAGACAGCAACTTGTATTTTATTTCTAGTTATGTGCCTTGATAGTTCTATGCATATTGAGTTTAATTGCCATTTAAAAAGTCTTCAGAATGTTTATTACCCTAGACCTTGAAACAAAAAGTCATTGTATTATCATAGAGGCATGAAAACAGAGAGACAGAGTACAAATCCAATATGAGTGAAACAAAAATTTGCCATTGGATGACTTCAATACTGTATTAACTTCCAATGCAACAAAATATATCACCAAACCTAAGAAAGGAAGATATTTAGAAGGTAAACAATGCTGTGTGTATGTGTATATATATATATATATATATATATATATATATACATATATATATATTTTTTATTTCTTTTTCAAATACCAAGTAATGGAACTGCTGACCAACAAAAATTGCAAAATATATTAGGGTAGATATAAGAAATTTCAAAACAACAGGAGTTAGTAGTGACCAAAGAATTTGTAATTATGGACTCTTTTTAAAGCATGTGTTATAGAGATTTTCCAGTGTCATTTTGCTTTCCTAATGTTACATAGAATAGTAACTGTTATGATCAATTTCATTTTAGAAAGTACAATATAGATTCTAGAAAATAATTATGACGTACTGTAAGTCTATGCAATATAGATTCTAGAAAATACTTGACATACTATAGATTTATAAATGATATGCATGTATTATTTTCCTGTTTATATTAATGTAATTCTCATAATTTCTCTCTGCATGTCCAGTATCATTCTTACCCTGAAGGGCATACACCATATCTTAGGAAACATTAATGTAATCAACTCCCCTCCAACAGGAAAGCTTTTTATTTACTTAGCTCCAACTCATTTTGTACTTTCCATTAAATTGACAAATTTAGATTCTTTAAAAGAATTATGCAATAAATTATTATCCACATGTATTGGGTACTTTGGGGTCTTCCCCATCAGATTCTGTCTTCAATGCCTATCCCCTAGCTCTCAGCTGCATCCCTCACTGGGCATTGCCATGGACCATACGTGACTGTTGCTTCCAGGATGTGAGTCTTCCCTAGGGATACTCATGGCCAGTGGCTGATGTGCAAAGACAAACGCCTGTCTCTTTTGCTTCATTTTGGGACAATGCCAAAGGGCCATCCGGAGCTCCCTGTAGGATCCAGGCTAAAGCTTTAGTTGCTGCTATATTGGAGGTCACCTTCTCCTTTTTCCTGATACTGCTTTCTAACTTCTTTACAGCAGTATTTTCCAGGGATACTCCCCATTACATATTGGCAGAACTCTTCATCTCACAGTCTGTTTCTAAGAAAGCCAATCCAAAATACCGCGTCATATTCTGGTTTCCAATGTGGAAAGAACACTCTTCATGGAGTTGTGAATGGTAGTTTTTCTCTAAAAACTTGTTAATAAACTTTATTTGTAATAAAAACCACGATGCCTTGAGTTAAAGAGGTTATAGTGAATTAGAATGTGGTATTAGTTAAAGGAGGCTGGTCTATGATAAAGAAAATAAAATGAAGCAGAACGACTCAAACACTACAGGAGATTATTTTTCTCATGAAAAAATAGATAGCGTGTCTTCTTGTGGTGCTTCAGTATTCCTTTCATGGTGTAGCACCCCCAGTGCCCATCACCTATGTCCCAGGGGCCGCAGAATGGAAAAGAGTGGGAAGAAGGCAAGAACCATCTGAAAAGCCCCCACTGAAAATTGCATAAATCACTTCAGTTCACATTCCATTGGTCTAAACTCAGTCTCCTACTCAAAAGGCACGCTGGGAAAGGAAGTCTAGATAGAAATATCCAGGAAGAAGAAAGAATGGATTTTGGGTAAGCAGCCAAAAGCCTCTGCCATGCATACCTAATTTTCTCACAAGGCAAATAAACAGACTCCCAGAAAAGATTGTCAAGTCCTCAGTCATGTTGAAACAACCACAAACAAATAAACTGTGGAGAATGAGACACATTTTAAACTGAAACTCAGGGATGGTTAAACCTTATAATAGTGTCCTGCAGCTTGACACAAAAAAAGACTTCAAGATTTAACATGCATCTCCCTAATGTAAGCAGAAAGTGAGAATATTCAAAAGCACTCACTGACAACCTTTACCTTGAGGGGATGAGATATTGGAATTCCTTTGAGTCTTGAAGGAAATTAAGAACTCTCTGAAGTCCAAATTATATTACAAGTGGGATTTTGGAAATTGACAAAATGACTCTGCATTTGGAATAATATATAGACAACTGTAGCCAATAAAATGCCAAAAACTAAACATAACTAAGGAGAATTTGTTCTTCCAGATAAATGCACTATAAAATGGTGAAAACATTTTGGTCCTGCTATAATAATTGACAGAAAGATGAACATGTACTACACCAAGAGATACATAGTAGGTGCTTGAGAAATATTTGTTCAATGAATGAATGGGTTAACAATAAAAATAAAAGAGCCAGAAGCTCATAAAATTGCTAATAAATATTAAAGAGATCATGAATATAGCATTTCAAATAAATGTAGAAAATATGAGTTCTTTATTAATCACTAAAAATGCATTAGTTATCTGGAAAAAGTAAATTCTGTGTTGAAGAAGAAGCAACCAACTCCAATGCATATGTTTTTTAAAATAATTGTTTTTCCAAATGAAAAAATTCATAAAATAATGAAAGAATGGGAAAGATTATATTGCTCATCTTCAGCATCTTATATTAGAAGAAAATAGGGAGGTTAGGTTTCTGTCAAAATACCAAATAATTAATTTAGTAGTAAGCCATAATGTGGAGATTTGCATTTAGTACTTGGTATGCTTTTGTTAGGAGGGAGTTAAATACACATGGGGGGAAGTGGATGTGGCTCAAGTGATAAGGCCTCTGCCTACCTTATGGGAGGGCCTGGTTTCTATCCCTGGGGCCTCCTGGCAAAGAAGAGAAAGCATGCCTGTGTGGTGAGCCAGTGCCCATGTGGGTGACCACGCAGTGAGCCGAGTGCCCACTCAAGTGCCCGTGTGGTGAGCCCAGTGCCTGCGTGGTGAGCCGAGTGCCTGCATGGCAAGCCAAATGCCCATGTGAGTGCCCACGTGGTGAACCAGTGCCCACATGGTGAGCCAAGTGCCCATGCAGTAAGCCCAGTGCCCTTGTGGTGATCCAGTGCTTGTGCGGCGGGTGGGTCACGCAGCAAGACGATGATGCAACAAAGGAGGGATGAGGGAGAGAGTCAAGGTGAGGCACAAAAGAGACCAGGAACTGGGAGCCTATCTCCGCATCAGAGATCCCCAGGATCTAGTCCCAGTGCATCCGAGAGGAAAAGACAAAAAGAGAAGTGGATGTAGAGGATCGCGCAACGAGTGGACATGGACAGCACAAATGGGAGGGGAAGGGGGAAGGGGGAAAAAGAAAAAAAGAAAAAAATACACATGGGGCCTGCTATATGTCTCAAGTTTAAACCCTTTACATTCCCATCCACAGAGATATAAATGGAGAGTGGAATTAAAGATCATCATGCTTGTGATCTTGGAAGTATAGCTAATAACTTTTTCGAAATCTGCAATAAAAGTTATTCCCTAACACTTCTTATCAGAGTGAGTAAGCCCTGGGATTTAATATTGCCCTTTGTTTTCCAAATATCTAAACTAAATCACATTTCCTGTAGCTTCAACCCTTTCCCTCAGATTCTTCTCGGAGTAGTTCAAGACAAATTATATAGTGATGACTTTCATAGAACTTGATTTTAATGGGAATGTAGAGATGGCACATATTTCAAGTAACAAATTAGTTTGACTCTCCATTTTATTTTCAAAAATTTCAATTGTGAGAAATGGTACTTTCAAAGGAATAACCACCATTCAGGTATTAGACTGACATAAGAAGGTTTAAATTGTTTTTTCTGATCGTTGGTATAGCCCTGAAACTTTTCTGTTTGTGGTGTTGAGGAGGGTGGTAGATGCTTTAGGTGCTCTGTTCAGTTCCCCTTCCAGGGCTGGTGCACTCATATTCCAGCTGCTCTGAGTGCTGGCTGCTAACAGCCCACAGCTTCACTCATCTGAGATTTGCTACCTGGCATGAAAATGCCAGAGAAATGATCTCTCCCCTCATATGTTAGTCTGAAATTAATGACTGACTGATACCAGAGTACAAAAGGTCAACTTCTTGCCTCCAGTTGAGACACTGTATTCCTAGTCACACTCCAGAGCTCCCCCTGAAATCAGAATGAGTCCTGGATTCAGTAAAGTCTCGTCCTTGCCAAGGAACTTCCTATCCTGCTTCCCTCATTCCCTTACACGTTTCACCTGAGAGCACTCTTGCCATAAACCAATTGCACAAGAATCCTCAGATCAAGTACTGATACTAGAGAACTCAACTTAGGAGAAGGAATAAATGTGATTCACATAGTCTACATGGAGAACCTATTTTGCTTTGAACTCAAAGAGATAAAAAGAACCCCATTATTTAAAGTTATGATGGTCCTCTGTGTATATCATGTGATAATCTGTTTAGTCCATTTAGCCCAGCCTCCTAAATAATTCCTTCTCTCTCTTCTCCTGGCTTATATGAAAATATTCTTTCTCCTTATCCCCACCTGTTTTGTTCATGCTACTTACTTTATGACATTGTCTGTTGGTTTAGCTACAGTCCTTTTACCAGTCTCTCACTGAGTCTCTATCTCATTAAGATAGAGCCATGGCATGGATTTATGACTCTCCCAAATAGCAGTAAGTAAAGAAGCAATCATAGCACCTTCCCAAGTCAATCAATGAGTGGGTTTCTGTGGTCTCCTGAAACAAGGAAACATCCATAATATAAACACCCCATAATATAAAGACCCTCATAAATGGAAATGTTGAGGCAGTCAGTCATTCATGTCCCCATTCAGTCATACATTTGTCAAGTTTGTATCAAACATTTGCTGTGTGCCAAGCACTATGTTAGGGCTAGAAATACAATGGTATCCCTATCCTAAAAGGTATAAAACTTGCCTTTATAGAACTTAAATTCTATCAGTGGAGAAAAGAGAAAATTAATTCAATGATCATAATAAATATTATAGGTTCTGTGGTGATATAAGCAGGAGATGCTCTAGTAGCACATAGAAGAATCATTTGATTCAGCATCCAGTGTGTAACTTTCTGGGGAAACCATGTCTAAACTGAAATGTGACGTTTGATTTCATATCACGTAAAATGAGAAAGTGGAGTGTGAACTCCAGACAGACAGAAGGCCATGTCCCAGAAGCAGGAGAAGCCTGGGATACTTGGGAAACTGACTGGTTTGAGGGAAGAGGAATGAGGGATGAGACATGGACTGGAAAATAAAAGATGGGGGAGATTACAAAGGGCATTGCATGCCATGCTCTAGAGTTTGGACTTAATTTGAAAGTAATAGTTAGCCACTATAGACATTTAGGTCAGGAAGGGATATGAACTGATTTATTATTTAAAAACATCCATCTGACAGAGTGTGGTGAAGAGATTTGAATCATCAGGTTAAGGAGATCAGTCTAAGTTCCATCTGTTTAATAAAGAGCATCACAACATCTCAGCTGTATTTCCAGGTGCAGATATACTTGCATGGAGAATGGCTATAAAGAGTACTGGTCCAGGGAAGGTGCTGTCACAGAGTACCAGAACATTCCATCAACTCTGAAGACTTGGCCTCGAGATCCACAATGTACTCATTAGATAAATGTGTTGTCTTTTTTGCTTAATACATAAAACTTGTTTTCCCTTGAACAGGAAAACCACAAAGTGGTTTGTTCATTTGTTTATTATTTATTTTAATATATAGGGTTATATTATTTTATATTCTTCTGTGGTAAATAATTGAACAATGGGACTATGCTTTAGTGACTTAGCAGCTTGAATTCAAGAGGATCCCAATCTGTCCTTCAATGAGTTTGTTCCTTAGACAATAAGCCCTCACAATATCTAGAATTTAACCTTTCAGTACACATATCTGAACTCAAGAGCCTCTGATCACCTTTAGAAAGCAAGGACCAGAAAGTGACTACTAGACATCCACAGACTGTGACTTCTTTGTCTGGGTCCTCTGTATGTCTCAATCTGAAACAATGTTTCGTGGAACCTCTAACTAACCTTCCCTGACTTATATAGGGTAAAGGACCTATGGAAAACAGTTATGCCTTTGGCTATAGGTTCTCTCTAAAATTTTAAGCCAAAATATAATAAATGCCTCAGAATAAACTGGTCACATGAAAGTCAGATGGGCTTGTCTTTGATCCTTCAAATGGCTGAAGACCCACATTATATGCCCTTCTTTAAAGGGTACTGCCTATTTGATCTCACTAAATGGGTCCCAATATGTTGATTATGCCTCTTTGTTCATCCACCTCTTCCAGATGTCTAAATACTCTGATGTGGTTCTTTAAGTTATGAAATTTTCAATAATTAAAACAAATTAATTTAGAATTAAAATATCATTGTAACTATGCAATTGCATAATTTGTAACAGTGTTTCACAACAATGCAAGGTGTGATGGTAGGGTGATGTATAGGACCCCAGTATGATGTTATGTGTGTTTATTTTGTAAGTTCAAAACTTTTACTATACACTTATTGTTTATGTATGTTCACGTATGAATGCCATACTTCAATAAAATTAAAAAATTAAAAAAGACATTATATTAATAAAAAATAACTAAAATTTGCCAGTTAATTTAAGCATATTTATATCTTCTTTCTGTGCTGGGTTAACTATTAACTCTTCTCAATTATGAATGAATCCCTTATTTAGTAGAGAACTGGTTGGTGTTTCTTTCCTGGTTCTAGATTGGTATTACTTCTTCTATGGTTGTTTAACCCTGAGTCATTCTCAGAGTCAACTTTTTGTTTGCTTTATTTTTAACCAGACTTGACACTTGTTCTATCAACAGTTTTTTTGAACTAGCATGCCTTCATTTCTACTTTGCTTTAGGTATTTCAACAAAGAAATACCTATGTATATAAAGTGGCTGGAGCTACTATAAGCAAGTTTCAGCTTGAATATAATTGAGTTCTGCAAATTCCTGTTGAAAAGGGAAAAAATGCCACAAAAATGTCTTTGAGTCCTCCAGTTTAAAGCATAAGACTTCATAACTTTCATAATTTTAGGTTTGGGAAGAAAACCTGCCATGCTCAGTGTCACTTGGAGGAGGGACTCATAACCATTTCTTCTATGATTGTTTCCTGTCTTCTACACTAACAAGTATGGCATCTCACTATAGTAATAAGGATTTTTTTTTAATTAAAATTATTTATTTTTACGAATTACATTCAAAAAATACGAGGTCCCAATCAACCCCACCACCCCCACCCCCCACTCCCCCCACAGCAACACTCTCTCCCATCATAGTAATAAGGATTTTAAAAGAGGTCTTTTTTATCCTTCTTTAGCCTTGAGTGTGGCTTTTCCCCCCAATATGACTGTATACATTTGCAATTGTAATACATCTTATTATTTGTAAATGAGAGAACAAGATACTACTCTCCCAACTCATGTCTGAGTCAGGCTAATGATAAACCTCTCTTCCTTCATGGTTAGGCATCTCTGAGAAGCGAATATTATGATTCATCAGAAGGTACATATTCATATTTTGGCCAATAGCAAAGCAGATTTAAAAGGCAGTAGTATTTTGAGGGTCTGGATATCTATTCCCCCAGCCCTCTGGTAGCTCAACTCAACCATCGTTAGCAAATGTGTTACCACAGTTGTGCTGCATCCTCATAAAATCTCAAATTAATATACCATACCCTTTTTAAAAAGTATATTTTTATTACAGAAGTTGTGAACTTACAAAACAATCATACATATGCAGAATTCCCATATAATATCAGCTATTAACACACCATACCATGGTGAAATATTTGTTACAGGTTATGAGATAACATCATCACACTATTACCACTAATTATTGTCCATAGTATACATCTGACACACATTTTCCATACTCCCCCACTATCAATACAGTACATCTTTGGCATAGATGCATGAATATTACAGTATTGTTGTTAACCACAGTCCATAGGTCACTCCTGCTGTATTTTTCCCATGTTTCTCCACATTCCCACCACCCTGCAACATGACATACATCTGCTCTAGCTCACAAAGGGCACTCTTATATCTGTACCATCAACCATAATTTTCATCCACCTTTGGGTTTACTGTGTTATTCAATCCTTAGATTATTCTCTAGCTTTCTTTCAATTGACATTTACATTCCTAGACTACCCCTATCCAATTATATTCCCATTTATAAACCAGCTGTTACTCACTATAATGTGTTACTATCAACTCTATACATTTCCACACTTTTACAGTAAAGTTAATTAACACTTCTACATACATTAAGAATCAGTAGTACATTTCAGTTCTCCTCTTATCTCCTTTAAGAATCCCCCAAATACCACCAGGTCTTGAAGATGTTTTCCTATATTTTCTTCTAAAGGCTTCATGGTTCTTGCTTTCATATTTAAGTTTTTTATCTATTTTGAGTTACTTTTTGTATAAGATGTGAGATTTGGGTCCTCTTTCTTTCTTTTGGCTATGGATATCCAGTTCTCATAGCACCATTTGTGGAATGGACTGTTCTGCCTGAGCTGGGTGGGTTTCATAAGCTTGTCAAAAATCACTGGATCATAGATGTGAGGGTTTGTTTTGAACCATCAATTCGGTTTCATTGGTCTATTTGTCTGTCTTTATGCCAGTACCATGCTCTTTTTACCACTGTAGCTAGGTAATATGGTTTAAAGTCCAGAAGTGAGAGTCCTCCAACTTTGCTTTTCCTTTTTAAGATGTTCTGCTTATTTGGAACCACTTACCCTTCCAAACAAATTTAATAATTGTGTTTTCCATTTATTTAAAAAATGACGATGAGGAATTTTATCAGGATTGCATTGAATCTATTTATCAATTTGGGTAAAATTGGCACCTTAATGATATTTACTCTTCCAGTCTGTGAGCATGGAATGTTCTTTCAATTATTTAGGTCTTTTTTGGATTCTTTTAACATTGCATTGTAGTTTTTCTGAATACAAGTGCTTTACATCATTGGTTAAATTTATTCCTAAATATTTGGATTCTTTTAATTGCTATTGTAAATTAAACTTTTTCCCTGAATTCCTCCTCAGAGTGCACATATTCACCACTCTTTTTAGACTTTTAGTTACTTTTATGATATAATCTTCATATCTAGACTCTTTACAAGCCTCTCTCCCCTGTTTTTTATTTTCACACTGTATCATGTCATTTAGTATTTCCTGCAAAGCTGGTCTCTTGGTTACAAACTCTCTCAGTTTCCGTTTATCTGTGAATATTTTAAACATGGCCTCAGTTTTGAACGGCAATCTTGCTGATATAAGATTCTTGGCTGGAAGTTTTTCTCTTGTAGTATCTTAAATATATCATACCACTGTCTCCTTGCCTCCATGGTTTCTGATAAGAAATCAACACTTAATCTTATTGGATATCCCTTTTATGCTATGCATTGCTTTCGCTTGCTGCTCTCAGAATTCTCTCTTTGTCTTTGGCATTTGACGTTCTGATTAGTATGTGTCTTGGAGTTGGTCTATTTGGATTTATTCAGATGTGAGTACGTTGTGTTTCTTGGAAGTGGAAATTTATGTCCTTCGATAGGGTTGGGAAATGTTCTACCATTATTTCTTCAAATATTCCTTCAGCCCCTTTTCCTTTATCTTCTTCTTGGACACCCATTACAGGTATGTTTGCATGTTTCTTGCTATCATTTAGTTCCCTGAGATCTTGTTAAATTTTTTCCATTCTTTTCTTCATCTGTTCTTTTGTATGTTTGCTTTCAGAGGCCACTTATTCAAGCTCACCAATCCTTCCTTCTGCCTCCTCAAATCTACTCTGATATGATTCCAGTATATTTTTAATTTCATTTATTACACCTTTCATTCCCAGAAGATCTATTTTTCTAAATATGCTTTCAAATTCTTCTCTGTGCTCCTCCAGTGTCTTCTTAATATTCTTAATGTCTTTAGTCATTTCATTGAATTTATTAAGGAGATTTATTTGGACATCTATGATTAGTTGTCTCAACTCCTTTACATCATCTGGAGACATATCTTTTTCTTTTAACTGGGCCATATCTTCCTTTTTCATAGTATGGATTGAAATTTTTTGTTGGTGTCTTGACATCTGCATTACTAGATGTATTTATTCTGTATGCATTTTCTCTCTTTAGTTTAGAGCTTTCTTGCCCTTTATCCCTTGCTGGTTGTGTAGTAGGAGCTGAGGATGTAGTTGGTGCTGTAAGCTGTGGAGGCTCAAGCTGCCTTCATTGCATCAGGTACTGATGAAGCATCTCCTACCATTCTCCTTTGCAGGTGGTAGGGACAGAGCCACAGCCATGTGTAATAATCCAAATCATGCAGACCCAGACTGTAGTTTTTCAGAGAGACTGATGATGCTTCATGCCCCTTCCTCTCCTGACTGGGGCATGGGTAGAGCTGCAGGTGTAGGCAGCAGTCTATGTTGTGCAGGTCCAAGATGACCACAGTTGTCCTGGTAGGCTTCAGACTATTCAGTCTGTGCCAGCTGATTGTACCTGCAGTTACCCAGAGAGGGAGGTGCAGGTTCTGCCAGCTTCTTCTTTGCCAGAGGTGGGGCTAAAGCCTGGGCTAGGGCTGCAGTCTGATCTGAATGAAAGAAGCCGGTCCCTACTGTCACTGTGATTTTCCAACAGCCCCCCTCATACTAGGGAAGGAGTCAAAATGGCATCTACCAGTCTCTGACAGATTCAAACCTTAGCTGTTCTTAGGGTTATTATTTAGCCTGCTGAATTTACTAATCAGTAGCTGAAGTTGGTGCCCAACCATCACTTCCTCCCCCATTTTTGGGAAGTGGAGCCTCCAGTTCCAGCTAAGGAATAGCTCCCAAGGAGACTTGTGCTGTCAGTGAAGGATAGGCACCAGCCTCCATGGTGTGGAGTGCTCTACTCAGGAACCTTCTCTGCAGATGGGCAGTCTTCTCCTTCTATTCTTTCAAGGATGTTGCAGTATGCTCTTCTGGTGTTCTGGAGCCCCCAGCTAAGTGCTTTATATAGTTCTGGGTGATTACTAACTGCCTTGTAGCACAAACTGACTCTAGGAGCTGCTGCCATCTTGTTCGTTGTCCATCAATATATATTTTTTAATATCCTGTGATTGCATTATCAATACCTCAGTTTCTATCTTCCTCTGGATTTTACCACAACCAGACAAGGAGAAGGTGAGGAAAGTTGGCAGGAGGAGGAGCAGCAGCAGCAGCAGCAGGCCTCCAGGTCCCACACCACTGCTGCAGGACACTTCGGACTCATTGCATTCTTGAAGAGCATCTTAACAATGCATGTATAGTTTCAGGTTTAAGGTACTGGATCTGATATTTTTCTCTTTCTTCAGGTCAGTCTTTGTGGAGTGCTTCTCCAGTCTCCACCCTCCTTCAGAAACTGGTACATTACCCTTTTGACTTTCACATAGCTTTTCACCTACATTCCTTCTCCTAGGTCTGAGCCACATTTTTGCTCTTAACTGCCTAGCAACTAGTCCTTGTTATTTCATGGGACTTGATTTTCTGTTTGGTAGGTCAGGTGGGCAATTTTACCATGTTCATTTAGGACGAAGGGCAACTGAGGCTTAAAACCTTTAAATGATATTGGCAAGTTAACAAAGAGCAGGTTGGGTCTTGAAAACCACCAAAGTCTCTCTAGATTCTATGTCAATAGCTCATTCTAAAGCACCACACCCTTCA
Source organism: Dasypus novemcinctus (assembly GCF_030445035.2). Lineage (NCBI taxonomy): Eukaryota > Metazoa > Chordata > Mammalia > Cingulata > Dasypodidae > Dasypus > Dasypus novemcinctus. The sequence goes on along the minus strand of NC_080689.1, from coordinate 28,961,248 downwards.
CATGTCTCTCTCAGTGGCTGCCACAGCTTCAGAACTTTACAATGTAGAGTCTGTATTAAATACTTAAAAACTAAAAACCATTAGCTTTTTGTAAACTAATGGCATGAGGCATGATATGTATGACTTGTCCTGTTAGAGAAGAATCCTTCATGGGAATATAGTCTTTTTTTGCCAAAGAAACAGAAAATAAAGGAGAGACTATCAAGATTTGAAGGTTAAATTTTGAATATTTCAATACTTCAGTCACTAGTCATATGCAAATTGCACTAAGATAAAACTCAATAAGTAGGATAATTTAAAATATAAGGATTACTTCAAATGGAAAATTGATCGTGTCTGCCATATGTGTTCAATGGAAATGATGACAAAGAGTCAGTATTCCCAAAATTGAATTATCAATAATGCATTAAAAAGACAAGAAGAAGAGTTACAATTCGATTAAATTCTTCATGTTATAGTACCTTGAAGATACCCCATTTACTAGTAGATAAAATAGTTTCTGTCTTCATTATCTTTCCTAATAGCAATAAAACCTTTTATTGTATTGCTTTGTTTTCAAAAAATATTTAAAGGCCTCAGGTCTTTCACAAATTACAGAGGATACAACGGAAAGAAAGAAAATGTTGAGTCATCTATAATATAATATATACCGCTAAGTAGCAATTTGGCAAATCGTTTTCTAATGGTGGGAGTCTACCATTTCTTCTCAGTACTCAGCTGCTTCTCTTGCTTCTTTGTTCATGCCACTCCTGCCATGTTGGCTTCCTTGCTGTCTTTTATACATAATAGCCTACACCCAGCTTAGAGCCTGTCCACTACCTCTTCCATTTTCTGGAACACTCTCCCCCCAAGATATCCATCATCTGCACCATTACCTGCATCAGCACATTATTCACATGTTACCTTTTCAATGAGACCTATCTTGGGCACCCTTCCTAAAGATGAATTCTCTACCCTTTTTTATTTTTCTCTGTAACATTATTTATTTCATTTATTTTCTGTCTTGCCTCATCAGAACTTAAACTCATGAGGCAGAGATGTTTGGTGGTTTGTTCAGTGCTGTACCTCCAGCACCTAGAACATTCTCAGGAACTTCATAAATATTTGTTAAAGGAATGGAATTCAATGACACTCTAATTCTAATAGATTTCTTTAGGATATTACTCAGAGCACCCCTTAAGAGTAGGATCCTTCAATTCTTCCCTTTTACTGTATAGCTCCACAGTGTCTAGCAAAAGTAGTCACTTAGATGTGTGTTAAATTTAGTGTCAGTCAATTTCATAAAGCCCCTTGAAGGAGGGGAAACCTTGCAGCTCACTTTAAAGAAATTTATTGTAATAGAGCAGCTTCTGGGCCCCAATTTTCTTTGATTTTATGTAATAATTCACGAAATGATATGCATTAACAACAGTGAGTGGTTTTGTAGGAAGGAAGGAATTGAGAAGAGTGTTAACTTCTTTCCTGATAAGGGAGAAATAACTAGACATACTTTCATTTCAAATAGGTACACAGTGTTTGTGCTGGGGAGCTTCAAGCCAGAGAGAAACCACAAAGGTGTCACAGAAACCACAAATATTATTCCCTTCTGAGAGGAGGCATGGTGTGTGGGAGGAAATTCTGGCAAAATGGTTACTATCTAAATTCAGCCAAAATGTTGATTGACTTAAGCAGAAAATAATAGGTATTTTAAAAAATTATGCCCCAGAATAGAACATTTGAGGGTTACTTTTGTTTAATTATAGGCAGTTAACTGATCTCCTGATTTCCTAAGCCAAGCTGGTGACCCTTGGTAGCCCTTCACTCAGAAACAGCACCGATATACCAATACTCACTAATAGAGTAATGCATTTGCTCTTAGGTAGTACTTCTACTTAAAGATTTCTCCATTCTGATGGATTATATTTTCTCATTTTTTTTTCACATTTTCCACATGCCAACCCAAACCTATAATGTAGAAAAAAAGGGCAAAATAAATTAAGAAATTTTCTTTAGACTCACAACTGCAGAGATAAAATATTAGTCCATGATCAATGGATTTTTTTCATATTTTCACACTAGTCCATCTCTCTCATCCCCTTCTCTCCAAGCATATCATAAACTATAATTCTTTTTTAAAATAGATTTTTATTACAGAAGTTGTGAATTTACAAAACAATCATGTACATGTGTAGAATTCCCATGTAACACCCCTTCAACATAACACACAATTGTGGGACATTTATTACAGATTCTGAGATAAAATCATCAGACAATTACCACATAAACCATATTTTCTTTAATTGTCATCCATTAACAAAGAGAACAATGATTCTTAAGCTTTTAAAATCGAGATTTCAAAATGAGACAGAAATGTCTTTGGGATTTTCATTAGACATCAAAATAAATTCTGGTATTCCTTTCAGATCCTCCTGAGCACATGAATAATTGTACTTTACTTTTTAATGCATCCTCCCACTGCTCAATCCAAATAACATCCCCTTTGCCCTAAATATCAAGCACAGCACTTTATTAGCAAATTTTTGAATATAAGACAGAAGAATTTGTGAAAACCCACATGGTATGACTATTGTTAAGTTCCCTTTACCCCTAGAAGACATAAGCACAAAATCATGATTAAGCATTCTCTAATGAGAATGCTTTGACAGAAAGTCTCTTTCCTGTTTCCTCTGAATACTTAAAAATAATTCTTTCTAACATTTTTCATGAATTATATTTACTGAAAACACTTTTTTAGGCTGAGGGAAATTTCTTGCCAGGAGGCTTTTTTGAAAAACTCTCAAATTGCTGCCTTATACATTTCACTGATAATGTTTATGCCACTATAAAATGTGAAAGTGCTGGCAGTGAGAAGTTCAAGGTTAAATCATAAGGCTATTTTAAAGCACAGCTATAATTTTCAGACTCAGTGAACAAGTTCATTGCCCACACATTCCTTGAGAATTTGTATCACATGAAAATCAGTTAAAATGGATTCAACAGAAAAATAGACCATACCAATCTAGATGAGAATACCTCACTTCTAATTGACAAAACAATTTGTTCATGGAGATAGACTGGGTATGAAGTTATTTGTGTATTACAAATATATCTTCATAATTTTACACTGGAGACAAATGCTTCCCCAACCAGATGATCAAGGTTAATAGCCACAGTGATAATTCATGTTAGTAAAATATATTTTTGATAGGATGTGGTTAGAATTGCACTTTAGCTCTGTAGTCATCCGCCCTAAAACTCACAACCCATGCATAATTATGAGAAAAAGGTCAGGCAATTCCATATTTAAGTACATTCTATAAAATACGTTGCCAATAATCCTAAAAACTGACAAGGCTGACAAAAGCCAAGGAAATCTGAGAAACTGCAAGAGCCATGAGGAGCCAAAGGAGAGGCGACAACTAAATATCATGTGCAGACTGAATGGGATCCTGGAAAAGAAAAAGGTCATTAGGTAAAAACTAAGCAAATTTCAATAAAATAATTAATAATAATGTATCAATATTAGTAGTTATAGCAAATGTAAGATGTAAATAATATGGGAAACTGGATATAAAGTATATAGGCATGCTCTGTGCTCTGTAAACATTTCTGTAAATCTAAGTCTATTCTAAAATTAAAAGTTCACTCAAAAATTTTAAAAAGTATTTCTAGTAGCTTTCTTGTGAATTCTTTGGGATTTGGTAGATAAAGAATCATGTCATCTGCTGTTAATATAGGTAATTTTAATTCTTCCTTTCCAATTTGAATGCATTCTAATTCTTTCTCTTGCCTGATGGTTCTTGCTAGAACATCTAGTACAATATTGAGTAACAGTGGTGATAGTGGGCATTCTTGTCTTATTTCTTATCTTAGTAGGAAAGCTTTGTATGATATTTGCTGTGGGTTTTTCATAAATGCTCTTAATCAGGTTTAGGAAGTTCTTTCTATTCCTAGTTTTCTGCATGTTTTTACCAAGCAAGTATGTTGGATTATCGAATGGCTTTTCTGCATCAGTTCATATGATCATGTGAATTTTCCTTTGTCTTGTTAATGTGGTGTATTACATTAACTGATGTTCTTATGTTGAACTATCCTTGCATTCCTGTTTGGTCATGGTGTATAATCCATGTAACAGATTGTTGGACTTTGTTTTCCAATATTTTGTTAAGGATTTTTGTACCTATATTAATAAGGCATATTTGTCTGTAATTTTATTTCTTCTGAAATCTCTGTCTGGCTTTGGAATTAGGGTTATGCTGGCAGTATAGAATGAGTTAGGGAGTGTTCCTCCTCCTCATTTTTCTGGGAGAGTTTGAACAATATTGGTGTTAACTCTTTAAATGTCTGGTAGATTTCAGCAATGACACCATCCAGTTCTAGACATTTTTTGAAACATTATTATGTTACACAAATAAAGAAGACCCGAATAAATGAAAATACATCATTTATTCATGGGCTAGAACAGTTAATATAGTTACGATGTCCATACTGCCTACAGCAATCTACAAATTCAATGCAACCCTGTCAAAATTCCTCCAGTCATTTTTTTTTTTTTGCAGAAATGGAAAACTGATCCTCAAATTCATATGGAATTGCAAAGGACCCTTCATTGCCAAAACAATCTTGAAAAAAAAAGTTTGAAGACTCACACTCCCTGACTTCAAAACTTACTATAAAGCTATAGTAATTAAAACAATGTGGTACTGGCATTTGGATAGATAATATAGACCAGTGGAATGAAATTGAGAGTCCAGAGATAAATCCACACATCTATTCCAGTTGATTTTCTACAAGGTTTCTGAACTATATTTATTGAGGTAAGAATAGGCTCCTCAACAAGTGGTTCTGGGAAACTGGAAATCCACGTGCAAAAGAATGAATGTGGATGCCTATTTCTCACCAAATACAAAAATTAATTCAAAGTGGATCAACCTAGAGTATAGAACTAACACTATAAAACTCTTACAAGAAATATATCTTCAAGAACTTGTAGTAGGAAATGGATTTTAGATTTTTCACTAAAAGCACAAGAAACAAAGTAAATAAATAAATAAAAATGGACTTTGTCAAAATTAAAAACATTTGTGCATAAAGGGACATCATCAAGAAAGTGAAAAAACTACTAACAGAATGGGAGAAAATATTTGGAAACCATATATCTGACAAAGGTTTAATATCCAAAATATACTAAAAAGCACAGAAACAAAAACAAAAAACAAAAAACAAAATGACCTCCTACAACTCAACAACAAACAACCTAATTTAAAAAATGGGAAAAATACTTCAAAAGACATTTTTCCAAAGAACATATACAAATGGCCAATAAGTATATGAAAACATACTCAACATGATTAGCTATTAAGGTAATGTAAATTAAAGCTACTATGAGATACTCCTTCATACCCACTGATGTGGTTATTATTTAAGAGAAAAACCATCTGTAAAAAGCAACTATTGGCGAGGTTTCAGAGAAATAGGCATCCCTATACTTTGTTATTGGGAGTGTAAATTGGTGAAGCTGCTGTTGAAAACAGTTTGGTGGTTCCTCAAAAAGTTAAACTTAGATTTACCATATGTGTTGGCAATCCTATTCCTAGGGATATACCCCCCAAAATTGAAAGCAGGAACTCAAACAGATATTTGTATGCTAATGTTCATTGCAGAATTCTTTCCAGTAGTCAAAAGGTGGAAACAACCCAAGTGTCCATCAACAAATGAATTAATAAACAAAATGTGGTATATCCATACAATGGAATATTATTCAGTCACACACAAAAAAGTAAATTGCTGGTATATGCTACAACATGGGATGAACCTTGAAGACAACATATTGAGTGAAATAAGCTTGGATGAATATTGTCTGATTTCTCTGGTGTGAGATACTAATAATAAACAAATCCATAGAGACAGAAAGCAGAATAGAGGTTACCAGGGATTGGAAGGGGAAAGAATGAGGAATTATTGCTAAAAGAGTATGTGTTTTCCTTTAGAATAATGTAAACTGTCTGGAAATAGATAGTTGTAAAAGTTACACAGTATCATCAATGTACTTAATGTCAAAGAATTGTCCACTTAAAATGACTAAAATTATTTTATGTCATTGTAGCAGTTTGATATGGTTATGAATTCCAAAAATAGATATTGGATTATGTTTGTAAAATGGTGTGTACCTGGGTGTAATTAAGTTATGATTAGGGCTTTGATTGGGCCACGTCATTAGAGCATTGTGTCCCCACTCCTTGGTGGTGGGGACTCACAGATAAAAGACTTGGCAAAGTACAGAATTGCGGAGTTCTTAATGTTGGAGTGTTGATGTTGGAGTTTGATGCTGAAGTCTTAAGTAAGCACACAGAGGAAAGAGAAGCAAGACCCAGGAAGAGAGGAAAATTGAGCCCAGAAAGAAGAAAGCCCTGGAAAGAGAGGAATCCAGGAAGCCTGAACCCTGACAGACATCGGCAGTCATCTTGCTCCAAAATGTGAAAATAAACTTTGGTGAGGGAAGTAACTTAAGCTTTATGGCCTGGTGTCTGTAAGCTCCTACCCCAAATAAATACCCTTTATAAAAACCACCCAATTTCTGGCATTTTGCATCAGCACCTCTTTGGCTTACTAATACAGTCATGTGTATTCCATCGCAATTTTAAATATATAAATGAATAATTTAATTAAAATACATTAAAAAAGAATGTATCTCTAAAATGTGAACATTTCTACCACATATACTGAGAATAATACTTATAATTTGGCTTTCTTTGTGTTTTTAAAGAAGCTTGATGCCGTTTTCCTTTAGAATGGCTGCTCTCTTCTGCAACCATCAATATTTAAGAACATACCACTGGCTATTTCTAAAGGATACTTATTTTTACTCTCTGATAAATGTTTTTGTTTGAATTTTCCAGATAAATATTTTTAAGGCTCAAAATGTAAATTGACCTAAAATAAAATGTATGTGAATCGTGTCTTTCTTTGCCAATTATGTTAGTGTAGAACAGGAGGTGCATGCCCATGTATTTTGTATTACTATTTCTTTTTTTTTTAAAGACAATAGTTTTAATCACCATTTCTAGATAACACAGTTAAATGAAGCCCATAGAATAAAGTCTTAAACATGCATATTAAATATCCTATAACAAGTGAGGAAGCTATTAGAAACATAAACAGAAACAAATTAAGAAATAAGAAACTCAGTGGGGACAGGCTGATCAGCACAATACAGTGAAGGAGGAGATGATATCAGAAAGCATAAGCAAAAAAAATATTAAAGCTAAGAATTAAGGATTCCAGTAGGAATGTTAACAGTAGTTAAGAGTCCTAGAAAGAGAAAAATTGTATTGAAATGAATATTTGTTTATAGAACATAATAAGTGGCAATGAAGATCACAGTTGGAATGGTATTAATTTCCTATCCAATTCTCCAGCAGAAGGAAACAGGGTCCTTGAAGAAATGGCTGATTCTGACTGGGGCAGGAAATAGACAAGATGAGCCTGGAGCATCTTGTGGTTTCATAAAATGAGGAAATACTTTTAAAAGCAAAACAAAAAAACAACTCACAATGATAAGGTATGTCAGAGGGGCACAGGAGCCAACAGAGTCCCCAATGGCCAAAAGGGGAACAATTCTTGGGCAACAAAATACAGTAGTAATAGGTGATAATCCCAAATACAAACTAAATATCCATGCCCATAATAACAGAAATAAGTAAATAAGTAAAATGGGGAAGACAAATTTGTGCAGAATAACACCATATTTAAATAGATAGTCTTCAAGAAAATGGAGCATAACTCCCCACAGGTTTAGTGACTTCCTTCACGTTAAATGTGGAAAGGTAGGCTGGAGGTAGTAACTTTACAGTAAAGAAACCTGGCAAGCATGACCTCAGCTGGTTGATCAACGTTAGCATCAGCAATGCTAAGTCATTTACCCTTGAAAGGATGTGAGGAGAATGGCACTTTACATGTCGGTTTTCCAAGCCATAACCCCAGCCTAACAAGAAAAAAAGACAAGATCTCAATTTAGACATTGTGCAAAATACCTGACCATTACTCTTCAAAACTGTCAAGATCATAAAAAACAAGGAAGTCTGAGAAATTGTCACAGCCGAGAGGAACCCAAAGAGACAGTACAAGTAAATGTAACATGGTATTTCGTATCTTGTTGTACAGGTCAGGTCTGTCCGACATCTGAGATTCTGATGGAAGCAGATTTCCTACTCAGGTCAAGGCACCTGAAAACTCCATGAGAAGACTGCCTGCCTGCCACAATTTCCTTTCTTTTGGAGGCCAAGGATACTCTACTATCGAATCATCCAGGGGTTGCATCTGCCTGAAGTCCATGGCTGATCCCTCGTACGTGTCCGGAGCTCGGCTAGGGACACCCGCACGGGCAGAGGCCGCGGTGGAAAGGGCTGTATTACTATTTCTGAATCACATTTTATTTACATATGGATGTTTTAAAGGATGATAAAGAATAAACAATCTTTGTGAGTTTTGGTAATTTTCTGAGAAACTGATGAACTAGAGTAAAGATGTCAAATTGTACATCCTGGATTGCTAAAATGTCACGTCATGGATGACTTTAACAGCTGAAAAACCATATAAAAAGATGTAGTGTTCTTGACAATTAGATTGATTATCTTCCTAAGGCAAGATAATTAAAACCAAGTTGATTCAAGATCTTTGCTTTCTTTAGGAGTCCCACTGGAATACTCAGCAAATGGCTGCATTGATATGTCAGAAAACAATGAAGAGAGACATATCAAGAAACATATGCTTATTTGCACTCTAGTTATAATATTTATGAGCACAAATGCCACTGACATGTAAATTTAAATAGGTTAAGCAGTTATTTACATTATAACAACTCAAAAGTTGCTATTGTGTCAAAGAGCAGCTCTACAGTAATTTGCAATAAAATAACACTCGGTTTTATAGTGGAGTAGAAACAATTCAGGTTAAGTAATCCTGAATTTGAACTATGTTGTGATTATGGACTTATTGTTTCTCTTTTTGAGATTCATAGTTCTTATTAAGTGGAGGAACACCCAAATTTTAGGCTCAACTAATTTTTTTAAGTGTAATTCACTTTCTTTCCCTGCTCTATTGATAATTTATAAATTCTCCTATATGGGTCAGTCAAAAGGATGTCTAAAACAATGTTTTGCAGTCGATCCAGGAAATAATAAAGGCCTCGATTAGCATTTTATATTTTAGCTAATCTCTATGCATTTGCTGTTCAGCTGAAATTACAATCTATCAAATATGAGGCATCACAAATTTGAAAACCTGAAAATATCATGTTACTAAGTGTGTTCATCGGCTGTTTTTCTGTCACCAATACTACATTATTTTGTTTTAGCTACTGTAGCTTATAATACATAGAAACATCAGCTATAGGCATCCAGAGACTCCATTATCCTAAACATTTCAACTCAATTGTATCTTCATTTTCAACAGAATTATTTTAGAGTAATGAGCACTAAGTAAAAAGAAAATGACTTCTGCTTGTCTTTCATGTCCTACTCACCCACACTCCAGGCCAGCAATATTGAAGGATGGGATTTTGTGGATTCCAGCTGTAGCACCAAGAGACAAAGTGGCCTTGAAATGATAATTTGGGCAATAATCTTCAGGGTTGATAGTTAACACACATGGATTGTAACTCAGCCATGATTGTTTTCTTGTACTATTTTACAACCCTATCAGAAGAAAGAAAATTAAGCAGAAGATAAAAGCCAATAGGTCACATAGTCAAGGAATTTATAGGAAAGTTTTTCTCCCTTGAAAAAGAACAAGTGTCAGAACACTTGCTTTTTCTCTCTGAATAAGATTGACTGGAATTTTGTTTAAGTACAGAAAAAACACTGCTTTTTCCCTCAGGTCCTAAATGTAATAGCTAATGAAACTACTTTCATCTGAGCTGTACATAGATAAGCAGTTATCATAAAATGATATAAAACTTTAATTTACTTACATGGGATTCCTGAGATGGCCTGGAAGCTCATTGTTAACAGTATTTAGCATAAATTTAGTTGGCATATATATAAGTAGTATAAACATGTTTATGAATATTTTCCATTTAAAATGACAATTTTTTTAAAAAAGATTTATTTATTTATTTCTCTCCCCTGTCCCCCCACCCCGGTTGTCTGTTCTCTGTGTCTATTTGCTGCATCTTCTTTGTCCGCTTCTGTTGTCAGTGGCACAGGAATCTGTGTTTCTTTTTGTTGCGTCATCTCGTTGTGTCAGCTCTCCGTGTGTGTGCAACACCATTCTTAGGCAGGCTGCACTTTCTTTCACGCTGGGCGGCTCTCCTTATGGGGCGCACTCTTTGTGCGTGGGGCTCCCCTACACAGGGGACACCCGTGCATGGCAGGGCACTCCTTGCATGCATCAGCACTGTGCATGGGCCAGCTCCCCATGGGTCAAGGAGGCCCTGGGTTTGAACCACGGACCTCCCATGTGGTAGGTAGACGCCCTAACCACTGGGTCAAGTCCACCACCCTGAAATGACAATATTTAATTGAACAAAGTTTTAAGTGGAAAAAGTACTGGCATATTTGAAGTGACCCAAATTTTGCAGGGATGCTGAAGGAATTTTCTCTGGTATTTCCCTCCGATATCTAGGACTGAACCTATGAATGAAAATCATTTTCTGGCTAAGATAATTGACATGGAACTTTTAGCCACTAATAATTGCGTTCAGAGTGAACACAGTGGCTTGCCCACAAAGGAAAGAAAAAGCATTCTGATTATAATAGTAAAAGAGCCTGAAGGATGACTTGAGTTGCATTTAATGAAAGGATTTTTACAATTGTATGAAAATAGCTAAAATTTGACTTTTATTTCTGTGGAATTTATTACAAGGAAAATTGAACTTATAAATTCTTTCTCTCAAATCAATTTTCTGGCACTTAGTTCCTGAGATTTTTATTACCAATGGTTTTGAATATTATTAACACTAGGAAACATATTTTCTTTAGCATTTTTTCATAAATAATACATGTATATACAGGGCAAATAGAAGCATTAAGTGTTGTGGTTAAGAACACAGGGTCTGTAGTCAGACTGAAGGAGTGAGAGGTACAGTTAATGCCTCTCTCTGCTTCAGTTTTTTATCAATAAAATGATACCAGGAGTAATATCCCATAGGGTTGTTCCAAAGACTAAACGAATTAATAGTTGTAGAGAACTCACCACAGTGCACATTATGGGTCATTGTAATTGTTTACTATGATTATTATAAATATTGATGTGTATACACACTCATATTCATATTTTTTTCTTCTGTACATACATATGTGCATATATACAAGTATGTATATACCTAATTCACCTATGCACCTATTCACAGGACTAATTATACAAATGCATTTTAAAATCAACATATTTTAGACTTACTATGTTTTACTCCTTAAGCACTTAAAGTGAAGCAATTATCACCATTCCTATATTATTCATTCTAAATTGCATTTAGATAAATTTACTGATTCTTTGATTAATATTTCTACACAGAGAGGAAATTAGCTGCATACTACTGAATCTACCATTGTTTATATGACTCTAATAGTGTCCACTTTGGGAGGTCTGAAATGGAACAATTAGAACTCAATAGATAAAATATGTTATCAAAAGCTAATAGATGTGGAAACCATCTGGGTTCTCAGTTGAATTGAAACTTCAAAGTACAGCTTTCATAAGCAATATGGCTCCATTCTGATTGAGGTGATGGATATTTCTTTCCTTAGAGCTGTCTAAATGCTGTTAACATTCCTAATGCCATCTCCGCCATGTATACATTACTTATTAGTGACAAACTTTCTATAGTCCTTCCATAGAGAATTCCTTTAGCTATTCCTTTTGTTCATAATTTGAGCAGGCACAAGAATTACTTGGGACAAAAAATGATTAGAATTTTTCCTCCTCCCAACACTGGTTCCTAAGGGAAAATACACCTTGTAAACATAAAGAAATTAACAAGAGCAGAAGAGGTCCCAAGTCTTCAGGATTATCCTTATTTCTAGAAAATTAATCTTTAGTGTCCACTTTTTACCACGATTATTACCCTCGTTGTGCTGTATCAGTGATCTCCATCACCACCCTCAGGCTTGACGATTCTTTAGAAGGATTTGTTTTTTTTACTGTTTTCATTAAAGCAGTTTTATTGAGATTTAACCACATACCATACAATCTATCCAAAGTGTACAGTCAATGGCCACCAGCAAAACCTTCACAGGACTCTTAAAAACTGTTACATTCATAGTTATGATTCATTACAGCAAAAGGATACTGATCAAGGTGCATAGGTGAAGTCCAGGAGAGATTAAGTACATCTTTCCAGGAATCCCCTCCTTGTAGATTCACACAGGGACGCAGCAATGGAAAGTGACAGTATGTGAAAAGTATTGCCTACCAGGGAAACTGACACAAGACTTAGTATCTAAGGTTTCTACTGGGGCTCAATTGTGTAGGCATCTGGTACCTGCTTGACTGATTTTGGCTATTCAGTCTCCAGTTGCTCAAAGTTCAAACTAACACAGCCTGACCCAGGGATTCAGAAACACTCTCATCAGGCAGGAGATTTAAAGAACTCAGAGGTCTTCATTTAGGAACCATCAAGGGCCAGTCCTTTTGGAAATAGCCTTTCTGCCCTGCTAAGTTAACCCTTTACTCCAAGTGCCCATTTGTCCTAGAGCTAATCCCCTGGTTATTCTTGCACTAACACTGGGCTATAACAGTGGTTCTCAAAGCACATCAGCTACACCTGAGAATTTGTTAAAAATACAAGTTCTTGGGCTCTATCCCATAACTATCAGATTATAACCTCTAAGAGTGCTACCCATCACCTGTGTTTTCATAAGCTCTCCAGGTAATTCTGATCCACATTAAAATTTTAGAACTATAGTTCCAAAAGAATTTGGAGTCAGTATTGTGTTAGGTTACACAATGACACTTTGTACCTATATAAATAGAATAATGATTAAGATCATAATAATGTTTAAATATAATTCAGTGTGTATGTATAATTTCTAATAGTAATAACAATTACCATCTGTTAAACTCTTGTTATGTTGTGTGTAGTTTATATTTTACCTCTTCACAATAACTAGACATAACTGTTATCATTAGTTCAAATTTACATATGAGAAAAATCTAAACTCAGGAATGTAAGTATCTAGATAAATCCACCTATCTAATAAGTATCTAGGGCAGGATTTGAACCAAGGTCTCTGTGGATCCACATTTTAATCTATGTTAGACTGCATCTCTTGACTTCTTAAGTTGAAAATGACCCTAAAGATTATTTGAGAGTAAACATGAGGAAACCTGAGTATCAGAAACAAATCTGAAACATAAAATCACCTTGTTAGTTTTCCTGGGTGAATCTTATGAACTGGAGAGTTGCAACTTTGCTGAGATTCAGGGCCCAATTGGCACATGGATGGACCAAAAATTCAGGGCGCAACTGGCACATGGATGGACCAAAGATTTAAATCTCTTGGACATACACCAATCATGTACAGTACTAACTATAGATGCAAATAATTTTGAATAGTTTTAACTCTTCCATTCCTGAAATTTTTCGTTTTCATATGGAGGAAGGTAACTTCTAAACAGATATTGTTATATCTATATTGGATATTATCATGTGACCAATGGAACAGCAAACTTCAAAAGTTAAAGGTGCTATAATTCAGCAAGTTAATGTTTATAGCAAAGTAAGAAACATTAATCTCTTACCATCTTTTATGCTTGTGGTTTAAAAGAGGAGAAAATACCAAAGAGGATTTCTGTGTTTGGTAATAGCACAAATTTCTAAGCTAGGAGCCTAAGGGTGTTCTTATTTTCTAACTTGAGTATAACCGTAAATAGGTAGGCCTGAAGTGGACACAATTACAGATTGTATGAAATGCAGATAGCCAAACCCTAGGCATTGTGTAAAAATCTTCAGGTTTGCTCTTAGGTCCTCTGGTGAAGGAAAAAACCAATTGATGAACACACATGACATGCTCCCTGTTATATTTTTTCATATTTGGACATGAAACTTTATCAACTCCTCCATTTTCCCCTCTTATGTCAAAATGTCAGTGACTAACAAAATAAATTTGTTTCTTTCTCATTGTATAAAATTTATCTAAAACAGCTATTCATTCTTAAACCAGTTTTAAACTATTTTAATTATTGTAGTTCTTTTTAAACATTTTATTAAGTTCTTTATCTGATTATTTTTCTTAAAAAGTGTCTTAATTCTCTAGCAATTGAAGAAATTGTATCATTGATGTGGAGACAGTCGCCATGGGAGTTGCTGAGGGCAGGGGGGGAAGAAGAAATGTGATGTGGGGTTATTTTTGGAACTTGGAGTTGTTCTAAATGATATGGCAGGGACAGATGCTGGACACTATATATCCTGCCATAACCCACTGGAAGTACTGGGGAAGAGTGTAAACTATAATGTGAACTATAATTCAAGTGGTACAGCAGTGCTCCAAAATGTATTCAGCAAATGCAAGGAGTGGGGTATATGGGAACCTCTTATATTTTTTAACATAACATTTTTTTGTGATCTATGTATCTTTAAAAAAAAAAGGCAAATAAAAAAATTTCCAAAAGAAAGAGTCTTATTCTGCTTGCACATTTAGCTAAGTGAAACTTTAAATTTTTAATTATTTATTTGAAAAGAAAAAAAACATTTGATATTTTTATAAGTAATATATGAACTCACATGAAATTTGGAGAGAACTTACATCTTACAAGTTTGACTAATTCCATGAAGAAACATGGTATATTTCTCCCATTTGTATTCGAGTATTATATTGCTTGAATAAAACTTGTACAATTCTTGTTAATCCCTGAATTATAAAATGTTGATTAATTCTGCTAAAATGAATGGGAAATTGTTTTACATTATTCATATTACTAGAATACAGAAAAATCAATTTACTTAGTATGCTTTTTAAACAAAATTCACATTTTTTGGATTGAAATATACTGTACAAAATTGACTTTCTTCACCAAATATAACAGCAATATGTATTATATTATTCCTGGATAAACCACAAAACACTTATTTTTATAGGTTTTTCAGGTTTTGCTTATAAATCAAGATGAGGCAGAAGTCATGGAATTAGAAGAAAACAGATAAATCAGTTTTCAGTATACATGGCCTCTTGATTCTGTCTTGACCATGAAACAGAAGTGTTTAACACATACTTGCTAAAAAGCTTGTGAAGATTTAGGTTCAACAAAGGAATGCAACAACCAAAAGTGGAAAAAAGCATTCAAACTTTAACTGTAACTTGTTCCTTTAGGTTCATTTATCTGATAAAGGAAAAATGTACACTGAAATCCTTGCTTGATTAGCTCAGTTTTTCTTACTGTCTGGTAATCTCCTTAACTGGCAAATACAAATTTTTAACAATTACTTAAAACTCTTATTAGTTAAAAGTTAGTCAACATATACCCAAAGCACAGGCAACAAAATAAGAAATAAATAAATGGAACCTTGTCAGAATTGGACATGTTTGAAACTCAAAGAACTATGTCAAAAGGGTGAAAAGGCAGCCAACTCACTGGGAGAAAATATTTGGAAATCACATATTCGATAAGAGTTAATATCCATGATATATAAAGAGATACTACAATGCAACAATAAAAAAATGACCCAAATGAAAAATGGGCAAAAGACTTGAATAGATATTGCCCAAAGAAGAAATATAAATGGCAATAACAACAACAACAACAAAAAAACATATGAAAAATATTCATCACTTGCAATTAGGGAAATGCAAATCAAAGCTACAATGAGATATCATTTCACACCTATTATAATGGCCACTACTAAAAAGACAGAAAACTATAAGTACTGGAGAAGATGTGGAGAGATAGGAACAATTATTCACTGTTGGTGGGAATGTAGAATGGTATAGCCACTGTGGAGGACTGTTTGGCAAGTCCTAAGGAAGATCTGCCACATGACCTGGCAATATTACTACTGGGTATATACCCAAAAGAACTGAGAGCAGTGATATGAACAGACATTTGCATACCCTTGTTCATAGTGGCATTATTCACAATTTCCAAAAGATGGAAACAACCCAGGTGTCCATCAACTGATGAATAGATAAACAAATTGTGGTATATACACACAATGGAATATTATGCAGTTGTAAAAAGAAATGAAGTGGTGACTCATATGACAACATGGATGAACCTGGAGGGCATTATATTGAGTGAAGCAATCTAGGCACAAAAGGGAAAATATAAATCCACTATTATGAATTAAATATATTGTATAAACTCAAGGAGTTAATAACTAGAATAAAGGTCACCAGAAAATAGAATGAGGATAGAGAATGGAAAGCTGAGGGTTAATCTGTGCAGAATTGGTAAAAAGGTTGTTTGTTACTATTTGGAAATCAATAGAAAAGTTAGAAATACATCATAATGTTTGTAACTGACAGTGTTATTTTATTGATATGATAGTGGTTGAAGGGGAATGTCTAAGGTCATGCATATTACTAGAAGGAAAGCTAAAAACTATAATATGGGGGACTTTTCAGGAGGGGGAGGCAAGATGGCGGCTGAGTGAACTTCCTGGTTACTAGCTCCTGGGGGGAATCGGCTGGGAGGCGTCGGAGACTCTTTGGGACCGGCTGTTTCGGGATTTTTCCTGGTCCGGAGGTGTCTGGACATCGATTTGGAGGGAAGGTAACAGAGAGGATCCATCTATGAAATATACACGGAGATCCCAGCTACGTGTGGAGGACTCCCTCCTTGGGTAGGCGGAGCCGAGGCAGCTAGCACCGCGGCGGGTGGCGGGCGGGAGAGCCGAGCCGCGCTATGCCGCGGCGGGCGGCGGGCGAAGGAGACAAGCCCAGCCGAGCCTAGCCGTGCCGCCCGGACGGCGGGCGGGAGAGCCGAGCCGTGCTGCGCCGCGGCGGCGGGCGGTGGGCGGGGAAGCCGAGTCCGGCCGAGCCCGGCTGAGCCGCAGCGGGAGGGGGGGCCGAGCCCAGCCACGCCGCGCCGGGCGGCGGGCGGGAAAGCCGAGCTCAGCCGAGCCCAGCCGAGCCGCGGGCGGCGGGCGGGGGACCGGAGCCCAGCTGAGCCCAGCCAAGCCTGGCGGCGGGGTTTCTGTTCTTTGTTTTTTTTTTTTTTTATTTTTATTTTTTTATTTTTTATTTTTTGTTGTTGTTGTTGTTCTTGTTGTTCTTTTTTTTTTTTTTCAATCCTCTCTTTCTTGTCCCCAATATTCTTCTTATACTATTTTACCTTAACAATACAATAGGTCCTATAGGAAATACCTCACATTTGCTGGGTTTCCTCACCCTCCACTGCCTCATTTCTCTGTGAATAGATTTAGCCAATCTACACTATCCCCTTTCCCCTACAACTTGATATCCTCCACCATCTGCTATCTCTCCTATATTCCATCTCCCTTTCTTTGATCCACAAAGTGTCTAACTCTTAATTTCTAATACCTTTGTTTAGTTTTCCATCTGGTATTCGTCCCTGAAACTATTACCTTTCTTTTCTCTTTCCCTCTCTCACGAAAACAATAGCCTCTTAGTACGTACCACATTCCTCCCATATTCAGTCGTCTACCTCATTATAGGTACTTTCCTACTACTATAACTCTACACAATTTACATGATCTAACCTCCATCCTCCCAGAACTCATATTGTTGCTTTGTAAACATATATCACCAATACTACTTCACACTTTTTCCTTCCTTACACAATTGACTTTCCCCAGCACTAATACTTTCCTTTAAAGTGAGCTTAACTAGCAATAAGAAATTGGAATAAGAAGAACAAAGTGACAAAGAGAAGATATAACACTTACGCAAAAACAACAGCTAATTAATCTCCAAGACTAGACAAAGAAGCTAAGGAACTGATTAAACCCGTCAAGAAAAAATGTTGACAAGACAGCAAGAAAAATCTACAAACCAAACCAGTAATCAGGAAAACATGGCTGAATCCAATCAACAAACTGAAAATCAGGAAGGGGGGCAGGACTTCGCACAAGCAATGAAAGATCTCAGAACATTTATCACCGACAAATTTGATGAAGTAATGAAAGAGGTTAACAGCGTGAAGACAACACTTGGAGGGGAAATTGCAGACATGCGCAAAAAAATAACAGATATGATGGAAATGAACACCACAATTCAAGAAATCAAAAATACACTTGCAGCAAATATCAGCAGACTAGAAGAGGCAGAGCAGAGATTTAGTGATGTGGAAGACAGTGCATTGGAAATCAAACAGATAGTAGAAGTGGTCAATAAAAAGGTAGAAAAAATCCAGATAGGACTTAGGGACCTGAATGATAATGCAAAACGCTCAAACATACGTATTATAGGCATTCCAGAAGGAGAAGAGAAGGGAAAGGGGTCAGAAGGAGTGTTGCAGGAAATAATGAATGAAAACTTCCCAAATCTACTGAAAGAGACAGATGTACATATCCAAGAAGCACAGCGCACTCCACTGGTCATAAACCCCAACAGGCCCACCCCAAGACATATACTTGTCAAATTATCCAATGCTCAAGACAAAGAAAAAATTCTAAAAGCAGCAAGAGAAAAGAAAACCATCACATACAAGGGAAACTCCATGAGATTAAGTGCTGATTTCTCATCTGAAACGATGGAGGCAAGAAGGCAGTGGTATGATATAGTCAAGGTACTAAAGGAAAAAAATCTCCAAACAAGAATACTCTATCCAGCTAAACTAGCATTCAAAAATGATGGAGAGTTCAAAATATTCACAGATAAACAGAAACTGAAAGAGTATATCAACAAGAAACCTCCCCTTCAAGAAATTCTTAAGGGAATTCTGCAGGAAGAAAGGAAAAAACAGGACAGTCAGAGATGGAGGAGAGTGTAAAAGCAACAAGAAAGACAAAAATAGAAGGGGAAAATAAAATAATACAAACAAAATATAACAAACACAAATCCAACCAAAATATGGCTACCATAAATAACTCTCTAAACGTAATAACACTGAATGTCAACGGATTAAACTCACCTATCAAAAGATTCAGACTGGGACACTGGATAAGGAAATACGACCCATCTATATGCTGCCTACAAGAGACACATCTTAGACCCAGAGACTCATGGAGGTTGAAAGTGAATGGCTGGAAAACAATCATACAAGCAAACAACAACCAAAAAAAGGCAGGAGTAGCTATATTAATATCAGACAAAATAGACTTTAAATGCGAAACAATTGTGAGAGACAAAGAAGGATACTATATTTTAGTGAAAGGGACAATTTGTCAAGAAGATCGAACAATCATAAATATTTATGCTCCTAACAAGGGCGCCTCTAAATATGTGAGGCAAACGCTGGAAAAACTAAGTGAAAGAATAGATGCATCTACAATTATAGTGGGGGATTTTAATACACCACTATCAACTCTGGACAGAACATCTCAAAAGAGAATCACTAAAGAAACAAAACATTTGAACAGTATATTAGAAGAGCTGGATCTAATAGACATATATAGATCATTACACCCAAACACAGCAGGATATACATTTTTCTCAAGCGCACATGGAACATTCTCCAAGATTGACCATATGCTAGGCCACAAAGAAAGGCTTAATGAATTCAGAAAGATCGAAATCATACAAAACAATATCTCTGACCACAGTGGAGTCAAGCTGGAAATTTGCAAGGGACAGAGACCCAGACTTCAGACGACAATTTGGAAATTAAACAGCACACTCTTAGAAAAACAGTGGGTCAAAGAGGAAATCTCAAAAGAAATCAATGACTACCTTGAAACAAATGATAATGATAACACAACATACCAAAATTTATGGGATGCAGCAAAAGCAGTACTGAGAGGGAAATTTATAGCCATAAATTCATATATCAAAAAAGAAGAAAGAGCAGAAATTGAAGAATTAACTGCACATTTGAAGGAATTAGAAAAACAACAACAAAGTAACCCAACAGGAAGAAGAAGGAAGGAAATAACAAAGATAAGAGCAGAACTAAATGAAATAGAAAATAAGAAAGCACTTGAAAAAATAAACAAGACCAAGAGCTGGTTTTTTGAGAAGATCAACAAAATTGACAAACCTTTAGCGACACTAACAAAGAAAAAAAGAGAAAATATGCAAATACACAAAATAAGAAATGAGAAAGGTGATATCATGACTGACCCCACAGAAATAAAGACTATCATAAGAGGATACTTTGAAAAACTATATTCCAACAAAAATGACAATTTAGAGGAAATGGACAAATTCCTAGAAATACATAAGCAGCCCATACTGACGAAAGAAGAAATTGATGATCTTAACAAACCAATCACAAGCAAAGAGTTAGAATCAGTCATTAAAAATCTCCCAACTAAGAGGACCCCAGGGCCAGACGGCTTCACAGGTGAATTCTACAAAACATTCCGGAAAGAACTAACACCAATCCTGTTGAAACTATTCCAAAAAATCGAAACAGAAGGAACACTGCCTAATTCCTTCTATGATGCCAACATTACCCTAATACCAAAGCCAAACAAAGACACCACAAGAAAGGAAAATTACAGACCAATTTCTCTAATGAACCTAGACGCAAAAATACTTAACAAAATACTTGCTAATCGTATTCAACAACACATTAAACGAATTATACACCATGACCAAGTGGGATTTATCCCAGGTATGCAAGGATGGTTCAACGTAAGAAAATCAATCAATGTAATACACCATATAAACAGATTGAGAGAAAAAAACCACATGATTATATCTATAGATGCAGAAAAGGCATTTGACAAAATACAGCACCTCTTCCTGATAAAAACACTCCAAAAGATCGGAATACAAGGAAACTTTTTGAACATGATAAAGAGTATATATGAAAAACCTAAAGCCAACATTGTTTACAATGGCGAAGTCCTGAAATCCTTCCCTCTAAAATCAGGAACAAGACAAGGATGCCCATTGTCTCCGCTCCTATTTAACATTGTCTTGGAAGTACTGGCTCGAGCACTGAGACAAGAACCAGATATAAAAGGCATTCAAATTGGAAGGGAAGAAGTCAAAATTTCATTATTTGCAGATGACATGATCCTATATATAGAAAACCCTGAGAGATCTTCAACAAATCTCCTAGAACTCATAAATGAGTTTAGCAAAGTCGCAGGTTATAAGATCAATGCGCAAAAATCAGTAGCATTTCTATACACCAATAATGAGCAAGATCAGGAGGAAATCAAGAAACAAATACCATTCACAATAGTAAATAAAAAAATCAAATACTTAGGAATAAATTTAACTAAAGAGGTAAAAAACTTATACATCGAGAACTATACAAGATTGTTCAAGGAAATCAAAGAAGACTTAAATAAATGGAAGAATATTCCCTGTTCATGGATAGGAAGACTGAATATTATTAAGATGTCTATCCTACCAAAACTGATCTACACATTCAATGCAATCCCAATAAAAATCAACACAGCCTTCTTTAAGGAACTAGAAAAACTAACTATGAAATTTATTTGGAATAAAAAGAGGCCCCGAATAGCCAAAGACATATTGAAAAAGAAAAACGAAATAGGAGGAATCACACTTCCTGACTTCAAAACATACTACAAAGCTACAGTAGTGAAAACAGCATGGTACTGGCATAAGGAGAGACACACAGACCAATGGAATCGAATTGAAAGTTCAGATATAGAACCTCATGTATATAGCCATATAATATTCGATAAAGCCACCAAACCCTCTCAACTGGGAGAGAATGGCCTATTCAACAAATGGTGCCTGGAGAACTGGATAGCCATATGTAGAAGAATGAAAGAGGATTACCATCTCACACCTTATACAAAGATCAACTCTAGATGGATCAAAGACCTAAATATAAGAGCCAAGACCATAAAGACCTTAGAAAGCAGTGTAGGGAAACATCTACAGGACCTTGTAATAGGAAATGGCTTCATGAATATCACACCAAAAGCACGAGCAGCAAAAGAACAAATAGATAAATGGGACTACCTCAAAATTAAAGCCTTCTGCACCTCAAAGGAGTTTGTCAAGAAAGTAAAAAGGGAACCCACACAATGGGAGAAAATATTTGGCAACCATATATCTGATAAGAGACTTATAACTTGCATATATAAAGAACTCATATATCTCGAAAACAAAAAGATAAACAACCCATTTAAAAAATGGGAAAAAGATTTAAACAGACACTTCTCCAAAGAAGAAATACAAATGGCTAAAAAGCACATGAAAAAATGCTCCAAATCCCTAGCTATCAGGGAAATGCAAATCAAAACTACAATGAGATACCATCTTACTCCCATAAGATTGGCAGCCATGAAAAAAACAGTAGAATACAAATGCTGGAGAGGATGTGAAGAAAGGGGAACACTCATCCATTGCTGGTGGGAATGCAGAAGGATCCAACCATTCTGGAGGACAGTTTGGCAGTTTCTCAAAAAATTATCCATAGATTTGCCATATGACCCAGCAATACCACTGCTGGGTATATACCCATCAGATCTGAAAACAAGGACCCAAACCGATATATGTACACCAATGTTCATAGCAGCATTGTTCACCATCGCCAAAAGTTGGAATCAATCCAAAAGTCCATCAACAGATGAGTGGATCAATAAAATGTGGTATATACACACAATGGAATACTACTCAGCTGTAAGAACCAATACACTACAATCGCACGTGATAACATGGATGAACCTTGAGAATCTTATGTTAAGTGAAGCAACCCAGGCATTGAAGGACAAATACTATATGACCTCAATGATATGAAATAAGTTAACTGCCTCAGAGAGCTAGAGTCTGGAAAAGTGGCTTACTGGAAATCGGGGGGTGGAGGAAGGATGTGAGTTAATGTCTGTAGGGGTGGAATCTGTGATGAGCTGGGGGTAAGTATGAGCACAAAGAAGGGACAAAATGGGGGCAAGGGGTTACCTTCGGGTGGGGTTTTCTGGGTTTGAGGGGGGCTGGGGATGGGAAGAGGGGTAATATGGTCCAAGAAATAGGTGGGAGGGAGGGGCAACATACAAACATGGGAGAGTGCCAGAAGTTCGTTGAGAACTAAATGTTGAGTAAAACGTATCAAAGTATAAATAGGAGGGTCACCTGGTTAGGACGCTCAGGGGGTATGGTCTGATGCGGGACGGACTCCGGAGGGAATAGCTGAAGGCTCATTTTGCCAAGGTGGGTTCTACCATTGGGTGGGGTGGACCCATATCCTGGGGAAGACTAATGCCGTCGAATAGAGAGAACTGTATCTCTCGTGAGAAAGGACGGCTCCCAGGGCATTAGATTGGCAGGCGTTGTGGGCCCTAAGGGGAGGGGAAAATGGACATGCAATGGATAGAACAAAGGTAAATAAGGGGGCAAAAGAGGAGTTATGTGAGAGTACACGAGGATGAATATAAAACAGCTAATATTACACCAAAAACATATAGGGGACGACAGACTAATAATGAAAACCATAAGACAAAACATAGGATAACTAAAAAATTTAGAAAACTGTACAACCTAAAGTATGGACCACATAGTAAGCACAAATGTTACCTTGTTTGAAAACTATAGTTTCGGAATCTGTACATCAGTTTCAGGAAATATGATATGAATAAGTTAAAAGATTATTGCTGTGGAAGGGAAAAGGTTTTATGGTGGATCTGGGGAAATACCGTATATTGTATATATGAATTTTGGTGATCTAAGACTCTTCTGAAGCTGACATTATGTTGGGATTCACTTTACGGGAAGTTTTGGATCACAGAGTGGTTCAACAATGGCAGCGGAGGAATACTGATATGGGATGTTATTAACAGGATATATATGGTTGACAGGGAGTTATACAGGGCATATGCCCAGGGTATATGGTAATGTCTATATATACTCATAGTGGAAACAATTAAAAACAACAGCTGGGGGGGTGCTGGGCTCCTGTCCGGGGGGTCACTGTTGTGGGCCCTGGGAGAGCAGCGGCAATCCTCCAGGAGCAACGGCAAGAACCAGGAAGGAAGGAGGGCCCAACAGTGGGCTCTTGATACTAATGGCTACACTTTTGAGCCTATGCACCTGCAATAAGAACAAGGCCTAGAGTAGCATTGTGCCTGGGGGTTTCCTCCTGACAGCCTTCATGTTACTCAAATGTGGCCACTCTCACAGCCAAACTCAGTGTGTAGATGTGATGCATTCCCCCCAGCGTGGGACATGACACCCGGGGATGAGCCTCCCTGGCACCGAGGGATCACTACCACATACCAGCTGAAGAAGCAACTAGAAAATGACCTTGAATTAAAGATTCAATGCGGAACAGCAGAATATACCTGTCTACATATAATAACATGACTTCGGGAAGTGGTTTGACCTAATGTAAGGGGGAAATGGAAAGGAGAAATGAGATTATAAGGCTGTGAGTCTCTAAAAAAGAGTCTGGAGGTTGTCAGAAGGAATACCCCTATGTACAACTGAACAGAGTCTAAGAGACAGATAAGGTAGATACAACCCCAGGTATTGGTTCTTTTGAGGGATAAAGAGACCCACGGGTTCTATGGTCATGGCAGAAGGGGTTCACTGCCATGACAGATGGCCCTTCTTTGGAGCTGGTGTTTCTGCATGATGGAAATGGACTCAGAGGGGATCTCTTTTCACAAGACTTGCATGCTACTTTATTGAAATTGTAGTTGGTGCTGAGTTTAAGATATATGTAGGGGATTTGAATCTCTGGACTGATAATATGACACCCAGGCCCAGAGCCTCAACAGACTTCAGCTCCTACACTTTGACTTATTGGACTTACTCCACTCAACTAACATGGAGTTGAAGAAGGTCAACCACCACAACATGGAGCCTAGAGTGTCTACAACTAGAAGGGGGAAGAGTGCATCCAGTACCCATGTGGAATCTAAGCCCTCACTTGACATAAGTGTGCAATGGACACAACCAATCCAATGTCCACAGAGGAAATGTGAAATGGGTGTGGGAACGGTAGCCATGGGGGCTGCTGCGTGTGGGGAACGGGAGGAAGAGATGAGATGTGGAGGCATTTTCGGGACGTGGAGTTGTCCTGGATAGTGCTTCACGGACAATTACGGGACACTGTAGATCCCCCCAGGGCCCACTGGATGGAACGTGAGAGAGTCTGGGCTATGATGTGGACCATTGACTATGGGGTGCAGTGATGCTCAGAGATGAACTTACCAGGTACAATGGATGTATCACGATGATGGGAGAGAGTGTTGCTGTGGGGGGAGTGGGGGGCGGGGGCGGTGGGGTTGAATGGGACCTCATATATTTTTTTAAATGTAATTAAAAAATAATAATAATAAATAAATATTTTAAAAAAATAAAATAAAATAAAATAAGCAGAGCAGGTGTAGGTCAGTGGTTGAGCACCTGTTTCACACGTATGAGGTCCTGGATCCAATTCCTGGTACCTCCAAAAAAATAAAAAAACAAACAAACAAAAACAAACAAACAAACAAAAAAAAACTATAATATGGGACTATATAACATAGTAAAACCTCATTTGAATATGAATATGGGTAATATTGCACATATAAGACTGTTTTTCTTTGAAACTGAACAAATATATGTAATATTATAAGATGTTAATATCAGGCAAAAATACAACCAAAGCAAACTATGGACGGTGGTATATAGTAATATATTAATAATCTTCCAGTACAGTTAAGAAAAGGAAATATATTAAGGGAAAGAAACTAGACACAAGGTATTTCATATTACTTGACTCCATCTATACAAATTATAAATACAAATAAATAGAGACACAGAAACAGAATAGCAGCTATGTATGGCAGGGTAAGAATAGAGAGATTGAGAGGTGATGAGTTTTGTTTGTTTTCTGTTTTTTATTATTATTATTAGAATAATAAAAATTATTTAATAATGATTAAATTGATGAATGCACAATGATGTGATTACACCAAATACCACTTGACTGTACACTTTGGATGAATAGTATGCTATATTAATATGCATCCATAAAATTGATGTTTTTAAAAAAGAGAGAGAAAGTAGAACCTGTAATCTCATAGGACTAGATGCATTAGCCCTTGGTCACAAAGTTTGAAACAGAAAGAAAACAATTGTAACTCACAAATAAATTGGGTATGACTAAAGGAAAACACTTCTCTGTTTTTGCAAGTGAGTTTAAACTTACACTTAAAATCTCACAATTTAGAGAGACCTCTCAGTATCAGAAAAAATATTTGTCTTCCATAGACTGGATATATTTTCTAAAAACCAGTTAAAAGTTATTTAGGTAATCATCAATTTGCTTTTCTGTGTATTTTATAATAAATACACCCCTGGGCATACAAAAAAGGTCAGCCATGAGCCCCATTGTAACATTTTATAAAATGTATTCTTTTTTTTCCACACCTCCTAAAAATTTATTTCTTCAAGTACTGATAACTAGTCTGATAACTTGCAATTGGATCCACAGTTACGATAAATGTTACATTTAAAATGACAACTAAAATAATTCCAGAGTGCCCCTAACAGAGATCACAAGGAAATAAAATGTGGTGCTTTCAATATTATCCTCTGGAAGAATAGATGGGTTTTCAATGTGGGAGAGTTCAAACAGGGACCCTTTGAAGAGGTAGATTATTAATGACTAATGTCTTCAATGGGAGACCTACAGGCAAAGAATTCAGGGATTAAGTGACCTACATGCATGTGGCAGTTTGATATTATTTATGAAGTCCAAAAAAGATAGAGATTATGTTTGTAAAATGTTCTTCTGGGTGGCTACCCACTGATTGTAATAAACTCAAAAGTTTTAAGTTTACTTGATTAAATCAACTTAGGGCTTTTGAAACTGTCAGTAGGGTGTGACTCTTGACTGAATCCCCATCCCTTAGTAGGCTAATCTAAGTGGACATTCACTCAAGAAGACACAGAGAAGAAGATACATGAGAAATGAGAAAGAGCTCCATAGATGCCAGAGGAGAGAACTTTTATCCTACAGCCCCAGGAAGAGAGATGAGCCCTATGCCCGCCTAGCTGAGATTGGAAGAAGCTAGGCCTATGGAGCCTTAAGAGGAAAGAGGAAGGAGAGGCCATCTGCCACCTTTTTTTTTTTTCAGGTACCAGGGCTGGGGATTGAACCCTGGACCTTGTACGTGGGAAGCCAGCACTTAACCACTGAGCCACATCAGTGCCACAAGAAAGTACCTCTTATAGTACCTTGAGGTGGACTCTTTAATGCCTTGTAACTCTAAGCTTTTACTCTAAATAAATACCTTTTATAAAAGCCAACAGAGTTCTGGTGCTTTGCATCATCACCCCTTTAGCTGACTAACACAATATACCTTACAGTTTTTTCCTCCAAATATAAGAGAATACCTATTTTAAAAATCTCTTAGGTATTTTCAGTGGTTTTTGAATTACCTATAGGAAGCTCTGACTTGGTTATATTGTACTTCACATAAGTGTCCACCATTAAATGCAGATCATGTTTTCTATCAAAATTAATATTAAAGCCAAGTTACTTGACCTTTGGTTGGTCAAGTATCCTCAGACATTCTTTGAGACACTTTCATCCATTTTCAGAGTGTTCATTCTCAACCTTCATCATAGGAAGAATATATAAAAACTTCAACAATGCATAAACAATAGTAAAAAACTTGATGTCATGCAGATGGTGTCCTTCATAAATGATAGGTGGAAGCTCTATAGCTTTCCCTCTGAGTTTCCATTTCATACCCCAACAATGAAGCTTGTCTGAGAGTGTGTCAGGATTGAATAAGTCACTTCTGTTCATGCCGGCATGGAGTTCCTCCTATGTACTGAATCTGAGAGTCCTGTGACAGAGGGCACCAGAGAAAAGCATGTAAGAACTCTGAGGTGCTGTTCTGACAATGTATCTTTAAGTTCCTGAATAACGTGCTCCACTGTTGGAACACTTAGAGTTAAAGTAACTTTCAGAAGTTGATGTATTAGTCAACCAAAGGGGTGCTGATGGAAAGTACCCGAAATCTGTTGGCTTTTATAAAGGGTAAAGGATATTTATTTGGGGTAAAAGCTTACAGTTACAAGGTCCAAAAGAGTCCAACTCAAGGTGCCATAAGAGGTATTTTCTCACTAAAGTCTGTTGCCATGTGTTAAAGCAAGATGGTTGCCAATCTCTGTGAGGGTTCAGCCTTCCTCTGTTAAAGTAATATGGCAGGCCTGGTCTCTCCCTTCTTTCTCTTAAGCCTTTGTGGGCCCAGCTTCTTTGATCTCAGCTGTAGGCTGGAGGACTCATTTCTTTCCGGCCTTCTCAGCTGCTCAGGGCTCTGGTCTCTTCAGCTGCAAACTATCAGACAAATGGCTCAGCTCACCAGACTCTAGCTGTTTGAGCCTTCTCATTTCTGTTATATGGCAGGACTGAAATGAACAAGCTCTTTCCTCTTCTGTGTCTATGGAGCTCTCTTTCTTCCTGTGCCTTCTTCTGTGTCTACTTGAGTGAATGTCCATTTATATCAGCCCACCAAGGGGTTGGAGGGTTAACCTGAGTTACATCCTACTTATGTGGTAGAATCAAAACCCTAATCTTAACATAATTTAATCAAAGACATATCAGCTGAATCTAATACAATCATACCCAGAGTAAAAGATTAGTTTACAAACAATCTCTCTTTCTGGAATTCATAAATAATCTCAAACTGCCACAGTTGGCATTCCAGTTTACCTACCACCTTGCAGAGTCCTGCAGAATTTGCCAGGGAGTTTCATTTGAATAACAAGTTTGGTTCCCAAATTTGTGGCTTCCTCAAACCAAAATGTATGATAAACTTCAATAATTTCCATCACTTCCTTGAGTGAATGCAGTACCACAGTCAAACTACTGACTGCAAAGAAGACATCAAAGGTTTGCCCCTAGAGAATTTTCCTAAAGGCTCTTATAAAAGATAGGACCGACAATGATAAAAAAATAAAATAAAATAAAAATCTGTTATTGCGCTACAGAGTACAAAAGTGAGACCAGCTATATAGTTATTCCAGTTAACATTTGTGTCAATATTTATGCTAACTAAACATAAAGCAAGGGCTTGCAGGAGTTCCACTAAAATATCAAGAGCATCATGCCTACCTGTTCACGGAGAATGGCAAATTTCCTTCAGTTCATTCCCCCTTCTTCATTATTTTGAAAAAGGACAAATTATACTGTTCAAGTTCTAAAAGCAGTTGTGGTGATCAATGGCAAAAGAAGAAACTTCCTTAATTGTTCCCAGAGCAACAGATACTCCCATCACAGGCAGTGATTTTGCTAAACACATATTTAAGGCACAGGAAGAGCAGAGTGTGTAGACAACTAGAGGATATTTCTCTAGAAGTCTAAAAGCAACAACTTTCATTTTAGAAGAAAATCCTCTAGACAGAATGTAAGCCTGTGCAGGACAGCACTGCATGTTTAGTTGCCGCTTCCCAGTTACTGTACTGTGAAATTTCACAGCCAAAATTTCTGCATCAGCTTTGCAAGGTAGGAAACCTACAGTTTACTGTGTCAGATGATGAGATTCATGGACAAACCTCACCAATATGGGCAGGTGCTCTTCCCCGCTATGTCCAGCACATCATCAGTGATAATGGAAAAGAAATGCGAGGCTCTCACTGCCCTGAGGGTTTCTTCCCGAATGCAGCTCTCGCACATCTCTAGCTACTGTTTCTCCTGTGTTTTTGAACAGAACAACATGTTAACTGCTGTTGTCTCAAAGCTCTTTCCCAGAACCCCTTTACCAGAATTTATTCAGCACTTTGAGCTGTGCATGAAAGTTATCAGGAATAAAGAGACATTCAGGGAGTGCATCAGCCTCATATCCATTTGGAGATATGTTTTGTTTTCCCATAAAAATCAAGATTTTAGGTATTTTTGTTTCCCTTCTCTTCAAGGATTAGAGGTAAAAGGTCTTCCTCCTATTCTTCACCCACGTTTTCTGCATTGGGATTCTGAGCATTGCTGTTGTTTGTTTCTTTATATTTTTATTCCTCTTCAGAAGTTTCATCAAATTTTCCGTTTCAGTGTCCTGATTTCATCTTCACTCAATTCTTTCATTAGTTTTCTGTTTCTACCTTGTGGATTGTTCAAATGACTAGCAAGATCAAGTATTGTTGGCATAGCATTATCTTGAAGAACTGTCCTTTTAGAACTAATTTTACAGACCACAGAGGGCTCAGAGTATTTGCACATAACCAATAATGTTTATTTAGCTGATGAGAAGATGTTTTATCTTCTAAGTCTGCTCTCCCTCAATTCTCCACCCACTTCTGGCATCTGGCTGGGTCCTCCGCTAATGTGGTGAAGGCCAGATCGGACTGTGCGCTCTTGGGCATGAATCTGGGAGCAGCGCAGAAGTTTGGCAGAGTGGTCCGCCCTGCCGGCAGGACCAGTCGTGCCCTCCCTGCCTCCTCAGGGCAGCCAGCCAGCTCGGCCAGGTGGTGCTGCAGGGCCGGCTTCGTCATACGTAGTATGTTTTGTAAGTATCTAATGTAATCAACTTGCTTATTATTTCTAATGGCTTTGCAGTTGATTATCTTCAGTTTCCACTTAAATCCTCATATGCTAGTCACAATTATTTTGTGCTCTTTTCACCAGTGTCTATAAATCTTTTTCACTTTACTTACTTTATTGCTTGTGATATAAATTCCACAACATTTATTAAGCAACAGTTTACACTATTATCTGATTCCTGACTTTAATCGAGGTGCCTCTACTTTTCACTCTGTAGGTATTAGTTACACACAGATATTTTTATCAGGATAAAAATAATTCTTCCAACTGCTAATATTCTAAGAATTTTCAACACTAGATTTTTATCACATGACCCCAAAACATCTATAAAGATAATTAATTTTTCCTTTGACCTGTTAATATGAAAAATATGGATTTACAAATTTCCTCTTATTGAACTATCTTTGATTTTCTTTAATTCAAAAAATCTGTATTGATTCTTTAATTTGAGCAACTAGAATTTAGAGGGTATATACTATTTCCACATCTTCCTACTTTTAATTTTCTAATATTTGATCACTGTTATTTTATTCTTATTTTAGTCACTGAATTAATATACTTAAACCTCTGTTTGTTTTTCATATCAACAGGCAACAGAATCTCTTGTTTCCATAATAAGTAAAATGAAAATTTAGCATCCCCTTACGTGTCTTCCAAATATCATACCTTTCTTTATATTCCTAAGCCTTTTATGTTTTTCAGGCTGATTTTTTTTCTAATGCTGTTCAATATGCTATTGGAAATAAAATTTGAGCAAAAACAAATATGTTCTCTCCATTTATAGAACTTATCATCTACAGCAGGGTTAGGAAACCATAAGCCATAGGCAGGCCATCTATTATCATAAATATAGTTTTTTTGGAGCACAGCCTTGCTCATATGCTTACATATATTCTACGGTTGCTTTCACATTGAAAGGGAAGAACTAAGGCATTGCAAGAGAGACTGTGCTTTAGTTTCCTGGGCTGTTGAAGAAAATATCATGAAATGGGTTGGCTTAAACAATGAGAATTTATTAGCTTACACTTTTCAGGCTAAAAGAAAGTCCAAATCAAGGCCTCAACAAGGCAATGCTTTCTCCCTGAAGACTGTAGCGCTCTGGGCTGGCTGCTGGCAATCCTTGGCTCCTCTCCCACATGGCAAGGTACATGGCAGCATCTCCTGGTCTCTTCTGGTTTCTGTCAAAGACTAGCCTCTTACATCCTTTGGCTTTCTCCCTCTCTGTCTCAATTTCACTCTGCTTATAAAGGACTCCAGTAATAAGGTTACTGAGCTGAAGTAACCTCAATACAAGGTCCTATTTACAATGGGTTCACTCCAACAAGAACGGATTAAATTTAAGAACATGATTTTCTGTGGTACATACAGCTTCATCTCCCCCAAAGACTGCATAGCCCATAAGCCCTTAATGTTCATTATCTAGCCCTTGAAGAAAAAGGTTGCCAATCACTAATTAGAAGAAAAATCTTCTAATATTTTTTCAATTTTTATAAGACATAAGTGTATACTTTCCCATTATAAACATTAAACCTGATCATCAGAGAAACTGCTAATTCCCTCCAATCGTAACCACTGTTAGTAACACAACTACCAATTCTATTCTTTGTAGCTATGAGTCCAAAGAAAATTTTTCATTTGTCAGCCTCCCTTCTCTCTTACAGCTAAATGTAACTAAATAATGAATTATGAACAGTAATGGTGGAAGTGAAATGTATTGTGTGACTCTTAGGAAATCTACTTAAAGATAGCAATATCCTTTATTTTGTTTTTGTTTTCATTTTCCTAGCATAAATAGCCCTGTTCCCCTGGGAAATAACACTAAACTGCTTTTTGCATCAAGATGCTTAATAGGACCTGAGTTAAAAGGATATAATCCATAACATTTCCTGTGACCTCTGACCTAAAGCACTATAGTAAAATTGAAGGGGACTGTGAAAATCATGCTATACTTCTCAGAAATTTAAATTATTAGACTGTGGGGGGCATTGTTAGTTGATTAACATAACAATCCACCTCAACTTCCTTCTCCTCACCTAATTTACTAGAAATATGGAGAGAACATGTTAATTTCCAAGTCTCATTTACCAGCAAGAAAGCCATTTGATACTCTGTAACGTAAGGCCTGAATTTAAGATGTAATATTAAAATGCTGCCGTGGTATTTTTAGAACCCCAAAGGCCTATCTGTGAATTCCCTGCTCTTGTCAGATATGCCCTCACTCGCTGTGAGCGGCTGCCGACCCGGCCAGGTCCCTGTTACAGGGATCAGCTGCACCCAGCTAGGTCTTCAACTTAAAGGGTTTCACCTTCCTGCCTGGCTGGGAAATCATTCAAATAGGTCAATCACATCTTCAGACAGGAATAAACAGTTTCCCCTCCCTCTGGCCACTACAAGGCCTGCCTCCCACAGCCCCTGAGGCTTCACTCTGCTTCCCAATGCAGCCCCCATGTGGCCCTGTGTATGGCTCCCTCTCAGGGTGGTGAGTGTTTGTGACAATAAACTCCTACCAATCTCTGTCCAGTGGAGCACACTCTACCTAGGTTGAGGATCGCTCCTTCATCATTGGGTAAGTAGGAAATGGTCAGAACATATACATGAGAAGCAAGTGGATGTTTGCTGGCAGGTTTTGGAAAGTTTTTTGCTTCTCTGGACAAAAGAACAAAAGTGGTTGGCATCGCCCTTGAATGTGGAGTGAATCCCATGGCTAGAGCAGATACTTGTGACCATGATGGAAAGGCCCAGACAAGAGCAAAGTTAAAGTTAACAGAAACTTGGGTTCCCAATTGTTTTCTCCTACACTTGTATTAAGTTCTGCCAGGTTCTTAACTCCTGGGTAGAGTTGTGTTCCTCTGGCTGTTGCAGCCTGTGCTGTTTCTTCCTGAAAATGGACATTGTAATTGCCTGTTCTTCAAGAGCCCAGCAGTTTAGTTACTTTTGTAAGAGTTAGAGTATATAAAAAAGTCACACTGCTGTGTCCACACTCACTGTATTTAGAGAACAAGCCAATATTAAGTCCTTGGGGCAGCTATTTTAGCCTACAGTATGATCTCAGAACCTAGTAAACAGTGTTTAATAGTCTGTGACAGAAACGTGCAGCAATACAAGGGAAGCAGTAGATGAGGGAAATATTCTTGCCTTCCTTCTCTCAAAGCAGCTAGTGCAAGAGTAAGATTGTTAAGCTTTCTTTGTCTAATAAAGAGGAAGAAGACTACTACATCCCTACCACCACCCCCTTAGGAAACCACCCCCTTAGGAAGCCATAATAGGCCTCAAAGAAGGCATGCCTTTTGATTTTACAATGTTAAGTGTTGGGCCTTTTGACTGTAAGAAATGTAAATACTTATCTCTAGAAAAGTCTCCTGGATACACAAGAGACAATTCACAAGGGAGATAAGAGATGTTTTCATTGTTCTTTCTTCTACTGTTCTGTATACATTTGCATGGGGGTCTGTCCAAAATTTGTAGAAATTTTGTACTACATTTACATGCATATAAATCTGTAGTGCTTACAGCAGTTCTCTTTCTCTTCTATATTGATACAAAGAGGTGTTTTGTTGGCAAGATTATTTTATTTTCCAACACTCTGCCAGATATTTGGAAATCATGGTCTGTGAACTTAAACTTCATTGGGAGAAATTTCCCAGGAAGAAATTGACGTTTTGTACTATGCACTTAAAAATATTTGAGAAAAAAAATCCACTCAGAAAGGCATTTGAATTGCTTCTTATTATCCTGCAAAAGATTGAATAATGTAAGGATAACAGCACTAGTCCCTAGGTCTTATTTAAACTGCTTTCTTCCCAACTGTTATATTTAAAACCTCTGAATTTCCATTTCCCTGTTGAACCTCCTGCGCTGAATTTAAAGGTAGCTTTATCTAGTGACAAAACCTGCATTTTACCCCTGTGCCAGGGATTCTACTGCTTGATGCTAGGAAATGTCTCAGATCTGGGGAAACTGACTCCTTTAGCATTCCTCCCTCATTCACCAGACCAAAGTCAACTTGAGACCAGTTGATGGGGTGCAAGAATCTGAGGTCATCCCCATCAGGTTCCCTGTTTGCTCCTGACATAGAATGGAGCTTGGGAGGCAATCTAATATTGCCTTTCCAGGCCTCAGTCAATTTAAAGGTGGAGCCTTACTACTGCCTTAGTGTGCATATGGAACACAATGGCCTTGATGTTTAACATCAGTAAATGTACTTCTACAAACTAAGGCCTGTGTTCAGAAAGACTTTTGTCAGGAGGAGCTGTGCTTTTGCCTTAGCCCTGCCTGAGCCTTGTGACCATCCTGCCTGCTGAAGGTCCTGGTAATCGTGAAGTCCGTGCAGCTTTGCTGCATCTTTCATGAAGGCTCGATGCCTCCCTTGCTGCCTCACTCCAACAATAACCTGCCTTGGCCAGTCACCACAAGCTTTAATCATCCTTCCTAAGAGGCAAAATTTCAATGAGCAGATGACTTAAAGTCTGCATGTTGGGGACATTTGTAACCATAAACAAAGGGAAGAAGAAAGGACAAATATATGTCCTGTTTCCTAGCCTAAACTCACCACCCACTTAAGTCATCAGTGGGTGGTGCAGAGGCAAAGAGGCCAAGAGTTCTATACTAATGCAGATCCATCCATGTGAAAAGACATATCAAGAGGACAAAAGCAGAGTTCTACCTTCCTTTAGTAAGTATTTCTTTACTTATTTTTCTTTCAAGGCACTTTTAAAATTAATTAAAACTCAAGAAATTGTGCTGTAAAAATATAAAATACCTCTCACTCAGCATTTAAATAATGTGGCTTTTCTTCCATGCATAGACCACTACTTCTACCTTCCTTTGGTAAAATCATGAGTCCTGAAACACATAAAAGCCTTTAGACTTTAAAAAGACTTTCATGGAAGGATCTTCCTGACTTACTGAAGTCTGTAGCATTCCGATGGTGGCTTGCTCAATCTCTGTCTCCATAGTATGACCATCTCTCTCCCCATCTGCCTCTTAACTTTTTGTTTCCAAATTTCCTCTGATAATAAGGATTTTCGTTACATCAGATTCATTTTGGCCTCACCTTAATAAGATCTTCAGAGTTTCTATTTACATGGGTTCACAGCCACATGAGTGGGTTTTAGAACTTGAACGTGTTTTATGGGTGACATAATTCAATACATAGCAAGCCTTTAAGGGGAGGTTGTATGCTGGCTCAGGTGAGGATGATCAAAGGTTAGAAGTGTAGCAGAAAGAGAAAAGCATAGCTAAAATTTGGTCAAATCAGATATTTTGTCAAGACTGATCCATGGGTATAAACAATTCAGCTAATCATTCGTGAGGCAAAGAATGGAAATTTAGACTGCTGTCTACTCTTGTCATAGGGTAAACAAAGGGGGCATCCTTTTGAACAAATGGATCTGGAACCTGGTAAGAAGTCCATGTGGACATCAATAACCCCAAGATGGCTGCTGGAAGACCCTCCCCAAGATTCTGCCATTCAGAACAAAGACTTCCTCTGGAAGCCAGGAGAAACCCTGTGTATTCCTCAAGGACTTTATCATTGGGCCCTCATGGGGGATTGATGGGTGGGGTAATCAATCAAAACAGCAAAGAGCTGGAACTCCTCCCCTGTCAACAGCAAAGGGGTGGAATAATTAACAGTTCGAAAAGCAGGCACAAGGTCTGAATTCCTTCTCTCATGGCCTGAGCACTCTCTTCTGCCTTCTGCACCCTGCTCTTGTCATTTATCCTCTGCCATGTGGCAACACAGTAAAAGCTGAGCAATTATAATCTATAATGGGAAATTGTAGTCTGTAAACCAGCCCTTTTATCATGTTTCAGCCCCTTCCTCTTCACCTGGGACCCATGGTGTCTTATATTCTCCCATTTCTCTTCCCTTCCTACCTGAACATATTACTGGCCTAACTCACCCGGCATGCTCTTGAATTCATTTCTGCAGCATAGTCAAGAACCTAGACAAAATCCAGAAATACTTTAATCTTATCTATTATGAGTAATATGAGGAAGAGTGGTTCTTTGCAGTAAGCATTTCCTCCAAACATAAAAAGTAAGGGGATTTTGTTAACCATTGCAATTTTCCAGAAACAGAAACTTAAATAAAATTTAGCATTGTCACACCATTAGAAATTCTCATATGAATTCTTAACTAAACTTACTCTGGAGTTAATGGGTATCTTTACCTTTCATCTGAAAATTACAAGATAAAATTACAAATATTTTATCTCTTCTTACCTAATTATTATTCTAGTATAAAATCTACTACATTTTGTACTCATATAAAAATCATGTGATTGGATCAGACTCCAAAACCAGTCAATATCCTCAAATTTTTGAGGGATTTCCTTTCAATATGTATGATTTTACTAGACATTTTAGTTCTTTTTTTAAAAAGGAAAACTGAAAAAATGCACTTTTCTTTGTTCCTTAAATGTATTTTCACTGCACATAAAATTCTTTGTTGATGGAATGTTTATGAGTACACTGCAATATCGAATATATTACTCCATTTTCTGGTTTCCATTTGTTTCATTTTGAAGTAGGCTATGAATTATCCTTCTTCTGAAAGTAATCTGTCTCCCACCCCCAACCCCATGGCTGCTTTTAAGATATTTTCTCTAATGTCATAAGTAAGTTCTAGGAAATGTTAACTATAGAGTTCCTAACTCAGAGAAAAAGAACTAAAAGCTGGTAAATCCTCTGTTGTATACCTCCTACTCTTCATTTAACTTAGAGAAAATTAATTAAATATATTAGAAATAACTCATTATTTTAAAACATTAAATTAAATGCATAGTCAATTTTAGTTAAACTGGCCATACTAATTTAAAATTCACAAAAATCAAACTCTCCTGGTTTATATTACTGGCATTGTTGATTTCAGTTTGTTATCCATATTTATCTAAAGTTTGTAACATCACACTATTCAAAATTTGCCAGAATAAATAACCTTCCCCTGCCTCTAAAAAAGAAGATATTTGGAATCTTCATTCAACTCTATCGTTATATGCAAAACTCTTTATGTACAAAATAAAGTGTTTTGTAAACTGCCAAAACACAATGCATCTCATGTTACAGACAAGAGATCTATATTATTGTAGGAATTCAAATTATCTTTTATTTTTCTTTTCATGCAATTATATAATAAAATATAATTTCTAATAATTCATTTGTTGCTTCATTTACTAATGATCTCCAAGGAAAAAATTATTTTCCCAAATATGCTTG
The DNA here is from genome assembly GCF_030445035.2 of Dasypus novemcinctus. NCBI lineage: Eukaryota > Metazoa > Chordata > Mammalia > Cingulata > Dasypodidae > Dasypus > Dasypus novemcinctus. Next base: position 28,923,535 of record NC_080689.1, on the reverse strand, counting down.
ATTTTTTTCCTCTTGCCGAGTCTTCATACTAGTGCTTTGTTTGGTCTTTGGTGATAACATGAAACATTCTGGGAAAAGTTGCTTACTGGAACAGTAATAAACACAGCTAAAATACATACTAATTTGAAAATTTTTAAGAAATTTTATAAGACAAGTCTTGGAAAGTTTTGAAAAATTTTGTTTCATTTTTGGATGGAACAATTCAGCATAGATGAATTTAATGGTCAAGACTGAGATCTTTAAGAAAATATATTATGAATGAGATTTTTAATAAAGTCACATTTAAATGTTATCACAATTAAGCAGGCTACCTAACTGGCGATAATATAATATATTTAAGCAAATCATATTTCCTAAAATATACAAGTTGTTAAATTGTAACCTACATTTTCTAATTGTCTTTGTATGTGTGACTAAATGCTTTTATTTTTTAAATTACCATTTATTTAAAAGTAACAATGTTAAAAAATATTCTACAGGAAATTCTGGAAAAATAGTCTCCTTTTTATTATTATAATTTTATTGTTTCATATTCATTTTATCGGCATACTCAAGTTGTGTTAGTCTTTTATGAACTAATTCTTTGCTTCATTTATTCATGAAACACTTATTATGCCTCCATCATAATTGTTTATATTCTATTACTTAAAGTAAGCATTTTTCAATTTGATGGAGTGCATATGTGATATTTTCAGTTGATTTGTATTAGAAAAAAATTATCTGAATTAGATCTTATTTGCTTAAAGTGAGATAATAAAGGAATTATCTTTTACATAAAGATTTTCTACATAATAAAATTACACTTATAATTAAAAACCTTAGAAAATTAATTTTTAAAAAGTTGGGTGTATTGACTGACTTTGCTTTGTAAAAATGTCACTTGCAAACAATTTATATAAGAATGTTTGCTTAACATGGACCAAAATGAAGCAGATATTATATTAGAACAATAATTAGGATAACCAAATAATTTATTTTCCAAGCTTGAGATACTTTGACAGTGAAAGGCAATGCTATTAATAATTCTTCCAAGGAAGCACCATAAATCAGGTCTGTACCATGCAAACCAGAATATATGATCACCTACCAATAATATGAATTCTTGGTATCTGTTTCATCATTTTCTAATGAATATAGAATATGAGTTAATTCCGTCTTTACCTGCCTGTGACAAAATCTGTGTCACTTATGACACAGTGGACAAGAAATGTGTTCTAGGTAATTTGCAGAGTAGGTGGCTTAAAGAAAGACTGTTATGAAGCCAGGTAGATTAGAGACACTTTCTGTAGGCAGATATCAATGAAGCAGTATTGATTATGAAGTTTGTACATGATGCAGGTGTTTCATTGCTCAGATTTAGACCATTGTAAAATGTATAAGCAAGAGAGGCTGCAGCTCAACCAAGTGTTTGAAGCTTTTAAAAACTCATTGGATGCAAATATCAGTCTTTCAATTAATATTGGTCAGTGCACAATGAATTTGCTTAAGCAAAAGTTCTATATATGTATTTTTAAAACTTTCCTGAGGTATTATTAACTTAAAAGTACACATATTGAATCATTCTTTAATATTTGAAAATTTGGGGAGTAATTAATCTTATAAATAATGAATCTACCAATTCATGGACAGAATATAGCTATCCATTGATGTAGATATCCTTTAATAACCTTAGAAATATGTAGTTTTCAGGAAAGGGATCTTTCATACTTTTCATTAAAATTATTCATATGCATTATATATATTTTTTGATGCTAATATGAGTAGTAATTTTTAAAAATTTCATCTTTCTATTTGCTGGTAATATACAGAAAGGCAATGGGTTTCACATATTGAACATGAATTCAGAAGTCTGCTTAAAATGTCTTAGAAATTTTAATGGTTTTCTATTCTTAGTTTTTTTTCTCTATCTAAATATGTCATCACCAAATAATGACAATTTTACATTTTTCCACTTTATATCATCTTTTTCTTCTTCTTGCTTTATTTCACTGACTAGGACCTTCTGTACAATATTGAATAAAGTTGTGGAAGTATACGTTTTTTGTTGTTTCCAGTATCAGATGGGAAATGTTTAAATATTCACCAGTAAGAGAGTCGCGCGCGGGGCGTGGGGCGGTGCTGCCGAGCCGAGGCCGCTGTGAGCTCGACGCGGGACTCTCGAGGGAAGCGCGGCGCGGCGGGAGCCGGCAGCCAGAGACGCCCCGGAGCAGCAGCGGCAGCCGGCCGCGGAGCCCAGCCGAGGCGGCCACGGCGGTGTCGATGCCACTGAACGGGCTGAAGGAGGAGGACAAAGAGCCCACCATCGAGCTCTTCGTCAAGGCTGGCAGTGATGGTGAAAGCATGGGAAACTGCCCTTCTCCCAGAGGCTCTTCATGATTCTTTGGCTAAAAGGAGTTGTATTTAGTGTCACGACTGTTGACCTGAAAAGGAAGCCTGCAGACCTGCAGAACTTGGCTCCCGGGACCCACCCACCATTATAACTTTCAACAATTAAGTCAAAACGGATGTAAATAAGATTGAAGAATTTCTTGAAGAAGTCTTGTGCCCTCCCAAGTACTTAAAGCTTTCACCAAAACATCCGGAAACAAATACTACTGGAATGGACATCTTTGCCAAATTCTCTGCATTTATAAAGAATTCAAAGCCAGAGGCTAATGAAGCACTGGAGAGGGGTCTCTTGAAAACACTTAAGAAACTGGACGAATATCTGAATTCTCCCCTCCCTGATGAAATTGATGAGAATAGTATGGAGGACATTAAATTTTCTACACGTAAATTTCTGGATGGCAATGAAATGACATTAGCTGATTGCAACCTGCTGCCCAAACTGCACATTGTCAAGGTGGTGGCCAAAAAGTATCGCAATTTTGATATCCCAAAAGAAATGACCGGCATCTGGAGATACTTAACTAATGCTTATAGCAGGGATGAGTTCACCAATACAAGTCCCAGTGATAAGGAGGTTGAAATAGCATATAGTGATGTAGCCAAAAGACTCACCAAGTAAAATGGCCCTTACGAGAGAGATGTCTTCATATCTTCCCCTAACAGAATATGCTTTTCCTAACAGACTGCTCCTCTTCCTATAAAGTAGAAATTTTATTTTGCATGAACATGCAGTTATTCAAGATTAGGATAAAGGATAGACAAGGTATAGTAGCTATCTTAAAATATACACTCCTAAGCAGTATTATTTTTAATTTCTCTTCCCCTGCTTATCTCCCCTACCCAAATTCCTCTCACCTCTAATTTGGAGCCATTCCATCACAAACTTTTCAGATTAGAGGTAGCTTGTTATCTCTCTAGACCCCTCACCACACACTGTGCATAGATGGCAGAACTTTTGAGGTGTAATGTTTAACTGCTAAAATGGTAACCATGACTTCATCAGTCTGCCCCAAACTGGTGCATAACGCATGGTACAAGGAATATTTATGTATTTTTGGAATTTTATAATATTTAGTAAAAGTATATGAAAGGATTGCTACTGTATCAGAAATATTCTGTTTCAATTTAGTCTATCCTGGATATGTACTAAAGGATATTACCACCAGAGAAGAGAGCCTTTTATGAAGAGTCACTACAGATTTTGCTCTTATGCTTTGTAGATAGATTTTTATTTTTGTCTAAAGGCATTTAACCTTTATACCAGTTATAATATCTGATACTATATAGAAGCTGAAAATTTAGACAGAGGGGATGGTATTCTCAAGATCTTACTCAAGCATTTTATCTTGATGAGAGAAACCAGTGGACACCTGATAATCTATCTAAATCAGTTATTTGTTACATGTAATTTGCCCAGTGCCATTTATTTGGAACATTATTGCTTTCTTCCATTTTGTTGTTATTTTAAAATGCTCTTTTTTTTGGGTAAACATAGACCTTTGTTGTTTGTAGATCTTTTGAGCAACCCTACATGAACTAATATTTAGTTGAGTTAGCAGTAGGAGTACAGTGATTAGTAATGTCAAAATTAACACTTGCCGAAATTAGCCTAAAGGAATGTGGGGTGGATTTGTCAAAATATTAAGTAAAATTTTGTTTCTAAAGCACATTTAATTAGACAATTTTTGTAAAGAATGAATTATCCATCCTATATTAAAAGTGAAGCTAAAACACACACACAAAATATTCACCAGTAAGTTCTTCAGAAATAATTACACTTTTGTAAATATGGATGGATTCTTTTTTCTAATACATTGCTTTCTATTTTGTGTCTAAGTTTATCATATTTGGATGGTAGTTTTCTTATAATATCCTTTTCATATCAAATTATGCTGGATTCATAAAACAATCTAGAATATGCTCCATCTTTTTGTATTATTTTAAAGAGTTTGTGTAAAGTTGGCATTGTTACCTCTGTATATATTCAGAAGAATTTACTAGAGAAGACATCTGAGTCTGAAGTTGTCTTGTGATGAGATTTATTTAAAATTATGAAAACAATTTCTTTTTTTCTCTTTATTTTAAAAATTTTTTAAATTTAAGTACTTTTTTTTTAAAGATACCTAGATCACAAAAATATTATAGGATATATTGGACTATTCATATTTCTGTTATATAAGTTACAGCTTTTTAAAGAAATTTGACCAAATTTATTTCTCAAATGTATTGGAATAGAATTTTTCATAATATATTTATTAATTAATGTTAAATAAAATTTAAAAAAAACAGAAAAAAAAACTGGTTTCTCAGCCCCATTAACCTCATTCAAAGTGTTCAATAGCCACATATAATAAGTAACATATAGGGCAGCCCTGATAATGAAACAGTTCCATCATCGTGTAAAGCTGTATCACTACAGTGCTGCTAAATAGAGCTGTCTCTCAATTCTAGATGCTGGTATTGAAGAACTCATTTGGTCTTCGTTGATTTAATATTTTGTGTCTGAATTCCATTTTCTTCATTTCTGCTCTTATCTATATTTTTTCTTTGTACTTTCTTTGGGTTTGTCATGGCATTTTTCAGTTCTTGAGAAATAAAGATAGATAAATGTTTCCCAGTAATTTTTTAAAAAATATACATGAAAAACTATACAGTTCACTGTCAGTAAACATATTTAAAACTTTAAATTTTACTTTATCTCATAATTTGTGGTGTTTTCATGATCGTTCAGTTTAGTGTATGTTCTAATCTTCAATTACTATCCGTCTGCCTTACTTAAATGTTAAATATATTTTAGTTCATCCATGTTATGTTTAACACAACATAGTTTTTATTGTTATTTGAAGAATGAATATCAATTTTTTAAAATTTTCTCACACATTTACACTTTATGGAACTCTTCATTGCTTCATGTAACTCTATGATTACATCTACATTGATTTCCATCAGTTGGTGCCTTCTTTTTTAGTGAAGATTTCTATCAGTTTTTGCTTGTTTAGAATCATCTTTATTTAATTTTCACCTTTGGAAAACATTTTCATTGAGTATAGAATTCTAGTTTGACAATCTTTTTTTTCTCTTTGAGCAGCACATCAAATATGGCCTTCCATTGCCCGCTGTGTTCCATAGTTACAGTTGAGATATCAGGTGTAAATCTTATTGCTCTTTTGAAGGTAATGTATTTTTTTTTCTTTTGGCTTCATTTAAGATTTCTACCTAACTTCAATTTCTAGAAGTTTTACTATTATGAACCTCCAGTATGGTTTTCTTAGAAGCTGCAGAGTTTCTTGAATCTATGGACCTATGTCTTTCATCAGTTGTGTTGCTCTTATCTCAATATTACTTTGACTATTGTATACCCTGTCACTTTGAGACCAATTACATGTATATTTGACTATTGACCCATGTTTTTCTTGTTTTTGTTTGTTTTTCTTCTCTTAGTTTTCCTCTGTGCTTCAGTTTGACCATTTTCTATTTACTTGTCTTCAATTTCACAATTTTTCTTGTAGTGTGCCCAATTTGATATTAAACCTATCCAATAAGTTATTAATTTCAGATATTTTATTTTGCAATTCTGGAAAGCCTACTGAATTCTTCTTTATAGATTTAAATTTTCTATTGGTATTTATCATCTTTTTCATTCTTTATGTCTATATTTTTTTCATAGTTAGTAATCACAGTTATTTTAAATACCTTGTATAGTAACACCAATAGCTGGGGCATATATTTGCTTCCTTCTCCTCTTGGTTATCCATTACATTTTCTTTCCTCATAACACATGGCAATTCTTTTCCTTTTTTATTATTTTATTTTGTACACTGTATATTAAGAAAGAGTTGTTCTATTCCTTTTCTAGAAGGATTACTCTTTTTTCTGTTAAGCAGATATATTAAGGAATTTATCTTCTCAATCCAAATGGAACTTGAGTTAGGTTAGACCTGAGCTGCTGCTTTAGGCTTGTTCCATCTCTATTTTCAACTATTTTAAAGGCAAGATTTGTTGTGTGTTGCATCCCCACCCCTATCCTGAAATATTTTGTTTCCAAGTACTCCAAGATGCAGCAGAACTCTTTTTTGTCTTTCAATGGATAAAATGATAATGCAGGGGAGTGGATGTGTGTCAAGCGGTTGAGCACCTGTTTCCCATGTGTGAGGTCCTGGGTTTGATCCCTGGTACCTCCTGAAAACAAACAAATGAAAAAATCAATTCTCATTGGGGACTGGATGTAGCTCAGTAGTTGAGTACCTGCTTCCCATGTATGAGGTCCTGTATTCATTCCCTGGTACCTCTTTTTTAAAAAAAGAGTAATGCATTTACTATTCATCACAGCAGTCTTCCTGGCATCTATAGATAGTTTTATTATGTTCTATTTCCCCAGTGGAATAATTTTGCATATCCAAGCCTAATATTTAGCCAATGCCTAAACTTAGAAAATGCCAGGAAGAAAGCAGTAGAGATATCTGCCCTAAGAAGAGCTTTTCCTCCATGGAATTTTAGTTTTAGTCTTCTGCCTCCACAACTTGCTGGTGTCTTTCAGTGGAGCAGTGATGGGCTGCCATTACCAACAACATCCTACCTGGAAGCACAAGTACAAATATGGTTATATTTGAATTTAGAAAATCATATTTTTCCAGGCATCATGTAAAGGTTTCTCCAGACTCCTGTGAATATATCCTCTCTGGAGTACTTATTTCATTATGGGAATATATTCAGAGACTCTAAATATTCTTTTTCCTCACAACATCCTGGTAAAAAATGTTTGAGATGCTTGAAAGAAATTCCTATATGGATTGAAAATTGAAAAGACATGCTATTTTAATGTGATTTTTCAGATTTACAAGTTTTTTAAATTTTGCAAATGTTTAGAAGTTTGGGAAATTTCTCTAAGCAGAATATCTGATATGAATCTCAAACATTGACTTCAGAAAATATAAAACATTCAGCTTTCAATTAGTGTATAAGTATTAATGTATATCAGTGATATATATGCAAACATTTTCATGGTATTTTCTAACTCATGGTATAGCAAACCTCATAATTATTTATTAAAACATGAATATAACAAACAAAGGCATAAGACTATTTACCAGAAATTTGCTTTTGCTCTTTCTTTTTGCTTAATATTTAAATCTTGAGTCTGTCTACTGTGAAATGTAGTGGACCATAGAGAATTTTTTATCTACTATATTATCTAATAGCCTTCAAAATAGGAAACCATAGGGAAACAAATTAAAATTATCCATTTTCCTCCAAAAATATCTAAGCTGTGCTTCAAAATCAGATTATTACATTATGTTGACAAGGAGCATTCAAGTATAACAAGAGACTAAGCAAATCTGGAAAAGTCTCATGGATTCTTGGAGAAAATGCATAATTTGACATTAAGTATTTATTTTAATGTCTTTTTAAGTCTTGATATTAATTCATATCCCTCATCATTTTATTTCCAATGCCCAGTTCAACTTAATGACAACATATTATTCACATTTTAGATGCATATTGCAGTGATCTAGTGGATTAGCATCTTCTTGGAGTATCTGCATAATTGCCAGCTATAATTGAGTTCTCCCTGTATGCATGAATTTGTACCAGGTGCAAAAGTGCCTATTTTATCCTTCAAGAATTTTAAGATTGTTTAAATAAATTAATATGGTATAATTTGCATATTAATAATAAATTATTTATATTATGAATTAATTAATATTTCAAAAGTATTTTAAATAGTTATAATTATTATTCTAGTTCTGTAGACTGGAAAAGAGATGTTCAGAGAAGTTAAGTAACTTCCCCAAAGATCTGCAACTAGAAAGTGCTGAAGCAAGGATTGGCAGTTGAGCTCTAGAATCTGGGGTTTGATCCACCCTCTTTTATTGTATACTTATGATCAGTGACAAAGACTTTTCCATGTATTTTCAATTAGTTTTTACACACACACACACACACACACCATTATTTCACATCTTAACATAAATTCCAATCCTTCAAAGAAGAAAGTTTTTTTTTTTAAATAGGAATGTATTTGGACATTATCTCCTACATGTTATCTGGGTCCAAATCATTCCATGGAAGTTATTAAGATTATATATCAAAGGCAATTAACTCTTTCAAATAACTAAAGTCTGCATTAAAATTATTCCAATGCAAGGAGTATAATTACTCTCTGTACAATGCTTGTAAAGAAACTTGAGTGCTTATGATTTTGTCTCATGTGTTCAGAAAGTTGTATACTCTTGAATACTTAATACATCCTTTCAGTGTAGAAACTGGATTTTAGTTTTGATATATTCCTCTCTCCACACAATAATTTACAAAGAATTCTGCACATGATTCTATGCCATTCCATGCTATTGGTTGGAAATTTGCTATATTGCATTTTGAGAATTTTGGTTGTGTTGAAGGAGAGATTAATTTGGAAACAGAATGAGAGGAGGCATTACTCTTGTTTTTCTTTAAATCTAAGTATGAAATAGAGATTAACCCTATAAAAGAGTTAAGATAAATTTCAATTCTAGTAATGTCCAGTTAGAGCAGGACATTGCTATTTCTTCTTTTATTATGAAAATTATATATGCATATGATAAAATAATTAAAAAAACAGATTGTAATAAATAATGAGTAGTGGTGCCCTGTGTCACCCAAGATTTTCTTCTATTTTACAGTAGAAATTCTTATAAAATACCTCTTATTTATGGTTCCAGAATTTTTTCATGCCCATAATTTCTTTACAGTATAAAAACATGTTATACACATTCTTATTTATCTTATTTTTACAAACTGAACTTTATATCCTAGAGATCTTTCTCTTTTAGCTCCAGGAGTTAAAATTCTTCCTGTTTTATGGATATCACATAATTTATTCAAGTAGTTCACTATTGATGTACATTTACATTTTTCTAGATTTTACTATGAAAATTAAAATCTCAGAAAAGTTCCTGGTAAATGCATCTTTTCATTCATATATTACTCCAGAAAAGAGAAGTTTCTTATCAAGATTAATGTCTAATTGCCTTCTGGAATAGTTTTATTTTGCCTAGGTAGCATGCTTATTCCTAGAATATGACATGAGCAGAATAGAAAAATCTGGTTCTTATGCTAAATCTTTAATATAATTTTGTATATATAATACCAAAATAGAGCAAGGAATAGAAGGATGAAAGGGGAAAACAAAGAAAGAAGAGATTTAAAAGTTTCTAAAAATCAAAGCACTAATTGAAGCCTTAGTGAGTGCTATCCTTCAAAACTATGTCACATTTTTTACAAAAGTTAAAAGGCATTAAAACACTCACTTTTAAGTGTGAATTTTTTTATTGTAAACAATCATTTCTAATCAGATTGTCTCTACTTTTGCAATACACAGCCAAGTATGTGTGAGGTCAAGTTTGCTGTGTGTAGGAATCAAAGCCATATCTTGACCTAATTTTGGCCCTTAATCCAACTCCATCATATGGTATCTAATCCAAATATATAGACACATAAAAAATAACTTCTGCCTGGTGAGGAGAATGATATTTTCAGACGTAAATGATTTTCAATCCCATGACGGCCAGTAAAATTTATATCAAAACTTTAGTTTATGTAGATTTATTTATATCAAATCTTTAAATATGTACACATATTGATGCTAAGGGTTGTACATTGTAAATATGTACAACCCTTAGCATCAATAATCAGAGATAACCTAGTGATTTAATATCCAACTCAATCTAGGAATTTCCTAAAATATACCTGTCAGTATTTTAATGTACCAACTACATGAAATCTCACTGCCTCTCAAGGCATTGCATGTCAGTATCTGACAGCTCTGATTGTTGGAAATATAATTCTTATAGTGAGTAAAATTAATTCATTCTCTCCTTAGGTTCTCTCACATATTAATTATTATGCAGACAATTCCCAAATCTATATCCCCAACTTTGTCCTCTCTAGAAGTTCTGAGCTTGAATTTCAAAAGACCAATCTATCATTAAAACTTTAATGTGGAGTAAACCCCTCTAAATCAACATGACCAAAATTGCGTTCTGAATATCCTTATCCTTTCCACACATACATTTATCTATTTCACACTTCCTAGTTATACTAGATAACATCCTTAAATTTTTCCCTTTTTATCCTTTCTCTTTTTTTATTTGAGAAGTTGTTGACTTACAGAAAAATCATGGATAAAATACAAAGTTCCCATATGCCATCTTATTATTAACACCAGGCATTAATATGGCACATTTGTTACAATTCATGAAAGAACATTTTTATAATTGTACTATTAACTATAGGCCATCAATTATAATAGGGTTCATTATGTTGAAAGTCCTATTTGTTTAGTTTTAATTTTTATTCAAGTAACATATACTACCTAAAATTTCCCCCTTTAACCACATTAAAATATCTAACACAGTGCTGTTAATTGCATTCATAATATTGTGTTACTATAACCACCATACATTAAAAACATTTCCATTAACCCTAATAGAAAATCTGTACATTTTATGAATTAACTCTCCATTCCCTATCCCCACCTTGGTGCCTGGTAATCTATTAAAATATTCCAGTTTCTGACTCTATGAATTTGCTCATTTTAACTAATTCCTATCAGTTAGATCACACAATATTTCTCCCTTTGTATCTGTATTATTTCATTCAACATGATGTCTTCAAGGTTCATCCATATTGTCTCATGTATAATAACATTATTTTTTTTACAACTGAATAATATTCCATTGTATGTATATGCCACATTGTATTTATCCATTCCTTGGTTGAAATCTACTTGGCTTGCTTCGATTTTTAAAAATTATGAATAATGTCATTATGACTATCAGAATGCAAATACCTGTTCAAGACCCACCTTACAATTCTTTTAGGTATATAACTAGATGTGGGATTGCCAGGTCATATAAAAATTCTATACTTAATTTTCTGAGGAATTTCCAAACTGTCTTCAATAGTAACTGCACCATTTTACATTCCCACTAAGAATGAATGAGTGTTCCTATTTCTTCACATGCTCTCCAACACATGTAGATTTCCTTCTTTTTAATAGTGGCCCATTAATGGGTGTGATATGGCATCTCATTGTGGTTTTGATTGGCATTTCCCTAAGAGCTAATGATATTGAACATCTTTTTATGTGCTTTTTGGTCATTTGTGTATCTTCTGTAGAGAAATGTCTATTCAAGTCTTTTGCCCATTTTTAAATTGGGTTGTTTGTCTTTTGATTTCAAATTGAAGGATTTCTTTACATATTCTGGATATAGAACTCTTATCAGATATGTAGTTTCCAAATATTTTCTCCTATTGAGTAGATTATCTTTCTACTTTCACAAAAAAGTACATTGATGCACATTTTAAAAATTTTGATGACGTCTCACTTATCTATATTTTTTCTTTTGTTGCTTGTGATTTGGATGTAAAGTTTAAGAAAGCATTGCCAAATACAAGGTATTGAAGATGCTAACCTATAATTTCCTCAAGAAGTTTTTTTATTCTCATCTTATATTTAGGTTTTTTATCTATTTTGAGTTGATTTGTGTGTATGGTGTGAGGTAGGGCTCTACCTTCATTCATTGGTGTGGGAAAGGATCATTGTTAACCACCTCCATTGCCTACCCTACCCCAGCTGTTTAATTTCTTATGCCGACCTGTGAAATTTCAAAAACTGCAATGGGCAAAGTCATTATGTGAAAGGGATAACTGTAAAGTGTTTCTCAGTAAACTTCCACCTACAGGTCTTTTAGTATCCACCATAGATATTTAAGTTCGATTATTCTCTATTTCTTAGTTGGTCTTTTACTATATGGGGTTCCCCCTACATTTATATATTTATTCATTTGTTTATACAATGATAGATTCATGGTTCATATTTTATTCCACTAGTTTTAATCCATTAGTGTATTTATTTATTCTCATGTTCAAATTGTTGAGATTTGACCAGAGGTAGCTGTTTGAACTGGCCTGTGTCCTTTTGATCTGCCCATGTAATCTCTGAGCATTGCTTTAATTTCTGACACAACAAGATGTTCCAGGCTTATGTTATATTTCTCCTTTTTCCACCATGATATCAGCTATTTCTCCTAGAAGCTGTGGTTTCTTTTAGAGAAAAAGGTATTTGGAAATCAAGATCTGGGCACTAGATGGGCCTATTGCTACTGGTTTGCTATTTGATCCTAATCACTTTCAACAGCCTAAGTAAGATCTATCTATCTATCTATCTATCTATTTATCTATCTATCTATCTATCTATCTATCTATCTATCTATCTATCTATCTCCCTATCACATTTGCAAAAATATTTGTATTAATTACTTCATTTACCTAAGTATCTATGCAGACATTAAAATATGAGTTCAGAAATAAATCCAACTTCATTCCACACACATTCTAGTCTTCTTCCTTTCTGTATTTGTAATTAATCCCCATCCCCAAGACTGAAAAAAAACTGTTTCTAATAGCATCAATAAATTTATTCATCTTAGAGCTAGGTAGCTTGAGAATTGTTAGTGCATAACACTGTAAAAGCAAGCTGACTAGATACTGTGTAACATTTATAATTCTCTTTTTTGAATTAAAAATTCACATACTCAAATTCACAAATCTTATTTGTATAATTATTTGATTTTGACAAAGACCTTTGTCATCTAAAACTCTATCAAGACAAAGAACATTTCCATCCCCTATGAAATTCCCTATGCCCTCTCCCAGTCAACAACCCCCACTTTCCAAAACCAGTATTCAAATTTTTTTCAACATATATTCATTTTGTTTAATATAGAACTTATATAAACGGAATCAAATACTATATACTCTTTTTTGCCTGTTTTCCTTTTATCATTACATCAGTGAGATTCATCCATGATTAACTCATGAGTTCCATTTCTTCTGGGTTCTATTACATTGCATGAATATAATGCAATTTATTTATCCATTCTCCTTTTGTTCCCCATTTGGATGGTTTTCATTTATTGTTTATTTTAAATAAAGTTGCTATGAACATTCTCATGCAAGTTCTTTTTTAGATATATGTTTATTTTCTTTTGAATAAATACCTAAGGTAGAATTGTTGTGGCATCATGTATGTATGTGTTTAACTTTTTATTTTTTAAATGTGTTTTATTTTTAAAGAAGCTTTAGATAACATAAACGTTATGTAAAAATATAGGGGATTTCCATGTGCCCCACTTCTTCCCCCTCACACTTGCCCACATTAACAACATCCTTCATTAGTGTGGTACATTGTTACAACTGATGAACACATATTGAAGCATTGCTACTAACTGTGGACTCTAGTTTACATTATAGTTTATACTGTGTTCCACACAATTTAGTAGGTTATGACAAAATATATATTGGTCTATATCTTTCAATGCAATGTCATACAGGACAATTCCAATGTCCCCAAAATTTTCCCATATTATACCTATTCTTCCCTCTCCCTCTACTCAGGATATTTGGTGGCCTTTATATCGAAGATAAAATTTCTTCCATTGCTAGAATAATAATAAGGCCATAAATGGAATAATAATGTTTACTTTAGTCCATTGTTCTTTCCCCAACCTTGATGATTTTGGGATGGTGATGCCCAATCTGTTTCAATTTTGAGAGGAGGCTTAGATCATATGGGGAGGATGGATGAAACTATCTTGCTTGCTGTTGTAGGTACTCTCTCTTCCTTGAGATGAGAAATTTCTTTCTTTCATCATCTCCTTGTTAGTTGCCCTGGGTTCATCCAATGAACTGGAGAGTAGGTGTTGCAACTCTACTGAGATTCAGGGCTCAACTGGCACATGAACGGATCAAAGATTTAAATCTCTGGGATGTATATTTAACAAGTATAGTGTGAATTATAGGTTCAAATAAAAGGGGCAGAAGAGTCATGTGTAGGGAAACTGGGGAGCATAAATTCCAAAGTAAGGTCACTTACAGGGTGCCGAATTCTTGAGCATGTCTGCCTTGTTTATAGTGTCTGGATATCTCTAGAGCCCTGTTTGAGGCACTGTTTACTGCAGCAGTCAATGTGATCCTGCTGAGATGTGCATAAGCATAACCTCTGGAATGACCTCCCAACTCATTTTTAAATCTCTTACCCTTAAAAAATCATTGTATTTACCCTATCCCTCTATTGGTCAAGTTCTTTTTCCAGATACATTGCTAGTTGACACTTGGTAGTAATCCCTTGGTACCAGGGAGGCTTATCCCTGGGGGTCATGTCCCATGCTGGGGGATGACAGGGAAGGTAGTGCAATTATGTGCTGAGTTTGACTTAGAGAGAGACCACATCTGAGCAACAAGGAGGCTTTTAGGAGGTAACTCTTATGAAATATATAATACTAGGCTAAGTTTCAATTTTACAAGTAAGGGTTCATAAATACCATCATCAATATCAAAGGCTTGGCATAATGATCTGTCTTCCTCCAATAGGTACTGCCCTTGTACTCAAGGGATTCTTGTTTTCCTCTTAGAGAATGTAGCAGAACTCCCCAGGATGGGAATTCAGTGTTCTTTCAGTTATTGTATAAGTTCTACCCAGCAAGACAATGCCTGATGAACTCTTGAACATATGCCTTAGAGGCATGCCTTGGTGCACTCCTCCACATACAACCCCCCATCATGGACACCCTGCACTAGTGATCCTCCTCTGCCCCTCTGTGATCCAACACATCTCCAAAAACCAAGCCAGCAAAATAACCATATGCAATTAATAAGAAAACAAAATAATAATAATTTTAAAAATAACAAAATACGAAGAAATTTAAAAATTTGAAATAATACTAAAAATTTTTTAGACATTGAGTCTTTCAGCACTGTAAAATCTGTTGTCTTGTATGTAAAGGAACATTTTCTTCTGTATATTCCCCAGTGTCTTATTTTTTTTTTTCATTTTGTCTTCAAAGGAGCTTTAGGTTACAGAAAATTCACATAGAAAATACAGGGGATTCCCATATACCCAAAGCCCTCCCCCTCTTCCACTCTCACCTATTAATAACATTTTACATATGGATGGTATATTTGTTTCGATTGATATACAAATATTGAAGCATTACTACTAACCATGATCAATAGTTTACATTATGGCTTACATTTTGGACCATACACGTTTACAAATTTTGATGAAATTTAAAATGACCTGCATCCATTATAACAAGATCATACAGAACAATTCTAAAGCCCTAAAAATGCCCTATGCTCCATCTATTCTATTCTTCCCTCTTCCTCCCCTCAGAACCTATGGTGACCACTAAAATGCAAATTTTGAAGAATGAGATTCATAGTTACTTGCAATAATATTGAGGGCTTAACACATGGGTTTGTTTTATTTTATTAGACACTGCCTATGTTCTCAAGAGTTTCTTATCCCTCTACTTGGGAACAGAGCAGGGCTCTCCAGGATAGGAGTTTAATATTTTCTTGTTTATTGTTTGAGTCTCCACCCACTGAGATAACACACTTTGACAATATGAACACTTACATATTCCACAGAAGCATGTCCCAGGTGTAACCTGTTCTGTATATTCCCTCACATCCAACACCCTACAACAGTAACCCTCTCCTGACAGATTTGAAAATAGAACATTCCCAACACTGTAGTTTTAACCCCAGACCAGCAATTCCCAAGAGTTCACCTGCTTCTTCCTCCCACACTCACACTAGTTCCATTGATAGTCCAACCCAACCATCGCATCCTACTCCCCCTCACAGGCCAGCAATGCTGAACCCAATCACATCACTGCACCACTCTCATGTCCATCCACTACCGAAACATAACCTTCCACCTTATCATAGATTTTGCCCACATGGGCATTGGCTCACCACTCTCTATTTCCCTTTCTGTCTCCTGTAAACCTATCTTGCCGACTCTAGCTCTATGAGTCTGCTCAATTTGCTTAATTCATTTCAGTGAGGTCATATAATATTTGTCCTTCAGTGCCTGACTTACTTCACTCAACATAAGGTCTTCAGTATAATGGGGGATTCTTGCCATTCTATCAGAGAATGAAGCAATATCCCACAGGATGGGAATTCAATATTCTTTTGGTTTTTCTGTCAGTCTTCACCCACTGAAACAATAAAGTCTCATCCCATGTGTTAATCCTGCATTCCTTTTTACTTTTGTCTTTTTATTTTTGAGATATATGATTTCTTTATTTATGCTGGTATTAGGCCTCCATTGGATAAATGTTTACCAAATATTTTTTCCCATTGACTAGGTTGCCTTTTCACTCTCTTGACAAACTCCTTTGAAGCACAAAAGTTTTTAGTTTTGAGGAGGTTCCATTTATCTTTTGTTCTTTTGCTGTTCATGCTTTGGGTGTAAAGTTTATGAAACCGTGTCCTGCTAAAAGATCTTGTAGTTGCTTTCCTACATTATCTTTCAGGAGATTTATGTCTTGCCTCTTATATTTAGATCTTTGCTCCATCTCGAGTTAATTTTTGTATAGGGCATGAGATGGCGAGCCTCTCCCATTATTTTGGACAGGGGTATCCAATTCTCCAAGCACCATTTGTTGAAGGGTCCATTCTCTCTCACTTGAATGGGCTTGGTGAGCTTGTCGAATATCAGATGACCGTACATGAGAGGATCTATATCAGAACTCTCAGTTCTGTTCCATTAGTTAGTATGTCTATCCTTGTGTCAATAGTGTGCCAATTTTCCACTGTAGCTTTGTAGTATGTTTTAAAGTCAGGTAGTATAATTTCTCCAATTTTGTGTTTCTTTTTCAATATGTCATTGGCTATTCAGGGCCCCTTGCCCTTCCAAATAAATTTCATAGTGAGCTTTTCCAATTCAATAAAAATGCTGTGGTAATTTTTACTGGGATTGCATTAAATCTATAAATCAATTTGGGTAGGGCCGACATCTTAATGATGCTTACTTTTCCAATCCATGAACGGGAATATTCTTTCATTTATTTAATTCTTCTTTGATTTCCTTTAACACTGCTGTGTAAATTTCTGCACACTAGTTTTTTACATCTTTAGTTAAATTTATTCCTAGGTATTGTTTCTTTTTGTTGCTATTGTAAATGGAATTTTTTTCTTGATTTCCTCCTCTGATTGGTCATTATTGGTGTACAGAAATGCTACTGATTTTTACATGTTGATCTTCTGCCATTTTACTGAACTCATTTATCAGCTCTAAAACTTTATTGTAGATTTCTCAGGACTTTCTATGTATAGGATCATGGCATCTGCAAATAGTGAAAATTTTACTTCTTCCTTTCAATTTGGATTCCTTTTATCTCCTTTCCTTGCCTAAGTGCTCAAGCAAGTACTTCTAAGACAATTTTAAATAAGAACAATGACAGTGCACAGCCTTGTTTTGATTTAGCATTTCACCATTGAATATTACTTTAGCTGTGGGCTTTTCATATATACCCTTTTTCACGTTGAGGAAGTTTCCTACTATTCCTATCTTTTGAAGTGTTTTAATCAGGAAAGGGTGCTGTATATTGTCGAATGCTTTTTCTGGATCCATAGAGACGATCATATGATTTTGTTCTTTTGATCTGTTAATGTGGTATATTACATCGTTTGATTTTCTTATGTGGAACCATTCTTGCACACCAGGGATGAAACCCACTTGGTCATGGTGTATAATTCATTTGATTTGTTGTTGAATGTGATTCACAATTTTTTTAAAAGATATTAGCATCTAGGTTCATCAGAGAGATTGGTTTGTAATTTCCCTTTCTTGTAGCATCTTTATGTGGCTTTGGTATTAGGCTGGTTTTGGTCTCAAAGAATAAGTTAGGCAATGTTCCTTCCAGCTCCTTTTTTGGCAGAGTTTATGCACGATTGGTATTAGTTCTTTCTGGAATGTTTGGTAGAACTCACCTGTGAAGCCTTCTGATTCTGGGTTCTTCTTAGTTGGGAGATTTTGATGACTGTTTTCAATCTTGTTACTTGTGATTGGTCTGTTGGGTTCATCAGTTTTTCCTTTCATTAATGTAGGCTGTTTGTGTGTTTCTAGGAATTTGTCCATTTCACCTAAATTATTCATCTTATTGGCATACAATTTTTCAAAGTATCCTCTTTATTTCTGTGTAATCAGTGGTGATACCCCCTTCATTGTTTCTTATTTTAAGTATCTGCATCTCTTTTCTTTGTTAGTTTAGCTAAGGGTTTGTCAATTTTATTAATCTTCTCAAAGAACCAGACATTGGTTTTTAAAATTTTTCCTAGTGCTTTCTTATGTTCAATTTCATTTAGCTCTGCTCTAATCTTTATTTCTTTCTTTCTACTTGCTTTGGGATTAGTTTGTTATTCTTTTTCTAATTCCTCTGGGTATGCAGTTAAGTCTTTAATTTTAGCTCCTTCTCCCTTTTTAAAATAGGCATTTATGGTTATAAATTTCCCTCTCAGCACTTCTTTTACTCCATCCTATAGGTTTTGATACATTGTGTTGTCATTTTCATTCATTTCAAGGTAATTCCTGAATCTTTTGCAATTTCCTCTTTGACCCAATGATTGTCTAAGAATTTATTTAATTTCCATTTCTTTGTGTCTAATCTGGTTCTCTGCCCCTTACTGATTTCCAGCTTCATTCCACTGTGGTCAGAGAAATTACTTTGGATAATTTCAATCTTTCTGAATTTGTTGAGAGTTGTTTTGTGGCCTAGTATGTGTTCTATCCTGGAGAATGATCCATGTGCCTTTGAGAAGAATGTATATCCTCTGTATTTGGATGTAATGTTCTATATATATCTTTTATATCCAGATCCTCTAATGTTTTACTGAAGGTTTCTCTCTCTATTGATCTTCTCTCAAGACGTTCTGTCTAATGGTGATAATGGTGTATAAAATTCCCCCACTATAATTGCAGAGGCATCTATTTCTTCACACAGTTTTCCCAATGTTTCCTCATGTATTTTGAGGTGCCCTGTTAGGTGCAAAATTGTTTATGATTGTTCCTTCTTCTTGACAGACTATCCCATATATAATGCCCTTTTTGTCTCTTACGATAATTTTGCATTTAAAGTCTTTTTTGGGAAGGAGATGTGGCTCAACTGATGGAGCGTCCACCTACCATAGGTCCTGGTACCCAGGGTCTCCTGACCCATGTGGTGAGCTGGCCTACGCACAGTGCTGCCATGCATAAGGAGTTCCGTGCCATGCAGGGTTGTCCCCTGCATTGGGGAGCCCCATGCACAAGGGGTGCACCCTGAAAGGAGAGCTGCCCTGCATGAAAAAGTGCAGCCCACCTAGGAGTGGCACTGTACTCATGGGGAGCTGATGCAGCAAGATGACACAACAAAAAAAAGACACACATTTCCAGTGCCACCTACAAGAATGCAAGTGGACACAGAAGAACACACAGTGAATGGATACAGAGAGCAGACAATGGGCAGGTGGGGGAGAGGAAAGAAATAAATAAAAAATAAACCTTTAAAAAAATGTATTGTGTCTGATATTAGTGTAGTCACTCCCACCCTTTCTTGGTTATTGCTTGTTTTCTTAGTCTTTTAAAAAATTTTAGTCATTCTAGGTTTATGTATCTTATTGCATCTCATAGTTTAATTTAAAATTTCCTGACTAATTATGTTGAAGACCTTATTATGTACAATTTTTGGCATTAGCATATGTTATTTTGTAAAGTGTGTGTTCAAGTTTTTTGCTTTATTGTATTGTTGATTTTGTTGCTTGTTTTTTATCATTGACTGTCTTCATTTGCCAGGGTGACTATGACAAATGCCACGCACTGGTTGGCTTAACGATAGGAATTGATTGACTCATTGTTTTACAGATCAGAAAACTCAAATCAAGGTGATAACAAGTCATCTTTTCTTCTAGAGTCAGTAGTGTTCTGATGATGGTAGTTCTCTCTTACATGGCAATCTCACTTTCCTCTTCGGTTTCTACAACTTCTGGCTTCTCTTTATAGAGCTTCCAGTAATACAGATTAAGTCCCATTCTGACTCAGTTTGGCCACATCTCAACAGGATCTTAGAAAAGCCTATTCACAAATTAGTCCACACCTTAAATGATAATACAACTTCAAAGGGTTTTATTTTCAAATGGGTTCACTCCCACAGTCATGTGGGTTAAGATTTAGTTCATGTTTTTTGTTGTATTATATGATTCAGTCTCCCACTCTGGTCTTTTTTGAGGATAGTTGTTTATTTTTCTATTATTGAATTATAGGATTTCTTTATATTCTGGATAAAATTTCTTTGTCGGATATATAAATTGAGAAAAATTCTGTGGTCTGGCCATTCATTTATTTAATAGGGTGTTTTGATATTCAGGTATTTCAATTTGATAAAATCTAATTGATCAGTTTTTATTTCTTTCTGTGTCTTGTCTAAAAAATCTTTGCCCATGTATTAGTCTGGATTCTCCAGGGAAAAAGAACAGACAGGAGAGTTAGATAGATTATAGATAGATAGATAGATAGATAGATAGATAGATAACATAAAAATACTATGAATTTTTTTATAGAAATCGACACATACAAACTTGGAGATTTGCAATTCTAAATTCTGTAGGGAAGGCTGTAAATTGGGAACCCCAATGAAGGTTTTGATGAATTTCCCAGGTGAAGCTGACTGACTAAAGGAGAGAGAGAAATTATTCTTTCTGCTCTGAGATCTGCTGACTTTGAGCTTCTGGTTGCTCCCTATGGCTTCACTTTCATATAAAGGACTCCGTTAATCTGGATAAAAGCACAACCTGATTCAGTTGGGTCACACCCTAACTGAAGTAACATCTTTAAGAAATCTTATTACAATGGGTCTGCACCCACCAGAATGTGAACCAAGACCAAGAATGTGTCCATAATGGGGTTGACAATTCAATCCACCAGTGTCCACTTCTACTTCATGAACATATTCTCCTAATTATTCTCTTAAAAATGTTACAATTTTACCATTGACTTTTAGGTGTATGATCCATCTAAAATTAATTTTGTTTGTTGCTTGCAATAGGGGAAGAGGTTCATTATTTTCTTTTTAATCTAATTTATTTCATTTACTTTATTTTAATTAGGTAAGTTGTAGGTTTAAAAAATAATGAACAAAATGCAACATTCACTTATATCCCGCCCCCCTCCCCCATTATTAGCACTTTGTTAGTGTGGTACTTTTATTATAATTGATGAAAGAATATCATAATTGTAATATTAACTACAGTCCATGGTTTACATTAGTGTGTATTTTGTCCAGTATACTATCTGTTATTATCACCTTGCATTAAGGTGGTATATTTGTTATAATTCATGAAAGAACATTTTTATAATTGTACTACTAACTAGAGTCCATCATATGCAATAGGGTTTACTGTGTTGCACTGTTCTATATGTTATCTTTTAATTTTTATTTTAGTAACATATACATGACAAAATTTCCTCTTTTAACTATATTCACATATATAATTCATTGTTGCCATTACAATTGACAGTGTTGTGCTGCTATCACCACTATCCGTTTCCAAAACTTTACAATCAACCCAAAATTTAATTCTGTGCAAATTAAGCATTAACTCCCCATTCCCTACCCCCAGTCCAACCCCTAATAACTTATATTCTAGGTTCTAACTCTATGAGTTTGCTTATCCTAATTCATATCAGTGAGACTATACAACATTTGGCCGTTTGTGTCTGGATTATTTCATTCAACATAATGTCTTCAAGGTCCATGTGTGTAGTTTCATGAACCAGAATTTCATTCCTTGTTAATGCTGAATAATATTCTATTACATGTATATACCACATTTTCTTTACCCATATATCTATCTATGTACACTCAGGTTGCTTCCATCTTTTCATAACTGAATAATGTTGCTATGAACATCAGTGTGAAAATCTCTGTTTGTGTTCCTGCTTTTGATTCTTATTGGCATATACTTAGGAGAGGGATTGCTGGCTCATATGGTAACTCTATATTTGACTTTCTGAGAAATTGCCAAACTCTTCCATAGAGGATGTACCACTTTACATACCCACCAGTAATGAATGAGCATTCCTATTTCTCCACATTCTCTCCAACACTTATAATTTTCTGTTTTATTAATAGCAGTCATTCTAGTAAGTGCGAAATGATATCTCATTATGTTTTTTATTTGTATTTCCCCAGTAGCTAGTGATGTTTAGCATCTTTTCATGTGCTTTTTAGCCATTTGTATATCCTCTTTAGAAAAATATCTATTCAAGTCTTTTGCCTAGCTGTTAATTGGGTTGGTTGCCTTTTCATTTTTGAGTTGTAGAATTTCTTTGTATATTCTGGATATTAAACCATTATTGGATATGTGGTTTCCAAATATTTTCTTCTATTGTGTAGGCTCTCATCTCACTTTCATGGTAAAGTTCTTTGATGTATGAAAGTTTTAATTTTGATGATGTCCCATTTATCTGTTTTTTCCTTTTGTTGCTTGTGCTTTGTGTGTCTAAGAAACCACTTACTAATACAAAGTTGTTAAGATGCTCCCCTACATTTTCTTCAAGGAATTTTATAATCCTGACTCTTATATTTATGTCTTTGATCCATTTTGAGTTGATTTTTTAGTGAGGTAAGATTCCTCCTTCATTCTTTTTCATGTGGGTATTCAGTTCTCCCAGCATCATTTTTTGAAGAGACTATTTTTTTCCCAGTTGAGAGGACTTGGTGGCTTTGTCTAAAATCAACTGATCATACTTTTCCTTGTTACAAGGCTACTGCCCTCACAGTAGCTTAAAAAATATTAAAATTCCCCAGCCGGGGAAGGCCTGCTACTTTCTGTAGGTGGCCAAAGCTCTGGAATATATAAGCATTGCCTAATGAAGAAAATAGGCTAAGAAGCAAGTCCTTGATCTTTAAGTTTGCACCTATGAACCTTAGTCCTGTAATAATGAAACTAAGCCTAATTATAATTAATGCCTAAGAGTTACCTACTGAAAACCTCCTTGTTGCTCACATGTGGTCTCTCTCTAAGCCAAACTCTGCATATAAACATGACTCCTAATGATGAGTCTCCCTGACACCGACAAATTATGACCAAGTGTTAATCAGTGAAGCTTTTAGAGAAAGACCTTGATCAAAAGGGGGAAATATTAAATAAAATACAGAATGGCTAAAGTATTTCAATGAGAGTTGGGAGGTCATTGTGGAGATTATGCTTATGCAAGTCACAGCCAGATTTCAAAGACTCCACAGTAAACAAAGCCTTAAACAAAAGTGCTTTTGAGGGCTCAAGGGATGTATGGAAACCATGGGCAAGCCACAAGGCTACTTGAAATCAACACCCCTTCAATGGGTTCTATCTGGGAATATATGAAAAGCTATTTTCCCAAATTAACATAATTATATTCATTTATAAATCCCCTCATCATGATTCTTCTAGTTTTTTATTTGAACCTTTAACTTTCAATTTACTTGTTAAGTTTATTTCTCACATTGTTCCTAATGCCAGTTCAGCCCAGAAACTCCAGCAGGTTTGTGGTCAGTTTCCACTGTCCAGTTCTTTGGGCTTTCCCTGGAAAACTAACAAAATGATGATGATGAACCAGCCCTATTCGGAAAGCTAGAAGAATCTTCAATGCAAGAAAAACAATTATATTCTTCTGTCCTAAAATGTCTAGTTCCTTGTTAGCCTGGAGCAATCAGAGTGGACATTGTCCCAGATCTCTCAAGATTGAGGAATGAACGAAAATAACAGTGAAGTGTAACTGCTAATTAAAGCAGATTTATTGTTATTATAGGTAGCAACTTGTGTTAACTGAGAAATTTTTTTTGTATAACACATAGTTGTGTTCAATCCTTCAAGCATTTTCATTATTTCAATAATAATAAATAAAAAACAACAAGAAAATTCCTCACCTTTCGATCTCTCTGTTTCCCCTTCTGTACATAGCTTCTATGTCTGGTTATTCTTTCACAATTATTTATTTGTTTATTAAGCACTTTAATCAATTAAGGTATAGTCCCATCCATATAATCTATCCAAAGTGTATAATCAATGGATTTCAGTATAATCACAATGTTGTATATTTATCATCTCAAAAATTTTAGAACAGTTTCATTACTCCAGAAAAGAAAGACTCCACTCCACACCCCATAGCATTCCTTCCTCAGCCTTAGATAACCACTAATCTAATTTCATCTTTATAAATTGATTTATATTTACATTTTATATAAATGGAATCATACAATATGTATTACTCTATATCTGGTCTCCTTCACTTAGTATTATGGTTTTCTTTCTCTGATAATAACATTTCATTGTATTAACCTACATTTGTTCAGCTTCAAAGAAAAATGTTCTTACATATGCAATTTTACCCATATTCATATGTAATATATCTATATTTCACATAATATACTTAGTTCATAATAGGGCAACCATACAGTATTTGTCCTTATGTGTCTGGCTTGCTTCACTCAGCATAATGTCTTCTAGATTCATCCATGTTGTCATGTTTCACAACTTCATTTCTTCTTACCTCTGCATAATATTCCATTGTTTATCCTCCACAATTTGTTTATTCTACTCATCAGTTGGTGGACACGTAGGTTGTTCCAACTTTTGGCTATTGTGAATAATACTGAAATGAAACTTCAATGTGCAGATGTCTATTCATGTCACTGCTCTTTGTTCTTCTGGGTATATATCTTGCAATGGTATTGTAGGTTCCCATGACAAGTCTATACTCAAATTCCATAGGAACTGCCTGACAGTCCTCCACAGTGACTGTACCATTCTATATTCCCACCATCAGTTAATAAGCATTCCAATAACTGAGTAAATATAGCATTGATATAATTTTTAAAAATTGGCCATAGATATGAGAGTCTACTTCAGAAGCCTCAATTCAATTCTTTTGGCCAATATGTCTATTCATCTGCCAGTACCATGCCTTTCTACCAATGTAGTTTTGTAATAAGCTTTAAAGTCAGGAATGTGAGTCCTCTAACTTCATGCTTTTTCAAGATGGTTTTGGCTATTCAGGACACTTTACCCTTCCAAATAAATCTGATAATTGGATTTTCCAGCTCTGCAAAGTAGGCTGTTGGAATTTTGGTTGTGATTTCATTAAATCACTAAATCATTTTGGGTATAATTGAAATATTAACAAGATTTAGTCATTCAATCTTTAAACATAGAATGTCCTTCCACTTATTTAGATCTTTTTTAAAAAATTTCTTTTAGCAAATTTTATAGTTTTCTGTGTATAAGTCCTTTACATCCTTTGATAAATTTATTCCTAGATATGTGATTCTTTTAGTTTTATTGTAAATGGAATGCTTTTTCTTGAGTTTCTCCTTATATTGACTACTAATTGTTCTGCATATAGTGAGGGACTGTGTAAAATGACATTAGCCCATGGAATGACACAGATAAATCCAGCTTGGTGATTAAGAGAGCATTTAATAAAGGGCTTATGTGGGATTCTTTTCCTTGTCAGCAGGAAGAGAGACAAAAGTTCTGAGCTTAATCATCAACACTAGATGCAAAAAAGAGGAGTCTTTTATAGTACATATCTATGTGCAGATGGGAAAGACATGTGAGAGGGAGCATGACATCTAAAGAAGGCAGTGCTGAGGACAAACAGTCACAATGTTTATCACTAAGGCAGAAGTTACATATTCACAGTAACTATGTAAATGCCTATTGATATGAGGGTAATCAAGGAGTCCAAAGGAATAAATGTTCCTACAGTGTTCTAAAAGAAAATGTCAAACATTTATGATACGAGGTTTACTGATTAGTCACTAGTTCACAAACCACCATCTCCTGAGGCTTACTTTTTAACCATTTAGGAACTAAATACTGATGTAACCTGAAGGGGGAAAGAACTAGATGGGTGGGGGGAAGTGCAAAACAACATATGCCTCACTGGTATATAGAAACAGTACTGACTTTTGCATATTTATGTTGTACCCCATTACTTACCTGAATTTGTTTATTAACATTAGTAGGTACGTTGTATATTTTTCAGGACTTTCTATGTGTAGAAACATGTCATCTGCAAAATAGTAAATGTTTTATTTCTACCTTTCCAATTTGGATGCCTTTTATTTCTTTTTCTTTCCTAACTGCTCTGGCTACAACTTCCAGCACAATATTGAATAACAGTCATGACAGTGGATATCTTTGTCTTATTCCAGACCTAGTGGGAAAGATTTCATTCTTTCACACTTGTGCTGTGGGCTTTTCCTATATACCCTTCATCATGTTGAAGAAGTTTCTTTCAACTCTAGAAGTTTTTTTTTTTTAATCCAGAAAGGATACTGGATTTTGTCAAATGCATTTTTGCATCAATTGAGATGGTCATGTGGATTTTTCCCTTCATTTTGTTGATGTGGTGTATTACATTAATTGATTTTCTTATGTCAAACCAGTCTTGATTACCTGGGATGAAGCCCACTTGATTATGGTGTATAGTTCTCGTAAGGTGTTATTAGATTTGATTTATCAGTATTTTTTGAGGATTTTTGCATCTACATTCATAAGAGAAATTCGTCTGTAATTTTATTTTCTTGTAACATCTTTATCTGACTTTCATATTAGGGTGATGTTAGCATTTGATAGAATTCACTTGTGAAGCCATCTGGTCCTGTGTTTCTTTCCTGTGAGGTTTTTGATGTCATAGTCAATCTCTTCTCTTGTAATTGGTAGGTTGAGAGCTTCAGTTTCTTGAAAGCGCATTGTGGGTTGTTCATGAATTTTTAGGAATTTGTCCATTTCAACTAGGTGGTCTAATTTGTGGCCATGTAGTTGTTCATATTATCCTCTTGTGATTCTTTTTATTTCTGTGGGGTCAGTAGTAATGTCCTCCCACACATTTCTGATTTTATTTACTTAAATCTTCTCTATTTTTTTTTTTTTTTGGCAGTCTAGTTAAGGGTTTGTCAATTTTATGTATCCTTTCAAAGAATGAGTTTTTGGTTTTGTTAATGACCTCCCCCTTTTTAAATTCTCAATTTCATTTATTTCTACTCTAATCTTTGTTATTTCTTTCCTTCTGCTTGCTTTGGGTTTAGTTTGCTGGTTTTTCCCCTAGTTCCTACACATTTGCAGTTGGATCTTCAATTTTAGCACTTTTGTCTTTTTAAATGGAAGCTTTTAGGTCTATATATCTCACTCTCAGCACTGCTTTTGTGCTTCTTGTGAGTTTTGATAGGTTGTGTTCTCATTTTCATTTGTCCCAAGATATTTACTCATTTCCCTTGCAATTTCTTCTTTGATCTGTTGATTGCTTAAGAGTACTCTGTTTAACTTCTGTATATGTGTGGATTTTCCAGGTCTCTGCCTGCTATTGATTTCCAACTTCATTCTATTATGGTCTGAAAATAAGTTTTGTATAATTTCAATCTTTTTAAACTTATTGAGGCTTGTTTTGTCACCAAAAATATTGTATGTCCTGGAGAATGTTCCACATGGACTTGAGAAGAATGTATATACTGCTGTATTGGTATGCAATGTTTGGCAAGTGACTCTTAAGCTTAGTCCATTTTTCACATTAATCATGTTCTCTTTTTCCTTATTTGTCTTCTTTCTATTTTTTGATTTGGGTGTTGTAGTGATGTCTCAAGATATTTCTGTAAAGGTAGCCATTTTTCCATTCAGTTTTGCCTCATGTATTTTAGGGTGCCATGTTTAGGTGCATAAATATTTATGATTGCTATTTTTTCTTGCTTGATTGACACTTTTATTAATATATAGTATCCTTATTTCTCCCTTCAAACAGCTTTTGACTTAAAGTCTATTTTGTCTGGAATTAGTATAGCTATCCCAGTTCTTTTTTGGTTACTATTTGCAAGGAATATCTTTTGCCATCCTTTATCTTTCAACCTATTTGTGTCTTTGAGTCTACGGTGAGTCTCTTGTAAACGTTTAGTTGGATCATACTTTTTCATCCATCTTACCAATCTGTGTGTTTTGATTGGGGAGATTATTCATTAACATTATGTTATTATTGAAAAGACAGTACTTACTTCATCCATTTTTTTCCTTTGGTTTTTATATGATATATTTTTTTGGAGGAGTCTCTCTTTTCCTTTATTGTAACCTCCTTTTCTATATAATTGATATTTTGTGATGTATCAACTGGTCCCATTCTCCTTTCTATTTCTGTATGTTTTTATAATACTTTCTTTTTCATTACTCTGGGGTTTATATCACCCTCATCTATAACTCACAAATTTGAAGATACAAACTTAGCTTCAATATAATGCATGTTCTGTGCTTCCATATCCTTCTGCTTCCTCTATGTTGTCTTGTCTCACTTTACTACTTTATATTTTGCGTGGCTGTTATCAGGAAATATGC
This sequence comes from Dasypus novemcinctus, assembly GCF_030445035.2. Lineage (NCBI taxonomy): Eukaryota > Metazoa > Chordata > Mammalia > Cingulata > Dasypodidae > Dasypus > Dasypus novemcinctus. The sequence continues at coordinate 28,894,915 of NC_080689.1, read as the reverse complement.
TTAGTCTTGTCCAGTCATATTTGCCATTTATAGGAATTAGAGAAGAATTGTATTTTGAGGATACAGTACCCCTGGCTTTTGCATTTACTCTAAGTTACCATTACTGAAATCATTTCTTCATAGTACACCAATCCACTCTCTCCTCTATTTTCCTTTCAACTTGTAGAGCCCCTTTAGTAAATCTTGTAGTGAAGTTTCTGTTTATCTGTGCATATTTTAAACTCCCTCATTTTTGAAGGGCAGATTTCCCAGATAGGTGGTTTTTGTTTTGGCAATTTTTCTCTTTCAGTATCTTAAATATATCCTATTACTGTCTTCTCACCTCCATGATTTCTCATGAGAAATCAGCACTTTGTCTTATTGGGGCTCCCTTATAGGTGATGAGTCACTTTTTTTTTTTTTTTTCTTTCAGAATTGTCTCTTTGTGTTTGGCATTTGACATTCTGATTAGTGTGTGTCTTGCAGTAGGTCTATTAGGGTTTATTCTGTTTGGAGTACGTTGTGTTTCTTGGACCTGAATATCTATATCTTTCACAGGAGTTGAAATATTCTTGGCCATTATTTCCTCAAATATTCTTTCTGCCCCTTTTTCCTTCTCTTCTCCTTCTGGAACACCCATGAGCATATGTTCGGATGCTTCATGCTGTCACTCAAGTCTCTGAAGCCATGCTTGATTTTTTTCTATTTTCTCTATCTATTCTTTTGACTGTGTAATTTCAATTGTCCTGTCTTCTAATTAACTGATTTTTCTTCCATCTGCTCAAATCTGCTGTTGTATGCCTGTAGTGTATTTTTAATCACCATTATTTGCCTTTCATCCTCATAATTTATTTTGTTTCTTTTCAAATTTTCAAATTCTTCTTTATGCTTACACATTGTCTTCTTTTTTTATTTGTAAAGGTTTATATTATAATATATTGTATGTATATATTGTTTAAGAGTACAATATTTAACTTCATTATGTACATATATATACCCTATTGCTATAGTATATGTCACAGGATACTGGAAAATCAAATCTACTGTATAATTAAAATTTCAAAAACATAAGCTTCAATTCTATTTTGGGCAGAAATTGATAGATTTTTGTATATGAAATAATGATTTTAAAAACACAAAAATATATATTCCTTAGCTCTATATCCATCTTTTTCTTCATCTCCTTGAATTGATTTAGATTTGTTTGAACTTCTTTGATTAGTTGTTCCAAATTCTGTGTGTTCTCTGAAGTTTTCATTTGTTCCTTGACTGAATCATATCTTCTTGTTTCTTAGGATGGCATGTATTTTGTTGTTATTGTTGTTGTTGATGTCTTGGCATATGATTATTTTGATGTGTTAACTCTAAAGGTCAGTTTCTCCCTTTTGGTTAGAATATTATTGTTAATAATAATAACAATAATTAGTGGTCCAACTTATTCTGTACCTTTAGGGTAGCCCATGTTTAATGATCCAGATTTTCCTATCTCTTCATCTGTTTCTTGACCTGGATATGTGATACAATATTTAAGGTTGTATTTTTTTGCAATTGTTTCCCCTCCCGGAGAAATTTTCCTTTCTTCTCTTCCTGTTCTAGAAATCTTGATCTATTTTGTTTGTTTTTGTGCAGAATTTTCTCCCCAGCCAATATGTTAAAATTCTCTCCCTCACTCAGTGCCCCCTTCTTAAACTTTTCAATCCAAGATAGCTTGTTTTCCAGGGCTTACTTTCACCCTCTTTTTTTTTTCCTGTGAGGATTTTCTGCATCCAATTTCTTACCTGTTATGATATTCCAACCCAGGGACCTATATGGGGTCAATCCAGAAAGGTGGAGTCAATTCAGAAAGGTTCACTTTTCATTTGTATTTAGGTGGTCCAATAAGTGGAGACTGGCTTGAGTGTGCATATCTCTTGCCAACATTTCTGCTGTGGTCTCTCTCTCTCTTATTTTTTATTTTTGTTTTCTGGAACCATTTTGTATGTGGTACTTCTCAGCGGCTTGTGCTCTACCATGGTTCTCTGTGGACTTGGGTTCTTGTCCCTGGGTATACATGGTGTTCTAACTTGCTGCATGAATAAACTTTATAGTCTACATCTGCAGCAGGAGGCTTTGGAGGCCCAAGTGATGGGGAGGGATCTGGACTGTTGGGTCCAGGAAGAATATCTCCTACCTGATCTTGAAGATCATTTCTTTTTCTTTGAGTCAGTATTTGTTGAGTTATTCTCCAGTCTCTATAATCCTCCAGAGTTCTAAATAAGTGGTATTTGTCCTTTTTACCTATTGATTCTGAGGAGATTGCTTTCTAGGAGATGTCTTACATCATCATGTTGATGACATCACTTAAGAGGCTCATTATTTTCCACATGAATATCCAACTATTCTAGTATCATTTAGTTAAAAATGATTATTTCTCATTGAATAAGTTTGGTGCCTTTGTTGAATTTTTAACATTGAATACATTTCTTGACTCTCTACTGTTCTACTTATCAATTTCTATATGTGTATATCAATTCTACGTTTTCTTGACTTCTGTCTTATAAGTCCTCTAACAACTTTAGGTCTTTTGAAGACCTGTATAAACTTTATAGCTATTTCATTAATTTCTGTGGATTATGATTGAGATTGTGTTGAAGTCATAGTTAAAATCTTAGATAATTGATTTCTTAGGAACATGAATCTTCCAATCTTATAGTAAAGTCAAGTCAGATGAAGGTATTGGATCTATTTGTAGGTCCTGCTGTGATCACTGAAATGATGACCATGCTCTTGTCCAATGCATGTGCTAGAGGAGACTAAGACATCAGTGATGTTAGGAGATGAGGCAATGGTGTAAATTTTAATCCCTGGTTACTCCTTTTGAATGGTGATCAGGTTAAAACTGATAATTCCTGTTTTAGTCTGCTAAAAGCTTCTGGGAGGAATATATCAGAAATGGGTAGGCTTTTCTAGTGGGAATTTATTAAGTTAAAAGCTTACAGTTCTGAGGCCATGGAAGTGTCCAAATCAAGGCATCATTGGGAGATCCTGCTCACCAAGTTGCAGCTGTGGGTTATAAGGCACTTGGTGGTGTCATCTAAAGATGCTTTCTGTCCCATTTCAGCTGTGGGTGATCAGGCTACATGGTGGGGAAAAATGGCAGCTCTTTGAATCTCTGCCTTCTCCTTCAGGTTCACTTTCTCTCTGAGCTTAGTTGTGGGTGATCTGGCATATGGCTTGTCTCTCCCCTCTCCTCTAGCCCTCATATCTCAGCTTCTTGGGGGTCTTTTTCCATGCCTCTGTGCTCCACTAATTCCAGCCTCTGGCCTCCAGGACCTCCCTCTCAGCCTCTCAGCCTCTCAGGGTCTCTATGTCTCTAGGGCTTTTTTCCTGCATGAGCCTCTGTGTGTTTCTCCCATTTATAAAGATCCCCAATAAAAGGATTAAGACCCACCCTTGATGAAGCCCTACTGAAGTGATCTAATCAAAATGAAGGTTCCTTAAATAAATCTAATCAGAAGGTCTCATCTACATTAGGTTTACATGCATAGGAATGGATTAGTTCTAAGGACATGATCTGGGATCCACCCAGCTTCAAACTCTCACTACTCCTATAGTCATGACCTTTACTGAAAGTGAAATAAGGTGAATGTCTAGTATTATATTGGCCAAATTCTCTTCTGGTAATTCAGGAAAAAATCCATCAAATACCAAAGAATATTGAGGCTTTAAATGCACAAAATTTATGATAAATACAATGTAAAATGCTCATGTACATATACAGTTTTGTAAACACTTTGCTATATAAACAATTGTGATTAATTTTGATGTTTTACATATTTTGGTTCAGGAACCCAGGAGACTGCTAGACACATACAGAAAGATAGAGAACAAATTTTTTTATCATTACGAATTATATCATTAGCTTTTCCATTCACCATTCACTTTACTCATCTATCCCACTACTCTGGGATAGATTTCACTAAGCAAATGCATATTCAACAGAATGTTTACTAATAAACTCAAGCCCTGTTTATGATACTATAAAAATGTTATATTACTCAGAATAAAATACAGCCCTTGACCAGAGATATTTGTATATTTACATATTAAAGTCATTATCTTTCCTTCCCCTTTTCTTTCCTCCATCCTTTACTCTATTCCTCCCTTCCTCCCCCTTTCCTTCCTTCCCCACTTCCTTCTTCCATCTCTCCTTCCAGTTGGTCCTATTTACTGTCTGTAGGATCCTTTGTTTTATTTAATATATTTTGAGATGCAGATGGCAAGACAGATTAGATGTACAAGAGATTTAGTGGGGGAAATACCTGTGAAGAATAATGCTGTGGCAAGGAGAACCTTCACATAACAATGTGGGCCTGACATCCATGAAAGAAGAGATGAATGGAAGAAGTACTAGGCAGGAGAATTTTCAGACAGCAGTGAATTTCTAAGAAAGTTTTTGTTAGGTCAGTGGAGAGTCCTTAGGTCAAAGTTTCATGTCACACAGGAATGGGCCTACAATGGCTGTCGGTAACAGCAATCAGCCCAGAGAATACATGACCTTGATGGGCTCGTGGTGGTGGATTAAGAAGGACAACACCTCCTATGCTTACTACAATAGGAGTCTAAGCAGCACATTTCCATGGCTGCCACAGATTTTGGCTAAGAAATTCATACAATAATAACTATCTCAAAAACAATCTTGAAAAAATTGCACGTGTGAAGTATCAAAAATAATGTATGAAAATTCTGACTGCAATGGCTGGTTTATAAAAATTTCTCCATTATTGATGAATATTTCCACTACCTCTGCTACCAACACTACCATTACCTCTACTACTCCTTTCTAATGAGCACAGAACACATTTTCAGAAAGGATTTGGAGAAAACCTGAGATCTATTAAATAATAGTTTTTAAATGCATTTTAAAGCAAGGCTCACATACATTCAAGTAACTCAATATTATTAAAGGAATAAATCAGAGAATAAATTAGTCTTGGTTATTTGAAAGATGGTATTCTAAAATATGTTATACAGATAAGGTAATAATATTGTTAATTTTTTTTCTCAACTGATGGAACTGTGAGAACCACATAAAACCTCTGAGCAAAAAGTTTTCTTTTTCTCTCTAATTAGAGATTGGGTATCTTTAATTTAGTGATATTTATTCCTATTCTCTTTCCACATTTGGAGACTCCCATTCATTTGTCCTGTCTTTTTAAAGATGATGAAAAATTATTTGATTATTCCATCTGAGTTACCCAAAATAGCTAATGAGGTTATTCTGTGACTGATAGATTCTCCTTCAGTTCAGGCACACAAATCTTTCAACATAAGAAGTGATACAAATTTCTGAATTGTACCTGTGTCAAATTGATTCTACTCTTTTGCTTCTTCAGACACTTCCAAGAGTTTAATATTCTTACACTTATTTCTCTATATAAATGGAATTCTTTAGATCACCTGATATTAGTCATTTCTGTTTTGGTCTGGAGAACATTGATGATGAAATGTCTCTGTCCAGGGTATACCTGTATTATGAAAATAAACTTTTAAAAGTAATTCTGTAGAGTTCACACATTAAAAAAATTTTATAAAATTAGTCACAGATCTTATGAAAACCACAACTTTTTAAGAGTTAAAACTCGGAACATTTTAAATCTAGGATCTTTCACTCTGTGACTTGGGGAGAGGTCTTTAATGTCCTAGCTATTATATCCTTATCTGACAAATGATAGTGGTATAAAAATTGAGTAGTATAAATCCTGTATAAAGACACTCTTGCTTCTAACAATAGTTGCTACTATAAGTGTGTACTAAGAAATCGGCAACTTTCAACTTATTTCCAACCATAGGAAACTGATAAGGTAGACATTAATAAGGTACAAAAATATTTCTAGTTCTTTATTTCCAGGAACATGTAGTTACAGTTTTCTGCCTTCTTTGTAGTTAGGCTGATCATGTGACTTGCTTTGCCCATCAATGAGGGTGAAAGAGATGTGTGAATCACTTCCTGTCAAAAGCTTTAATAGGTAGCTACTTGTCCCATGCTTGCTCTACTGCTGAGGTGATTTTAGAAGCAGAGTGAAGCTTTGTTCAGCCTCCATCCTGGTAGACCTTCACTGGATATCTAACCTAAGCTAGAAATAAATTTCTGTTGTGTTAAACCCAGCTTGACTAATACTAAAATCTCTATTCACTGTGTGATTAGCTAATACATTTTCAGTTTTCCCACTGTCACCATCTCATTTTGGTACCAAGGTTATAGAAACCTTACAAAATTTATTAAGAGACATTCCAACTTTTTCCATTTTATGAAAGGTCATTTGTGATTTGAATGTTTGTGTGGATGTGCTGGTAAAAGCATCTAGGTTGTGTGTTTTAATGTAGGTGTTTTTCTATAATCCAGTTTCTTGAAAAGTTATTGGTCTTTTCCAGCATTTATTCAGATTGTTTGGAATAGAATTATTGTTAGAAAATATTTATTCCCTGATTTGGGGAGGTATAGAATTTCAAAATATGTCCGTAGGCTGAATAATGGCTTCCCAAAGTGTCTGTATCTTTATCCCCAGAAACTTAAATGTTATCTTCCAAGGTAAAAGAAACTTTGCAGATGTGATTAAATTAGGAATCTTGTTAAGGAGATATTATCTTTGCTTATCAAAGTGGAACCAAAGTAGTTCACAAGAGTCTTTATAAGGGAAAAAGGAAGGCAGGAGGATCAGAGAGCAGAGAGCAGAAAGCTGTAGAATTACAGCAGGAGAGATTGATGTGGCCATGGACCAAGGAATGTGGAAGCCTCTAGAAGGAAACTGTCCACACCTTGATTTTAACCTGTTAGCCCTGGTTTCAGTCTTCTGACCTCCTGAACTGTGAGGGAATAAATCTGTGTTATTTTAAACCACTAAGCTTGTTTTAATTTGTTGCAGTAGTAATGGAAAACTACTGAAATGTCCATTAGATCAAGATGGTTGTGTTCTTCACATCATCTAATTTCTTAATACTTTATTATCTGTGCACTCCTAAATACTGAAAGAAGTATTCTAAAATCTGGTATTACATCTGTGAAATTAAAGATTTTTAATGCAATACTGTACTTTTTGTGCTTTCTATGTTTTGAAGTTATATTAAATATATACTTTGGAATTTTCATGTCTCTGTTGAAATGTTTTTATCATTGTCTATGATCATATTCATCTTTAGAAGTATTGTATGCCTTAATCATTTCTTATTTATTCCAAAATTATTATAATCATAACAGCTATCCTTGATTGGAATTTGCCTAGAATATTTTTCTAGTGTTTTTCTTTCAATATTTATGTGCTTTAAGTTTTAGACCTGTTACCTAGAAAGAACATAAAATAACTTTTTATAGTCAATATGTTAATAAATGACTTTCAAAAGGCAAATCTGGCCCACTGTAATTTATTGAGGTATTCAAATTTATTTCCATTGTCTTATTTTGTGATTTTTATTCTCTGAATAGTTAATTCTATTATTTTCTTCCCTTCCCCATTCAAAACAAATGTGTGCATATTTAATTCCTTTCCTTTTCCTCTCATTTTTCTTTTCCCTTCCAAATTCACTATTTCTATTATTTTATTATTTTAAAAGTTTTTACCCTCAAAATTTGAACATACATGAACAAAGTCAATATCCCTATTCAACTTTTAAGAATAGAACGCTTTAACTATAGTCACTTCCTTCTCTGTCATACATGATATTGCTCCCCAGCAGTCTGATTGTATCTTACTTTAACATTCACAAATTAGACAGTTATCACTAAAGTTTTACATAGTCAGTAATATTTTTCATGTCACTATAACTTTACGAATACCTTCATTTATCACTGTTTTTTGCCTTTAAATCTTCTTCTGAGATCTATTTACATATTTCCAAGTGTTTCTTTCATTAGTTTATGTAGTCAGTTTCTGTTAATAGTTAACAATCAACCTTTTGGGGTGAAATCATTCATTAATAATAATTTAGCTTAGCATAGAATTATGTCTTGAGAATAAAATTTTGAATTCCGTGAGCTCATATGCTTATTGTTTTGATTTTTACTTCACCTTTCATGTTGGCTCCTGAGGAGTTTCCTTACTTTATTATGAGATCTGGTGTACATTTAAATACATTCCATATGTCTTGAATGTATAAATTCTGAAGAGAAGTATTTTTATGTTGTGTACTTTGCCATGTTCCCTGAAATGGAGACCTGCTATCACAGCATCATAAGGTCAGAGTTGACAGACAACTGCAGTGTCTCTGTTGATGATTACCAACTTCTAAGTTCTAGCTGTTGTCATTCTCTTTAAAAGGATTTATCCCTAAATGACCTTTAGTTGCTATATGCAGGGATTCGTGACTGGGATAGATGAGGATAGGTAAGATCATTCCATTTTGTCTGCTGGGGTGGGGGTGGGTGTGGACGTGAAAGCCAGCCCACCACAGTCGTGGGAAATAACATTATAAGTATTAATCTGGAAGGAAGTCATTTAATTTTAAAAAGCCTGAAGTTTATGAACAATAGGATAGGTTCTGCAAATAAACAGTAAAATTAGCAACACCAGAGAACAATCCTATCTATCCTCACTGTGGAGAAAGTTGCTTTCTGTGCTAACCTTCTCATTAACACTATAGTTCATGACCTAAATTAGTCGTCATTTACTAATGTGAAAGTCAATGTTTTAAATGGAATAAATAATAAAACCATCATTTAGTCTTATCACTTTCAAATTTGGGTCACATTGAATTATATTCTCTATTGTTTCTCAGAAAACACTTTAGTTATTTTCTTTCTGTGTTTTAAAACTGTCCCTAAATCATAACTAAGAAAATTGGGTAAAGGAAAATCTGAAGAAATTAAAATACTTAGAAAAGATTATCAAACATGCATTGTGCAGCATGATGCTTATGATGTTTTGTGATTGAGACAATTAGATGTAAACTTCTTTAATGAACCTAACTAAATCATACTTAGAAAAATATATATATATGACTATGTGCTCTTTTCATAATTATTATTATGCCTGTCATTTAGAGCAGAATATTCAAATCTCAGAGTTCTTTGTTGACTTAGTGTTTTAAGATAAAGAATTTTTCTGCCATTGTTATATCAAAAATAAGAAAACGGGTTAGACACATTGTAATGATAATGCTCTGTGTAATTCTTGTTATTTCTGCATTAGCAGTTTAGGTTCTAATAATCAAGTAATTCCAAGCCAATGTTTCTGTAACCCTGATGCTCTTGGAGCTTAATGAAGATTAGGCATGAGGGACAAGGCAATTTAATATACTTAATTACAATTTTCCAGAGTTTTCGTGTTTGGTTTTCATTGGAGTTTGTTAAAACCCTGGGTGTGTTAGTTAAAATCATAGATTTACTGAGCTTGCTATGGGAAATTTTAGAAAGAAAAATACAGAAATAAACAAATAAACACTCATAAAAATGGTAAAATAATAATAATTTTAAATTTAGAGTGTTTTGTAGTTGGAAAGAGTTTTTAATCTTGAGAACAAGCCACAGAGTATCATACAATATAGTGGAGGAAAGGGAAGAGATGTAAAGTATTTGTTAGAGAGAAAATAGGAGATTTAAAATATCTGTTTTTACTTTTCTAGGTAGACTTTGGATAAAGAAAAATAAAGAAACCAGCAATTTTGTCTCTTGAGAGTGTGAGAGATGATACATGTGACAAGGCAGATGGAGATGGGGTGGAGCATGCTACTATCTTCTGCTATAAACTGGCTTGACCTTGATAAAACCCAAAATATTGGGGGAAAATCCATGGCTAAACATACACAGTTCCTTGAGCTGAGCAAATTCATATATAAAGGTTTCTGAAAACTTACCGGAATTATTATTTTGTCTGAGAGAAGTTAAATAAACATATAAAAATTAATGAATGGCTATTCCCACTGGTAGAATTAGTTTCTCATATTTACTTTCAGTGTTGTATTTATGGAATAGAAATATTATATTTTTAATTTTCTTCTAAAATACTTTGTTGATTTTAATTATTTATCAAACACATTTTAAAGTCTTCAGTATCATGAGAAAGTCCTGCTATAATTGTACCTATTATGCACTTGTATTACATTTTACCTATGAAAGCATGAATTAAGGAGAAATTTTAAGCTATCAGTATATATTCCAAATCTTTAATGATTTGGAAAGTAGATAAAAGTTATTATTTGCTCCTTCTGACATGTCCGAAAGAACAGTGGTCTGACAGACTATATATTAATACATTTTTATATTTATGTTACCGTATATGGATTACTGTACTATAACATAATTTACTCTTCCCTTAAGAAAGAAATAAAAATTCAAAGTGTATGGGACTATTATTCCCTAATTTTTTTTGAGTCAAAAATTCATTAACTTTTTGTCAAAATTATAAAAAATAATATTAGGATCAATTAATTGTTCATTCAATAAATATTTTTAAGTACTATCCTAGTTTACTATGGTTACTATAACAAATACCACAGACTGGTTGGCTTAAACAATAAGGAATTTGTTATATTACAGTTTTGGAAGCTAGAAGTTCAAAATCAAGGTATGGTCAGACCATGCTTTCTTCCAAGTCTGCAGCAATGTATTGGTAGCTCAATCTCTGCCTCCTTCACGTGGTGGTCAGTCTTCTGTCTCCTCTTCTGGCTTCTTCTATTCCATGGCCAAATTTCCATTGTTTATAGGGACCCCAGTTATATAAGATTATGATCCATCCTAATTCAATTTGGCTTTTTATTAATAAGATCTTGGAAGATCCTACATACAAATGAGTTCAGACCAACAGAATCAGGGTTAGGACTTGAATGAGATATGTCAATCCCCAAAAAGTAAGCCCACGTTTGGCCCTTTGGAAGCAAATTCAGAGAAGATAGGGAAATGGTCCAAGCAAATATAATATAATATAATTATAATATAATATAATATAATATAAATAATACAATATAATTTATAATATAATACAATACACTATACAGAGAGAAGAGAATTTTGAAACAACTTTAGCACCTTTGCTGAAAATTATTTGTCCAAATTTATAATGAGCAATTATGGACTCTTTATTCTACTCTTTTCTTCCTATCTTTATGCCTATATTGTACTGTCTGATTATTGTAGCTTTATAGTGATGAAATAAAACTCCTCCAACTTTGTACTTCTTTTTCAAAATTGTTTTGCTATTCTAAGTCCTTTACATTTTCATAAGAATTTTAGAAATAGTTTGCCAAATTCTACACAAAAATCTTACTGGGATTTTAATTGGTATTGCATTGAATCTTTAGATAAATTTAGGGAGAACTGAAATTTTAACAATATTATGTCTCCTCACACATGAACACATATATCTCTCCTTTTTTTAAAGTATTCTTTTAGTTTCTCTCAGAAATATTTTGAAGGTTGGGATATGTGTAGACCTTCCACATATTGTCAGTTTTATCTCTAAGAAATTCATACAATTTATTGCCATTATATGGTATTAATTCCTAATTTCAATATTTGATTATTTCTCCTCTCTTAATTTTTTGATATTTGGGCATATATTTTAATTATATGTATGTTTTATATATCACAAAACAATGTTATTATCTTTGTTTAAATAATTATCTTTTAAAGAGATTTAAATAGTAAGAAAAATAATTATACATTTACTTATGTGGCTATTTCCAGTGTTGTTCATTCTTCTGTGTAGATTCAGATTTCCATTTGGTATTTTCTTCTACCTGCAGGGCTTCATTAGCATTTCTTTTAGTGTGGATATACTGTTGAGATATTTTTTCAGCTTTCGTATATCTGAAAACATGTTTAATTCACCTTTATTATTGAAAGATATTATTGACTTGTTTGGAATCATAGTTTGTAAGTCTTTTTATTTAAATACTTAATGGTATTACTCCATGGTCAGTATTAGTTTCCTATTGAAGCTTTAATGACTACTCCAAATAATATCTATTATCTTATATTTCTGTACGTCAGAAGCCTGACATGGTCTCACTCGGTTAAAACCAAGGTGTCAATAGGTTTGCATTCCTTCTTGAGGCTCTAGGGAAGAATCCATCTTCTTGCCTTTCCCAGAATCTGGAGGCTGGGTGCGTTCTTTGGCTTATAGTCCACGGTCACCCCATCTTCAAAGTCAGCAATGTAGTGCCTTTCTTATTTTATTTTAGGATTTATTTACGTATTTCTGCCCCCCTCCCTTTCCCTCTCCTCTTCCCCTTGTGCTGCCGTTTTTGTTGTCTGTGTCCATTTGCTGTGTGATCTTCTGCATCTATTTCTTTTTGTCTTCTCTTTTTTACTTTTTCTTCTCTAGGATTCACCAGGATTTGATCCTGGGGAACTATGATGTGGAGAGAGTTTCCCTGTCAGCTGCGCCACCTCAGTTCCTAGTTTCTACTGCACTTCACCTTGATTTTCCCTTTTATTTCTTTGTTATTGCATCATCATCTTGCTGCATGACTCACTTGTGTGGGCACTGGCTCACCGCATGGGTACTTGGCTCTCCATACAGGCTCTTGGCTTGCCACGTGGGCACTGGCTCACCATGCAGCCATGCTTTCTCTTCTTCTTTTTCACCAAGAGGCCCCAGATATCGAACCCAGGTCCTCCTTATGGTAGGCAGAAACCCTTTCACTTGAACCACATCTGCTGTTACCCCATCTTCAAAGCCAGCAATGTAGGATATTTCTGATCCTCCATCTTTCTTCATATTTCTCTTTGAAAATAGACAGGAAAGGTTCTCTGCTTTTAAGTGTCCCTTAGATTGGGCCTACCTGGATATTCTAGGATATCTCGCCATCTAAAAGTCCTTAACTTTAATCACAGCTGCAAAGCCCTTTTCCCATAAAATGTAACAAAATCACAAATTTGGGAGATTAAGATGTGGACATTTTTAGAGGCTATTAATCTCTCATAGTGTCTTCTTGTCATGGGGCTTTTGGTTGTCACAGTCCTTGGATTCTTATGATTCTAATTTGTATCAATAGAAAGCCTGGTCTGTTGGAATGTCAGTTCAATTAACAATGCGTGGAACTTGATTCCATAATGGCCTCTGCCTTTGTTTCCTGAGAAATTTGAAGAAATCTCCAAATCTAATTTACTCCACAATGAAGGAATACCTGTCCGCATCCTTCATAAGAAACTAACATATGGAAATGGGTCCAACAAAAAGCTATGTGTAGTAATGGCAGATCACAACTAGTACGTGAGTCAGAGTGATGCCAGTGGAAGCCCTGAGAGAGAATTATAGTTAGACTTTCCCCTGTTAATTTACTGAGCCCTTGATAGTTGAGGAAACTTTGAATAACCCCAAATGGAAAAGTCTATGAACACACAAACCCTGAAATAGTCATTTCAAAATATGTATATTTTAGAAGTAGTTCACATTGTTTCAATATAAACTTTTATAAAAATTCCCAATTTAGAAGACTAACAAAAGCAGATTGATGTTGTTTTTTGTTATCAATAGAAGGGTAATTTCTGGAGCCTAACCTCTTGTCAGCTCAACAGTATAAATATCTTGGGTTCTTCTTAGAGATCCAGAACAGGTTGCTCAAATATAAATATAAAAATAAAAAACTTTCCAGAAGGGTATCACTTATTATAGATCTAGTCACTTCCATACATTGATCATTATTCTCTGAATGTGCTTCATTATTGAGTCACTTCAGCATCACTATGGCTTTTTTGTGAACTCTTATTGATAATTAAAAGGTGCCAAAAGTACTATTGTAATTGTCTAGAGACCCCTGCAGACAATCCTCGTGGCAGTACATTTGAGTGTAATTTTTGCACAACAGAATGTTAGCGTTTACTCACACTTTGGCACATTCATGACCTTGCTTTTTCCAAGAGCTCTTCCAGAGGCAAGGGTCACACCTTCTGTTTCTTTTCAATTTCAGAATTTCTGGATTTTACTTCTCTTTTAAATAGTGTTACATTAATTCATGGAATATAGTTTTCAGCTCTTTTTCTATTTCTTGTTCCTTGTAAGACACTTGAGGGCATCTTTGTTTCTTGGTAGGAATTACATTTGGCAGCTGCTCAATAAATGTTTATAGTGGTAAATAGGTGTCATTTGTAAACAGAAAGACTGGGCATGAATATAACAGCTGCAGAGTGTGGCTGCATAATTTGGGGCATGTCAACCCAATTTTAAATGAGAAATATAAATCTGTTTGGAGTGGTTTTGTGAGGATTAGAAATAACTTTTTAGGTAACATCAAGTGTATTTTCTGGCATGCTGAAATCCTCATAAATGCTAGTTGTTTTATTTATGATTGTTCTTAAAGTCATTTCTGAGTTACCTCACTATATCTAATTCAATTTAATAAACACCTTTAGCCAAGTAGAAGAGTTTTCATTTTTAGTTAGTGTTGAAGAGTTTCGAGAGAAAATAATTTCTTCATGACCTGGCTAACTTTATTTGCGCAAAAGAAAGATTCTAACTTGTGCTGAAGCTCTGGGAAATTTCAATTCCATGAATCTTTAGGAAGATTTTAAGGGATGAACCAAGTCACAGCTTTAGGCAATTGACTAATTTTCAGATTACTTCTTCCCTTGCATTAAATGATATATTGGTAAAACAATATACTTGATAAATTCTCAAAAAAAGTTTGCCCTTTATTTTATAGTTGGTATAAGCCTAGACTATTAAATACATTGTTAATATTAACCTTTCATTTTCTAGTGTATAAATTAACCTGAAATGGAAGCTAAACTTTATGTTTGATAATGTAGAATATTAAAGTGTATTAACACCAATTATATCTCAGACATTGTTATTAAAATTACTCTAAAATAACTTTTCAGCTGTACACTGACACAGGCAAGTAATGAGTATAATTTAAATATAGAATCAATCATGCTGGGCTAGTATGGCATTTGCCTATCTGGCAGATGGTGAGGCACTGCTACGGCTTCAGGCTGTCAACCTGATAGTTGTACATAGAGGTAGACAACATAATTAAACCTTCCCGGCTATCTAGATTTACCACATACAAGACGCTTGTCATCTGGAGCTTTGGTAAGGATAGTTTAAAATAATTATCTGCACATTTATTATAATACGTATGAAGGAGGTCTGCAATTCAGGGCACAGAGCTCTGCCACTGCTCTTAGATGTGTCTAAGTCTAGCTTTTTAGATGTGTCCTGACCCTGGGACAATAATTTAATTTTAACTGGAAGTAAAATGCTCAAAAACAACTCGAATTCAGCAGTGGTGCTTAGTAGTGGATCCTTGTTTCATTCACTAACTTGTATGAGATAGAAAAACAGAAACAAACTTCATATCTGTTCTCTGAGCTCCATGACTTGGGTCATGTATAAAAGCTTCCCAGTATATTCAGTCTATTTAAAATCAGTTCTACAGCTCAGGCGAAAAAAAAAAAAATGTTGTCCTTGAGTGTTTCTTTTGACTTTCCTGAGGCCTATCAAACCAAGTGCAATTTGTTCTTGGAGTGGGAAAAGGGCTTAATTTTATAAGAATTGCCATTTCCTCCTCCTCACATTGCTCCATTCACAGAACAGCTGTTAGCAACAGGGTATGTGGAATTTTTTGTTATCAGAACATAATAAACAACATCATCCTTTAGCAAAGCCCAGGAAGTTGTGTTAGAAGGCTCAATCCCCAGTTTGTAAAGAGTGGCAGGATGTTCTTCAAATGTGATATGCTCCCAGTAATCACTGAACAACAAGCTGGGAAGATGAAAACTTCTAACAATGAATACAGAAATAATAACAACTACCATCACAAAATCAAGCTTTTATGTGAACTAGGGTATTTGGGGAAAAGAGCAGAGATGGGAAAACACAGAGAAATCAGATTTCAGCATTGATAGCGAATTTAATGGGACTCTGAAATAATTAATTTTCTAAAATTGAGATTGAATCTAGGATTAAGGGAGAAATTGAATAAATCTTATGCTCTACACTGACTGCAGTGGTGATAGAGTAACTAAGATTGAGAAAAGTGATTTGGGGATATGGATGGTTGATCAATGGTGGAGGGCGTGAGTAGAAATGAGTGAGGTAAGTCCAATAAATGCAGATAAATGAGACAGGATAAAAGCATCATACGAGATCAGAACTAACATTTACCTGGAAATAAAATAAATAAAAAATCTATTTTATCGAATAAATATAGTTCTTCTTGAAAAAAAGAATAGAAAAAGCATTAATTAAAAATGTTAAGTGCATTAAAAACAGAATAAAGAAGGGAATGGTGCTAACTATAAAATAAATATGCTGCTGAGGAAAATTGTGAAGGGATATATTAACATGAGATATAGCGTCCTGGCTTCCAAGGATTGCATGAACAAAGTACCATTCACTGGTACTTAAAACAGCAGAAATTTACTGCCTCACACTTCTGGAAGCTCTAAGTCTGAAATCAAGGTGTGAGCAGGGCCATGCTTTGTTTGCTGCTGTAGAGAAGAATCTCTTCCATGTCTCTCTCTTGTCCTCTGGCAGTGGCTTGCTAACAACCCATGA
This sequence comes from Dasypus novemcinctus, assembly GCF_030445035.2. Taxonomy (NCBI): domain Eukaryota; kingdom Metazoa; phylum Chordata; class Mammalia; order Cingulata; family Dasypodidae; genus Dasypus; species Dasypus novemcinctus. The sequence continues at coordinate 28,878,461 of NC_080689.1, read as the reverse complement.
TGTTCTCTGCCTCTGTCCCATGACCATCTTTTCCTTTTCTATCTGACGATGTCCAAATTTTTTTTTCTCATACAACATTAGTCATATTGGGTTAGGGCCTCACTTATCTGATTTGGACTCATCTTAACTGATAGTATCTTTAAAGATCCTCTCTCCATTAGGGTCACATTCATGGACAGGTGGTTAGGACTTAAACATAGCTTTTTTATATAATTAATTCAATGCATAACATATAGTGAATCCAAAATACTGGGAAACAGACTAGCCTAAATAAAAGAGAAATAGTGGTTAGGATATATGGTATTTCATACCAATTTAGACACTAACAAACAATGTGAATATAGTCAAGCTAATTTATTACCTTTGAACTAAAAAATAAAATGTGTATTGAGTCTAACAATATCTGTTCAGAGCTATTCATGCAGTGTTGGCAGTGGATAGTATTTGTGGGTGAAGGAAAATGGGGGCATTCAATGTTATGGGAACAAAGTAAGTAAGGAATTTAAAGATTCTGAGCTTATCAAATATTTAGGGAGCACCCGCAACAAAACACGCACACAGGCACACAGAGAACAACTGGGAACTGAAGAGGTGATTATCATGCCTAGCATTGTAAAACTGGTTTTTTTATATCTAAGGAGAGTTTTTAGAACCAAACGAAACAAGTCTTTTGAATCAAAGATATTAAATATGTATCTTTGCCTGAACTTGGACTAAAAAAGATCTGGACTGATTTCCTTACCTCCAATAGCTATGTGAGCTTGGCTAAGGCATTTGACTCTATAACATTTTCTTTCCTATCTATAAAGGAGGAATTATATTTTTCCTTATATAGTTTAATTCAGTAAAGTTTTTAAAATATATTTTTTTATTTATTTTTGAAAAATACATAGATGATATAAAATGTTATATAAAAAAGTACAGGGGATTCCCATATGATCCACTCCCCACATCTCCTACTTTTTCTACATTAACAACTAGTGTGGTACATTCTTTGCAATTGATGAACAAGGTTTGGAGCATTTCCACACAGCATGGATTATAGTCTACATTGTAGTTTATACTCTCTGCCACTCCATTCTGTAAATTATGGCAGGATATATAATGTCCTGTATCTGTCTTTGCAATGTCATTAGGACAATTCCAAGTCCCGAAAATGCCCCCATGTTATACCTCTTTTTCCCTCTCCCTGCCTTCAGCAATTTCAGTGGCCTCTGTCTCCACATCAATGATATAATTTCTTTCATTGCTAGAATCACAATAGATCTGTAGTAGAATACCAGTAAGTCCACTCTAGTCCATATTTTATTCCCCAATTCTGAGAATTCTGGGATGGTGATGTCCACTCCACCTCTAATTTAGAGGGGGCTTCGATGCCACATGGCTGACAGATGGGATTCTCCTGCTTGCAGGTGTAGACCCTCTTGGTTCCTTGGTGTATTGGTTGTCCATCCTCACCTTTTTCTTAGTTGTCCTGGGTGAGTCTAATGACCTGGAGAGTAGTACTGATCATTATGCCTGGCACTAAATAAACATTAAGTAAATGCCACCATTATATTTATATTTACTTATGAGATTATAATATTAAAAAGGAAACAAAGGAGATAATATGACTATCTTACATTTAGGAAGTGTTGGCTACTTTTCTTTTTACCTTGCTTGATCTAGTGGATAAATATTATAGAAAAATCACCCTAAACAAGGTAACAAAAGGTAAGTTTGCTCTCCAGATATTCATATAAAGAAATCCATGATTTTCATTTATCAACTAGAGATACCATGGGTTACGAATTGTGTGTAATAATTTATTATCTAAAGTTACAATTGAGCTAATTAATTCTTCAGCTTTTCTTATTTTATAGAAACAATTGTGCTCAAGGGAAAACTCTACATTTATGAACATCTGACTTTTATGTAATTTAAGCTCTTCTTTACTTATTTCTTAAGATCTATAAAATTATCCCAGAAATATTATTAGGCAGCATGCATTATTTGTTGTATTTTAATACTCTGATTATTTGCCTGTGTATTCTTCCTTAGTTTTTTTCTTGAACATCTATCTATTTAATCTCTATCACTTTTTCTCTCTATCTTTGTTTTGAGGAAAATTAAGTTTTCATTTCTTCAAGTGAAATGATTGAATTGAGATACAATACAGGGCCTTTCATCAGTGCTAAGAATTGCCTTTGGAATATCAATCCTCACACACTTATTAATGTAACTGAACGAACAGAAGGCTGCCAAGACAACATCCCTCCCCCCCCCAAAGATGTTCAGAGACTCAGGAAAGGCTGTGGGTGTACATTTCCCAACCCTGTGTGTAGAGTACTCAGTCACTCTACAATGAAAAGTCAGTGCAGCTGAGCACCATGTTTTGCTTTTGTTGTAATGAAATAACAATTCTCAATCCATTGACTGCAAGTCTTGCTTTAATTTCATAGGTGACTCAAATCACTTCTTATATATTTCTTTCAGAAATCCCTCCCCCACACACTCATTTGACAAAGATGTCTTTTATTGAAATGAAAATCTGCTAGCATACTTTCTGCTATGTATCTATCTGGTCTTACCTCCTTTGGGGGGAATTGTTTCATGAATCTCATTTTCTACTCCTTATTCTCCACAAACCAGGTATCAGTGTAATAAAGATTGACCACAGGCTTATAAACTTACAGAATTGATTTAGATTCCCAGCTATACTATTTACTAAATGTAAAATAGTATGTTAAAATACCAAACTCAGAGAGTTATTGTAAATACTGAATTTTGCAACATGACTATAAAGCTCTTAGCACAACACTTTGCACCTGGAAAACAGTCAGTGGAAGGCATGATAGCAGTGAGGTTGACAATTATAAAGAGGATGATCATGATGATTTCTGGGGAGCTCACAGACATACTCAGTGGCCCTCTCCCAGCTCTTGCCTACCCCTCATTTTTTTGTCCCTCTTGGCAATTTATGTGCAGATGCTTCAATGTTTCACAGCCCAGAGGAGATATCAAGTCTAATGGAATGGACTGACTTTACTTTGAACCCCAAATGAGGAAGAAGCAGCCACAGCTGCTTGCCAGAGTGGAAATGCCATACAAAATTTGTTGAATATATCCTTCTTGATCAGTGGCTGGACCTACCACCCCTGGGGTATATAGATTCCCAGTCTTTGGGTAGCACAAGGTCCCTCATCTCTGCACTCCACTAACCCTAACCCAAACAATTGCCCTTCTCAGGGGACAGTCAGGATAGGAGCTCTTCCCTTGCCCTTCTGGACCTTTGTGCTGCATGAGTAACAAAATAGTCATTTGCTGAGAATCACTATTTTGCCTGAGTCTGTGTTCCCACAATGTACCAGGTAGCAACTTGTTCCATAATGATGAAAATGATATTTGGAAAATAATACTGAACATACCTGAGAGGAAGTAACCCATAATACTTAGTGCACTTAGATCTAATATAGAGAAAGAATATTTATTTTCTTTTATATGCTAATAAATATAATAATGAAAGTCTATATTAAGTCATGGTTTCAGATGTACATATAGTTAAATGGCCAGCAAACCTTTTCTTAAATGGTCAGACGCAAAATATTTCTGACTTTTCGGGCCATATGGTTTCTGTCACCAACTACTCACATTTGCCACTGTAACATGAAAGCAGTCAGAGAATACATAAAAGAGTGGGTGTGGCTGGCTGTGTTCCAATAAATCTTCATTTGCAAACAAAGGGAGCTGGTTGGTTTCATGCCAAATTTTGCTGATTCCTAAAAGAGATTATCGTAAGCTTATTTGGTACTTTTGAAAATGAGGTATATGTTAGAAATTTGACATCAAGTATCTGGGACACAAAATACTTTCTCTTAAAATACTCTACCATTATTTAATAATAACTAAATAAATCAGTAATTTCTGTTTGTAAATGTCTCCATTTGCTAACATTATTTATTCAACAAATGCTCATAAAGTAAATATAGGTCTTAACATTGTACTACACCAAGATAACAAAGATTAATAAAGCATAATCCTTTTTAAAATATAAGCAAACAAACAAAAATATCTTTATTTTCATGATATATATGTAAACTTATGTGGGATTAACATCAAGAATGTATAAAAGGATCCATGGCTGTGGTAGATTATAATTGCCACATTATTTGGCAGCTCCCCCCTCCCCCCAACAAGAGGTAGAGTATATTTTTCCACCCCTTAAATCAGTATCTTTTTCCACCTCCTGGCCATATAAATTGCTCTGACAATGGAATATTAACAAATATGATGTGAGCAAAAACTTGGAAATTTCTTAAACATCAGAGTTTATCCTCACTTATTGCTCTTTTGGATTCTGAGACCACCAAATAAAGAAGTCCAGTGTAGACTAATACAGACTGAGAAAATGTGTGGAGTCACCGCATATGGAACATGTGCCATCACATTGGAGACTCCCAGCTGACCAGATTTGTGAATGCTTTCTACCCCAACTGAGACTCCTGCTAACCATAAATATCAGCCAAACTGAAACATACTGAATTAATTGTCTTCCTCATTCACCAGATCATGAGAAATACTAAGTGTTTTTAATTTAAGCTATTAAGTTTTGGGGTGGTTTATTATGCACCTAAAGCTAACTGAAGTAATAGCTATTGCTATATCAATTTGAACACATATATAATATTTGGGGGAAACGGACTTGGCCCAGTGGTTAGGGCGTCCGTCTACCACATGGGAGGTCCGCGGTTCAAACCCCGGGCCTCCTTGACCCGTGTGGAGCTGGCCCACGCACAGTGCTGATGCACGCAAGGAGTGCCCTGCCACGCAGGGGTGTCCCCCGCGTAGAGGAGCCCCACGCGCAAGGAGTGCACCCGTAAGGAGAGCTGCCCAGCGCGAAAGAAAGTGCAGCCTGCCCAGGAATGGCGCCGCCCACACTTCCCATGCCACTGATGACAACAGAAGCGAACAAAGAAACAAGATGCAGCAAATAGACACAGAGAACAGACAACGGGGGAGGAAGGGGTTGGGGAATAAAATAAAATAAAAAAATAAATCTTTAAAAAAATAATAATAATATTTGACTTGTCCACAGGTATATTTATGTATATGTGTGCATACGTGTGTGTTATGCAGTATATGTATTTATGCAACAAATACATTCATAGCCTTCTATAATTTTATAACTCTTTAATGTATATCCCAGATCTGTAGTTAAATCAAAATATTCTCTCAAGGATGCCAACTAATTTAGCATTGACATTACTGACATTCATCAGCTACTGACACTCTTCAGCCACTTTTGTTTTCAGGAGAAAAAAAAGGAATGAAAAAAACAAGCACTGCAAGGAACTTTTGCCCAAAATTAAAATGTATAACATTTAAAAATGTGCTATGTACCTTATGCCATATTGGCTTCCATTACTCCAGTAACTCATTGCATTTCTGGATGCCAGCAAAACTTAGTAGCTTGTACAATATGGTCTTCACTTCACTGGCATTAGTAATTGCTTTATGTTATATTACTAACTGTTAGTAAAAGAATGAAATTTCTGACCATTTGGAGGGCCATTAATTCCTATAGCTCATTTAGTAACAATTCCTACCATAAGTGCTAATGACACTCAAGGGCCTGTAACAGATAATTCTCCTATAACAGGTGAATAATTCTTCCTTTTTCATACATATTAAAAAAGACATAACAAGCACAAGGCAGGTCTTTGCTAAGCTGTAAATTTTAATTCTAGGACTAGTGGATACCCAACTAACCTTCTAGCTCAGAATAGGAACCACAGGGAAAGAGATAAGGTTCTCATGTGCCTGAGAATCCCACAGCATCTAGAAGCTTTGCCAAATCCTAAGGAAGGGCATGCTCTTTCCTGTGCTGCCCCATCAGAATCCCTACATGGTGCTCCCCTTTGTTGCTGCCTCTGTGAATGAGCCAAAATTCTCAAAGAAGAATATCCTGTGTTATGTTTTCTATTTTCCAGAATGTTTTTTTATGGTGTTTCTCAACTACTGTTCTAATGGGTGCATTATTCCTAAGATATTCACAGGGAAGATGCGAAAATTGCCCCTGCTTCTCTGAGGTTGGGAAAAGTCACATACTCTATTTCACTCATATAGATTATACCTAAGCATAACAGACTTTCAATAAATTGCTGGAAAAAGGGAACTGTTGAATTTTGTTTAACTCAGCATTTGAGGAGGGGGCACTCGTCCCTAGTAATACTCAGTGTATTCTAGTGTAAAATGTGTTTCTGTTTGGAAAATATTGTGATAGATGAACAGGAAATTTGGGGAAAATGAAAGAACAGTTTAGCAGGCCCAATTACTACCAGCCTGGTTAGCAACAAAAAAATAATCAAGTGCCAATAATTATAGGTATAACTATAATTTAAAAATTGTGCAAAGTGCAATTTTTCTACTTGGTTTCCTGCTACAATGGAAATATCTTCCCTCTGCTTTCATTTAACCTTTATTCTTCATGTCTGAATAAGTTGACTGAAGAGTCAATAAGTGAAAAGACCCTAATATTCCAGTTGTTCTTTAACTAATGGTGAGGCAGTACATGCAACAATTAGTAGTAACAAAATGTTCTTCTAATTGTTTAAATCTGCCATCTCTATTTCTCAGCAGCATTCCCAATTGTTTTTTTAATATGCTGATATCCACAATAAATTTTGAAAGTTCTATAATTCATCAAAATAAGAATTTTTCTCATTCTCATTTTCAAAGCAATATCATAGCCTTTATTTCCATTTGTACACATAAAATGCCTGTGACCTGAAATAAATGAGAATTTAGTAATGAAGTAACTTTACTGGGACAGATGGCATCTCTAACACTATTTAAATGCAAGTATACATTGATGACTGCTCAATCCTCTATAAACTTAATAAATGAGTACGTATAACCACATCTTGCATTTTGTAGCCTATTTAAGGTTTGGAATAATATTATGGGACTATGTAGCCAGAAATAATATCATATAAAAGGCAGGCAAGCCCTCATTTTTCCCTTAATTGGAAAGAATATTTCTTTTGGAGAAAACTTATATTATCTTTAATAATATTCATCAACTTGAGATCTTTTTTAATGCCCCACAGAGTATAAAATTTTATTTTTCTACTGACTGAAATAAGACCTCTGAGTTTAGTGGTAAAGTAAAATAAAATCTGTTACTTTAGCAATTTTGCAAGACTCATGTTATAAATGTAATGTAATTGAACAGTTCCAAATTAGAAGATATCCATTTGTCTCTGGAAGAGATTAGGTCATTTGAATTATCTTGATTGTTTTGTATATTAATGATATGGGTTTTTTTAAAAGATTAATTTATTTACTTTATTTTTCTTTATTTATTCCCCTCTCCCCCACATGATTCTCTCATCTGTCTGCTCATTGTTTGCTCACCTTCTTCAGGAGGCACCAGGAACCAAACCCGGGACCTTCTACAAGGAAAGTGAGTACCCAGTGGCCTGAGCCACATCTGCTTCCTGCAGGCTGTGGTGTCTGCTGTCTTGTGGCATCTGTTTGTTGCAGTGGGTGCGACATCTAGCTCATTGTGAGCAGGTGCAGGTTCTGCTTGTCGTCTTTTAGGAGGCAACGGGACCTGAACCTGGGACCTCCCATGTGATAGGTGGGTACCCAACTAGTTAAGCCACATCTGCTTCCCTGATTTGGGTTTTTTTAACTAAAATGTTTTATTTATTTACTTATTTTAAAGAAACTTTAGATTACATAAATGGTACATAAAAAATATAAGAGATTCCCATATGCCCCACTCCCTCCCCCCGCCCCACTTTCTCACATTAACAGCATCCTTCTTTAGTTTGGTACATTTTTTACAATCGATATACACATATTGAGGCATTGCCACTAACCATGGATAAAGTTTATATTAATATTTACACTCTGTCCCGCACAATTTTGTAAGTTATGAGAAAATATATAATGGCCTGTATCTGTCATTGTAACAACACGGAGGACAATTCCAATGTCCTGAAAATGCTCCCACATTACACCTATTTTTCTCTTTCCCTCCCCTAAGAACTTCTGGTGGCCACTGCCTCCACATCAATGATAAAAATAGTTCCATTGCTAGAATAACAATAAGTCTACAATGTAATAATAATAAGTCTACTTTAGTCTATCGTTCATTCCCCAATCTTGAGGATTTTAGGATGGTGATGCCCACTGTGCCTCTAATTAAGAGGGGGTTAAATCCCATGGGGCAGATGTGTGGAATTATCTTGCTTGAAGTTGCAGACACTCTCTGTTCCTTGGGGTGGGCATTGTCCATCATCATCACCTTAGTTGTCCTTGGTGAGTTGAATGAACTGGAGAGGAGGTGTTGCACATCTGCTGAGATTCAGGGCTCATATGTCACATGGATGGACCAAGATTTAAGTCTCTTGGACATAAACTTATCAAGTGTAGTACTAAATATAGATTCAAATAGAAGGGGCAGAATAGCCTTGTGTAGGGAAACCACAAATGAATCCAACTCTGTCATACTGGGAAGCATAAATTCCAAGGTAAGAGACACACTGGCAGGGTTCAAAACTTCTGAGCTGTCTGCCCTGCCTATAGTGTCTGGCTGTCTCTATCTCTAGAGCCCTCAGGAGCCCAGCTATTTGAGGCAATATTTACTGAGGCAGTCAATGTGATCCTGCTGAAATATGCATAACCATAACATCTGGAATGATCTCCAAACACACTTTGAAATCTCTTAGCATAAGAACCCAGTTGTATTTACCATTTCCCCCTTACGGTCAAGGTCTTTTTCCAGGTGCATTGCTAATTGGCACTTGGTAATAATCCCTTGGTGCCAGGGAGGCTCATCCCTGGGAGTCATGAGCCATGCCAGGGGGAAGGTAACGCATTTATATGCTGGGTTTGACTTAGATAAAGGCTGCATTTGAGCAAAAAGGAGGCCTTCAGGGGGTAACTCTTAGGCAACCTGTGATACAAGGCTAAGTTTCAATTTCACAAGGAAAAGTTCATAAGTACAATGATCAATATCAAGGGCCCAGAGCAATGGTCTATCCTCCATCACTAGTCACTGCCCCTGTACTCAGGGGATTTTTACTGTCCCATTAGAGAATGCAGCAGAACTACCCAGGATGTGAATTCAATATTCTTTCAGCTACTGTATGGATCTCCACTCATGGTGTCAATGCCCCATGAACACTTTAACACATTCATATGACTTAGATGCAAGTCCCAAATGAGCCACCTTCCATGCATTCCCCACCATCACTGACACCTGCACCAGTGATCCTCCCCTGCCACAGTTGCAACTCTTTGGTGATCCAAAACCTCTCTAAAGATGAAGCCAAGAAAATAACCAAATAAAAATAATATGAAATTAAAATAATAATGATAGTTTTAAAAATAGCATTTATTTATTAACATTAATAAATACAAAAAATTAATTTTTTATATAAACCTTTTTTTAGACAATGTATTTCATCACTGTAAGATCTGCTGTCTTGTATGTGCATTTTCTTCCATATAAACCTCCAATGTTTTTTTTTTTTTTCCTAATTTATCTTCAAAGAAGCTTTGGGTTACAGAAAAGTCATGTATGGAATATATGGGATTGCCATATACTCAATGCCCTCCCTCTGTTCCCCTCTCCCCTATTAATAACATTTTACATGTGGATGGTACATTTGCTACAACTGATGTACAAATATTGAGCATTGCTACTAACCATGGTCGATGGTTTACATTGTGATTTACATTTTGGACCATACTTTTATAAATTTTGACAAAATTTAAAATGTCCTGTATCCAGGCCAATAATGTATCCATTATTGTGAGATCATGCAGAACAATTCTAATTCCCTAAAAATGTCCCGTGTTCCTTCTATTCTTCCCTCCACCTCCCCTCAGGACAAATGGTAACCACTAAGTTTCACTTTTGAAGAATAAGATTCATAGTTACTTGCAATTACATTGAAGTCTTGACATATTGGTCTGTTTTCTTTTATTAGGCATGGCCTATGATCTTGAGAGAGTTCAGACTTTTGTCACTGATGAATTATACCACTATGAACATTGATGTGCATGTATCTGTTCTTGTCCCTGCTTTCAATTCTTCTGGGTATATACCCAGCAGTGGGATTCCTGGATCATATGGTAGTTCTGCAGTTAGCTTCCTGAGGAATTGCCAAATTGTGCTCCACAATGACTGCACTATTCTACATTCCCACCAACAATGGGTAAGTATTCCCTTTCCTTCACATCCTTTCCAACACTTGTAGTCCTCTATATTTTTAATAGCCCCCAGGCTAATGGGTGTAAGATGATATTTCATTTTAGTTTTAATTTTCATTTCCCTAATATCTAGTGATGTTGAGTGTCTTTTCATGTACTTTTTAACACTTTGTATTTCCTCTTTGGAGAAATGTCTATTCAAATCTCTTGCCCAATTTTTATAAGCACTGTTTGTCTTACTATTTTTGAGATGTAACATTTCTTTATATATGTTGGATATTAGGTCCCAATCAGATAGATGATTACCAAATATTTTCTCCCATTGAGTCGGCTGCCTTTTAACTCTCTTGACAAACTCTTTTGATGTACACAAGTTTTTAATTTTTAGGAGGTTCTATTAACCTATTTTTTCTTTGGTTGCTTGTGTGTCTTACTACAAGATCTTGTAGATGCTTCCCTACATTATATTCCAGGAGATTTGTCATCTTGGTCTTCTATTTAGATCTTTGATCCTTCTTGAGTTAATTTTTGTATAGGGCATGAGATGGTGATCCTCTCTCATTCTTTTGGATATGGATATGCAGTTCCCCAGGCACCATTAGTTGAAGAGGCTGTTCTCTCTCAGCCGAATAGGCTTGGTGGACTTATCAAATATCAATTGATCATATATGTGAGGATTTATATCAGAATTCCCAGTTCTGTTTCATTGGTCAGTATATCTGTCTTTGTGCCAATACCATGCTGTTTTGACCACTGTAGCTTTGTAGTATGTTTTAAAGTCAGGTAGCATGATTCCTCCTCTGTCTTTTCTCTCTCTCTCTCTCTCTCTCTCTCTCTCTCCTCCCCCCTTCCCCCCCCCTTTTTTTGCTATTTGGGATTCCTTGCCTTTCCAAATAAATTTCATAGTTAGCTTTTCCAATTAAGTAAAAAATGCTGTGGTAATTTTTACTGGGATTGGATTAAATCTGTAAATGAATTTGGGTTAGATAGGCATCTTAATGATGTTTAATCTTCCTATCCATGAACAGGTAATATTCTTCCAATTATTTAGGCCTTCTTTCATTTCAGTAAACAATGTTGTTTAGTTTTCCACATACAAGTCCTTTACATCTTTAGTTAAGTTTATTCCTAGATACTAGATACTTGCTCTTGTAAATGGGATCTTTTTCTTGGTTTCCTCCTCAGATTACTCATTATTGTTGTACAGAAATGCTACTGTTTTTTGCATGTTGGTCTTATATCTGCCACTTAACTGAACTCATTTATCAGCTCTAGAAGCTGTGTTGCAGATTTCTCAGGGATTTCTATGTACAGGACCATGTCATCTGCAAATAGTGAAATTTTTACTTCTCCCTTTCCAATTTTGATGTCTTTTATACCCTTTTTTAAATCTATGTGCTTGAGCAATTACTTCTAACACAATGTTAAGTAAGAGCAGTAGCATTGGGCTTCCTTGTCTTGTTCCAGATATTAGAGGGAAAGCATTTCACGTTTTACCATTGAATATGATGTTAGCTGTGGGCTTTTCATATATACCCTCTATCATGTTGAGGAAGTTTCCTTCTATTCCTATCTTTTGAAGTGTTTTCATCAGGAAAGTGTGCTGTATTTTGTCAAATGCTTTTTCTGCATCAATAGAGATGATAAGGTGATTTTGTTGTTTTGATCATGGGATTGATGTTCTCATGTTGAACCATCCTTGCATACCAGGGATGAAACCCACTTGGTCAAGGTGTATAATGGTTTGATGTGTTGTTGATTATGATTAGCAAGTATTTTGTTGAGGATTTTAGCATCTAGGTTCATTATAGTGATTAGTCTATAGGTTTTCTTTCTTATGGCATCTTTGTTTGGCTTTGGTGTAAAGGGTGATGTTGGCGTCATAGAATGAGTTAGTCAATGTTCCCTCCACTTCTATTTTTTGGAAGAGTTTAAGGAGGACTGGTGTTAGTTTTTTTCTGGAATGATATGTAGAATTCAACTGTGAAGCCCTGGGCTCTTCTTAGTTGAGAAGTTTTTGATGACAAATTCAATCTTGTTACTTATGCTTGAGCAAGTACTTCTAACATATTGGTCTATTGAGTTCATCAATGTCTTCTTTCATCAATGTAGGCTGCTTGTGTGTTTCTAGAAATTTGTCCATTTCATCTAAGTTATCCATCTTCTTGGCATACAATTTTTCAGAATATCCTCTTATGATACTCTTTATTTCTGAGTGGTCACTGCTGATATCCCCTTTTATGTTTCTTATTTTATGAATTTGCATCTTGTCTTTTTTCCTTTGTTAGTCTTGTTAAAGGTTTGTCCATTTTATTGATCTTCTCAAAGAACCAGCTTTTGGTTTTGTTAACATTTTCTATTGCTTTCTTATTTTCCATTTCGATTCACTTTGCTCTAGTCTTTGTTTTTTCCTTCTAACTCCTTGCTTTGGGATTTATTGGTTGTTCTTTTCCTAATTCCTCCAGGTGTGCAGTTAGGTCTTAATTTTAGTTATTTATTCTTTTTTAATATAGGCAATTTTGACTATATATTTATCTCTCAGCACTGCTTTTACTGCATTCCTTATGTTTTGATACATTGGGTTGTCATTTACATTCATGTCAAGGTAGTTACTGATTTCTTTTGCAATTTTCTCTTTGACTCACTGTCTAATAGTATGTTGTTCAACTTTCAAAGCTTTGTGCCTAATCTAGTTCTCTTCTCCTTTCTGATTTCCAGCTTCATTCCATTGTGGTCAGAGAAATTGCTTTGTATAAGTTCAATCTTTCATAATAGTTGAGATTTGTTCTGTGACCTAGCATGTGACCTACCCAGGTGAATGTTCCATGTGCACTCAAGAAGAATGTATATCCTGCTGTATTGGGGTATAATGTTCTTTCTATATCTATTGATCCTCTAAATTATTATTCAAGGTATCTTTCTCTGTTTCTTTATTGATCCTTTTTTAAGATGTTCTGTCTAAGGATGATAATGGTATATTAAAGTCCCTCACTATAATTGTAGAGGCATCTATTTCTCCACTTAATTTTCCTAATGTTTGCCCCATGGTTAGATGCATAAATGTTTATGATTGTTCTTTCTTCTTGATAAATTACCCCTTTTATTAGTATATAGTGTCCTCTTTCTCTATTACAATAGATTTGCATTTAAAGTCTATTTTGTTTGTCATCAGTATAGCTACTCTGGCCCTTTTTTGACTATTATTTGCATGTGAAATCATTTTCCAACCTTTCACTTGCAACCTCATTGCATCCCTGGGTCTAAGGTGACTTTCTCGTAAACAGTATATAGATTGGTCATATTTCCTTATCTATTCTACCAATCTGTGTCTCTTGATTGGAAAGTTTAATCCACTAACTTTCAATGTTATTACTGTCAAGGAATTATTTACATTAGCCATAATTTCTTTTGGTTTATGTATGGCATATGTTGCTTTTATTTCTCTTTTTCTATTTCAGTTATTCTCACCAATAACCTTCTTTCTTACCCTCTCCTCCAGTACTCTCTCTCCTGTTTTTTTCCTTTCAATCTGCAGAACACCCTTTAGTATTTCTTGAAGTGTAGGTTTCTTGCTGACAAACTCTTTTAATTTCTATTTATCTGTGAATATTTTGAACTCTCCCTCATTTTTGAATGTCAGCTTTACAGTATAGAGAATATATGTTGAGAATTTATTTTCTTTTAGCACCTTAACTATGTCATACCACAGCCTTCTTGCCTCCATGGTTTCAGATGAGATGTCAGTATTAATCTTTTTTATTTTTTATTTTTTTAAATTTCTCTCCCATCCCCCCCACCCCCCAGTTGTCTGTTCTTTGTGTCTCTTTGCTGTGTGTTCTTCTTTGTCTGCTTCTGTTGTTGTCAGTGGTACGGGAATCTGCATTTCTTTTTGTTGTGTCATCTTGTTGTGTCAGCTCTCCATATGTGTGGTGCCATTCCTGGGCAGGCTGAAATTTCTTTCGTGCTGGGCAGCTCTCCTTACGGGGTGCACTCCTTGCATGTGGGGCTCCCCTACGTGGGGACACCCCTGCATGGCAAGGCACTCTTTGCATGCATCAGCACTAAGCATGGGCCAGCTCTACACGGGTCAAGAAGGTCTGGGGTTTGAACCGCGGACCTACCATGTGGTAGATGGATGCCCTAACCACTGAGCCAAGTCTGCTTCCCTCAGTATTAATCTTATCGAGCATCTCTTGTAAGCGATGGATCTCTTTTCTCTTGCTGATTTCAGTATCCTCTCTTTGTGATGAGCATTGGATAATTTGACAAGTATTTGTCTTGGGGTAGGACTGTTAGGATTTACACTGGTTGGGGTATTCTGTGCTTCCTGAACAAAAGAGTTGGGAAATTTTCAGCCATTATTTCCTCCAACACTACTTCTGCCCCCTTTCCTTCTCTTCTCCCTCTGGGATCCCTATTATGAGTATATTTGTGCATTTCATGTTGTCATTCAAATCCCTAAGTCCCTGCTGGGTTTTTTCTATCTTTTTATATGTTCTACTATCAGTTTAATTTCAGATGTATTAATTATTTCCTCTCTCTGTTCAAATCTGCTGTTATGTGCTTCAAGTATATTTTTGATTTCTTGTTTTGTGCCATTCATCACCATCAGATCCGCTATCTTTTTATATATGTTAACATTTTCTTCAGTATGTTCCCTTTGTGTCTTCTTAATATCCTTTATCTTTTCCTTTACTTCATTAGGTTGATTCATGAAATTTGTTTGGTCATTCCTTATTAGTTGTTCCATGTTCTGCATCTCCTTCTGTTTTTCAGTTTGTTTGTTAGACTGGCCATATCTTCCTGTTTCTTAACATGGCTTGTAATTTTTTGTTGGTGTCTAGGAATCTGTTTATATTGATATGCTTGTTTGGTTGGTTAGCTTCTCTTTCTACTCTAGAGTTTTATTTTGTGTGTGCATTTGTGTGTTGAGGTTCCTGTTTGACACTCTTTTCCTCTTACTCTATATTCATGCAGTTATCTGTGTTCCCTTGGGAAAAAAAAATAGGACCAGAGAAAGGAAAGAGATAAGAAGAAAAAATATTAATAGTAATAATAATAAATAAAAATGTAGAAGAGGAACCATACAAAGCTAAGAAAATAAATAATGCAAGCAAAAAATTTTAAAATGTACAAAGGAATAAGAATAAAAAAGGTGGAATAGAAAAAATGAAACAAGGAAAAAATAGGAAAGAAATAGAATGAATTAAAAGGCCAGAAAGATGAAAGGAGAGGAATAGAGAAAAAGAAAAAAAAGGGGGGGCAGGGGCGAATTTAAAAACAAAGGTCAAACAAAAAGAGCTAAAATGAAAAAGGAATGAAAAGTATTGGAAAGCAGAAGATAGAAAAATGAAGGAATGAAAATAAAGTAGGTAGAAAAATAAGTAAAAGAAAAAGAAAGGATACAAAGAAAGGAGATATACAACAAACTAGAAACAAAACAGCAACAGCAACAACAAAAATAACTTGGAAAAACAGTCTTCTTTCTTAAGCCCCTAAGGAGCTTCTCAGGCTGCTGGTGTTCATCCATCAATCACCCTTCAGCATGCCCTCCGCAGGTGATATATCAGGTTTTAGTCAATGAAGTAAAGAAAAAAAAAGGGAAGAACCAATAAAAAAATAAAAATATAAGTAACAGATCCAAGAAAACCTAAAACAAGGAAAATCCTGTCTGTATGTTTTCTGTCATAAGGTAACTTATGGGTGCCTGATAACCCAGGTGGATCACTTCTCTAAGGAGACCTAGGAATCAAATCAGGGGCCTTGTATATGCAAAGCATTAATTTCTCCACTGAGTTTCACTGGCTTCACATCTTAAGCAGGTTTCAGAAAGTTTATCTTGCTCTATCTGCTCCTTTTCCCTCAGGTGGATTAGACTTCTAACAGTTTGCCATGCCAGGCTGTTTAGCGCCTGTCTCTGCCCACCCTCTATCTTAGTTCCTTTCTCTCCCAGATCGTCTGGGTGTGATAGCCTGCCTGAACAGATCTCCCTTCCCCTCTTCCCAGCCTCAGTGCCACTCATGGACCCTCTGAGATACAATAGGGGCTCAGCTGGCCAAACTCACTGATAAGAAACCACTCTCCACCCTCCACCAGACCCCTCTTCCTTCCAGAGAATGCTCCATCCCACTCCTTTAGTTGCAGTTGAGTCAGGGGCTTTACTGAGACTATTTACCTAGACATGGGGTATAAGTGCTGTTTCCAGCCACAGGGATGCATAACTCAAGGTTTTCCTTGGGCTTCCTTGTCTTTCTGGTTCCCTCCTGGATGATGCATAGCACTTTCCTGTACTATATATCTCCAAAGCAGTTCCCTTAAATATGCTTTTGCCCTTTCTGCATTCTTTTTTTGTGTGGGAGTTTGACTCTGCCTACCTACTTCGATGCCATTTTCCCAGAAGTCCAAAAAATGCTTTTAAATAATAGAAGAATATCAATTTAGTGTTACAATTCTAAAAACTATCATACAATTTCAAAATTAATATTTTCCACTGGAAATGGAAATGGGAAGATGGTGGTAAACTTGTATCATGTTTTAGGCAATACTTAAGATGTGGCTAAAAGAGGGAAAGTTAAAAAAACAACCAATATGAATGACACTTGTAGTAATGATGGCATAACTGGGACTTAGTTATCCCAATCTTAAAAAAATAAAAACTGGGAAAAATATATGAAACCATGGTTTTCAGAAGTTTGACAAAAGTCATACAACACAGTGATCCCTGAGAGAAGGGAAGCAGGAGAACTCTTTGATTGCCCCATATAGCTGCTTAGTAAGAGTTTCATGACCACAGAACAGGGAGGTTACAGAGTTTAAAATGAGGGGAAGCCAAAGAAGCTAGATTGTCAGGGATGAGTACTGCAGAGGAGACAGCTTCACGAAGGGGAGAACTGCTCAACCTAAGTTTCTAGAAATCTGCAAAAGTTTCTCCTTGGTCTTCATCTAAGTTCTGATTAGTATAGGTGTTTGAGGACAAGAGGAGAACCACTTGATAGGAGCAGGTAGAATAATCTCTGGAGCTCATGTAGGGCCAGCAAGAGTGGGAAAAACTCATAATACATGGGGTTCCAAGTATAGTACCCAAAAGGTGTTGCTAGTACTTTTCTCCATTCCTCTTGAAAAGTACAAATTCAAACTCTGAACACATAAGGAGATTCTGAACAGTGGAGACAAAAAGGCAGACCCCTTTGAGGAATGACATGGCAGTGAGTTCCCTGTTACCTCATAGATCCTGGACTAAGTGACAGAGAAGTCAGCAACCTGAAAATACCGATAGGAGAAGCCAAAAATCCCCAATAAAAGCCAACTTTCTTGAGCCAAATATCAAGAAAAGAGGCAAGGCAATCTAGAAAGATAAAAAAGTAATGAGGCCACTCCAGCAACCACCACAGAAAACCTGTGACCATACTCCCATTCCAACCAGCAAAAGACTCAGTGGGGAACCTAGACTTCTATCCTTGCCAGGCTATACTGAGGTACCCCAACACCCCTGCCAGGATGGTATCAGAGAAGACAGAGTAGGGAGCTAGAACTTTTTCTATCTGCCAGATGGCAAATGATGGTAAGTAATGTCCATCATCATGCTTTCAGTAGAGACAATATAGGGAGTCTGGACTTAATCCTTATGTGGGAATAAAGAGGCATCCCCTCTACCCCCTGCCCTGAAATAGTATAAAAGGAGGTCTGGTGGAGACTCCTGACTTCCGCCACCACTCAGCACTAGCAAAACACTCTCTGCCCTGTCAGCAGAGACAATGTGGGGCATCACCTCCTGGCACAAAACACTGCTTAACTTCTTCATTGGGATGGTATGAAATGAACATTCAGAACTTTTGCCACCATCCAGCAATTATGAGGCCTCTCTTACTCAGTGTCAGTGCAGGCCATGTAGGGAGAAGTGGTGAAGCCCTCTCCTCAGAGGTGTCAATTGTGTTTAAGTGGGGTAACTGTCCTTTCACGCCATCTTGCATAAATGTGTGGGCTTCAGTTCTGAGGCACAGGGTGACTGTAACAGTCTCCTATCTTATTTCTCTGACACAGTTTCATCTTCCCCACAAATACCCAGCCAATCATATACAGAAGAACCATCCTAAAACCCACCCGTTTCCTCAGGTTATCTGGGTTTTCAAATACTGGAATAACTCTGTCCCTCTAAACCCTATCTAAACTTCATAAACTTCATAACATTTGCCACCCCTGCTACTTCTCACTACCAGCTCTACAAAATCACTTAGCATTTTTAATAGCTATAATTCTTGTCATTAGTACAGAACATACCATTCTCAGCCTAGTCTCTAATCTCAACCTCTCTCGCTAGTAGAAATTCCAACTTATTTTTGATATATCTGAATTTCATCCCTTTATATGGAAATCAAAATCCGTCTCTTCCATGGATCCTGTTTTGGATCATCTAAGACACACTGATATCCTTCTTTTCTGAATTCCTTTGATACTTACCATAAGCATGTAATGTTTAGCTCGTTTATTGGTTTTAGGTAACAATTTCAGAGCAAAACATAATTCTCCTTTTGCACTTAGACTGCAATTCCAAAGTAATTGGTAAATCTGTAAATACTAGTTTTTTTAATACAAAAATATATATTTTACTTTGGCAATTATCTGTGCAAATGTAAAAGTCAATAACATTTTGATAATATTTCCTCTAAACTAGTTACATCAGTATCACCATGACTAATTCATGGATGAATGTGATTATGGTGAAGGAGCTATTCAATTATATGACTCATTCCATACAGATGCAAAGTTAAATAGAGTGTGCTTTTGTTCATATCATCTAGCAACACTTTGTCCTAGGTTGTGCTAAACCTCTGCTTTTAGAAATATTCCTCCTGCTTCTGTGAGTCACCCTTGACCACATGCTCCCCAAACTTTGGCTGACCTCTCCTGCTTGAGTCCCATAAAATATTCTGCCCTTCTTTCCCAAGTTAAAATGCTTCTGTGAACACTTCTCATGCCTGGCATTTTGGAAAAAAGGCTTATGCTAATGGTGTGGTTGATTTTCTCCCAGAGGCAGAACGAGGCAAGGAACTAAGGCGAGGAATAGGATTGGCTGCAAAAACTTCAATAATTATCGAATACTAAGGTAAGAGAAGAACTAATTCTCATTGCGCAAAAGGGTTAAGTTTAACTTTCACAAAGGGGAAGCCAGTGCAGGTCTGCCCTTTGAGAGGGTGGGAAAGGGGTTCTAGCGGCTTTGGCACACCAGGAATCTGAAAAGTAGTGCCAAAGCGAGAAGGGCCAATGGTGAGAAGTGTGTGTGTGTGTGTGTGTGTGTGTGTGTAGAGGGGCAATAGAGAAAGTGGCATCAAATTTGAAAAGGATGCCAGAGTTGAAAGCTGCTCCGAGCCCAACCAGCTCACCGGAGCGTAGAGACCTCCGGAGCGGCAACTGAGAGTGGGAACAAGGGAACTTAGAGGACTGGGATAGCCTATGACCCCTGAAGTACCCAATCAAGGGGAGCAGGGGAGGGACCTGCGTGTTAGGTTTAGGTTATAAATATCATTGTTTCTTGTTGTTTGGCGCTCAGGCCATTTTATCCAGGTTGCGCCCATTCTTGCAAGATCATTAATAAAATTCTTTTCTCCTCCACAATCCGTTGAGCTTTTGTTTGCCTACAGGTGCAGCTTTCTTTCTAACACTCATTATAAAATGAGGGATCAATATGGATAATTAAATAATTTCATAAAAAAGAAAACTCAGTCTGAGTAGAAGAACATATCAGCAGAAAATAAAAGCCAATCCTCTAAATCCTATAAGGTAAGCAATTATTGCCAATTGCTAAAGTTATTTAGGAGTATGAGATGTTTGTGGCAGAAGCCAGAAGATGCAGTCTCATCAAATTGGTTATCTTCAGAATGTTGGTTTTTCACCTGATTTGTGTATATTGGTATTCTGCCTTGCATTTTGAGGAATGTGAAGAGTACAATTCATCCATTGTGTTTTCTGTAGTTTCTTAATACTATATATATTTATTTCCATTTCTGTAATTCACCCATTTGGTGCCAGTCCCCTCATATCCATGGAAAATTCTAAGTTTGGTAACTTCAGGGGTGTATTTGGAGACTATTTAGATGATAAGAAAATATTTTATGTTTCTTACTATTTTTACAAAGATACCAATTATTTTTTGCAAAATCGAAGTCATTTACAAACCCTGTCATCTGCATATCCGTAAAATTTCCTCAAATTCATTCATTTTACAGTGTTTGGCTTCATTTAGTTACAGCACACTTCTTTCCTGATATAGCCTGACAGTTTGCCTCAAAATTCCTTAAAATATTTCATATACCATTAAAACTGAAATGAACTTGATAAGCCATTCTTCAACTAAGATCATGGTGCTATAGTTCTAGTCATGCTAATCTCCTAAAATAGAAAGACACTGGTGGAGTATCAGTGTAGCACTTGAATTATGGCAAAACTGGGCTGGAGAATGAGCCCTGGAATTAGTTAGGGAAAAACCTGTATTGCTGTTACAGGGAGTTTTATAAAAACAATTATAAATATAACAATGAAAAGTACTCTATAAGTCTAACCCAAGGAAAGCAGCCTAGATGACTAGACACGTGAACCTCATGCTGTCATTCCTGGTGTCAAGTGCCTTCAAGCACGTCATTCCACTATTGGCTAAGATTGTCCTCATCTGCATGAGCAAAACTCATTCAGAGGCTCAAGATCCAGTTTGTCTTAAAATTGACCATTTGCAGATAGGAGTTTTCTCTAAAACAAGTAAGATGAAGGTTCACCCATCGTTTCTATTGAAGTTTTATTGATTATAATTTGGTATATGGCTCCAAAGGAACCTGGGAAATATAATTTCCAGCTCAGGAGGTTTGTGCACTTAAACCCTTTTACACTGGAGAAAAACTAAAGAAGAAAGGATTTTCATGGAAAATGTGAGGGGGCTTGCAAGGTGAGTTTTGTGCTCCCCTTACCTTCTCCATGGACCACTTTAATGTACTCTAATACTGATGTTAGAGACATTTATGTAACTCACAATATAAAATACTCTAGGCTCTATGAGTTAGTCTTATAGGGAGTTGTGTGTGATCCAGATTTTCCCTAAAACCTGGGTAATTGGAGTGATATTTAGTTAAGGCTGAGGCCAAGAATATGATTTTTGTACAAGAATGACATTAAAGTTTGCAAAATATAAACTCGAGAAATTCTTAAATATGGTATCTGGGAACAAAATTGTAGTATAATCATACTCATAAAGTGCATCAGTTGGAGCTCTTTCAATTTTTACTTGGAGTTTGTGGTACTTTCAATTTAGTTAAACTAATGTTTATGGATCACAGAATGTCCGATAGGTTGTAAGTCCTCTTATAGGCACGATTGTTGATGCAAAGAACAGAAAGATAAACTTTTGCCTTCCAGAAGTTTAATTATTCTCTGTAGTGGACTCTCTACTTTGAGGGTGGACTTACTTTTTAAAAGTAAATAAAAGGCATTAAGAACTTGATCTAATAAAAAGAATGGGTGACCAGTGTCCATAATATTATATTTATTCAAAACTGATATGGTTATAAAGTGTTGAGGTTTATATTTTCATGCTTTAAAAGTTGATTTTAACAACACCAAAAATAGTATTTCTAAGAATAGTTGAGAATTAATAGCCTTCAGTAATAATGTATTAAATGATTTCTCTTATTGAAACACAAGAATTGATATCAGGATCACATTTTATTATATATTTGTTGGCCCTGTCATGTCCCTTCTCCCTGTTTACCTTCCCACGTGCCCATTTGTTGGATTGGAATTACTTCCAGATTTAAAATAAGAACCACAAATCCACCTTTACCAGAAAAAAAAATCTGATACAATAGGATCAATGCAATAATGTTGGTAGTTGCTGAGTCAAAAATTCAAACCAGTCTGGACTTATAATATATATAACTCCCAGGAAGGAATCCAAAGTTGTGAAAGGGATTTGTCATATTGCAAATGTTTTGCTCAAAAACTGTGATTTGAATGGCAGTTTGCTTTAGAAGGCTCTCCTTTCAATACCTTTATTTAGTCTAAGTCTACTGTATTTACTTATTTTAAAGGAAAATAAACCAAAACAATTCTATCCTAAGATTGATCCTCCTGCTTTATAATGTTTCCCTATAAGGGAAAACAACAGCCATACCTATTCACATACATACATATATATATATATTTTTTTAAGATTTATTTATTTATTTATTTCTCTCCCCTTCTCCCTCCCCACCCCGGTTGTCTGTTCTCTGTGTCTATTTGCTGCATCTTCGTCTTCTTTGTCCGCTTCTGATGTCAGTGGCACGGGAATCTGTGTTTCTTTTTGTTGCATCATCTTCTTGTGTCAGCTCTCCGTGTGTGCGGCGCCATTCCTGGGCAGGCTGCACTTTCTTTCGTGCTGGGCGGCTCTCCTTACGGGGTGCACTCCTTGCGTGTGGGGCTCCCCTATGTGGGGGACACCCCTGCGTGGCACGGCACTACTTGCACGCATCAGCACTGCGCATGGGCCAGCTCACACAGGTCAAGGAGGCTGGGAGTTTGAACTGCGGACCTCCCATGTGGTAGACGGATGCCCTAACCACTGGGCCAAGTCCACCACTCATACATATATACATACTTACATACATAGCCACACTTACCTGTTAGCACATGCATTTGTGCAAACACATTTTTAGATTGTCTGAATTATATTTAGCTTTATGTACAAGTTATAGTGAATGAGAGTCACTCTTTAGTTCTAGAGAGTTTCCTTAGTACTATCTCTACGTAATGACTGGGAAACTAATTCCCCAAAGAAAATTTTATTGTTCATCATATATAATAACCTGAAAAGTTAAGGAAAGTTGTCCTCATCAAAGAGAAAAGCCCAATGAAATAAGAACTACAAATATTAGAAAGGCAATTTCAGCCAAATTATTCTGATATTGCATTTTAATTAGATCATCTGTTTAAAATTCAAGACAACTAGTACAAAGTACTCACTTTGTGAAATTGAAGCATTTCCTATTATCCGTTATTTATGGCAATCGTCTTCTTTCCTATTGCTTTGCTTCCCTGTAACCCCCTCTCTTTTGACTATATGCAAATTCATCCATGCTACAAAATAGAGTTTCAAGTGTTTAATAAAACTGTGAAATCAAAGTAGTCTTTGAAATTGTTTTTAAAATATCTCAATTAGATTTTTGTAGCATTTAAATGATTTTCTGATTTCTTTTCTGCTTGGTTTGAGTCACAGCTCTGAGAATTAACAATTGTGCTTTAAGATGGTACGGAGATAGTTAGATAGTTTAGTTTCCTCCTGGAATTTTCCATATGTATTCCTTATAAATGTATAACTGCAAGGACCATCTGGAACTTAGTGTTGAAGATATATAATCTCTTCTCAGATTAAAGTTTCCTTGCCTCACTCTTAATGCTTAATTAGGGACCTGAAGTTTCAAATCACAGCATAAAAAAAAAAAAAAAAGAAAAGATTCAAGTAAAGGAATTCACTTTAAAGTACCAGCCTTCATGGAAAGAACATTGGGTCAGATATAGCGGAGTTAATGATTATCACAGTTTGTTTTCTCGATCAGCAGCATAATATGTAAGAGCATGGTTCCTGGAAGCCGACATCGAGTGTTCAAATCTTAGCTCCACAAATCTGTGCCATTTTTCTTATGTTTCCTCAATTGTAAAATTATGTTAATGAAAGTCAAATAGAGGGAGATTCAATGATAAAAATATTCAAACAATGTAAGAGAAATCAAGAAATAAGAATAAAATAAACAGAAGAGGGAGGCTATGTAGCACAAAAGAAGATGGTAGACATAAACCCAAATATTCTGGTAATTACATTAAACATAACTATGCTAAATGTTCTGATTAAAAGACAAAGATTTTCAGACTGGATTTAAAGTTTTAAAGATCTAAGTATGAGTGGTTTACCAAAGACACCTGTAAACTTGATACAAATCAGGAGAAAAGATACTCTTTACAAACTACATTCAAAAGAAAGATTGTGCAGCCATGTTATCAGAAACACTACACTTTAATGCAGAAAAGCACCATAGGTAAAAAGAGGCATTCATAGTGATAAAAATTTACTAAGAAGGTATAACCATTTAAAATTCATATGCATTAATAACATAGTCACAAAGTATGGAAAACAAAATATGACAGATTTCTGGGAGGAAATAATCAACTGTGCAATTACAGTGGGGGATTTAAAGCAGCTTCTTCTTCTTTCAATAGTTTATACAAAATGGAAAACTCAATGTAACATTAGTATAAAATACAAGGAATATAGATATTACTATTGAGTAGAATTCCTTCATAAGTTCTTGATGCAATAGCTATTGCCTATAAAAATGAAAGTATTTTACTACACCACAGTATGATATCAGCTTTTATTTGAGGTCATAATATAAAATAGTCAGTATTCAGCATTGTCACACATTAGACTTCAATGCCTAGTTTGGAGTTGCTATGTAGTATTTCATAGATTATTTTAAAAGGCCTGGAAATAAATCTTTTGAAACCTTACTCCCTCTTATGCTATCAATTCACCCCCCCCCCCCATACTGTATTGAAGTTCCCTGCATTACATTAGTAAATAACTTGACAAAGTCAGACCCATTAGCTTAGCACAACATTTAATAAAAGAACATTTGTTAGTCCTTCCCTACTGCTTCTCAAGGTCAAGATTCTATCAATAATTAGCCATTCCATTTTCCATTCTTCAGCTTTATTAGTTTCCAGCCAAAATTTAATCAAGATTTTAAGTCAATGAAGACAAAGTCAGTCTGATCCTTGAAGAAGTAAGAGCATAAGATAAATGTAACTTGGAAAGATTCTTATCTTTGCCATTAGGTCTTTAGAAAATAACTAGCTGTTTAAAGACTTTTTTTTAAACAGTTCATTGGCCTAGTTTGCTTATAATTTGGAAAAGTGAACCCAGCTAGGTTCAGTCAATGGAATTACTAATAAAAAGGAAAAACTTGTTTTCCCATGCATGAAAACATTAAGAAAATTAAGTTTTCCCCCTTTTGCCCAAGTACTGACTATAATTATAGACAGCAGGGGTTCTTAGCTACTATAAAATATTGAAGCATACTTATACTGCTGTTAACTATATAGTTGATTATTGAAGGATCACAAGAAAGATGTGGTTTAATACAGTGTGGTTTTGCAAACCAATGAGGGGAAAGCCATTACCACATAATATTGCTGCTCTTTGATCATTAGCTTGAAAGCACCAGCCAAAGAGGAACATGTTTAAACCAGCTTGGCTACTATTAATATCCCATGAGTTGTTCTATCTGGTTTGTTTCATAAAAACAGAAGAATGCTGATAATTAATGCAATAACTTAAAAGCTGTTTAGATTACCATATTCCTACAACCTGGTTCAAAATGTTCCCAACTGATAGGCAAAATGGAGTCTTGCTTTATATTAAATTGTGTTTTACAAGAGAATGGCAAATTAAGTACAGTAGTAGAGAATGCATATCAAAAAAGGGAAGATGTTCGTGTTATGAATCACAATTTGGTAATCTAAAGTCAGAAGGAAAGAAAAAATTGTTATGTTGTGGGATAATCCAATAACATTGTCAGATTGTTAATGATTATTAATCGTTTTACAATAGTTCATCATAATATTGAACATGTAGAATTCAATGAAGTGTCATCTGTGACTAACTTGCTTCCTACAGGCTCTTTAATTCAATCTTTCTAAGCTTTCCCCTGCTCCTGAATGAAATATGATGCAGGTTCTTATGGTTTTTCTTTTTAATCTTAAGTAATATCAACAATTCCAGTTTCTTAATTTCATACAACATAGTCTCAGTTTTATAATCAAATACTTAGGTCTGTGTAATAGTGATAATTTCAACCTTGATTTCAAGTCAAAACTTCTTCACTAACTTGCTTGTTACATATGTGTGAGAATCTGGAAGATAGAGAAGTAATATACATAGCTCCTTATCTCTTTTTCAATAAATTTCCTTGTTTTGCTTCTCCCATTGTGTTAATACTGTTTCTTCTTCCCTTAGGACTGGAGCACTGGGAGGCAGAACAGGAAATAGACACAGGAGGGTTTCTAATGGCTGGCAATTTTTTGGCAGTTATTTCAGCTGACACTTTCTCAGTTAACTCCCCATCATTGATTACTGACCTGAGGTTCCATAAGTACTGGTGAATTTGCCTCCATTCTAACTTGTCACTTGTGATTCTGAGGCATAACCTAGGCATCTCTCACTATGTCCACCTTCTTTCTATTGAGAACTTGGTTATCTTTAGATATACCCAATACTGATTTTCTCTCATGCATATGAGGCAAAGAAAATTCTCCCGCTTCTACTGCCCTGAAAATCCTGAAATATTTGTTAATGCAGTTCAAGTCTAAAGCCATAACAACGCTTCCTTTGCCCCACCATCAGAGCAGATGACCAGCTACTCAGTTACCATCAAATTTCATTGTTCTGTGTGAGATACCAGTCCACGATGACCTACAAACTAGAAGGGAGCCATGTAGGGCACTCTGAGAGTTCCCTTCTCTTATGCTGGAGGGGAGAGGCAGGCCTTTCTACATAAATTGGGATTGACATCATGTCAGTATTTCCCAGTTAAAATTATATTCCCATCTCTAACCACCTCCAGCCTTCTTATCAATGGGAAGGATAGGTTCAAAAGTGATAACTGGTTGATAAACACTTCTGGAATCATGTCCTTGCCCCTTATATTGAATGTTGTGTATACTGTCATGATACTGCAACCAAAAATTCCATTTTATTGTGTTATATTAATGTTGCTGTTATCATTGTTCAAATAAGGAGAAATCTTTGATAAAACTAATTTAATCTGATTATTAAGCTAGTTAGTCTCAGAGTGTGCTAGAAATTCAGTGGACAAAAATTTGGAAGACACTACGTTTTTTATAAATTCCTTAGTTGTAGCAGTGACATGAAAAAAAAGAATAATAATTGCATTTTGCCAAATTTGAAATTGCAGAACTATATTTTCATTGTTATTTTTATTATAAATATATTATCGTATTTATTATGTATATTATAAATGTTATCACATTACCATATTAGCTTGCTATTTATAATATATTATAGTGAATAGTAAGAGACAGGCTAAGTTAAGAAATTGTATTGAAGAAATTATAGTACTGGTGAAATTGGAAGCATTAAAGAAATT
The DNA here is from genome assembly GCF_030445035.2 of Dasypus novemcinctus. Classification (NCBI taxonomy): domain Eukaryota; kingdom Metazoa; phylum Chordata; class Mammalia; order Cingulata; family Dasypodidae; genus Dasypus; species Dasypus novemcinctus. The sequence continues at coordinate 28,851,072 of NC_080689.1, read as the reverse complement.
TAAGGTATTTCTTGACCAAGCCTAAACTTGGTTGTCTCCATAACAATTTTTGTCACGTTCCTCAGATTATGCACGTGTAGGATAGCAGAGCCAAATTCAGTGTGGGTTTTTACAATGATTAATGCATAATAATAGGTCATTTGCCAAGAACAGTTTTGCTCTTTAAATGACAGGATCTGGAGAATATCACATCCTAATTGAGTCCTTGAATAACACTATATTCAAAAATTCCTTATGAAGTCATTAATGTATTTTCCAGAAAGTTTTAGTGGAAAGGTGTCCAGGTCATTCTTCTAGTCATAAGAGAAGGTAGTATAGCTATTTTTGGCAATAAAGACTGCAGGGCTGAATCCAAGAAATCTGGATTTTCACTTTGTGATAGTGTCATATCATAAAAGAATCTTTAATTTCTTTGGGTAGCATTTTTGTTTGTTTGTTTCCAAATGTATGATAATCCTGCTCCACCTACTTCACAGATTCTAGAAGAAGCATCATGCATGAAGTGCTTTGAAATTTTAATATACTCTAAAAATCAAATCACTTTTTTTCAGTTACTATCATCATCATCACCATCACCATTCTTTGGACTTTACTAATCTTAATGTGAAATAATGTAAGTTAGGTCCTTCTTTTTAAAATATCTAAAATATTATAAGTTCATTCTTGAAAATAATCTAAATTTCTTGAGACTGGTAACTCAAGACCATTTATAATGATGTAACTACTGATTTTTCCTCTAAAATAAGTCCTCTGGTATTATACTGAAATTGGGGAAAGTGTGAGAGATCAAAACTTGCATGATAAATGTAGCTGTCTTAGTTTGCCAGAGCTGCTGTAATAAAGTACCAGAGCTTAAACAAAAGGAATTTGTTATCTCTGTTTTGGAGACTTTATGTCCAAAATGAAGATGATGGCAGGGCCATGTTTTCTCTGAAGTCTGTAGCACTCTGGGGTGACTTGCAGGTAATCCACAATTCAATCTCTGTCTCTGTCACATGATTATCTGTCTCCCTGTCTGTGTCTTGCTTACTTTGACCAAATTTCCTCTGCTTAGATATATGCCAGTCTTCCTCAACTAAAGCCCACTGCAATAGAATTTGGCCTCGTTTTAACTAATAACATCTTCAAAGTTCCTATTTACAAATGAGTTCACATTCATAAGACCAGGAGTAGGACTTGAACATGTGTTTTGGGGAGATGTGATTCACTCCATAACAGTAGTTATCATTACAGTTTTGATAGGCCAACTAAAATTTGTCATTATCATTTTTAAATGGTTGTCATGACCAAAGTCACTCATACGTAGCTAAAGAATGAAGCTTATTTTTGAGGGTAAAGGAGCTACTACATATATAGGCAACTTGTCATGTATCTATTTTGAAAGGAACTTCAATTATTGTAAAAATGAGATTGGATTCATTGAGCAAGCCACCTAAGGCAAGTGCTAGAAAATGTCAAACATCAATACTCAGTAAAGTTAGTTCATTTCCTCTAGTTTTCTGTGACTGTATTGAAAATAATTGTAACATCAGAAAAGGATCCATCCCAAAATATGCAAACAGGGCCAAAACCTCAAAACCACCAAAGTTATAAATCACGTCCTATTTAATTGAGGTTGCATGATGAATGATAGTAAAACATTGTTTGAGGTTTTTGGTATAGTGCTTTCTTCAAGCCAGGAGAAGAAACAACCTCCAGATGTTCAGATGGTGCACATATTTCATTTTCTAATGTTCTCTTGTGGCGTCCTAGTCAATTGTTTATAGAATTCTAATTATAGAAAAAAGAATAACATTTTATTTTAGAGACTTTTCACAAAGATGGATGCTAGGATATATAAATCATATTTCTATTATTTGAACTTTGAATCTCATAGGAATAAAAGGACGTGAATTCCTGGAACTACAAAATGAAACAAATTCTTAAACCATAGCAACTTGCTGTCTGACTAATGAATCCCCACTTGAAACTGATTATCATCCTAACCTTCCGCTAACGGGTGGCCTAATTAAGTAAAAGATTATTTTTCCAATTTATTTTTTAACAGACATACAAATAAAAAAACATAGTCCCATATTATCTCCTTCTACTGAAGAATGCTCAATCAAACTCCACTTTACAGAATTCTATGCTGCCCATTTTCCAAATGATCCATTTGAGGGAAGGGATAGGTTTAAAGATATCAAAGCTGTTTTAAGTTATGCAAATATAAGTAAAGTATCTACTTTTTAACAAACATTCTTACTTATCATTGTGTATTGTAAATATTCAGATACTGAATTTACTCTTTTTTATGTATTTGGTATCTCAAAATCTCAGACACTGTCTAAACTTATAAGATAAATTAATGTGATATATTCTTTTTAATAAAGGTACATATTTTTCTAAGATTTCCCCTTCATGGGACTATATATTCACAGTACCAACACAGGCATGATTATACTGCTGTTTCTAACCTTCACAAGGTATTACGACCAATTTTCAATTGTGTATGTGCGGTGATCGTAGTGCTGTGATTGTTTCTTAAAGAGGTTATTTTCTCTAAAACATATCCACTTATTTTTTTTTATACTAGCTCCTTGAAAAGCTTATTCAAAAACTTTAATGTTAAATAGCTTTTTTGAAGGGGTGGCACTCTCAAGAGACCATCATTATTCTCTGGAGAAAATACAGCCACCATTCTTTTCTACTTACTTATATTACTTTATTTATTTATTTTACCCAGAGAGATTTACAACAAGGATAATATGAAATAATATTTGAATTAGTTTTCTACCGCTGTCATAAAATATCACAACAAACTTAGTGGCTTATACAATACAAATGTATTGTCTTGTAATTCTGGAAGTCAGAAGTTCAAAATAGGTCTCTCTGGACTAAAATCAAGGTACTGGCAGGCAGGGCTGCTCTCCTCTCTAGAGACTCTAAAGAAGAATCAGTTTTCTTGCCTTTTCCAGCCTCTGTTGGCTGCCTTCATTCATTGGCTCATGGCCTCCTTCCATTTTCAAAGCCAGCAGTTGCATCACTCCAACTCTGCTTCCATCATCACATCTCCCTCTCTGACTATGATTTTCTTCTCTTTCATTTAGAAGGCCCTGTGACTGTATCAGGCCTATCTGGATAATCTAGGATAACTTTCCCAACTCAAGGTTAGCTGAGTGGCAACCTTAAATTACATCTGCAACCTTAAATCCTCCTTGGCATATAAAGATAATCTCTTCACAGAACCCAGTGTTGGATTTTCTGTTTCATACATGATTCTGTATTACATAGTAACAGTTCTTCATGGCCATAATATATTGAGTACTATTGCCATCGTTTAGTTAATTGAGAATACTTAGCAAGGATGAAATAAACAGAATAAGTAGGTTCTTTATATTCCGTTTGTTTTTTGATATGTCTTTTTTAAAAATAAAATGATTGTTGTATTTTCCACAACAATCTCAGCATGCTATGTGCAAAGAGGAACAATTGCATTGCTGCCTTTTAGGGACCAAGTCATATGGCACACATTTCCATAACATAGAAAATACTTAATACATTTGAACTTTTTTGTGCTTATTTTAGGTTTGTTAGGCAACCTGTCTTTAGTGCCAGTTGTGTACTGTGTATTTTATAAGCAAACTTTCATTTGGCTCTCAAAGCTACCTTTTTTAGATGATGCAACTTAGGCTCAGAGATATTAGGAAACTTGGAAAAGGTCACATAGACAATGTATGGTGGAGCTGAGATTCACCTGTGGTTCTGTTGGAGATCATTGCTTAACCAATAATGCACTGCAGCAAAAGCCAAGGAAGGATATTTCTAAAAGTAATTGTAGTTACAGGGAGGAGTAAGACGAAGAATTAACAATGTGATGTTCATAAAGACAATGAAAGTTTTGATGAGTAAGTGGTAACATTGAATTTGTGGTAAAGATTGGGAAAAATTAAGGATTGCAAGACGGTCACTGAATTGATGTCAGAATGAACCCTTTGCCAATAAAAGGGAATAGGTCAGGTAGGAAACTGCAGGAAGTTCAAGGATGAGAAAAACTGTAGAAAGAGATTAAAAATCCAATGTTGAAGATAAAAGAACAGAAGGAAAAAAAAAGAGTGGTAGCAACAGGAAAAATTGAAGAAAAGTATCTGTTGATGCTGCACAAAGAACTGGGAATGGAGTCAGACAGATATGTGTTTGAACCTCAGTTCTACCATTTAGTAGCCAAACTCTGGTAATTAAATCTTTTTGAGCTTAAAATCTCACATATGAAAAAAACCAAAACTCCATAAGTTTGCAAATACAGGTACATCATTATGAGCTCTCGAGCTTTCCAATAGTAGAAGACAGTGGATTGCTTGAAGACAAAGGATGGAGCACAGGGAGAAGGAGAAAGGTAGAGAAAAAGGTGGATTTAGGAAGATAGAGAAGGAATGGAATCTATAGAACAGGTGGAAGGGTTAACATCCTAGTCAAAATCTACATATTATGCAGTTCCTTAAATAAACCCATAAATACATTCTGTAGTGGTAAGATTGAGGCATCGAAAAGGAGGTCAGAGTAAAGAAAAGAGGCTCCCTTTGACAGGCTTCCTTTTCAGCTCTCCAGAGTCTCATTGGCTCTGCCTTTGCCTATGGCTCTGTGTTTGTCCAGGCACTTTCCAAGGTCCTGCTGAGAAAGAATACAATACAATACAATATTGTACAATATCATACCATACCATACCATACTATACTATACCATACCATACAATACCATACCATACAACACAATACAACACAACACACAGCATTATCATTGAGCTTCTCCACCTTGATTAGCTTCCTAGGTTTGCCATATTTATAGGTGACACAGCATGCAGCAGTGTAAAGGTGAAGGCTGGCATTGGTGCTTCTCCCCATGACAATTACAGTTTGTTAGGAAAAGTCATGGTTAGTTCGACTCCTCTATAGCTGATCCTCTGGATGGTCCCATTCAAGTGAATATCATTGCAACAGCAGTAGTTCATCCCAGAGGACAGGTGATCTAGTCTAATCAATATTTGAACTGTAGACAGGATAAGTTACGTACTTATTCTTTTTTACCATGAGAAATCACTGTGATACAGAAATCAGCAGCACAACTCAACATTCTCATATTTGTTCTAAGTCACCATACAGCTTTCCATTAGAAATTAGTGCCAGGAAATTTTAACTGCTCCTGTTAACATATTAAGATTTCTTCTTTCAGATAGTGGCAAATATAGAGCCATTTGGCTTGCTTTCTTTGTCTTTTCTTAAAGAAAAATCAGAGCTAACAAAAACACATAAGGGTAGTGTTATTTTGGGTTCTTCGTAGGATTTTGTTTTAAAAATTAATATTGTAAGTTAAAAATGCTCAGATATTTATTCATCAGAATTATAATTTTAAAAGGTGCTTAGAAAGAACTATAAAGAATGAAAAAAATATAAACAGGGGTTGTGCTTGAATGATGGGATAATAGGTATGTTTTGGTCTTTCTACATCTATTCAATAATTTAAGTATTTTTTACTTTTATTTAATAAATCAACTTTATTGGCACATACTAATAAAGCAAACATCCATCCAAAGTGTACAATCAGTGATATTTGGTGTAATCACATATTTGTGCATTCTTCACTTCAATAATTCTTACTTCCATTATTCCAATAATAATAATAAACAAAAACCAAACAAACCTCATCACTTTTCAATCTCTCTATGCTTTCTCTGCTGTACATAGCTGCTATTCTTTTTTCTTCTATCCAGTATATTTGTATTTATATTTTGCAAAAAGTTTTATATGTGCATTATCACCCATATTCATGTTTTACATGGGGTTTTACTGTCATATACACTACCATGTTACAGTTTTTAACTTTCCTTCTAGTAATATACATGACTTAGACTTTCTCTTTCAACTACTGTCATACCCATACAATAGCACTGCTAGTTACAAACAGTATGATATGCTTTCACCATTTCTATTCATTCCCAAAGATTTACAAGCAACATTTTTACCAATTCTGCAATGCTTAAACCTCAGCTTTCTGTTCTTTAACCTCATTCTATTTTCTGGTGACCTATATTCTAATTATTAATTCCATGAGTTTACACAATATATTTTAGTTCACAATAGTGCAATCAGTATTTGTCCTTTTGTGTCTGACTTGCTTCATTCAACATAATGTCCTCCAAGTCCCTCTATGTTGTCATATGTTTCAAGACTTCATTTCTTCTTACTGCTGCATAATATTCCATCATGTGTATACACCACAATTTGATAATCCATTTATCTGTTAATAGACACCTGGGTTGTTTCCAACGTTTGGCAATCATGAATAATGCCACAATGAATATCAGTGTACAGATATCTGTTCCTGTCTCTGCTCTCAGTTTTTCTGGATATATACTGAGTGATGGTATTGTGGGGTCCTCTGGCAAGTCTATATTCAACTTCCTTAGGAATTGCCCAACAGTCCTCCACAGTGGCTGAACAATTCTACATTCCCACTAACAGTGAATAAGGTTCCTATTTCTCAACATCCATTCCAACATTTACAGTTTTCCAATTTTTTAATAGCGACTAGTCTAATAGGTGTGAAATGATATCTCATTGTAGTTTTGATTTGCATTTCCCTAATCTTAGTGATGTTAAACATTTTTTCGTGTGTTTCTTTGCTATTTGTGCTTCTTTGGACATTGTCTTTTCAAGTCTTCTGACCATTTTTTAATCAGGTTGTTTGTCCTTTTTTGTTGTTGGTTTGTATGATCTTTTTGTTTGTCATAGATATTAAACCCTTATCAGATATTTGATTGCCAAATATTTTCTCCCTTTGAGTTGGCTGCCTTTTCACCCTCTTGACAAAGTCCTCTGAGGTGTAAAAATGTTGAATTTTAAGGAGGTTCCATTTATCTATGTTTCTTTTTTTGCTCGTTCTTTGGGTATAAGGTTTAAGAAACTACTGCCTACCACAAGATCTTGACGATGCTTTCCTACATTTTCTTCTATGAGTTTTATGGTTGTTGATTTTATATTTAGGTCCTTGATTCATTTTCAGATAATTTTTGTATATGGTGTGAGATAGGGGTCTTCTTTCTTTCATTTGGATGTGGCTATCCAGTTCTCCCAGGGCCATTTGTTCTGAACCAGTTGGGAGGACTTGACTGCTTGTCAAAAATCACTTGACTGAGATATGAGTGTCTGTTTCTGAGTTCCTGATTCAGTTCCACTGGTCAATGTGTCTGTCTTTATGCCAGTACTATTCTGTTTTTATCACTGTAGCTAAGCAATATTTTTTAAAGTTCAAAGTTAGTCTTCCAAGTTCATTCTTCTTTTTCTTTTTTCTTTTATCTTTTTAGCTATTCAAGGCCCTTTCCAAATACATTTGGTAATTAGTCTTTCCACTTCTATAAAAATAGCTGTTGGGATATTTATTGGGATTGCAATGAATCTGTAAATTAGTTTGTGTAGAATTGACATCTTGACAATATTTAGTCTTCCAATCCGTGAGCAAGGAATGTCCTTCCATTTATTTATATCTTCTTCAGTTCCTTTTAGCAATGTGTTTTATTTTTCTGAATACAGGTCCTTTATGTCCTTGGTTAAGTTTAGTCCTAAATAGCAGATTGTTTTAGTTGCTATTATAAATGGAATTTTTTTTCTTGATTTCCTCCTCAGGTTGCAATCAGTAGTGTATAGAAATGTTATTGATTTTTGCATATTAATCTTTTATCTTGCCAATTAACTGAACTGATATATTAATTCTAGTAGCTTTGTTGTGGATTTTTCAGGAGATTCTGGATATAAGAGCATGTCATCATCAAATAGCGAAAGTTTTGCTTCATTCTTTCCTATTTGGATGGCTTTTGTTTCTTTATCTAGCCTAATTACTCTAGCTAGAACTCTAGCACAATATTGAATAACAATGATAACAGTTGGCATCTTTGTCTTGTTTCTGATCTTAGTGGGGAGATTTCAGCCTTTTACCATTGAGTACAATGCTGACTTGGTAGGATTTTCACATATACACTTTACTATATTGAGAAAACTTCCTTCTATTTCTATCTTTTGTAGTGTTTCTTTCAAGAAAAATTGCTGTATATTGTCAAATACCTTTCCTGTATCAATTGAGAGGATCATCTAATTTTTCTTCTTTAATTTATCAATGCAGTTTATTCCATTAATTGACTTTCTTGTATTGAACCACCCTTGTATACATGGGATAAAACCCACTTGATTGTGGCATATAATTCTTTTAATTTGCTTTTGATTTTTATTTGTGAGTATTTTTTGAGGTCTGCAACTATTTTCATTAGAAATGTTGGCCTGTAATTTTCTATTTTTGTAGTTTCTTTATCTGGTTTTGGTATTAAGGTGATGTTGGCTTCATAGAATGAGTTTGATAGTATTCTTTCCTGTTCAATTTTTAGAAGAGCTTGAACAAAATGGATATTAGATCATCTTTGAATGATTAGTAAAATTCTCCTATGAAACCACCTGCAACCAGGCTTTTCATCTTTGGGAAGTTTTTGATGACTGTTTCAATCTCTTCACATGTGATTGGTTTGTTGAGAGGGAAGTTTATAGCCCTCAATGCTTATACTAAAAAAGAAGAAAGAGCTAAAATTGAAGATCTACCTGCACACCTGGAAGAACTAGAAAAAGAACATCAAACCAACCACAAACAAAGCCAAAAGAAAGATAGTAAAGACTGGAGTGGAAATAAATGAAATCAAGAACAAAAAAACAATAGAGAGAATCCACAAAACCAAAAGTTTGTTCCTTGAGAAGATCAATAAAATTGATAAGCCCTTAGCTAGACTGACAAAGAAAAAGAGAGAAAATGCAAATAAAGAAAATCAGAAATGAGATGGAGACATTACAACTGACCCCGCAAAATTAGGAGACATCTTAGCACTAGAGTTGGTATGAATGCATCCAAGAGGCTTAAATCTTTGGACTGTCTATGTGCCAGCTGGGCCCTGAATCTCCATGGAGTTGCAACACCTACTCTCCAGTTCATTGATCTCACCCAAGACAACTAACAAGGAGGTAATGATGAACAACTACCATAACAAGGAATTAAGAGAGTCTACAACTGAAAGCAAGAAAGTCCCATGCATTGGCCCCATGGGGTAGCAGTCCCCTCTCAATTGGAAGTGGAATAGGCATCACCATCCCAGAATCCTCAGGATTGGGGAATGAACTATGGACTAAAGACTATAGACTTATTGTGATTCAAGCAATGGAAGAAATTATATCACTGTTGTGGAGGCAGTGGCCACTGGAAGTTCTGAGGGCAGAGAGAGGGATAAACAGGTGTCATAAGGGGGCATTTTCAGGACTTGGAAATTCTCATAAATGATATTGAAACAGATGTAGGCCGTTATGTATCTTGTCATAACCTACCGAATTAGGTGGGAGAGAGGGTAAAACTACAATGTAAACTTTAATCCATACTTACTGGCAATGCTCCAAAATGTGTTCATCAATTGCAGTGAATGTCCCTCACTAATTAAGGATGTTGTTAATGTGGGAAAATGAGGGAAGTGTGGAAAGCAGGGCATATGGGAATCTATATTTTTTATGTGACATTTGTGTAATCTAAGTATCTTTAAAAATAAATAAATAAAAAGAAATGAGAGATCGTAAGAAGATACTATGAACAAAAAAACTAGACAATGTAGAGGAGATGGACAAATTCCTAGAAACACACAAACCACCTACACTGACACTAGAAGAAATTTTTTCTTTTAATATAAAAGAAAACTAAAAGTGATTAATTCTATATGACTTCATATTTCTATTATCACATTTTAATTTATACGTTTTGATCATTTGTTTTATTATTTTGTTTATTTTTTCTTTGCTATCTCAAGTTTATTTTTTTAGTAACTGGCAAGGTATAAATTATGTTTTATAAAACACAAATTATTTTATTATTTAAATATTATTGTATAAAACAATCCCATCTCATTTGATTTTTTATAGCTGTTCTAGTATATTTTTACTTTTATTCTAGTATATTTTTACTTTTATTAAAACTTAAAATCTCCCCCTTTTTAAAACAACTTAAAATCTCCCCCTTTTAACCATATTCATATATCAATTACTTTTCCTTTAGTATTTTTATAAGTTGATTGTAATTTTAAATGATCTGCCACATTGTCTTTGAGGACCCTTATTCCAAGTCAGAAAATAAGTAGAGGCAAGTGGACATACTGAAGTAGAGTGAAAAAAAAACAATTGAGAAAATCTTTACATATTAGTTAACCTGGCCTATGGTATTCAATCTATTCAAAAGTTTTATTATGAAAACATATATGTGACTTCAGGGTACCCTCTTGGGAATCTTTAAGTGTTGTGATTTAGTGGAGGGGGAGAGGCTCTTCCTTTTCTGAATTTGTTAGTTATTCTTCTAGCTTGTTCTACTGATTGAGACTCATATGGGTGTGTGTATGTGTGTGTTTGTGTATGTGTAAAAATAGAGACATTAGAGAAGAGAGGGCATAAGAGGAGGGGAATAGGAACGGAGAGAATAGGAGATAGAGTCTTGCACTTAGTGGAAATGATGAAGTTATATAATTATTTTAAGGACAAAAGTTGGGGGCTGTTAATCTGAACACTGAGGAAAAATACTTTAAAAGAATGATCTTTGGCTTCCTCTCTTTGCAGCTTTTTAAAAAAGAATTTGTCAGTGTTCTATGAATTTATTTTAGATGTAGTATAATACAGTAACTTATATTAAATGAGCTGATGCTTGTGTTGGTAAATGTCATTGGGATTTTTATGTGAATTTTTAAATCTTGATATTGAGTACAGTGATGATTTTGTCTTCTAATATGCTACATATTGTTTCCAATTTTGTTATTGATATATTTAAAAATCTTTCTATTGGTGACATAGTTCAATGTAATGCTAAAACAATTTTGACTAGGAAATTATCCTTAAATTTCTATATGATATATTCTTTCAGACTTACATAAAATTAGTTATCAGTTAGCCTTTTGTTCAATCAGTTGCTAATACTTTAAACTATATACTCATTCCACTTGTGTGTCTCTATCAGGATTGGTCATTTGATATGCTGCAGTAAGAAATTATATATATATATGTATATCTGTGTATATAATTTGTGTGTATAAATATAATTTATGTATATATAAAATATATGGACATATAGTATGTGAAATACATACCTCACATAACTGTGCTTTGTAGCTGTTTTAGCATTATTAGAGTACCTACTGTGTTACAATATTTTACTAGAAGCCATGATGACAGAAAGTTGGTAGAAACATAATTCATACTTTCAAAAACCTATAACCTAGATAAGGAAAGAAAAATATTTTAAATAGTAGATTCTATCTAGTAAAAGTGTAAGACAAGAACAAACTTAGAGGTATTGAACAAAATAGGAAGAAATTCCTTCTCTCTTACTTGATCAGGGGAAGGAGAAAATTGAGTTAAGTGTTGAAAAATGGAATTGGAGTAAGTAGAAATAAAGGAATGAGGATTTCAAGAAGGGATATTTCATAAAGTAAATGGTGACCAGAGTTGAAAGTAGTGTTCAGGAACTGTCAATTTAGACAAGTAAAAAATAAACAATTAACTTTTCCAAGATCAATTAGCAAATAAATAACCAAACCAGTTTGTGGTTGTTTGTTTTTTAAAAAATAAACCTTATGTACTTGATCTTTGCTATGCTGCCTTTCCAACATAGATTCTTTTCAAAGAAAGAAGGAACATTTAGGAAGACTACTCTAGTTGTGTTGTGCCAAACAGATTGGAAAAGAAAGACCTTTAGGAACCCTGGAAGTGGTCCACACATGAGGAAACAGCACCACCTGTCCTTCTCCCATATATTACTATTGAGATCCATAGGCCATCTACTCATTGATCTGTTCGAAAAGTGTAAATTTTTCTGTATTTATATAATGTCTCTAGCAAAGTGGCCATTTAGATGGTCAAAAGGCCCTTTTAAGACCTGTCAAGATTTTGGAAAAACCTAGTGTCTTCATAATGGAATCATATTTTAAGTGGTATTATTTAACCTGGGTATCCTAAATTGCTGTCTTGAATATAGCCATCATCCTTGGGCCATTTACATTTCTGGAAGGCATTCTATAATTCAATTTATGTGTGGAAAAGTTCATATGGAAGCTTCATTAGCAATTTGAACTAATTATTTACCAGAATCCTTTTAGAAAAAGTGATATTTGGGGATGAAATATATTGAAAATATGGTACAAAAAGCACATGAAAAAACAATGTTGTGAAGAAGACAGAAAATCTTGAACTCAAGACCTCAGCCTTCTAGTCAAGAAAATCATTAAATTTCTTTCTAATTTCCTCATATAATTAAATGGAAATAAATTCCATATTTACCTGACAGATTTGTGAATACTCTTTGAAATATTTAAACTGCTATGCAAATAATATTAGGATATTGGAAAATATTATATATGACATTAATTTAGGATTAAGAAACTTATTTATGGCTCACCTTACAGTAAGAAATATGTACATTGTTCAGTGTTTATGCTGAAGTAATTCTTAAAAATTGCATTGTGGTGATATCACCAAGATGATAGAATGAGATATTCCAGGGTTCATTCCCTCCCCCCCACAAGAAGTTTTAAACATTAAGTGAAAACAGGCAGAATCATCTTTTTCAGAGCTCTAGAAAACAGTTAAAGTATTTCAGTAATTGGGAATCTACTGAGTTAATAAAAAGGCAACTAAAAATGACAGGAAAAACTTGTGGTGTGGTGCTGGCCCACATTTCCATTGCAAGTTCCTGGTCTTAGTTCTGAAAAGAGCAGAGTTACTCTTATGCACGTACTACATGCCTATGCAGACTGTTTGGTATCAGCCTGAAGAACTAAAACAGGTCACTTGTAGCAGGCTCACCATCCCTGTACTTGCCCACAAGGTAGCTAATATGCTGTAAGACAGGCTATAAAGATAGAGTTGCCTGGAGCAAAGGATTGGCTTTAAGATGTACCATATACCACCCAGAACTAGAAAGAAAGATTGTTTCTTAGGGGAAGAGGGAACATTCAGATCCCTATAAAGAGGGGAATTCTTAGGCTGGGCATTTATGCACAAAATGAGATGCATGATTAGAAAAGATCAGGATGTCCCTACACGTATGCTCTAGAATCTGCTTTAGACCATTGGTGCGATGACAAACTCTGAAGGAGAGCACTCACACAGACCAATATGCAAAAACTAGGAAGGGTGTTTCTTTTCTTTTCTTTCTGGCTAGTTTTTGTTTTTTGTTAATTCCTAGCATTCAATGAAACCTCTGTCTTAACATTAGCTGGGTATAAGCTTAAAGAACAGACACCTGAGTGACTAAATTCCAGAGGCTAATGCATCAAAATATTAAAAAGTCCAGTGTTAAAATATGACAAGACACATAAAGAAAAGGGAAATGATGGCAAATGCAAAGAAGTAAGAAAAGGCATGAGAATATATTAACAAGTCATTTCAGACTTTATGTAAATCAGATAAAGCCTTTAAAACAATTATTTTAAGTCTGTTCAAAGAACTAAAGGAAAACAAGGAAAAAGAAAAAAGGAAAATCAGAAATAATAGGTAAACATAAGTGAATTTTCAGTAAAGAGGTAGAAATAATAAAAAAAAGACCCAAACAGAAATACTGAAGCAGAAGTGCACACTAACTGAAATTTAAATTCCCTAGGGGAGTTCAATAGCAAAGTGGAGTTAGCAGAAGAAAGAACCAGTGAAGTTGAACATAAGAGCATTGAAATTATTCTTTCTCGTGAGCAGAAAGAAAAAATACTGTTGAAAGTGAACAGAGCCTAAGAGACTTTTGAGACACCAGTAAGCATACCAATGCATGCGTTATGGTAGCCCCAGAAGGGAAAGAAAGAGATAATGGGGCAGAAAAAATATTACAACAATAATGGATGAAAACCTCCCAACTTTAGTGAAAGACAGGAATCTACATGTCAAGGAAGTTCAGTGAACTCCACACAGGATAAACTCAAAGAAAGCCACACTGAGATACATTGTAATCAAAGTGACAAATACCAAAGACAAAGAATTCCATAAACCATAAGAGAGAAGTAGGTTTCATGTAAAAGGGAGCCTCAATTAGAATAAATGCAAATTTCTCATCAGAAACCATGTAGGCAAGAAGGCAGTTGTTTGACAAAAAAAAATGCTGAAGAAAAAATTTTCAAACCAAGAATTCCATATCCAATAAAACTGTCTTTTTAAAATGAGAGAGAGACTAAGACTTTCCCTGGTAATCAGTACTAAAGGAGATTAGTAAACCACTGGACTTGCCATGCAAGAAATGCTAAAAAAAAGTTTTTCAGGTTGAAAATAAAGTACTCAAGACAGTAGATCAAGAGGGCAAGAAGAACTAAAGAATTCTGGTAAAGGTAATTGTAATGGTTAATATAAATGCCAGCATGGCTGTGTTTTGGTTTTTAATACCACTTTTTATTTCTTATAGGATCGAAAGTGAAAATACATAAAAAGTAATGATAATTCTATGATTTTAGGCACACAATATATGAAGATGTAATTTGTGACAAGAGCAATATAAAAGTAGTAAGATAGGTACAGGTAAATAGTTTGTCAATGCTTTTGATGTTAACTTGGTAGAAAATCAAAATAGTAATAGATTTATGAAATTAAATTTTTTAAATTTAATTTTTAAATTATTTTTGAAGATACTTAGATTACACAAATGTCATGTAAAAAATATAGGGGTTTCCCATATGCACCACTCCCCACATCTACATTTCTCCATATTAACAACATCCTTCATTAGTAAGGTACTTTCATTGCAATTGATGAACATATTTTGGAGCATTGCCACTAAGCATAGATTAAAGTTTACATTGTAGCTTACACTCTCTCTCACCGAATTCTGTAGGATATGGCAAGATTTATAATGGCCTGCACCTGTTGTTGCAATGTCATTCAGGACAATTCTCAAGTCCCCAAAATGCCCTTGTATTATACCAGTTTTTCACTCTCCCTGCCCTCAGATCCTCCAGAGGCCACCTCCTCCACATCAATGATATAATTTCTTCCATTGCTAGAATCATGGTAATTCTATAGAAGACTACCTGTAAGTCTACTTTCATCCATAGTTCATTCCCTAATCCTGAGGATTCTGGGTTGGTGATGTCCACTCCACTCCATTTCTAATTGAGAGGCAGCTGTGTTCCCATAGGGCCTATGGATTGGACTCTCTTGATAGCTGTTGTGGACTCTCTCAATTTCTTAGTATGGTAGTTGTCCATCACTTCCATGTTAGTTGTCCTGGGTGAAGCCAATGAACTAGAGAGGAAGTGTTGCAACTCCAGTGAGATTCAGGGCCTAGCTGGCACATGTACAGCCCAAGGATTTAAGTCTCTTGGACATACATCTACCAACTCTAGTACTAATTATAGGTTCATATAGAAGGAGAAAAGAGCCATGTGTAGGGAAACCACAACTGAGTCCAACTCTGTCACTCCGGGGAGCATAAATTCCAAAGTAGAGCCCAATGGCAGGGCACTAAACTCCTGAGCTATGTGCCCTGATGTAGTATCTAGAAGTCTCCAGGGCCCTCAGCCCTCCCCCCCCACACACACACTATTAGGGCTAGTATCTACTTTGGCAGTCAAAGAGATCCTACTGAGATGTGCATTAGTGTAATCTCTGGAATGATCTCCCAACTTGCTTGGAAGTTTCATAGCCATATAAACTCATTTGTCTTTATCTTTTTCCCCCTTTTGGTCAAGTTTTTTTTTTTTTTTTTTTTTTTTTTTTTTCTGTTGCATTGCTAGTTGGTACTTAGTAGTAATCACTTGGTTCCAGGGAGGCTCATCAACAGGAGCCATGTCCCATGCTGGGGGAAAGGTAATGTATTTATATACTGATTTCAGCTTAGAGAGAGGCCACATTTGAGTGGCTCCCAGGAGGCAACTCTTAGACACCCTATAATACTAGGCTAAGTTTCAATTTCAGTAGTAAATGTTCATATGAACAATCATCAATACCAAGGGCCCATCAGTGGGCCATCCTTCTTCACTAGTCATTGCCCCTATACTTGGGGGATTCTTGCTGATCTATTAGAGAATGTTTTCAGAGCTCCCCAGGATGGGATTCAGTTATTGTGTGAATCTCCACCCACAATGACAATGCCCTATGAACATTTGAACACATTTATATATATATGCCCAGGTAAGCTTCTTCCCATGTATGCCTCATCACTGACACCCAGCTCCAAAGATCCTCCCCTTCCATAGTTTTAACCCTTCTGTGGTCCAAAACTTCTTCAAAAATGAAGCCAATAAGATAGCCAAATACAATTAATAAGAAAATGAATACTAAGGATAGTTTTAAAAATAAGAAATAAAATTTTAAAAAATTTTAGAAAAAAAATTAAAAAACAAAAATTTAGGGTAATAAAAATAATGAAAAAATATTTACAATTTAAAAAAATGATAATAAATTTAAGCCCCATGGTAACCATAAAGAAAATATGAGGGAAATTCATACAGAAGGAAATGAGAAGGGACTTTAACAGGTTCGTTACAAAAGTTTAAGTACAAAAGAAGACAGAAATGGGAAAATTGGAGGATAAAAAAGGTGTAAGACTTACAAAAGTTGATTAGCAAAATGGCAGAAGTATTTCATTACCAATAATTACTTTAAATGTAAATGGATTAAAGTCTTCAGGAAAAAGGCAGAGACTGCAAATGGATTTTTTTTTAAAGTGTGACCCAACCACATACTGTTTATAAGCATCTCACCTTCAATTTAAAGGCAATTAGGTTGCAAGTGAAATGATGAAAAAATATTCCATGAGAATAGTAACCAAAATAGTGGCAGTAGCTATACTAATATTAGAATATATAATCTTTTATTTAAAAAAACTGATAAAAGGGACAAAGAGGAAAACCATATATTGATAAAAGATCAATTCATTAAGAAGATATAAATATTATAACATATATGCACCTAAAGGCAGGGCCCCAAAATATATGAAGCAAATATTCATGAATTTAAAATGAGAAATAGATTGCATTAATTGTAGTAGACTTCAATACACCTCTTTCCACTACAGATAGAACATCTAGGCTGAAGGTCAATAAGAAAAGAGAGAACTTGAACAATACTATAAACCAACTAGACCTAACATATACATATAGAACAATTTCTCCTGCAACACCAGATACACATTTTTCTCAGGTGCATACAGATCATTCTCAAGTACAAATAATATATGCATCAATACTTTTAAAAAGATTGCAATCATAACAAATATTTTCTTAAATCACAATGGAAGGAAGCTAAAAATCAACAAAGGGAGAACTGGATATTACAAATATGTGGAAAATAAACAATATAATCTCAAGTAATTTGTCAAAAAAGAAATCACAAGAGAAATTAAGAAATATCCTTAGATGAATGAAAATGAAAACACAACATACCAAACTTATGGAAGTCAGCAAAATCAATTCTTTAGGGAAACTTACGTTTAAATGCTTACATTATAAATTGATAAAGATCTCAAATCAGAAACCTAACTTCATAGTAGGAGGAATCAAATAAGGAAGAGCAAACAGAACCCTGAAAGAGTAGAAGTAATGAAATTATAAAGATTAAAGTGGAGATAAATAGAGAATAGAAAAACAAGAGAGAACCAACTAAACCAAGTCTGGTTCTTTGAATGTATCAATAGACTGGCCAAAAAAAAAAAAAAAAAAAAAAAAACCAGAGAGAAAATACAAATAACAAAAATCAGAAATAAAACGGAAAATGTTGCTACTAACCGTACAGGGATAAAAATGATTATAAAAGGATACTAGAAATAATTGTATACTAAAAAATTAGATAATCTAGAAGAAACGGAAAAAATTCCTAGAAACACTGAATTTACCTAAACTAACTAAAGAATAGATAGAACATCTCAACAAACCAATAACAATAATGAAATTGGCTTAATAATCAAAACTTCCCAAAAAAGAAAAATGAGAGTCAGATGTCTTCAATGGTGAATTTTACCACTCAATGAGGAATGAATACCAGATCTTCTCAAATGCTTCCAAAATTTGTAAGAGGCAGAAAACACTTTCTAACTCTTTCTATGAGACCAGCATCACCCTAATACCAAAGATAGGTAAAGATATCACACAAAAAGAAAATTAAATACCAATATTCCTTATGAATATAGATGCAAAAATCCTCAACAAGATATTAATAGATCAAATCCAACAACACATTAAAATGATTATACACTACCAAGTGAGGTTCATCCCAGGAATGCAAGTGTGGTTCAACATAAGAAAATCAGTCAATGTAATGTACCACATTAATAGAATGAAGGAAAAAATATCACATGATCATCTCAATTGATGCAGAAAATACCTTTATCAAAATCCATCACCCTTTCTTAATTAAAAAAAAATCAATAAAGTAGAAATAGAAGGGGACATCCTCAACATCATAAATGTCATATATGAAAAACTCATGGCTGAAATCATACTCAATGGTGAAAGACCAAAGACTTTCCCTCTATGGTAAGTAACAAGACAAGAATGTCCACTGCCACCATGTCTATTGAACATTGCACTGGAAGTCCTAGACAGGACAATTCGATAAGAAATAAGTATAAGGAAAGAAATAAGTAAAACCTAGCCACAGATCATATGATCCTATATATAGAAAATCCAAAATAAGTTATAAGAAAGTTACTAGGGCAAATAATTTAATTTAGAATAGTGTCCGAGCACAAGATCGACCTATAAAAATCAGTGGTTCCATAACCATATATGGCAATATTTTAGTACTCGGTTAAGAACACTAGTAACTGGGAAAAGAAGCAACCTCAAAGGCATTTAATTTTTTTTTAATGTTATTAAAGTTACAGTTTATGCAGGCCCATTCTTATTTTATTTCTCATGCCACAAAAGTGTATGTTTTATCACAGCAGTATGCAGCAGTGGTAAGCACTGAATAAAAAACCCATGTAATCTTTTATCGTCTTTAGAGACAGACACACAAATACAGAGTTTGGAATGATAATGCAATATATCATTTAATATTTAATTAAGTAGATATTTCATTGATTCTATCTGGGATCAGTCAATGTAGAGCTGTTTTAAAGAGTTAGATCCCCATTATGGGTACTACTATCATGGAAATTAAAGGCCTTTGACCTGCTGGTGTGCTGAGACTGAATTTTATTATTTTTATATTATTGAGTCCGTACTCTCATGTGACTATGCTAAAACTAGATATGCATGCCATTTCCCTTGCAGATATGTTCTGTACTCTGGTTTTGGGGCACAGCTTTTTGTTTTTTAACATAAGATTAAAAAATGAAAACTATATAAAATTTATATAGAATAAATATTTCCACTCATTAGACTTATTAAAAGGATACTGAATTAATATTTTATATAAAGATTTTGTTACACTGTGGGAGGTTCGATTATTCTGAATTGGAGAGTATATATATATGTATTTAATTAACTTTATTAAGGTGAAATGAGTTGAAATTTACACATAGGTAATTGAGATATTTGAGTACAAAGATAAAAGTGTAAGTTTCAAATGATGACTATTATAGAGAATATGGAGAATCATGTGATGGAATTGTACAAGGAAAATTAAGGCAAAGTTTTTGGGGAAGAAAAGATTTCCTGAGAGGTGAAAAAAAATCTCTTCTATGGAGATTCTTCACATAGCTTATAAAGTTATTTGTCCAACTAATGGAAATGTGCTTAATAAAAAATTCTGACATTGGTTAAGAAATTATCTCTTACCCCATTGTGCTTTCATATGCATGCTTGAGGGCATGTAAGAACCCAAATATTCAGTTTCCAAAACTCATTAAATATTGTATTGATTTGATTTAACAACCTGAAAAAAATCAGTGTTTCTATACAGCAGCAATGAACAATCTGGAAAGGAAATGAAGAAAGCAAGTCCAATCACAATAGTAAATAAAGAGTAAAATATCTAGGAATAAATTCAACCAAGGATGTAAAGGACTTGTACATGGAAATACTACAAGTCATTACTGAAAGAAATTAAAGACCTAAATAAATGGAAAGAAACCCTCTGTTCATGGATTTGAAGACGTAATATCATTGTTACCAATACAACACAAAGGGATGAAAAGCCTCAACAAAAACTCAATCAAAATTTCTTAGACTTAGGAAAAAATTCATGGACTTCTTTGCAGATAAGGAAAAAGTAATCCTCAAATGTGTATGGAAAGACATTGAGCCACAAATAGCCAAAACTTGCTTGAAAAAGAATGAAGTTAGAGGATTCATGCTTTCTGATTCCAATACTTAATACAAAGTGATATTAATTTTTTAAAAAACAGAGCTGTACTTGCACAGGGACAGATATATAACCAATGGAATAGAATTGAGAGTTTGGAAATAAACCAATTGAAAATTTGGACTTAATCAAAATAAAAAAAATACTTTGGGATATCAAAGAATATTATTAAAAAAAAAGAAAAGATAGCATTTTAAGTAAAAATACTTTCACATACTTCCTCTCTTTTTTCCTAAATAAAATTTTAATATAAAAATTTTTCTCTTGAAAAAAGTAACTCCAGGGCTTGGCTTTTTGTACAAATTTTAATTGTACAATAAAAATCAAAGCTGCTAGTAATTTTAATTATCCTGCTAAAAGTATGTCTGTGGGGTTTTCAACTGGATCTCTGTCATTTAAATTATTGGTGAAATAATTGATCTAGACATATTGTAAAGCCAATAGACTTTGGTTATACAATAAACCATCAGTTAATTGGTATCTGAATCAGTTATTCCAATTGTACCTTATTAACAAAAGTATATGGATTCAGCATTAAATCTTATAGCACTAAATGTCAAGGCAAACTGCGAATTTTATTTTGTATAAGTAGATTTATGATGTTCTCATGAGCTATTGACAAAATATATGTACTTTTGTCAACTATGATTTTCTAATTAAATTTATATACGACATGATTTTTTCATGAATGATATTTTGTTTAAACTATCAAATGTCAATATTTCACTACAATTTTATTATAAAATGTAAATGACCACTAAATGAACTTCGATTTAAAAAATTTTTTTTCAAAGAGAACAGATAGCCTACAGAATAAGAGAAAATATGTGGAAACTCATTTATCTAATTAGGGTTTAATATCCAGAATATATAAAGAACTCCAACAACTCAACAACATAAAGATGAACAGCTCAATTTTTATAAATGGGCAAAGGTCTTAAATAATCATTTCTCCATAGATAAACAAATGATCAATAAGGACATGAAAAGATGCTCAATATCATTAATCATTAGGGAAATACAAATCAAAACCACAATGAGATACTACCTCACATTCTGTAGAATAGCTGTTATTGTTAAAAACAACAACAACCACAAAAAAAGAAAGTAAGTGATACTGAGAATGTGGCAAAGTAGGAAGTTTCATACATTTTTGTTGGGAAAGTAAAATGTTGCAATTGCTGTGGAAAACAGCTTGCTGTCTTCTCAAAAAGTTAAACATAGAATTACTATATGAGCCAACAATCCCACTTCTGGATATATGTCTAAAAGAATTGAAGAAAAGTGCTGGAACAGATGTTGGTCCACCAATATTCATAGCAGCATTATTTACAAAGTCAAAATGTGGAAGCAATGCAGGAGTCCATCAAGAGATGAATGAATGAACAAAATGTAGTATATGCATACAATGGAATATTACTCAGCCATATAAAATGAAGTTCTGATACATGCTACAACATGGATGAATCTTGAAGGCATCATTTTGAGTGAAATAAGCCAGACACAAAAGGACAGATGTTGTATGATTCTGCTTATACAAAAGAACTAGAATGTATAAATTCATAGAGAAAGGAAGTATAGTTCGCCCAGGGTTGGGGGTAGAAGGATTGGAAATTTAATGCATGATCATAGGGTCTCTGTCTATGGTGATAGAAAATTTCAGTAATGGTTGATGGCAATAGTAGCACAATATTGTGAATGTGATGAAAGTCATTGAACTGAATGCTTGTTAGTGGTTGAGATGAGAAACTTTACGTTATATATATATGTAATATAAATTTGAAAAAAAGAGAGACTAAAGAAAAAAAATTATTAAATGCAATACATGACACTGGACTGGATCTAATAATGGTGGAGACAATTCCCAAAAGGACATTAGCGGGACAATTAAAAATTGGGTTATAGACTGTATGGTTTATATCAATGTTAAATTTCTTTAACTTGTTAATTGTGTTTAATTAGTTCCATAAGTTGTACTTGTTCTTAGGAAATATGCACAGAATGATTAAATGGTATAGTAACATGATGTATGCAACCTACTCACAAAGGTTTAGAAAATAGTTGACTAGATAGATGAGAGCCAGGTAGCTAGCCAGGTAGCTAAGTAGAGACATAAAAATAGAATGATACCATACAATAATTGTGGCAAAATGTTAAAAACTAGTAAATCTGGGTATCTGGGTAGGGGGTATATTGAAATTCTCTGCATTATTATTCTACTATCTTTGCAACTTTCTTGTAAATTTGAAATTATTTCAAAACACAAAGTTAATTAAACATCCCATTGCTCTTCCTACAAAGATAACTGTTTGAAGCACATTACCAATTAAGGGGAGCAGGATGCTCAGAAATAATGGGCTATAAGAGTTTGGGAATAATTATTTAAGAATACCACAAATATAAATTTTAAATCTTTTGAGTTTTCTATTTTAAAACGTGGTTTCATTCCTGTTATATTCTGCAAAGCTTTATGAAAGAAGACATGTTCTAAAATGGTTGGTAAAACTTGGGAAAGGTTAATTAAATATATATTATTTGCAGCGTCAGAAAAGATACAGATTTAAGTAGAAAACCATTTTACTCTATAGTTTAAGAAACGAAATAAACTCTATCTCTCCAGTAGACTTTTAAAAATTTAAACTATTGCTTATTAAAGAATAATACTGTAATTTCAAACTTTTATTTTAAAACTCAAGTTCAAGGTCACCTGAAACTAAAGTCAGTAGTACCCTGCACACTGCCAACTTTGGTCTGTTTTAATTTTACCGTTCAGCAATGTTGTTTTAAAATTATTTGTTATCCAAGTGTCCCTCTTAAATTCATATATGTATAAAACCCACCTAGCAGAGCAAGTAGAAATACCATTAAAGGCCATGGATCAATAGTTTATTTATAAATCATTTAAAACATTGTAACAAGAATTTAGTGTCAGTACATCATAAAACACTATATTACAGCCAAGGATTTATATGTGGCTACACATAATCCAAGAGAAAACTTTCTCTGGTCTTTCTAAACAACAAAAAGATGGCCATGCAATTATCTTAAGAGCTCTCTTGGTTCTCATTCTCAGTCATTAACTAAGCAGACAAAAATCCACTAGTCTGATCTTTTTAACCTTGGACATAACTTTAAAACTTCCAATAAATTAATAGTCAAATATGATTTAAGATTTTCATATATTAATTTAAGCTGTTCAATTTTAGAGACAGGGGTATATCTAATATGGCATTAATATTAAACACACAAGCATATATTTGAATTGCATGGAGGAAATTGAGATCTTCTTAAAATCATTTTTCCCATCATTTATATAAAGTCATCAGTGATAAGACTATAAAATTTCCTCAGACTGTTCTGTTCTTATTTTCCCTTAGTGAGAGGAAATAATTTTTGACGGTTCTCTAATTTTCAATTTCAGTTTCCACTGAGTCAGAAAACCAAGGCAATATATTTAACCACTTCATGCTCAGATTTTTCATAGTGTTCTTATGCAGATTAAAAGTTTTTTTAAAAAATACAAGAACAAAAGAGAATGCCTGGCATTAAGCAATCACTCTTATTATTATCCCTATTATTTTTATCATGGGTAGACATGAATATGTGGATGGTCAGTCCAGAGACTTTCTATTTGCTCACTGAAATATATTTCAAGAAGCTATGCATTTCAGGAGTAATATAGGTATATTCAAACTTGTAAGCCCTAATGTCTTGGATCCAGGAGTCCAAAAAGACATTTATTTATCCCCAAATAACTGTCAAAGGCAGGAACAGGTATGTGAAAGAGAATGGCTCTCAATGAGGAAGAATATGGGGTGTATTAGTCAGCCAAAGGGGTGCTGATACAAAGTACCAGAACTCTGTTGGCTTTTATAAAGAGTATTTATTTGGGATAGAGGCTGACAGTACCAGGCCCTAAAGAGTCCAACTCAAGGTACCATAAAAGGTATTTTCTCACCCAAAGTCGTGGGCCACATGTTGGAGCAAGATGGCAGGCAATGTCTGCAAGGGTTCAGCCTTCTTTCTTCCTCTTACGTCTCTGTGGTCCCAGCTT
Source organism: Dasypus novemcinctus (assembly GCF_030445035.2). Classification (NCBI taxonomy): domain Eukaryota; kingdom Metazoa; phylum Chordata; class Mammalia; order Cingulata; family Dasypodidae; genus Dasypus; species Dasypus novemcinctus. The sequence goes on along the minus strand of NC_080689.1, from coordinate 28,826,706 downwards.
CTTCCAATCTCAACTGCAGGCTGGTATAAGGCTCCTCTCTCTCTCCAGGGCTCATTTCTGTCCAGGCTCAGCTGCTCATCTCTCTTCCTGGGGCCTCTGCCATGTCTAATGAACTCTCTTCCTCTGTGTTCTTCCTCTCTGTGCCCACTTCTCTCTGTATTTACTCCATGCAAGAGTCTGTTTTATCCCCAAAGGGGATAAAACTCAATGCTGAGCCACACTCTAATAACATGGTTAGATGAGAACCCTAATCTTAACATAATTTAATCAGACATCTCAGCTGAGTCTAACCCAATCAAAGAAGTATCATGCCAGAGGAACTGACCAGTTTCCAAACACAATCCAATATCTATTTTTAGAATTCATAAACAATACCAAACTGCTATGTGGGGTTAGTGGTTTCATGGGATATTAGAAGGTTTGCTGATGCTTGCTAGAAGGAGAGCCTTATGAGAAAGAAGGTGGAATGGCATTGACTTTAGATAAACCATGTGGTAATGTGTGGGCATGTAGACAGAATTCAGCACCTGAAAGCAACTGCCTCCAAGAGCTCAGGTGAGGAAGATGGGTTTGTAAAGGAACAACAGAAAGCCTGAACCATAAGCCAACCCTGAGGATTAGAAAGATTAGTAGAATGCGAGACAGGAAGTGTCTCCTCTCTGCCCAGATACTAGTGAGGGGCAGAAACTCTGTCAAGACAAGGGCAGCTAATGTATTTGATTTTGAGGTGAAGTGAGAGGCACCAAGACAAAGTTTCCTTAAGTCTTCTTGGCTCAAAGCTTCCAGGGGGCTTAGGAGTAGGCTGTGTTGAATTCATGGAGAGGACAAGCTTCAGTGTAGGTTAACATGGTAGGCTATTTGTAAATGAATGTGAGGTTGAACTCTTTCAATTACCTTACTTGAACATACCTAGAATTTTTGGTGTTTGGTATTTGCTGGACATTGAGTCCCAGTATGTTCTCAGTGGGCCTGACTTGCTCATATGTAATGATTAGCAGCTTGGACCCATGAAGCTGATTCTGTGCCACTGTTGGGATTATTGTTCCTCTTTTCAGAGAAGATAGAAACCTCGTGACTGGGTTCACACTACCCAGCACTTTCCCTGGACCTCTTTCAACAACCCAGCCAACCTATCCGTCGTCTTCTTTGCACAGTGAGCACCGCACACGCATTGTGTCCCATGGGAGAGAGCTCCATGTTCTTTCCTCAGCATATATCAGATTTCTTCAATTAACCAAGTCAATGATTAATAAGGAAAATGTGCCTCTTATGACAGGTATTTTCTTGATAAGCCAGGATGTTTCTACTTGCATATAGCTTTTGAAAAGCATGATGAAAAGTGGCATAAATTAAAACATCATCAGCCTCCACTTGCTTTAATGTGAGGCAAACCAGCTGAATGGAGAAAAGAAAGCACACTGATTATTTTAATAAGCATTAATTAAGCATTTTAAAAGTGAGAATTCTGTATAATTCAGCAAGGAAATAGAGTTATGAAAACAGGAATGCTCAATCAAAATGTCAAAGTCTCTCATCTCCATTCCCCATCCTACTCCATAGATATGAATCCCCCAAAGCAGGTGAAGCACATTGCTGATAGCATTTTTTAAAAATTAATAAATGGTTCAGATTGCAGAGAAGATGCCTTGTCTATAAGGGGTTGTCCCAAATTTTCATTTAATTGCTGTTTAATCCTTTTCCTAAAAATAATTCATCATTATTGTCTTTCTGCAAATAATATATCTTGACTCCAAAAGAAGTTACCACAGACAGCAGAGATGAACATGTCTGCTAGCTGTTGCCATCCATGCTCTCTTCCTTTTGAAATGTTACTCCAAAAAACAAAGTTCTGGCAAAATGTTCTTAGGACATGAAGCATCTCTGCTGCTCAGACCTGGCATAGGAAGTGGGGAAGAAAATATGCTTCACCTGTTTCCTAAGGTGATACACATTCAGTTTTTTCACTTTGTGTTTTCTTAAAGAAAATCCTAAATCAAGACACCAAAAATGCAATTGCAGTTGCAGCCTTGCAGTTTATATGCTTTATTTCCTTTTCCTGCTATGAGTAAATATGTCTCCTGTAAATTGTGGTTGGGGGGGGGGTGTGGTGGATAATCTAGGGGTAAACTTTTGTCAGGAGGAAAATAATAAAAAGAAAGAGAAAGAGCAATTTATATAGATTTCTATGTGCTGGGTATTTTGGAAAAGGTACGCATACTAATCCACTCAATACGTAATAATAATCTTATGAGAAATAATTAGCCTCTTTTTGTTGAAGATGTGTTGGGTCTGGATTCTGAAACAGATCTCTTGTTGCAAGTCTGTGCATTTAACCACTATGCAATCCTCCCTGCAAAAATTATCCCTGCTTTCTTCATGTTATGTGTTTCCATTTTATACCTGCGTCACTTCCCATTTACCCTAGTGCTGTCCCCTCTTCCTCTCTTTCGTTATTCTTCCCCTTCCCAGACAGCTAGGACCCTCTTGCTTAGGCAGCTCCTTCCTCACTCCATGTGACGTTTACTCTCAGCAGAGTCCAGGAGTCCATTTGCTGAAATTTGAGAATCAGATCTAATGGAAACTGGTCCTCAGTTGGGGAAATTGGGGAAACATTAGCTTCAGCATCAAGTCCTACTCATGCCTTCAAATCTGAGTTCTGATTTTGGTATGGAAGCTTTGCCTAGCTCTATATCCAGTGCCCATTTTGGTAATGGACTTATTCATCCTAATTGGGGTTCCTGTTTGATTGTGTGTGGTTGGTTTTTATTCAGAACTCCTGTTCACTGAGACCCACTTCCTCTTCCAAGCACTGTGTTTCCGTCTCGTCAGGCCTTGCCCAAATATTTTGGACTGTGATATCTGCTAACCAACCTAACACCAAACCCCTGCCTTCCCAGATTACAGCTGCTCATCTTCTCCATGTCCTTGTCTTACTAGCGTAAACACCCACTGCAGCTCTGTCTTTAGCACCCCAACACCAACTTCCTGGCTGTGATTCTGTAGATATGACTCTCTGCCTTCTGGACTGATTTCTTTGCATTGTTTAATCTTCCCCATTCCCAAATGTTTTATACCCCATTCATTAATCCTTATAGGAGGGTCTCCCAGAGGCTCTGTGATAAGCTAAAATGTGGTCCCCCAAAAGATACTCAAGCCAAATCCCTGGAACCTGTGAATGTTAACCTTATTTGGAAAAAAAGGAAAGCTTTTACGGACATTATTAAGTTCAGGATCTTGAGGTGAGAATGTCTGGATTTTCTGGGTGTGCCTTAAATCCTTTTAGAAAGGCAGAGGGAGATTTGAGACAGACAGATGAGGACAAGCCACAGGCAGAAGAGAATTAGGTAGTGTGAACATGGGGGAGGAGATGGAGTGACAGTCATATGCTAAGAAATGTCTGGAGCCACCAGAAGCTGGAAAAGGCAAGGAACAGTATTTCCCCTACACTGCTTAGAGGAATGTGGCCCTACAGACAACTTGATTTCAGACACCTGGACTCTAGAATTGTGAGAGAATAAACTTTAGTTATTTTTTATTCCATCAAATTTGTGATGATTCGTTAAGAAGTTGCAATAATACAGACCTTAAAATGTTGCCAAATTCTTACGCCAACATTGTACACACATGCCTTTGGAATCTGAGCTTCTATGGAGGTTTTATGTTCTCATTAGTTGCCTCTTGTTGCCTACAACTAGGGAAGCCATTCTGAGGCTTCCTTGATGATACTCTACAGTTTTCTTCTTTTGACACTTTGGTGGCCTTTTCCATTGACTTCCAAGCTTTAGAGCATCATGATGGTTCTTGTATGGGGCCAGATTTTGACTTATAAACATTACATTCCTTCACCTTGATATCCATTATCCTCTCCAAGCACCCCAAAGAAAGTGCCATTTAATTAAATACCATACACTTGCTTTGCAAGTGAAGTTGCAAGACAGATCATTTACTCTCCTCTCCTCTCCCTGAACTCTAATTGTCACCCTCCTAAATAGGGAGTCTGAAACTGGCATTGACTTTCATCAACCGTGATGGGCAATACCCCAAGGCTTTCCTCACATCTTCTCTTGACGCAACGTAAGTATTTGGTGTCTTGTTTCCTTGAGGCTTGCTTTTGTCTGGGATTTGATAAAGCCTCATAATTTTAGGGCATTACTATTATTAGATGGTATTTGCATTCTGGTTCCTGTCTTTAACTCACTGTAACAGAAGTGTGAGTAATGATGGTTGTTTCAGGGCACTAAGACTACTAATAATACCAGTAGTCTGAGTCAAATTTTAATGGCTGAAATCATGATAGATAATGTTGATTATCTATGTTGCTTACACGAGCAGTCAGACAGTTAAGAGAACAAAAATTCAGAGGTTGGGAAAATTATCTCTACTTATAATGTGAGCTAATCATGGATGTATTATCTTTTTTCTCTCCTTGAACCTATTGAATTACTTGTAAAAGTTCAAAAGCATATATTAAAACTGGTCAACTTTTTATTTTGTCTTTAATACTTCAAACATTTACTAAATTATTGTGCTAAGTGCCCTGCAAGGTCCTGAAGTTTTAAGTAGAAATCTGACAAAGATCTAATAAGCACATTTAATTATCATGAAAATGGTGGACATTGGAAATGCATCATATAATAATAGTAAACTGGGGAGTGGACATGGCTCAGGCAGGTTCCCTGGTGCCTTATAGAAAAAACAAAAAGCAAACAATAAGCAAAACAAACAAAAAACAAGTCGGGAGCCAATGTGGCTCTGTGGTTGAGTGCCAGCTTCCAATATATGAGGTCCCAGGTTCAATCGCTGGCCCCTGATACCTCAAATAAATAAATAAATAAAAGTAAACTTTAGGAAGCCAAAGCCCATCCTAGAACAGCTCAAGTTGGCTCATGTAGCTAACCATCAACTATAAACTGTATGTAACATAGGGTTCAATAATCTCCCCATCTGTGTAATGAGATACTTGCCTGCTTTCATTCGTTGTGAATACCAAGTGAGGAACATCTCTTCTACAATAAACTTGCCCATCAACTTTCAAACCTTCAACAGTTTCCTTTCTCAGACATTCCCTAATCTCAGAGAGCCATAAAATCTCTTCGGCTAAAGGCATGTTTCTTTGGAGCACTTCCTCTGCAATTAGTAAATAACAGAAAATCACTTCCTGTGCAATTGGTAAATAACAGAAAACTTAATGCTGGTTTGTTCAGGTTTGTTTCTAGATTACTAATGGTTTTAAGTGCTCAGTTTCAAGATATAATTAAAGAGAATTCTTAGTTTATGAAAATTTCAGTACCTTCCTCAGTGCTAGTAGCTTCTGGTTTAGTAGCTTCAAGGACTCCTATGGTAAGCTCTCGGCTAAAGTTGCAAGAGTAGGTGTAGAACCTGAGACTATATTTTACTCTGTATCAAAACAGTGGATTAATGAAGAAGGCTATAACTGATTTATGTTCGGATCAACTTGTAGAATAAAGGAAGCATGAACTATTTAAAGCTGCAAACTAGTTACTGAAATCTGTCAGTACAAAGGCTGGTAGAGATTTCACTGTACTGGTCCTTTTATTCGGTTGATTAAACATTTTTTAAGGTTCTAGTTACAAAGTTCTGTAAGTTTTGAGTGATACTCCCTAACCAAATTTTCCCCATAAGCTTTATGGTTTTGCTAAACTGAGGTTTTTAGCTTTAGAGCAGGCGTGTCTGAGCTAACCTTAACTTTATTTTTTTTTATTTTTATTTTTTACTGACTGTTGTTTTGTTAAGTAGGGAGAAGCACTAAGGCTTGGAGCAATGGTTCACACCTCAAATTGTGCTATTAAATTTGACCACTTCGTTCCATTTAGTAAAATATTTATGATGGCAACAAAACAGACAAAAAAATTTTAAGTGAATTACTTCTCAAATTTGATTATATGGCCTTATTACAGAAATGATATTTTGTAGTTAAAATATCTGTTTTCAAAGCATTAACAGAGCACTAGTATGGGGAAGAAATCTCATTAATTAAATATTCCATATTATCTTTTTTATACCCCTTGCCTGAATGAGAAATTTAAAAGAATTCACAGCATATAAAATCTGAGCATAAAATATGCCTGAGAAACAGGACTGATTCTTGTAAAACCAATCAAGTTTCTTCATTTGAACACATTTTCTTAAGAAGTATGGACAAAAGAAGATAATGAAGTTGGTAATTACTCCTTGGATTAGGTTCACAGTGACCTTGTGCAAATTCTCCTATAATTCTGAGTAAAAAGACATATTCCACAGTCCATAGTACACAGCAATAATTACGGCTATAATTCTAGGGGAAAAGACACAACCTCAAATTGTAGACTCCAGCAGTTCTCTTAAAATGACTTAGACATTGAACACACCAGACCTCTCTTAACAACAGCCAAAAGGGGAGTGGGATTTGCTTAGATTAAATCAGAGTACCTACCCAGCTCAAAAAGCACACATTTGAGGAAGAAAATTAACCACTTTTATTAATAATCAGTTAATTTTCACAACCATGCAATCTTTTTCCTTTTAATTTTTCAGAGGGATAGAGCTTCCTCATACGTAGAGTATTCTATTTTCTTAAAAGTAAATTTTGACAAAGCTGACATGTTTGTACATAGGCTTATGCCAATCCGGTGAAGCAACATGTAAAATGATGCTCAAGTCTGGCAAATTATGAACCGGTTGTCCTTCAGGAATTTGGATAAATTTATAAGTAGGGCAGTGGAGTGGTTAAGTGGAGGGTCTCAGATTAGACAAGCCACAGTTTGAATTCTGACTGTGTTGTTTATTAGTTGTGTGATTTTGGACATACTACCTTGCTTAACCTCAATTTCCTCAATTACAACAAAAATACAAAACTCAGGTCTGTGTTTTACAGTTAAATTTAATAATGCCTGAAAAGCTGCAAGTACGCATTACATTTTAGATCTAGTTAGAAATCAGAGTAACTTAACTCAGTGTAGTCAGATAGTCTGTTGATAAATTAAAATAGAATCCTGTTTTTCAGCATCACGGACACTCCCAAGTGAGCAGCCACTCTCAATCCTGTCCTAAGGAAGGTAGTCAGATTTTGTTCATAAGGAACGAACTCATCTTTCCTCAAGAAAATGAAACACTCTTTTGTGTTTCTGGATTGGAAAGGAGCCATTGGCTGTCAGTGTTAGGGTTCATTTGAAGCCTTCCCTTAAATTTTCTATTTCATTGCTTGGGAAGGTATTGAAGCTGGATTGTCTGAAGGAAAAAGGGAATGAATGTTGTTTTTGCTATTGTTGGTTTTATTTTGTTTTGAGCAATGGGAGCTAAGGGGAAAATATAGAAGGGACTGGATACTAGGACCCAGTGCTGGTGCCCAGGCTAATAGGGGTTCAGATCACCAGGCCATGTTTTGAAAGGGGTGTAGAGTGAGTCTGCTACCCACATGTTGGGTAAAGGGCATATGGAAGGATTGCTGCCTCTAGGGAAGTTCCCAGAAATTGTCCTGGAGCAGAGAAGCAGTCAGCCCTTCCTCCCAGGCAAGGCAGGGCAATGTGAGCCCTATGTAATCACCATTTGAGGGGACATGGCTTTTCTCAGATCAGAAATTTCACCTGGAAATAGTATGGTTTTCATGCAAGCAAAAGGAAACCCTATTTACATCTTCAGGCTTCGCATGCCACATTTTTTGGCTTCCCAATGAGAATGTATCACTGAGACTTCCACCCCCATATAAGACCCCCAAGTTTGGACTCCCTAGTGGGAAAGGAGGGTTTTGGAGGAACCAGTTTCTTTACTTCTCTCTAGAGGCCACTGTGGAGTGCATAGGTGGTCCCCAGCTGGAAACAGAAGAATGTACATTGTTACTATATATAGATTGAGATCAAGAGCCCTGACTGATTTTCTAAACCCTGGACAAGGAGAGTTTGATTTAAAGACTTTTGTATTTGAACTCTCAGGAAGTGTTTAGCTCTAAAAAATTGTTTAGGATAGAAAAGTGTTTGTATCCAAAGATGGCAAACATTTTGAACCGTCATCTAAGGTCATGTGAGGTAACTATTTGTTCTTAATTGCATTGTTTCTTTTGTACCCTGGGTTGCATCAGATAAGTGATGATATCATTAAAAAACTCACAAGTAAGAGCACCCTGAATGACAGGAAATAAAAACATGTTAAAAGTGAAATGAGAAGAAGCCCAGTGGGAAATTAGAAACAGACTACTAATTTTCTCCCTCTTTTCTATTTTTTTTCTGTCCCTCTTTTCAGGTGTATTGATTTTTTCCCCCTTATTGTCTGATCCAGTTTAAAAAGAGATTTTGGAAATAATTTCGTATAGATACTTATAAATATCTTGGAATTTTGCATTACAGAACACTGAAAAAACTGGGCAGAATTTAAGTTATATTACTTTAGAAATGATGAGCACCATAATGCTAGCTATAGGAAACAATTCCCCTACTAGAAATTAGGGATCTTATTCTGTTCAAAGTTTTTGGGAGAATGCAGAGTTCATCAGAAGCCTCCCAAGAAGTTGAGCTTATAAAGTCTCCAGAGACTTGCAGCAATCTTTTGCTATGTGTAATTTTATTTTCATTGTAAGAGTTATTATGTATGACTTTACCTTGAGAGGGAAATGTAAGTATTTCCATTTCACAAATCAGAGGTATAATCTACCAAAATTATGTAGATAAGTATTATATTACACATATAAGCCTATGTAAAAAACAAGACCTCTAGTTCTTTTAGTAATTTTCACCAAATTCCATTTCTAAAATAAAAATTATTAGTTTTCATAGAAAATAGATTAAGTCTGAAACAGTAATGGATTCAGCAATTCTTAGCCAAACCATGCATTTGAATTATCCATGATGATCTGTAGTTACTTCATAACTTGTACTAGGAAAATATGAAGCATATTTAACAAACACCTAAAATATCTGTAATATAGTAATGGTGCATAAAGGGGTTGAATACAGTATTTTCTAATCTAGCATTAATAATCTATTAAGCATTATTAGCTATACGCCTGAAAGAAAAGCATCTCCCACCATGTCTTTCCTCAAACATTCTCTCTTTTAATTTCTGGGATGACCATGAGCAGTTCTTTTGCTAAAGATCAGAAAAGTTATGTGATATGACAAAAATCACTCAGCTAGTAAGTAGCTGTATCAGAATTAAAAACAAGCCCTATGCCTTTTTACAAATAACAGTTTTTACAGACGGCAACCTTTTCTCCTCTATAGCTGATTTTTCTGTGAAATGTTAATTATGATACTCAAGAAAGAATAAGATCATGTTATCAGAGACCTAGCCTGAGTTTTCATCTCTTTTTAACTGCTTCCTCAGATTTCATTTTTTCTCAACCACTGAAGAAGATCATAATAATATGCAGCCTATAAGAATTCAATAATAATTTTCATGAGGTAATATACATAAAGCACTTATAAAAGTGTGTCATGTGTTATATACTTTATATTTACTAAATTGTCTATAAACTGAGCACTGAAAAAAGTGTTGCCTATATTAGTATAAAATATATACAATTTAGGATTCAAAGCTCATACTACAACTCAGATGAACAGAAAAATAAATATATTGCTTTTGGTGAAATCTGTAAATGATCAAGCTCAATTGAAAACCTCCCTTATTGAGGAATAAGAAAGAAAAATAAGACTATATTCCATCTTCAATAACCTTTGTTAACCTCTCAAGGAATTTCCCCTTGCTCTTCTTCTTTCTCTAAGATAAGGTCAGTTTGTATGGAGGAAATGGGCCAGGCCATGGCTCATTTATAAGGCAGGGAAAAGGCATTCAAGGTGCTCCTGCAGGGTATCCTCTGCATCTCTCATCAGTGGGAGCTGTGCATTGTCTGTCTGCTGGTCCTTATATGGCTGGTGTATGTCACAGTCTGGTTCCTTTTAGATTGGGTAGAATGAGCTGACTCAAACAACCTCAGTTCCATCCTCTATTACGGACACTTCTGAGATCTGATGAGTAATTAATTATATTTGATGATAAGTTGAGTCATCATATGAGTAGCCCTTGCTGCATGTTCGCCTCACATATCCTGCCAGCAAACTCCACAGATAAGTTCCAAGCCATTTCTTTTCTATTCTAGGTCTATAGGGGAGCCAAGAGCAGGTTGGGGAGAAAAATGAAACCTGAGAACCTAACCTTGTGATGCTGCCTAATTTGCTTTTATGTGTCTGTAACATAATTAATATTGGAAACCATGGGAGGCAGCTCCCTCCCAGAGTCCAAAGTCAGGGAAGACACTGACAAGTGTAAAACCCTCCTCAGTCCATTTTATTCACACAAACCCTCTCTCTTTCTGTGTTTTGCTCTCACTCTTTCTTCTTCCTCTCGCATCTATTATTATTTCTATCATTTCCTGGACACAAGAAAGTACTGACTTTCTTTTTACTTTGGATATATAGTATTTTCCTATTTCCATAGTTCAGGGCTGGCTGCTATGGTTGGCATGACACTACGTAACATTCCAAGTTTGATCCTTGAGATACTAAAATGGGAAATAAAGACATTTCACAAAATCATTTTTTAAAAAATATTTTGACTTGCTAATCAATTAGTTTCATATGTATTCCTATTTTACAGTTAACTATTAAATTTGTCATAGCTTCATACCCTACCTAACAAAGCTGCATTCCTTACTAGCTGATGGATATCTCTGGCCAACTAATTGAAGTATAAGGGAAGCACTAGAGACCAATAATTTTTAAAATATTAATCCTATTACAGATTTCTATAATACGCATGCATTGTCTTACTGTGTACTAGTGACCATTAGCTGAGTAATAGCAAGCAATAATAAATCAGATAATCTCCTGGGGAGCAGATGTAGCTCAGGTGGTTGAGCACCTGTTTCTTGGATTTGATCCCCAGTACCTCCTAAAAACAAACAAACAAATGAAAAAAACAACTCTTATTGGGAAACAGATGGAGCTCCGTGATTGAATGCCTGGGTTCAATCCCCAGTACCTCCTTAAAAAAAAAAAAAGATAACTTCTTTAATAATGATGATATTCTCAATAATCCCAATTAAACAAAATTCTAATACTTGTTTCATCACAGATGGTTGCATTCCTTAGGAATTCTGTGTGTTGGCATAAAGGGACTAATAAATGATGAGATTTTAATTCGTTTCCACTTTTCTTGCTGCTTATTTCAAATACCCAATAGTAATGGTAAGAGCTTTTAAAGTAACTTTTGAATTTACTCAGAAGCAAAGTGAATAAATTAAGACTCCATTTTCAGTTAGGAATTAACAATCACTACCAACCTAACAATAGAACAAGCTAAATGACCCTCCAATTCTTGGTATTTTTTTTAAAAAGATTTATTTTATTTCTCCTCTCTCCCCTCCTTATTTGTGCTTGCTGTCTGCTCTCTGTGTGCATTTGTTGGGTACTCATCAACTTTTTATGAGGCACTGGGAACTGATCCCCCATGTGGGAGGGAGGCACCCACTTACTTGAGCCATCTCCACTGTCTGCTTGTTATGTCTCTTCATTGTGTCATCTTATTGCATCAGCTCACCATGCCTGCCCATTGTGTCAGCTTGCTGTCTTGCTCATCTTCTTTAGGAAGCACTGGGAACTGAACTGGGGACCTCCCATGTGGTAGGTGAGCACCCAACTGTTTGAGCCACATCTGCTTCCCAACTCTTGGTATTTTTAAACCCAGCAGAGAAATTTAGAAAATGGTTCAATTTAATGAATAACCAAAACCTAGCATAATGAAATTTTTTATTTATCGCTAAAACAGAATATAGTAAGAAACGTATCACTAAATGACTGTTAGAAAAGAAGAAGAATGCCAAGTGATCCGAACTTCCATCCTAAAAAGTTCAAAAGGAAAGGACATATGAAACCAAAAGAAAGTAAAATAAATGAAAAGTTAAAATTAAAAGTTGAAATCAGAAGACAGATGAACATAGAAAATTCATAAAACAAAAACTTGTACTTTGTAAAAGTCAATACAGTTTGTAAAACTTAGAATGACTGATCAAGGAAAAACATGCAAAAATGAGATATGTTTAATAATTTTCTGTTAATAAATTTTCCATCTTGGATGAAATGAAAAAAGTCATTGTAAGACATACAAAAATTGACAGAAGAAGAAATAGAAAATTTAAATGGTCCTATATGGACTAAAGAGACTTTCCCACAGAATCTTCCCATGGAAACAAACCTGAACAAAAAATGCCCATGGGCGGTGGACTTGGTCCAGTAGTTAGGGCATCCATCTACCACATGGTAGGTCTGCGGTTCAAACCCCAGGCCTCATTGACCCATGTGGAGCTGGCCCATGCACGTGTTGATGTGCACAAGGAGTGCCATGCCATGCAGGGGTGTCCCCTGCGTCCGGGAGCCCCACACGCAAGGAGTGCGCCCTGTAAGGAGAGCCGCCTAGCATGAAAGAAAGTGCAGCCTGCTGCCGCCCTCACGGAGAACTGACACAACAAGATGACGCAACAAAAAGAGACACAGATTCCCATGCCGCTGACAACAACAGAAGTGGAAGACGCAGCAAATAGACACAAGAGAAGAGACAACCAGGGTGGGGGGGAGGGGAGAGAAATTTTTAAAAAATGCCCATAATGATTGAAGGGATGAATGCACAATTATGTGATTATACCAATACCATTGATTATATACTTTGGATAGATTGCATGCTTTATTAATATGTGACAATAAAATTGATAAAAATAAAAATGTGTAGACTACATGGCTTCTTTTGTGAATTCTATGAAATAGGGAAGAAATAACACAAATATCATTCAATATAGTTTCAAAGGTTATTCATAGGACCAAGTGGAGTTAATCAAAGGAATTTTAAACTTGCTCTAATATTATGAAATCAATTACTGTAATTTATTTAAAAATTGAATAAAGGATAACATTCTTGTAATGATCTCAGTAGACACTAAAAATCATTTAATAAATGGCAACAACCATTCATAAAACAACAAAAACTACAAAACTTGAGCAAACTTGGAATAAAAGTAAATGTTCTTAATCTGGATAAAAGATAACTAAGGAACACTTACTGCTTACACCACTTAATAGTGGCAGAGAAACACAATCTAAGATTGGGAACAAGGAAAATATACTTGCTCTTACCACTTCAATTAAACATTTTACTGAAAACCTAAGCCAAGTAGAAAAAATGAAAGGGATACATTTTGAAAAGGAAGCAGTAAAATTTTAAAAATTCACAGATGGCTTGATTGTACATGTACAACTATGGATTCTTAAAAACAAATACAGCTACAAATAATAATAGAGCCAATAAGAAAATTATAATCCTCACGGTCAGTAGCTTCACTGTATATTTTGTCATGACTAAAGGTCAACCACTTGTTCGTTTTGACATTGGCTTACTTTTTCATTAAATGTCCTTATACATCATCCAAATTTTTCTAAGTGGTAGAATAGAAACACACATGGTAACATTAAGTTACATTACATTTGTATCATGTTTTATGATTTACAGAGCACCTACATTTATTTTCTCCTTTAGTCTTTAATATCCATGGAAGGAATCAATACACTTGACTATTAAGACATTGAAGGTGTAAAGAAGTTAAAAGATTTCCCCAAGAATCAAGAGTTAGTAAATGCAGGACTGAAACTTGAACACTTCTGTCTTTAAAGCCATATTTGGTTACTATAATATATATAACTGTTTCTACAACAGGGTAGTCTCTACTTTTGCTTGTCCATGTGCCAGTGATCTTTGTCAGTCTATCTGAAAAGTGAATGGAATGTTTGGAAAATGAGAATGTTTTGTTATAAAAGAAAAATGAAACTGCAGAAAGGTTTCCAGCCTATAAGGGGTAGGGTCTGATAAATATTTTTTATAGAAAGTTAGGACTTAAAAAAAATTATTCTAAAGACCAATATATAGAGAAAGATAGTTGCAGTCTATTCAATTTGGATTCTCAATTTGGCTATATAGAGGTTGAACTTAAGTGCTTTATTGCATATATAATTCAAGAGATAGAGATGATGGTATATTTGAAGTTCTCATTTACTGAGAAAAGTTATAAATGCCTGTGAAAAAATGGAGGTTCATGCTGTAGTTTTCACTGTCATTCTACCCCAGAGATAAAAAGTGGGTTTCTGGGCCCTTGATACTGATGACTATGCTTAGGAATCTCTGTGCTTGAAATTTCAACTAGGTCTAGAGCTGTAGGGTGCCTATAAGTTACCTCCTGCGAGCCTCCATGTTGCTCAAATGTGGCCACTCTCTAAGCCAAACTCAGCATATAAATGCATTACCTTCCCCCCAGTGTGGGACATGACTCCCAGGGATGAGCCTCCCTGGTGCTGAAGGATTTCTACTAAGCACCAGCTGGTGAAGCAATTAGAAAAAGACAATGAATAAAAGGGGGAAACTGTAAAGACAAAAGACAAATATCCTAAGAGAATTCAAAGTGAGTGGGGAGGTCTCTAGAGGGGTTGTGCTTACACACATCTCAGCAGAATTTTGGAGATAGCCAAAGTAGATACAATCCCAAGTAATAGTTCTCCTGAGGGCTACAGAAACACCCAGGTCCTATGGTCAGGATAGATTGCTGTGGAGTTCAGTGCCTTGCCAGTGGCCCTACTTTGGAATTTGTGCTCCTGAAAGTGATGGAGTTGGATTCAGATGTGACTTCTCTACAAATGCCTTTTCTGTCACTTTTACTGAACCTGTGGTTGGTGCTTGGATTAGTGTATACTCGGGAGTCTTGTATCTCTGAAATTACTGGGTGCCAGCTGGGCCCCGAGCCTCAGCAGAGTTGCAGCACCTACTTTCCTGTTCATTGGACTGGCCCATATCGGCTAACAAGGAGGTGGTAAAGGTCAACCAACACACCAGGGAACCAAGAGATTCTGTGATTGCAAGCTGGAGAATTCATCCATCAGCCATGTAGGATCTAAGCCCCCTCTTGAGTTTGGGGTGGAATGAACATCACCATCCCAGGGTCCTCAGGATGGAAGAATGAAATATGGATTAGAGTGGATTTGCTGGTATTCTACTATGGAATTATTGTGATTCTATCAATGGAAGAAACTGTGTCACTGATCTGAAGACAGTGGGCACAGTAGTTGCTGAGGGCAGGGAGAGGGAAGAAGAGGTATGATATGGGAGCATTTTCAGGACTTGGAGTTTCCTGAATGGTATTGCAGGGACAGATTCAGGACATTGTATGTCCTGCCATGACCTGCTGAATGGACTGGGTGAGAGTGTAAACTATAATCCATGCTGTGTAGCAGTGCTCCAAAATGTGTTCATCAAGTGCAATGAATGTACCACATTGATGAAAGAATTGGTGATGTGGGAGGAGTGGGGTAGGTGGAGAGTGGGGTATATGGGATCCTCCTATGTTTTTTAATGTAGCATTTTGTATGATATATGTACCTTTAAACATTTTTTAAAATCTATTTATAAAAAAAGGAAAAATGGATTTCTCATTGTACGTCAGTCTCCAGCCACTTAATGT
Organism: Dasypus novemcinctus; assembly: GCF_030445035.2. NCBI lineage: Eukaryota > Metazoa > Chordata > Mammalia > Cingulata > Dasypodidae > Dasypus > Dasypus novemcinctus. Next base: position 28,811,225 of record NC_080689.1, on the reverse strand, counting down.
GGCTTCCAGGATTACCATGAGGAAGTGGCATCATGAGAAAGTGCCATGGTCAATAAGTGGCATCCAATATGGACTCAGGTTGGGAGAGCAGTGACTGGCATATCACATTTCTGTCATTCCTGGACTATGATTTTGGCAAATTTTTACTCTGTGAAGGCAACTAGAGGAGTGCAGGCCTCTCCTTTTCTTTATTGTTTCCTTGCTTTACCTTAGCCATATATCACCTACAGTCAAACATTTTCAAGTCAAATATTTTAAATATATAAGAGGATGCACCAGCCTAGACAATATACATCAGTCTACAGAGACAGATACAGTACAGTATCAGGATGCAGTGTCAAGCCATATTCAGTTTAGGCCTCCCTGGAGTTCTCTTGTTATGTTAGTTGTATCACACAGAAGTATCTTTATCCAGGCACAAGCAAATGACTTATTCACCATCCAAGGCCCCTCTATTTGCTCATCTGTAAAGCTTTCTTTAGTTCCATCTTAGTTCCACTTTCTGTATAGCCAAATAATAAATATACTATTTTGGATTTATATGGTATCGCATAATTTATACAACCTTTCCATTGTCCTATCTGATATTTTAAGTAATATTATGAGGCAGATCTGTGTTATTCTCATTTATAAATTGGGAAGCACACATCACCAATGAAACAGTTTTCTTTCCTAAGGTAAATGACCCTAGATCAGCCTAACTGACTTACAATATTTTAATACTTAACCTCAGTTAATGAGCATGTAAAGACATAGGGTGTACAGATAATGGATACAGATGCAGAGCAAAACAGATATCCAGGAACAAGCTGAGATATGTGTTCAATGTATTGTATTAAGGAAGGTTTAAAACAATGCCACTCTAGGCATTGTCCTGTACTTCTAATAAGTAATAAATAAAAATTTCTCTCCTAGGTCAATTTTGGAACATAAGGCCTAAAATAAAGTATGGATCTTAGAATACTAACTAATTTTTCAAGTAGCTGAGGTGGTGATAGTTATTCTGATAGTTCCTCATTACATGTACAGCTATTTAGAATACAGGAAATCTAATGTTAAAACAATAAGTTGAAGTGTAAAATGTGTTGAGCATTAGAGTATTGATTTGAAAAGATTTTTCTCCTCCTTGGATTAAACATTTGTACTGGTGTAATTTGCATAGCAAACCCTCAGGGTCTATGCTTACATTTTAGGAAACTTAAAATGAACAGCAATTATGTGAAAAAAATTTATTGGTGGTGGTGCATTTGCAATATCTCATATTTGAATGGTTCTTTTTTTGTGTATTGTTTCATTTAATAGCCCCACAAATAGGGGTCCATCATTCTCATTTTATAGATGAAGAAACTATGATCTGATGATAAATTATTTGAACAGGACTTTAGACAGTTTTCTTGACTTCAGTTCTCTGCTCTCTCTGTTACACTGGACATGCTCTCTCAAAACTATAAAATCAGAATTCAGTTTGAACCCATGCTTGTGATCATTTCAAAACACATAGGAAAAAAGCCACAGTTATATATAGCACATTTATCTATGGATTTTAATGTTATTTGCCATTATTTCCTTCCTCCTTTATTGTTCCATTTGAATAATAGATCAAGTAGAGCAAGGCCAGCATTCAAACTCAGACAGCCTGTGCTCTCTGTGTCCAATGCCTTTCCTCAGATTGTCTTCAGTAGGGAGAAGTTTCTGCATGATAATTTGCACTCATACCAGGAGAATGTTCCAAGAAGACTTTCACTCAGCAGCTATTTAAGTTATATGCTGTACCTTTATTCGATCTAGGAAGAAAGGAAACCTACAATCTTTCAGCTATCTCACAACGAGGATGCTCTTGAGCATGCAGAGATATTATTACATTTTCACTACGAAAAGTGAATCTTGTCTGCAATTTAGAGCACAGACTAGTGGGTGGCTTGGTATAAAGTTGAGTGTCTAAGAAGGAAAATATAATAACCCAGGTGAGAGTAATGATAAATGGGGAGAGGGTTAGCATTGGGGACACAGGGAAGGGAGTGAATTTGGAAGATATTTAAATGTTGAAATAAAAATTCCTTCATGGCTGTTGGATTGATTGATGGAGGGAATAACGTAAAGTGATGTGCTGAGAAGAGTGCCTGTGCTGAGAAGAGTGCCTGCGTTTCTAACTTGAATAGTCAGGATGAAGATGATGATGTTGATGACATAAGGAACTCAGGGAGAGAGAGGCTTTTTGTTTTGAAGAAGAATGTTAGTTCAAACTTAGAATCATTTGATTATTTTCCTCCCAAGTCAGCTTGTGGAAAGGCTTCTAGTGTTTAGTGGGAATACCTGAAGGTTTTGTTGTTACTGTTGTTTTTTGGAGTAGGGGGTGAGGTCAGCATTGCTGTGATAATTCATTGCAGATGGATTTTCCACAGGGGAGGTTAGACCTAACCAGTGTTTCAATTAGATGAACTGTGCTCTATCTCAGCGAAGGTGAAATTTCCATGCCTGTCATGTTGTGGTGTGTCAAGAGTCAGTCAACTGACTGCAGTTTGTTCTATTTACCAAGAGCATTTGTAGCTTGAAATTGATTTGGTAACTTAATTCAGTGACTGCTATGCATTCTAGGAATACAAGGTAAAGGGGAATGTGCAAGGATCTCAGTATCCTTGATTATGAGCTGGAAACTTGGAATTCTTCCAGGCTGCACTTGATATAAATTTCCACATATTTCCTGAGCAACCTCAGGACATGTGCTGCTTTGCTTTTTCCTACCATGAAATGAGCACACTATAGCAGTCTAATGCTATGCTGCATATATATACTCAATGAGGGCAGGATGTCAACAATGCTATATTTTCTTCGCCTCATTAAAGGACTCAAGTAAAAACCACTCCAATCACAAGCATATTTCTTCCAAAATTAACACTTTGGCTTAAATTACATATCTTAAATATGTTTTAATATCTGTTTTAAATATTTTTTGCTACAGGAAGAAATTTGCATGTGAATAATGCTTTCTATAATACATGCATCTCTGCTAATGACATTTATTTTTTAATTCTCACTTCTACATTAAGATATAGGCAGTAAGGGTTATATGTTCACTGTTAAAGATAAGGACATAAACAATCAAGAGTTCCACTGACTTGCCCAGGGTCATTTTATATTTAGCAGCTTAGACAAGGTCAGCATTTGACTATTCACAACAATGGATAGAATCAGGTTGATTTGGACCCCTAGAGGATGTGTTGCAATGTCTGCAGGCATTTTTGCTTGTTACAGCTGAGGGGAGTTGCTGTTAGTGTCTAGTGGGTAAAGGACTGGGGGGAATGCTAAACATCACACAGTGTACAGAGAAGTCACCCCATAACAAAGAATTACCTGGTCCCAAATGTCAAGAACGCTGGGATGTTGGATTCAGAGAGCGTGCATCTGCATCAAACTTTGTTGGTAATTAAGAAGTTGGAGCTGTCATCTGTGCCACATATTGCACCTTTGAATGCCTGGGAATCAATCTTAGTAGATATGAAAATAGGACCACTTTGCTCCTTGAAGAGGTAGAAGCTGCATATTTCTGTTTCCACATTCCAGGGGAAGTTTAAGAAGAGCATTCTACTACTTTATCATATTACACAATTACTGGATTATTTTTCTGAAGATAATGAAACTTATTAAGGAATAAGAATGACCCAACAAAACCTGTCTAAATTAGGTGACTCCAAACAATACAAGAACACCAGAATTTTCATGTATACTAAAGTACATATATATGTACATGTGTACATATGTGTATGTGTGTATACACACACAGATTATTACATGCACAAACTCAGGAAATATTATTTTCTAAATACATTGCACACATTTTCCAAATACATTACACAGTAAATACAACACTCAAAAACTCTTTCCTCAAAGATTTAGTGATTTATTGAATCTGTTGTAATCTTCTTGAACTTTGCCCTGTATGAAGCAAATTACAAATTTAGAATATCAAATTATTCAGAGGTTCATGATCTCTGAAGTCACCCAAAGTAACATCCACAAATTTAGAACTTGAAGAGTCTGTCAACATGTAAAAACCAGTTCTTCATAGAGAATATCAGAGACATCATGTTCCTACATTCACATTTTAAATACTAAATTAAAAATTTACTAAAATGAGTTTAAAATTGCAAACATAAGTGAACCTTAAACATGATATGGAGATATAACTTGAAATTTTGACTTTCTCCAAACTAGACTTTGATATCACACAATTAACTGCAAAATAATGATATATTTAAGGAAATAGTCCCATTTACTGTAATAAAGGTAATTCTTAGATTGGTATTCCTAGATTGATGTAATTAATTTCATAGCATTTTATAAAGTCATGATATGTGCATTATTGGAATTCTAGTCAACATGAACAAAAAGTGCAGCTTAGAAGGGGATATAAGAGAAGGAGAGTTAGAAAATGACCATATGAAATTCTCATAAATGACTGGGAAGGACCTTGCCAAAGGAATGGCAGGTATTCTGCAGAATAGAGGGTAGAAGCTGAGGCCAGAGGGAACACATTAAAGAAAATCCATGTGGGTACTGTGCTAATGCACCATGGGGAACACAAACACAAAAAATGTAGCACAAATCCCAAAGGATGCCTACACAAATAGACAAGAAATAGTAAGAACAGAAAGGAAATAAAGTCTAAAGGATAAAAAAATAAACTTACACTAAAATTGGAGATTGGTTTCATAGACATGGTATTTTACTTTAGGGTTGAGTCTTAAAACTCTGAATTTAGTTTGTGAATATGTGACACTGTAGCATTGTGAACACAATGAACAGTGCTGAAATATATATCTGAATATGATTAAAAGGGAAAATGTTACATTGTATACATGCTAAGAGAATAAATTTTTAAAAAATGCATGGAAATACATTATACAAACAGTAAACCCTAAGTTAAACTGTGGGCTTTAATTAATAATGCAATTATGAAAATGTGCTATCATCAGTTGTAACAAATGGTCCACAACAATGCTCGGTGTTGATGATAAGGTGGTATACGGGAATCTTATACTTTATTCATGATTGTTCTGTTAACCCATGATTTCTCTAATAAAGAAAAAAACAAATAAGGATTAGGAGATAATGCAGAGAAAAAAATAACAAACTGTGAATTTAAACTGACATGGATGTTAGAATCATGAGAAAAACAAAGAAATTGTGTTGTGATCTATAATGAGGTCCTGACCACATTTTTTTTCACTTGTACACTACCTACTTTCCTCCTATCCTCTGAGTACCTAACCTGTCACCTACAGTCCTTCCCACAGTCCTTTAACATCAGTGTAAAGCTCCTTCTCAGCTTTTAAACTCCTTTAGTGCAGGGCAGGTTCTTATTCACTTTGTACACCCAGTTTATAATAGCCATGATCTGACATAGGCAGCCTATAACACTTGGTTGAAATGATGAAAATGAAAGGTCAGTGTCAACTCTGGACAGGACGAAAGGCTCCCTGTAGCCATTGCAGGGAAAATTGCAGGTATGGAGTTAACACTGCATGCAGAAATCGTCTTCAGAGGACAAATGCGGAAACATTAGCATTGAAGCAGTGAGTCACTTTCATGAAAACATTTCTGTCATTTTAAGTGTGTAGGGGTTACATTTGAATACATCAGCCTCTCTTATTCACTTTAAAGCTGCTCTGTATTCTTGGAAGTCATGTACATAAGTTGAGAGAGGGGAAACATGAGTAATAATGCATCTGTCTTTGGAAATTTCCTCTTTAACTGAAACTTATTTACCACTTGCTCAAAGTGTACTAATTAGATAATTCTACATAGGCAAGTGTTCAGTAAAGCTGCTTCTTTACTTAGAACTGCCTTATGAAACTATTTTTCCTCAATTTTTCCTCCTGTGAAAAACAAACTAACATTTTTTAATAACCTCCAGAACAGGATTACCTCTCCTGGATCAAACTTTGTAGGTAATTAGGAAGCTGTACTTACAGAGTTGCCATCTGTCCCACATACTGCAAACTAGGGTTGCAGGGCATTTCTCTGTCCTTGAGACAACATTTAGAGCTGTACAGTTTAGCATATGTTTAAAGGACATTTATTTTTTTAAGGTATGTAGAGATTTTTTTCTTCTCTATTTTCTTTTAATGTTACATTAAAAAAATATGAGGTTTCCATATACCCTCCTACCCCCCCCACCCCACTCCTCCCACATCAACAACCTCTTCCATCATCCTGGCACTTTCACTGCACCTGGTGAATACATTTTGGAGCACTGCTGCACCACATGGACAGTGATCTATGTTGTAGTCTACACTCTCCCCCATTCCACCCAGTGGGCCATGGCAGGACACATAATGTCCAGCATCTATCCCTGCAGCTCCACCCAGGACAAGTCCAAATCCTGAAAATGCCCACATCATATCTCTTCTTCCCTCTCCCTACCATCAGCGGCTACTATGGCCACTTTCTCCACATCAATACTATAATTTCTTCCCTTACTAATCACAATAGTTCCCCCACCCCCCCAGCAGTACGCCAGTAAGTCCACTCTAATCCATACTCTATTCCTCCATCCTGTGGACCCTGGGATGGTTATGTCCAGTCCCCCTCTACATCAAGAGGGGGCTTAGATTCTGCATGGATGATGGATACAATTCTCCTGTTTGCAGTTGTAGGTACTCTTGGCTCCCTGGTGTGGTGGTTGATCTTCACCTCCCTGTTAGCTGGCCAGGGTAAGTCCAATAAACCAGAGGGTAGGAGTTGCAAGTCTGCTGAGGCTCAGGGCCTGGCTGTCACATGGACAGTCCAGATATTCAGGTCTCCTGAGTATACACCAACCCAAAAGCCAACCACAGGTCCGGAAAAAGTAACAGAAGAGGCATGTGTGGAAGTCATATCTGAGTCCAACTCCATCACACTCAGGAACACACATTCCAAAGTAGAGCCAACTGACATGGCCCTGAACTCCAGAGTCATCTGCTATGACCATAGAACCTGTGGGTCTCCATAGCCCTCAGGAGAACCAGTACCTGTGTTTCTATCCACTTTGGATGTCTCTGGTACCCTGCTGAAGCATGCATGAGCATTACCCCTCTGATGACCACCCGAATCTTTTTTGGAGACTCATGGCCATATAAACTCATTTGTCCTTTCCATTTCCCCCTTTTATCCAAAGTCAAAAAGCAGTTTTTAACACCTGATATTACATGCAGGCTGAGATATTCTGCTGGTCTGAGTTGACCCTTTTATTCAAGGTCTTTTTCTAGTTACATCATCAGCTGGTGCTTGGTAGTAATCCTTTGGTGCCAGGGAGTCATGTCCCACACTGGAAGGGAAGGTAATGCATTTAATGCTGTTTGGCTTAGAGAGTGGCCACATTTGAGTAACATGGAGGTTCTCAAGAGGTAACTCTTAGGCACCTGCAGCTCTAGGCCTAATTCATATTTCAGGCACATAGGCTCATAATCGAAGCCATCAGTATCAAGGACTCATTGTTGGAATGTTAAATGGCATACTAAAGACCTAGAGAAATCACCAGCACCCCAAGCTCTGGTAATTCTTCTGGGCCAGTGGAAATGAAACTAAAGCAACTAGAATGGACTTACGTTCACTAAGAGCTGTGACAATCAACAGCAATTAATGACCATAAGTGCTTTCATATGTTTGTATTGCCTGGCACTACAAACCAAGTCCCACTTCAAGTTAGAGCCTTAAAGTGGAAATGCAGTCCCAGTAGTCAAAATATAGAGCCATTCAAGTGCAGAGAGAAGGTGAGCAAAAGGCGCTACCCTATTTAGCACCAATGACAATGATCCTTAAAAACAAACAAACAAAAACCTGCAGGCCAAAGTAGCAGAGAGCTAATTCAGGGTTCCAACCACCCAGAGGATTTTTGAACAAGCAATAACTGGCAGAATCATCTTTTTCAGAGCTCCAGAACACAGTGAAAGTATTGCACTAACTGGGTGAATACTGAATCAAGACAAAGGTAACTTTAAAACAGTTGGAAAACCTCTCGGCCCGACTCCCAACCCAACTCAGAAAGAGCCAGCTACTACTCCCAGTGTAGTTTCTGGTTTTACTTCCTGGGGAAAGGAGTAACTTTTATGTATGTATCAGAGTGAACACATCTGGCAGCAGCCAGAAGAACTGAACCAGAATGCTCATCTCTGTGGCCAGTAGCAGAATTTGCTCTGGACACAGAAACAGCTTGCAGGGCATTTAAAATGCTGTAAGAAAAACAATCAAAAAACAACTACCTGGGGCAAAGGATTACCAGCTTTAAGAAATCCAAAAGAACACTCAGAATCTGGAGGAAAGTCTGTGATTTCCCAGCCATTTGGAATTAAATGAGCATTTGGTATTTCCATATAAACAGGGGAATTTGTAAGGCTATACACGCATACCCAGAATAAGACGCATGCTCAATAAGACCAGAGAGGGCCCTTCACTTTCACCTCAGACTGTCCTTTAGGTTTATCATATGACTGACTAAGCACTGGAGGAAAGCACCTGCACAGCAACCTGCAAGAATGAGAAAGGTATTTCCTTTGGTTTTTTTCTTTTTCTTTTCTCTTAGTCATCTTTTTTTTCCTCCTGTTACTCAAAGATATCTCTGTCATAACACTACCTTCCTACAAATTTAAGGATCAGATAGCTGAGTAACTAAATTCCAGAGTTAATACATTAAAATATTAAAATGCCCAGTTTACAACCACAACAGAAAATACAAGGCATACAAAGAAACAGGATATTATGGCCCTCTAAAAGGAATAAAATTTTGCATCAGAAGCTAATAATGAGAGATCCAAGACTTTGGACTTACCAGACAGAGATTTTTTTTAAAAACTGTTTTAAATATATTCAAAGAGATAAAGGAAACACAAAGAACTAAAAGAAATCAGGAAAATGATATATAAAGATAATATTAATAAAGAGATAAAAATCATTCAAAGTAATGGGTATACAGTTACCATGAAAATAAAATGAAACACATTTTAATGTGCCATTACAAACTTAAAAAATTTCGATTTATCCCAACATTTAAGAGAATAAAAACTTATACTTGAATGGCCAAATTCCTATTAACAAGAGGAGAATCCTTAGGATATTGGGTGTGGATAAGTTGGAATGTTTAATGTGTTAGAATCAAAGTGAAATGGTGTAGCAAGCCATTTGAGCTTAATAGGGCTGTTGGTTATCTATCAAGCCTAAACACTTGAAGAAATTAAATTGTTTTTATATCACACCACTCATTAATGTCATAATAGTAAGTGATGCTACATTTTAAATTTTGAACCCTGCCCCCCATTCCTCATTCTCCCCGGACGTTGCAATAACTTATTACCCTCTCTCTCTTTCTAATGTAAGAGTTTACTTATCAGACTGTTCTTTTCTCCCCTTCAGATAACCAAATTCTGGTCAATGAACATTTGCAATAATTTATTAGTGACCTCTTCTTCCCATCTCTGCTACTAAGTCCCCTCTCTTTTGTGGTACTGAAACCGCCTCTGACAGGTCTCCCTGCCTCCATTCTTCCTCCTCACTATCCATTCTCAACACAAAATCCAGATGATCTTTTGAAAACTTAAGTCAGATCACATCACCACTTTCCTCAAACATTACATGGCTTCTTGTCTCTTATTCCTTCCTTGCTGTTCCTCCAAGTACATTTCCATTTCACAATCTTATGCAATCATGCTCTCTACGTAGAGAGCACTTTCATTAGATATACTAATATCTTATCCTTTCAATGTGATTAGTTCCTTGTTCATATCTTACCTTATCAAAGTGAATTTTCCCAACAAACACTTCAAAAATAATATTCCCAATTGGTGACTCTTTATTCTGTCATTATTTGCTTTTCTTCATAGACAGTATATTTGTTTCTCTGAACTGGAATAAAAGCTGCTTGAAAACAGAGATTGACCTAATTAGTTCCTTGCTCTGGCACAATCAATAAATATTTGTTAATAAACTGATGAATTAATTGGCTCAGTCTAAGCCAGTGAGGGACCCTGATTTCTCCTGGGGTCCCCCATTTGTATAACCCATCCAAAATGTTCAGAGGGATCTATTAACTTTAATTTTTTTAAAAAGGCAAGGAAAAAAAATGTTCAGAGGTTGTGACTGATTCTTCTTTATACCATCAGAGGATAGAATGAAAGAATGAAAAGAAAAACAGAAACAATTTGTTATGCTTAATATCTTTTTCTGTAGTTGGAGAGAAGGAGATCAGACCCAGGAATGAAGGGCATGTGATGCATTTCCTGCTATCAGAAAAGAAGAGGGCTTCTTTCTTCAAATGACACTATCCTAGAGGCAGAGTGTTGCACTCTATACCTATGAGTGACTCATGTTTGTGCCAATCTGGTGGTGGTGTTTGCAGAATGATGAGAGTAACCCAGACCCTGTTCCCAAGGAACTCATCATCTCAAACTGGGACATGGGGATGTGCACCAACGGTTCTAATCCGTAAAGGTGGCCAAAGGCAATAGCATATTGGGGACATCGATGTAAAGTGATATTGCTTTGATGAGGAAAATTGGAATTCCAAAACCTGTGCAAAAGGCTTAATAGTGCAGAGATAATATGAAGAGTCTCAGGAATGAGTTAGAGAGTGGGTATTATTTAGGCCAGCATATATTTTCTGTGTTCAACATTTAAATTGTTCTCAATCCATCCACCTATATATCTTTCTTTGAAGGTGAGCTATTTCTTTCTTTGAAGATGATATTTCTGTGTTTTTCAAGATGAGGCCCACTGTTTTATCTCAGGAAAACTAACAAGATCATAGAGGGATGTCCAGCTGAGATCCATATATATTCATCAGAGTTTATTCTGAATTTTGCCAAATTGAAAATTATTGGTTCCCTATTTTCCCAAATATATTTAAAGTTGTATTATTTAAATGCATTATCTTCTTTAAGAAAGAAGTAGCATGTTTCTAAAATTTTTCTATCTGTGTTAATCATGATGGTTAAATAACACAGATTTCGGGGGGAAGGGATCTTAAGGTACTAGCTCTTTGCTGACTAACTCCAGAGCAGTAAGAAAATCTACCTCTGAATGCTGCAACTAGAATTTTTCATTACCAGGACACAACTAACTATAGTGAAATAAATTGTAATATTTTAGACCCTGAAGGAATCTCAGTGCTGTTTTTCTTCAATCTCCACATTTTAAGGAGGAAAAAAGGTCATATTTTGGGATAGTGATAATGTACATGTGTTCAAGAAAGGAAGTAATTATTATACCAGTAATTAGTAAGTTAGGCCTCTAAGAATTCCTGGAAATACATGTCCTAAACAGCTGTGAGTTACTTACGTCTGCTTTAAAAATTCCAGGATTGTGCAAAGGGTAAGGATAGAAAATGAACTCATGTCATTAAAACCAATTTTTTTATTCCCTTTATCTTATTTTATCTTGTTTTATTTCCTTTATCTTATTTTTTACTTTTCCGAGGAAGATGCTGGCTGCCATCATTTCCTGATGTGACAGGCCTTTCCTTCTTAGTTCTATTCCATAATAGCTTTGGGACTGGCTTAGTCACAATGCTAGGAACTCAGCATCATCTGTCACAGATTGTATTACCTGTTCCAGAATCAATCATTTGTAGAGCCTCTGTGCTCTTTTTTTCCAACTACTCTGTCTTAAATATGTAAAATAGTCTACAAAATGCTTCTTTTTTTCTCTCTCTAGAGTGCAGAAAATTTGCTCTCTGATTAACTTCTGAAAGTCTCATGGAAACTAAAGGTAAAGATAAAGAATGCATATCTCTGTTAACACAGAAGCATAATCAGTAATACTAGTAATAGCTGCCATTCATCGAGCACCTGGCTCATACCTACTTCCATGTTAGGTGCTTTATATTAATTATCTCTATCTTTATTTGAAAACTTAAGTGATTATTATTCTTTGCATTACAGATTTATGAAAGGAAGCTCAGAACCGTTAAATAACTTGCCATGCCAATATGATTAGCAAATGTTTGAGTTAGAGTTCCCACCTAGTGTGCTGGGATCAGACCCTCTGGTCTTCCACTGTAGCTTATGCATTTTCTTATCAAATTTATTAGCAACACTAAAAATAATAACAACCTCAACAATAATAATGATAGCTTCCATATGAAGTGGCCAGCCATGTGCCAAGCATTGCTCCAAGAACTTTACCTGCATCTTCACATATCTCATGTGTCACAAATGATCAGAAATGGTGTCACTGATTAGAATAGTCATGCATAACACAGTATCTCGGAGATTCAATTACCAGTGATTAATGGGGTCACTAAATCTGTATATTCTACGTGTCATCTAGACACATTATCCAAAACCATGAACTGTCAGGCCCTGACCTACCCATTGCACCTCTGCAGGGCTGCTTATGAAGATGGCATACTCTTTTATGGCTTTGAACCCCATTTACTCTATTTCCTCGATCTAAAATGTCATTCTTCCTTAAAAACCTCTTATAACCCCTTTTCCCCTCAAATATCTTATCCTTTGATATTCCACTTTCAATATGGAAACATCTTTCCTTTCTCCTTGTTCCAAATAGCACTTCTATTATACTTGTTTACAAATGTAATATTATTGAATCTTTTAAAATCATGTTATTATGAGTGTATGCATATATGCACGTAAATGTTTTTCTTATCGTCATTGTACTAAAGGATAAGAGCCGTATGTTTTCTTTAAAATGATACTGTATTTTCTGTTTATAATGTAAATACATTGTAATAGTTAATGTCATGTGCCAACTTGGGTAGGTGTCTCAAATTAGTAAGTTGAATTTTAAATTTGGGTCCGGTGGAGGTCAGACGCAACACCCTGGGAAACCAAGACCATAATGCATGAGAAGAGAGTTTGTTACAAGTCCCAGAGAGAGAGGAGTGCCATGAGGGGTCAGTGGGAAGTATGTCCTACTTGGGTGGCTCAAGCAGCAGGAGGGGAGCACACACAAGCAGAGCAAGATGGATCCATGGCCTTGTACCTTTATTGTGGTCCAGTGGTGGAGTTCAGTTCATTTCCTGCAGGAGTGAGCGCTTGCTTAGCATTTTCTTCATCACTGTATATACTGCTAAAAAATAGTATCAAATATGGATGGAAAATACATTCCCAGAAAAAGATTACAAACATAGATCCAGGAATACACTCAATGTTAAATTTTTTCAGACTGGAAAATGGTTTGTCATCAGGTGTTACCTGCCTTCATTTTACATTTTTTTATTGTTTTCTTTCCAAAGATATTTTCATTCTAGAGGGATTAAGTGATCTTTTGTTTAATGTTCTTTTCTCTGGATTAAAATGAGTTCTGGTCTAGTTTTATTTTGTCTGAAAAGTACAAATGGATGAATTAAAAGTGGTCTGTATTCTTTACTGTAGTCTACATTTCTCAGTGGATAAAAACAAAAATAAGAGGAAAGATAATGCTGTCATAGGAACAATGAAAGGCCATTATTTTTAACTTATCTTTGGAAACTGGAAGAATAGTGACCTTGGCATTCAATAAGGAGACCAAAACATATTGTAATCGTCTCTTTTAACTCATTCCTACTCTCATTCTTCTGATATTAATTATGAATTTCATGTTGACAAGTTCATGTAACATAAAGAACATAGGCTTTATAATCTGAAGAGACTATGAATTCCATCTCTGCATTTACTAGTTCTGTGTCCTCACACAAGTTTACAGCATTGATCTTTGTTTTATTCATGTGAAAAAAAGAAATGTTTTGCTTCTTAATACTGTAAAGATTTAGTGAAATAGTATGCATGGTATTACTGACTACAGACCTCAATGAATGAGTCTTTTGGGGTAGATGAATTTCTACATTGTGTTGAGAATCACATTGTGTTGAGAATCACAATCTAGATTTTGGGAATAAAAATAATATTTTAGTGTTATGTACTTTTCTAAAATGGGACTTTTTAAAAATTAAAGATAATGATTGCTATCATCAGAAAGTCCTTCCATGGTCAGGTACAGCATTAGAACCTTCTACACATCACCTTTGATATTCATACCAACTCCACAGGTTAGGGAGATAATAGAAGTAATTTAAAAGGGTAATTTGAGGCTGTGGCTTTTGGGGTGGCTAGCCTTCTACAATAGAGTGCCTAGTAACCATGGCAAGCCATCCTTGTTTTTCAGGTCTTTGATATGAATGCAGCCATTGTGCACTGCATTTATGTTTAATGTGTACTTAAGTTTAGCAGCTCATTAATTGATTTTTTTCTTCCCATCTCCTCTTTGTTCCTTGTTTCCTCTTTCTATGCCTTTTTTGGATTAATTAATTTTTCCAAATATATTATCTCCTTTTTTGACATTAATATAAAACTGGTGAATTTTAAATAAAGTCTGGGGATAGGTTAATAGAAATGTGTGAAATTTGATTTATTATCTTGACAAGCATGCTACCATTATGGAAACTGGATGAGCGACAAAAAGTATATTGAACTATCTGTATTGTCTTTAAACATTTTTGTAAGTCTAAAATAATTTCAATGTTAAAAATTTAATTCACATGAAGACCAAATAAAGACATTTCCAGGAAAAAACAAACACTGAGCACATGTATTGCCAGCATACCTGCTCAAATGGAAATATTAAAGAGCATTCTTTATGCTATAGAAAAATAATTTCAGAGAAAAACTGAAATGTAGGAGGAACTAAAAAGTAACATAAATGGCAAATGTTTTTGTATAACTCTAACTAAATATTCACTGTATAAAGCAAAATAATAATATCTTGTGGAGTTAAAATGCATACAGAATCAAAATCGATGCCAAGAATAAGGGTGAAAGAGGAGAAAAAACTAAAGTGTTCTATGGTGCTAACACTATTTGGACAGTGGTAAAGATACAAATTTATATTAGACTAGAGACATACTTTGGAATATTATAAGAAAAATATAAGAATTTATATCTACAAGCTAAAAGAGGGGGAAATGGAATTTTAAAAATGTACTATTTTCAAACCAAGTGTAAATGTTATGAATTGATTATAAAATTAAAAATAACTAATGGTGAAATGTGGAAAACTGAACTACATAGGTCATTATAATATATGTAAAAAGTCTACATATCAGAGAAGTGCCCAAGTAAAGAACAAAGGCTATCAAGATATATTGAGAAATATTCTACTGTATGCCTAGTACAAAAAATATGTAGTCCAGAACAACTGAAAGTAAAAGGATTGGGAAATGTATGCCATGAAAATACTAATCATAAGAAATATTTTAGAGCAAAACCAATATCAGAGTATTTTTTTAAATTACAAAAGTATCAGGATATAGATGGGAAGCACATTTTTACACATATTAATGCTTTAAATCTTTGATCTTGGTTGTCTATTTAGAATTTGTTTTGAGTACAGGTATCAAGAGGAGTGATAAGAGAAAAAATAATTACCTAGAATTATTTTGGAATATCTGACTCCTATGCTTCTTAATGGAATGGACAAGAGAATTTTTAAGGGTAGCACTGATCTTGAACTTGCTTAACTCAATTATGATTTCAGAAATGAGCAGTGGACTATATATTTATTTAAATAAAATGACAGTACATGGTATGCGTGACATTTTATTTTCTTTTTTAAAGCAAAATGACAAAGTATGATTTGAAAGCAATTTATACATGACATATTTTAATATTTCATTATTTTCTAGTAGATAATTTATAACACAATTCCTGAAAGAGTTTTCCCTAAAACATGAAACATCACTTCTGAAACTTAGAAGAAGACTAGAACAGGCCATATTTCAGCAACTTTTTCCTATGAGTTTTCCATTCCCAAAAAGACTAATTTATAAGACACTGATAATTTTCTCTCAATGAAAAATACTTTTGTCATTCCCCTTTACAATTATTTTACCACTATCAGCAATTATTCTGCCTTTACCATCTATAAATTCTTAACAACATAATTTCTTAGAGTAATGTAATATTCTGCAATTGATAGACTCCCTTTCTAGAGACCAAGTTTGGGAGTGAAAAAGCAATGCCATTTTTTTGAGGGCATATAGAACTAGGTTCTGGGAGAGGCAGAGTTTGAACCCAGGCCTATTTGATTTAAAATCCTATTCTTTACATCATGCCATATTGATTCTTCTTGGAATGAAGACGTATCCCCTTTAAACATTAAGTTCCTTTTTCTTAAATTTTAAGAAATTATAGATATTTCTCACATATCACCATCAAGTTATTTAGTGGTATGTTACTTTCTTAATAATTATTAGCTAAAAATTATTTTTACAATTCACTCAGCATATAATATAATGCCTTCATACATCTAAGGATGTTCTGTAATTGAAGGACACTGTAATTAGAGGAGTGGCTAAGATGCTTCCTCTTAGAAACTGCAGGAGGCCAATCCCACTTGCTATTTATCTAAGTGCTTGTTTATTGAACCTGGAAGCAATGATAGAGCCTCAAATATTACATATGAGATTTCCACATGAAATGGGGTGAATTATAGTTCAAATGTGAGTCAGAAAATTATAACTCTCAATTGTTATTTGCCTGTTACATGTTGAGTGACAAGAAATCCAAACACATGATCCTGTGTTTGATACTGAAATTTACCTAAGTCCTGTGATCCTGGAAAATAGTAATGGTTAAAGAAATCCCCCCATCCTTTGTGATCAAGCTTACTGTATAGAACTAGTCTACCCCATATGACTTAGATAACACTGGAGGATGAACCTGTTGTTTACCCATTTCAAGGCCAGACATAGTCCCTTCAAAGTCCTAGTCTTTACTTCAGAAAAGATTAAACTGTTTGTCCCCATTGACCAATGGAAAGAAAATGGTTGTTAACTCAACTTGATCAAACTTCCTGAAGCTTTTCTCTTTCCCACAGGACCCTGAAATTTGACCTACCCTCAACCTGAACAGGTATCAGAATTAAAAGCAGCCCTTCCTTAACGGGTCACTCCCCAGATTGCTGACCACAAGAATAGCATTCCCTGGTCAACTGTCAGATCCAGTTCATTCTAGCTTTCTATCCTCCTCCCTATAAAAGAAAAGCCGTTTTCTGCCTAACCTGTGAGATGCCTGCAGATCGTAAGTTAAGAGCATTTTCCCTAATGTACTCTTCCTCTACTGCAGTAGCACCCTTCTTATTATTTTAATAGTCATTTCGAATAAAGTTTCTCTGGAACTTGACAATTTCTCTGTCATAAAACTCTGATGATAAATTAGGGTCTTTTGAAAAAAAATCTCAGATTGTAGTCAGTTTTGAAATATGCTCTTTCCTAGGTATATCCATGTTCAAACATAAGGTGAATTACATTTTCTTAATGCTCTTTTTATCCACTCTAGTAAATTTGAAGATGAAAATGAAATGCATTCACATTAGCAGTCATATTTCAAAAAAAGTTTTCTTTCATCAATATAACAAAACTAAATTTCTGGGGCCTTACATAAATCTAAGGAGGTTTTAGCCTTGAATTATATACTTGAATTTATCATTTAGAGTCTCAGAGAAGTAGCCAAATTCTTTCAGTTTCTAAACCTCTTAAAGAGGAATAAATACAAAACAACAAACAAATTCTTGAAAATCTTTGGATGGAAAGTGAAGATTTTCAGTGTGAATGTTAATGTAAATTATATTTGGCATAAAATAATTAGCTTTTATGTATAATCCCCATCCTAAATTTCTAAACTGACCTGAATATTGGTATTAGCTTTGAAAGTACAAATCATCACTTTCTTTACTCATGAAAATTCAGTAACATTAGAATTAACATTAGAATAAACATAATAGCTTTCATTTTTGTGAGAAGGAAGGTAATTTTTAAGGAGAGTCTACAAATTTCTAGACACTCTGCTGACGACTTTCACATATGTTTATTGAATTCCCTTCCTTTTATGAGGTAATAATATTATGCCCCAAAGACCTTGCAACTGGGTTATCCAACTAGAAACTAGCAGAAGCAGATTGTGAACACAGAACTTCTGGTAGTATGTCTAGATCTTTTGCCATAGCTTATCTCTAGCTTGGATGAAAGCAACAAAATTTTCCACGGTGCGTTATGACTAGAAAAGCTAATACTTTATTGACTTAAAAATGGATTTGAAGGCAGAAAAATTCTGTAAATAACAGGGGTTATGATCAGCAATTAAAATTGGATTTTTGTTTACTTAAAAGAAATGAGTGTAGAGAGCCCAGATACTCTGTAAATGTGAGTTGCCTCAAATGTTAAAGTATGAAAAGAAGCATGGATCTCTTTCAAAGAGAAATTATCACTAGAACCTTCTACCTTGTAATTTATTTGGTTCAAGATTCCAAATAAGATCCTCAACGTATACACTGGCACAAGAAATGAAATGGCCATTAAAGATTGTGAAGAAAATTTTATATTTGACTACCACGAAAACTGCTCTTTTATCTTACAGAAATCTTTTCCTATGATTAAACTACTTGTTCATGAAAAGTATTTTACAAAATATTGATAGTCAGTTTTCATATATATATTTACTTATGTTACATATGTTTCTTATGTTTTGGTGTGAAGTACTTGAAATCATTCTTCCAAGTCCTCAAAGGATGGCATTGACTTTCTATTTCCAAACTTGGTCTTTAGTAAGGATTCTATCTGTTGCAAAACATTATATTACTTTAAGAAATTATGTTGACCAAATGACATACCTGATTTTGCCTCAAAATTTTTTCCCTTTAGAATGATACTTTAAAGGATTTTTTGATGGACTACAGAGAATAGAATCAGTGTTTAGTGCTTAATACATTATAGTGAGGAAGAGAAAACTATCTCTGGCATTCAGGGTCAGCCCTGGAATTCACATGTAGGTCTTGGTGTCCTCCTGCTGAACAAAACAATTTCACAGAACTCAAACATCAGACAAGGCCATTGTGTGATTGTGATGGATCAAGACAAGAACAACACTGCTCTGTAACTGTGTCTGAACACAGACAAAACATGAGCATGGTTCAAGCTGTAGAAAACTAAATATCCCCTCTCACAGTTAACATGAGGGACCACCACTTTTTTACCTTTTAGCCTCTCTTTAGTCTGCCCTCCCAGTAGATAAGATTTATCCAGATATCCAACCACAGATTTGTCACCACTTTCTAACAGCACTCAATCCAGACCAAACCTCCTCTTTGTGCTCTGTCCAAAATCACCCAACCAGAACCCAAATCCTTTCTAAGTCCTTCCTAACACCCTCTTACCAAGACATCCCACCATTCTCCATGCTGTATGTTTTCCCTCACTGCATTTGAAAAATACACATCTTGTTCAACTACAGGTGTGTTCTTTGTGGTTTTGGCTGGAGGCCATTGACCAGAGGCATTGATTAATTGGTAGTGAATTTTGTTGATTTTGTAGATAGATTTGTCTAAGTTAACCCATTTGATAACTGTCTAAGAAACAAGAACAAAAGCAATATGTAATTCCCTCAGAGGCAGTTAATTTAGTCTTGCTGGTGCTTTTTGGGTATCTATTATGCGGCAATTTATATATTGTGTTGTTTGGTACTGCAAAGTATAGAAGCCTTAGGTTTTGTCATAGGGAGTTTAGGCTATAACATTGAAAACTGGATAACTCATACAAAAAACAAAAAGGAAACAAACACAATACATAACTAGTGCAGAATCTATCCATGCCAAGCTAATGTAGTTACAGGAAACATTATATTGTTGACACTAAACATGAAAAGGCTCTATGAGAGATTAAAGGCAGCATTGCTTGGAGAACAAGTATGCTTTCTGGAAGAGAGAGGATTGATATTTTCCATGGAGGAGGTGAAGAATGATGCAATGAACTTGGAAGTAGGTGGTTCTCCTGAAGAATTATTTAATGCTTGACTGAAGTGAGACATTACAATTTTCAGGTTTAAAGTGTTTTTTTTTTTTTTAACTCTAACTCATCTGATTAAGTAATGGATTTACAATGGGTCTGAATGATGCTCACCCTCAATAGCCATCTTTCTGAGTCTTTTCAGAGGGAAAAATTATTTTTAAAAGAAATTTCTTAGAACAACATATGATACTTATGGACATAAACTTCTGTATCCAGGCAACATCACTTTGAAGTAAGGAGCAGATTATTGACATTTTATAGCTGGGGTACAAAAATTACCAAAAGAAAAGTGAGTTGTAAAAGCCAAAATATCCCACAGATGAGGGATCTTAGAAAATTTAGGATAATTACTAAAATCAGTTCTGGTTTGCAAAGAACATAAAAGCTGAACACATACTGTTAAATTGAATTCTGCTCACCTGTGGTTTACCATGCTGTTTTTGTATTTTTTAAGTGCTCAGATTTTGTAAAGACCAAGTAGAATTTCTAATAGATCATTAATAAGAAGTGCTGTGTCAGTAATGGGAATGCCAGACTATCACAGTTCTTAAAAATATACATTTTATGTAACTCTGAAATTCATCAAATGGAATAAAAGCTACAAAATATATTTCAGCAAATGACATTTATGGATATCATGTAAATGGAAGTACTCTGAAGACTTTTAAAACTCATATAGTTAAATTTATTTATGATGTTGCTGAAGCTACTTGGTTTTCATATCTATCCCAAAAATCTCTTGAAAATTATCCATTCTTTACTCTATCCCCCTGATCCACGCATGATTCATGAATCATGTAGTTGCCTTCTCAGGATACAAGGTAAGCTCTGTGGCGTGAATGAGAGCCTCAGCAGAAGGACCCACGGCATGCTGACTTCATGCCCAGTGAACAGGGGACCACATTCAGATGACGCTACTTCCCTGCCTTGCCTTGGAGTATTTGCATGAGCAGGAGCTCTTCCTGTATCAAAAGGAAAAAGGAGGGATTAGAAAATTGATTAGGTATGATCAATGAGTATAATTAATGATGTAATACTGATCTCATCCATTTTGATAGCTGATGTAGTTTTTTTTTTAAATTATTTATTTATTTTTAAAAATGTAGTTTTCAACATGCCAAAAGAGTTTCATGTGCTTATGTGATTAGAATGGGGGTTCTACTCCACATAGCCTGCTGATCTCTTTTTGTTTGTTTTTGCTCATTGTTTTCTTTAGGAGGACCTCCCATGTGGAAGGCTGGTGCTCAGCTGCTTGAGCCACATCCGATCCCCTGATTTCTTTCCTAGAAAAAGTGATGTGACTACAAAACAAAATAATTTCATATGGAGAAGGCTACACTTGGTAGAATGTTAAGTTGGGTAGATGTACCTGGAGGCTGAACAAGGATCACAGTACAAAATTAAAAATAATTTACTTGAAGCTATAACATGGGGAATATATGCTGTTGATTATTTTTTGTAATTATTGGTGCTATTTTGAAATGATTACTTTTTAAAGTGTTAATTCCTACCCTCCTCTGTTAGCCTGCTGGAACAGATTACACAAAAATAAAATTTAACTTATTTTAAGTCATATATTTTACAAATGCAATTTAACTTTGGGCAATCTCATTTAAAATTAAAGAATTTTAGCAGAAAGGAGTGCAGTTTAGAAGCAGAGTGAATTCACAGACTTCGCATTTCCTTAAGCTACATTAAATCAAGTGATATACAAAACCCATATACCCTGCTTCTCTCCAACATTTATCTTTTCCTCCCTATTAAAACAATGTCTGGATGTAATGGTCTTTGGATCCTCTGCCCCCATGCTGCTATTAATAACATTCCGCTATTATTTTGAAAACTTGGTTTTATTTTAAAAATAAAAGTACATTTATGTTTGGTATATGAAGATGTTGCTATGTGCAACTCCTACCCTCTGGTTTATTGGACTTACCCCGGCCAGCAAACAGGGAGGTGAAGAAGGTCAATCACCACACCAGGGAGTCAAAGAGTGCCTACAACTGCAAGCAGGAGAATTTATCCATCATCCATGTGGAACCTAAGGCCCTCTAGATATAGAGATGGAGTGGACATAACCATACCAGGGTCCACAGGATGGAGGAATAGAGTATGAATTAGAATGGACTTACTGATATTCTACTATGGAACTATTGTGATTAGTAATGGAAGAAAGTGTAGCATTGATGTGGAGAAAGCACGGTAGCTGCCCAGGATAGGGAGAGGAAAGAAGAGATATGATGTGGGGGCATTTTCAGGACTTGGAGTTGTCCTGGGTGGTACTGCAGGGACAGATGCTGGACATTGTATGTCCTGCCATGGTCCACTGGGTAGGCAGGGGGAGAGTGTAAACTACAATGTAAACCATTATCCATGTGGTGCAGCAGTGCTCCAAAATGTATTCACCACATGCAATGAATGTGCCACGATGATGAAAGAGGTTGTTGATGTGGGAGGAGTGGGGTGAGGAGGGTGGGAGTTATATGGGGCCCTCATATTTTTTGAATGTAACATTTTTAAAAAATAGAGAAAAAAAGGGGGAAAAAAAGAATAGAAAAACAATTGAAAAAGAAATTTTAAACAAACAAAAATAAGCCCCTTGTGCTCCAGTTTGCCCCATCTTTCCCATCTTCGAAACTAATAATCTAAATGTCCATTTTTCTTTGCCTCCATCTTTCTCAATTTGTAACTCATATTTCAGTCTTTATTCTCATTTTTATAAAAAAAAGAGACATGACAACTAAATCTGTGATTCTGGACTGAACCCTTTTGCTATAAAGGGCATTATTGGAACAACTGGAGAAAATTAAATGAATTCTGAGGACTAGATGTTAGTAGAGAATTAATGTGAATTTCCTGATTTTGATGTTTGTGTTGTACTTCTGAAAGAGTATCTTTATTTGTAAGAAATATATATTAAAATTTTGGGGGAGTGGTTGGGCATCCACTTACTTAAAATGATTCAACTTAATCAAATTTACTTACTCAAAAATGATTCAAATAAAAATAAATTCCTTGTACGTATATGCAACTCTTCTGTAAATTTGAAATTATTTTAAGTAAAATGCTTAAAATATAGATGCTTGAAGCATTTAGCTTCTTTAATAAGGTATATATTTAACATTTCCTTTAAATATATATATATATATATATTTGCTGATTTCTGTGGGGCAAATATTTCCACCTTGGCCAATTTCTAGTTACCAGTGTGTTAAGATATATGGAGGTATAAAGGAGTCCTCAGTATGGTGGAAATAGCACTTTATGGTTTAAAGAAACAAGAGATGGGAATGACTTCAAGAGCACAGAAAATGTTAAAATGTAGCAAAACGAATAGAAAGCGCTGTGTTTTGAGTAATTATTAGCTTTTTTTTTATTTTGTAAAACTATATCTACTGCATTTTCAAACATTGAGCTAATTTGTTGATTGGAAGAATTGAATCTCATAATTTCTTATTAAAATAATTTTAAATAAAAATAGGAAATGAGTGTCTAGGAAGATGAGGTAGAGTGTCTAGTAATCCAGGCGTTACATCATGCAGGGCTGAATATAAGTGGTAATTGTTAGACTGCAGGGACAGAATAGGATGCAAGATATTTTCTAAAGAAGCAGCAAATGACTAAGGGACTGATTGCATAAAGGAAGGGCAGAAGTGAAGTGGCATTAGATTCATTAAATGTAATATGCCAACAGAGTGACCAGAGAAATTTTTTATTAGTTTGTTGCTTAAATGATAAAGTGAGGATCTTCTAAGACCCCTCTCAATCTGAAGCAGAGCAGGCATCACCATCTGAAAATCCTCAAGACTGAGGAATGAACAACCATGAGGGGAGAATGAAACCATGGGCCAAAGAAGATTTATTATTATTGCAGTAATGGAAGAACTTGTAACATTGATATAAAGATAGGGGTTACCATAAGTTCTGAGGGGAAGGGGAGGAAGGAATAGGTTGAATATAGGGCATTTTTAGGGCATTGGAATTGTGCATGATTTTGCAATGATGGATACAGGTCATTATACGTTTTGTCAAATCCTGTAAAATTGTGTGGTGCAAAGTATAAATCATAATGTAATCTATTGACCATGCTTAGTAGCAATGCTTCAATAGTTGTTTGTCAATTGTAACAAAAATACCACATTTACATAAGATGTTATTTACAGGGGAAAATGTGAGAGGGGGAGGAGGTGGATATATGGGACTCCCATATATTTTTGATGTAACTTTTCTGTATTCTAAAACTTCATTTAAAAAAATAAAATAAAAAATAAAGTGAGGATCTTTGTTTTTAATATAATTTATTTAATTGAACACTTATGTGGTTTAATTTTATGGCTGTATTAAACAGCTGGCTCACAAGATTCCTGAAAATTTAACACTAGTTTCAGGTAGACCAGATGTGTTGGCTCCAGCACATCAGTAGAATGTCTAATTTGAGTGAAAAGCCAGCAATTGAGCTTTGGGTTTTGACAGGCAAGATATAGTTTTAATTTCTAAACTATTAAGATTCACTAAATAGCCATTGAAATAAGTTCCTTTTTTATAATAAGCACATTTCTATCCATCATTTTAGCATTTAATAATTCCGGGGTGTTTTTGCATGTACTCTGGAATGGTACAGGTTTCACAGTACTCAGATTTTGAGTGGGTACAGCTAGATTTGAAACTCATTAGAAAGACAGCCACCTGCTTGAGAGAGGAAGAGTTCATGGCCTCTGCAGTGCAGTCTACTCTGAAGCCCAGCTGCCTGCATTCACATCTTAGCCGATCCATTTATTTATTTATTTTGCTTTAGGCAAGTTATTTAAGCACTCTTTTCCTCTGTTTCCTCATCTGTAAAATGTGCAAAATAAGAGTCCTTACTCCCCAAGGTTCTGTGGTGTGCCTGGTATGTACTACATGCTTAATTAAGTACACTCATTATTCTCACTGGACATTTGTGAGGTCTCCCCTTTGGAAAAATATCCTTCTTTCCAAGGCCTTCACACAAAAAAGAACGCTTTGAACTACACACAGCAACCCATAATATGCTGAGAGGCCCTCAGAACTACGTGCATGTAATTAACCATCCTCTATACCTGTTCCCTAGGTGATGGAACAGAGGCCCCTTATCTGTACAACCTCTCTCACAGCTTTCACAGTGACTTCCCTATTTCCCTGTTTTACTCAAGCTTTCAGATTCCTTTATGTGCCTTTTAAACTTCTGTCATGTTATCAGTATTTACTAGGGATAAAACATGTTCCTTATTTCCTCATTCTCCGTTCTAGACCCTATTATATCTAAGATCAACCATTTACTCCTTTTTTAGAGAAATTGCTTATTTTCTGATTTTTCCTAGTAAAGAGACGTCAGTTTTATATTACTTTTTTTAATGACTTCACTGATTTCCTAGCAAAGAGACTAGACTCGTGTTAAAAACAGAACTCCAGTGTGCCAGATGTATGCACCATGGTTGATGGTAAGAGTCTGACGATATTATCTCATAATCTGTAACAAATAGTCCACCACGGTGTGGTGTGCTGAAGACAGGGTGTTGTATGGGCATTTTTACACATGTACATGATAGTTTTGTAAATTCACAACTTCCATAATAAAAATATATTTAAAAAAATAATAGGGTGAGTTAGAGGAAAAATACACCAAATATAAGATATGAACTATAATTAGTAGTAAGATGTTGAAAATATTCTTTCATAATTTGTAACAAATGTCTCACAACAATGCAAGCTGTTGGTGGTGGGTTGATGTATGGGATCCCTGTTTGAGGTTATGCATGTTTGTTTTGTAAGTTCACAACTTTTATTATACATGTATTTTTTTATGTATGTTCATGTGTGAATGATATCCTTCAATAAAATTTAAAAAAAACTGAGCTCCACTTCTAATATGGATATTTCATGGGTTCAGAGATTTCATAGCAGTCATTATAATAATTCAGCTTAAAATAACCAAAATCAATGAGGAATTATATAAAGGTAGAACAAATTTTTAACTTCTGGTGTTAGTGTTCATTTCTTGAATACATACTTCTAAGGTATTTAATTAAATTTTCAAACATAATGCTTGGGAAGATCTTCTTTCCATTCATCAAATGTCTACATCCTGAGCAAAGAACATCAGTAATGACACTCTCCTTCAGTCACATAAGTTAAAAATAATAAGAAAATATACTAGTTCCCCTTTATTGCTTTTCATTTTTTGCCAGGGAGAACAAGTTGCATTGGGCATCAGTGAGCCCCATCACTTGATGGGCATGCTTCCCTTGAATATAGTCTGTAACTTAAGGCTGATTTCTAACAAGTGTGATGGGGCAACATTAATGAGATATCACTTTGGTGATTAGGTTACAAAAATAGTGTGTGTTTTTGTCTTGGGCTACCATCTCTCACCCCCTGGCTCACTTGCTCTGGGAGGCACTCTATGGAGAAACCCACATTGCAAGGATCTGATGTTTCTAGCAAACAGCCAGTGAGGGCTGGGGCTTGCCAGAAGTCACATGAATGAGCTCTGAAGCAGATCCTAGCCCAGTTAAGGCTTGGGATGACGGCAGGCCCTGAAGCCAGTCAGCACCTTGATTGCGGTTTTGTTAAGACAATTCTGAGTCAGAGACATCCAGTTCATTCATGCCCCAATTCCTGATCCACAAACACTGTGAGATAATAAATCTTTGTTGCATTAATCCCTAAATTTTGAAGTATTTGCTGTTCAACAATAGAGAATAATACAGGTAGATTTTCTACCTTTCTAATAAATCTCCCATTTATTTATCATTTTCTCAAATTCTATTCTTTTTTGTCAATGACTATAAATAAACTACTGGTTTAGGGAAAAGAGCCACCGTCACGCTGTTTAGAACTCTTGTATTTCCTTACTTATGTTTTAAATTATATAGTCTTTAAATATATAGAAGGCCGGGGATTTTAGCTTAACCCTCCTTATTTCACTAAACTACATTTTTCTTTAGAACCACTGGTTTCTCTCAATGGATAAGGGTCTAGTAAGAGAATTTATTTCTTTTAAATGGATTGCCCAGCATAGACATCCATATAAACTATTACTTTTCTTTAAATACAGAAAATGCTCAATAATAATGTTAATTAATTTAAATCATAATGGCATCCCTTTACTAAAGAAATACTTTTCAATTAAAAACTTCATAGTAAGAAACAGGAATTTTAATAGTAATGAGAAATCAACCTATATTAAAAAGAATAATGGAGAGGTTCTGAGTCATGCTGTGAAATACTTTCTATTCTATGACTGACAGAAAATCTTATGGAGAAGACAAGCCTGGATTTTACTGGGCTGTAGTTCCTAGGTTTTAGAAAGGCGAAGACACTCCATTTTGTTCTAGTCTCCCCAATCCTGTCCAAGTAGGGTAAAGTGGAAACTATCCACAGCAGTAGTTTTACATGTTAAAAATGGTCAGTTTGGAGCATGTATGAAATTAATCAGTCACTTGACTACTTGGTGGGAAAACACAAAGAAAATGTTTATCTATTGATATTTATTGTGGAATGATTATATTCATTGCTTTTAGACAGTTATTTCTAGATTTAAAACTATAGCACATGGATTCTTTAGTTACTGTAAACTACTCTCAGAAAATGGAGATCCCTGGCAAGACACTATTTGTCACACGAAATACAGTGTAGGGTAAAAGACTTCTAAGGAGCCCTAGGATGGATCTATCAGATGTTCCCTTGGATTCCAAAGTCCTAATTTAAAGTTCCTTCTGTGGATGTAGTACTCAGTTATAGGACAGAAAATGTTCTCTTTTAACATTTCCTGGAAATAGAGGAAGTGGGAGGTAGAGAGAAGTCCAGAGGCAGAACTATTAGAAAGAAAGAAATTTTGCTAATCAGCTCTGTCCCTCAGAAGAATTCTTGAACATCTTTCCAGGGGAAGGATCATATCATTTTCTAAAATGGAATTTTTAAAACAAATCTGAAAATAGTTGTAAGAAAATTGCCCATTACAAAATACGTCTTGTCGAGACAAGTGTTTACATACCTAATATCAATAGGTCTTTTTATGATCAAGTATCTTTACCTACAAACTGATGCCAATTCCTTTTCTATTAATTTTGATTTTTTAAATATGATGCTCTTTATTATGAACATGTCAACTCTGAGAGATCTGGAATCACTGTAGGAGATCAGTCTCTCCCTCTCTCTCTCTCTCTCTCTCTCTCTCTCACCTATCTTATCAATCATCTATGTATCAATCATCAATCCATCTATATAAACTTTTTTTAACTTTGAGAATATACTAATAGACCCAGGACTTATGCTGAAAATTTAATTTTATTAATCATTTTAGCATTTGTAAAGATTTCCCAATGGCTTCTTTATTAACAATAAATTTGATAATACTTTTAAATATATGAGGAGTTCTCAAGAAAGTTCACACTTGTGGAAAAGAATTTTGGTAGAACAACAACTGTAATGATGCTAGATTTCTTAATAAAATTTTCAGAATATTCAATGTAATCAAAATAATAATTTCTTTCAAATTCAAGGCACAGTTTTATTTATCTTGGCAATATAAAGTTTGAATAAATCACAATATTTTATTTTTTAAATTTTGTTACTGAAAATAAAGAAAACATGAAAATAATACAAATTTTACCTGATTCTCAATTGTTTGTAACCTACCAATATTACTTTTTTCCTTCAAAAAAAATCATGTTCTAATTCAAAACCATTGCCAAGTTTAATTTTCACATTGGGTTTGAATGTCAAAATGAACTTACCTTTAAATTAGGCTATTTTTCAATCTGAGGCTCTTTCTCTCCTACATGAATGGCCATGATTGCAAATTCATTTGATGCAAAAAAAAAATCTATTCCGTAGGAAAAAGAAATTGGAAACAACCAGGGCATTTGGTAACAAAGTATTGTTATATTGTGTTTAAAAAGAAGGACTACTCAATACCTTGGAGGAAATTGCTCAATGGACAATCTGCCTCCACAGGGAGTGAAAACACAATCCATAAACTGGAAGAAAAATCCGCAATTTTGGAAAATGTGAGAGAAATAACATTACTTGGAAGAAACTTTATTTAATAAAAGTTAACCTCTTCCAATTTGTTGAGTTTTACTTTGTCAGGGAAAACCTTGTTTTAATTTCAACAGAGCTCTCCATCTTAAAGTATAAATTATTTAGCTAGATAAGCTGATGAAAAAGTTGTTTTGCCAAATATCGGGGATTGAATCATATACTCCATAAAGACATGTTCAAATCCTAACCCCCAGTCCTGTGGGTATGAATCAATTTTTGAAATTATTATTAGTTAAAGTGTAGACTCATTTGTGAATAGAATCTTCAAAAATCCTATTTATATAAGGCCAAATTGAAGTAGGGTGGGTCTTGATCCATATGGCTGAGGTCTTTATAGACAAAGGACATTAGACATTGAACTATAAGCCAGAAGTTGGAGAAGGTAGAGAGAGAGATTGCCGTGTAATAGAGGACTAGTGGAATGCTCACACTCAGGAAGAAAGCAAACTCTGCTCATACCATGAAGTTGGCCTTTTAGACTCTAAAACTGTGAGACAATAAATTATTATTGCTTAAGCCAAACCAGTGTGTGGTATTTGTCATTGAAGCCCTGGCAAACTTAAGATACAATAGAAGATATGCAATTCTGATAAAAGAAAAGGTATAGCAATTTTGAGGTTGAATCATTAATTTTATATGTCAAATTGGCTAGGTTATAGTGTCCAGTTGTTTGGTCAAACACTGGCTTACTTGTTACTATGTAGGTATCAATATTTCATAGATGATATGCTAGAGATACAGCAGTAGCTTGGACAGAGTAATTCAGCTAGGTGATTTGGGGTGAATAAAGGAAATTGAAAAAGCATGCATTAAGCATCTATATGTTTCAAGCATTTTTATAGGCACCTTCTGTTTTTTATTATAGTAACAGACTAGTAGAATAGATGTTATATTCATTTAAAGTTGAGCAAATTCTGAATAAGTGGTGTTCTGTAGCTGAGGCCAAACATTGACTTGCAATATCTTTAGTGACATTGTTCAATCATGCCCACTTAGGAAATTCAGAGAACCTTTAAATTTATCCAAACTCATGTTTGGATGATCTATGCTCTTTTTACCTGTTCCAATGCAACTCTTGGGGCATGGGTCAGGGTGGTCACAAGACCAAAGAATGCACCTGGCAAGAAATCAGACATAAGCTTTATTTATTGGGACCTAGGGACAGGAGAGATTCTCTGGTGTGGCAAGCTATGTGTTGCAGGCTGAGTTTCCCTAAGGGAGAGGGAGCCAGGGCCTGGGATCTACTGGACCCCCACAGTCCACCCCACACAGCAGCTTGTGTTGCCCAAAGACACACACTGCATCCACTTTCTACAACAGTACAGCCCACACAGAACACTAAGAGTCCTCCACAAAAGCTAATAACACTATAAAGACAAGTTGCCAAAGCCAAGAGATGGAGTTAAACCAATTAGTCAGGGGATGAATAAGTCATATTGATAAATTATCACTAATTTATCAGTATGACTTATGTGCTCTTGTATATGACTTAAAGCATATGAAATATTATGGGAGTGTCAGAAATATATACAAAACATTGAACATTAATGAGTCTCATTACTAAGATGGAAAAGGTCTCATTCCAAACTTTTTTATGGGTCATTTTCTGCTGTGCGAGCAAGGTGTTCAATGCTGTTGAGTTTGCAGCAATGACAGTCCAAGGAAGGCCAGTAACACCCAAGAATGGTAAGTCTGTGTCACTGTAAAGGTATTGATAAGGGCACTACAGGCAAAAAGAAAGAATTTATGGGGAACAATGAGGACCAGATTGAGTCCACATAGATACACATAGGGCCACAGCTATTTGCTGTCCTGATTGGTTGCCTTTCTACCTTTACCTGTCAACCTTTAGGGAACCAGTGAGGAAGTCTTTCTGTTTGGAGTTATTCAGGACTTCTTTTGAGCCTGGGACTTTCAAACTAGACCTCATGACCAGGGTCTTTGGTGGGCCTTATTCTGACCAGCCACCTTCCCTGTTTTCTATACTAACCTGCCTCAACTCCCCCCTCAGAGACTTTACACTCTTATTTTGAAGGGAGAGTTGAAGGGAGAAGGTCATTCTTCTGTAGCTGCTTCCTGCTAGTCAGGGGCAGTAGTCCCTATCTGATAGCATGTGAAACTCTATGATAATGTGCAAAGCCACAGTAAGATGTGAAGTTCCATAATACGTTGAGTTAATGAGGATGTGTCAGAAATTTGAGCTATGAGGAAGTAATGAATTTGGATCTAAAGGGTTGCCTGTCATTTAACTTTGCAGGTCCCCAAAAAACCTTAAATATCAATATAAGGAACTTGGCTTTATAATACACATAATGGAAGCCATCAAAGATTTTGACAAGAAAAGTAACCAAATGAAAATGATTTTTTAGATCTATGAATTTCCTCAGTTTGTTCTAGGAAGAACACATTCTCTAATATAGCATCATTTCTAAAAATTGTTTAGCTGAAACACATTCTATTACAGTTATTTTAATTTATAAATAAATTCAAGTTAAATAAAAATATGAAATATAATTTAATTTAGAATTAAAATGTAAGATGTTTCCATAACAATTATAGTTACCAATCACATTTCTGTATAATTATTTTCTTGTAAAACTAAATTCTGACATTTCTCTTGAATGATGAATGTAAAATCTTTCTTATAATGAACAGTTATCAGGTCTAAAGGGGGACATTGGAAGAATGTCCAGCAATAATATTTATAAAAAATTCAAAGATTTATGTCACAATGTATTAGAAACATTTTACAGCAAAAGTTTTGAGATGAAAGAAAGGAAACTTTAAATGTGATAAAATAGATAAATGGAATAGGTTGTTCCAGAGGGAGGTGGTGGTTACACTGTGAATAGTAAAGACCTGAAGCAACCTCTTGAGCAGAGCCCTGAAGGCATTTCAGGTAAAGGAAGAGCCAGTGTAAATGATTTAGACAAAATTGTACTTGGACTGTTCAAGGAACCTAAAGAAACAGGTGCAATATAGTGCACACCAAGAGAGTGATAGCCGATAAGGGAGGTGGCAGGGGGCGGCCAGAACACGTAGGGTCTTGAAATTCATTATACAGATTTTGGCATTTACTCTGAGAGATAAAGGAGGTCACTAAAGAATTTTATATGAATAACATTATTTCATTTACATTTTGAAAGGATTGTTGTGGGGACAGGGTTCAGAGAAAGGGTGGAGACAGGGATACCAGTGACTAAACTGGTACTAATTGCACTAATCCAGGCAAGTGTCAATGATGGCTCTGAGTTTGCTTTTAATAACAGGACTTCTGAGAGTAGTAAAACTCTGGATATATTTTGTATCTCAAGGCAACCAAATTTACTGATGGATTGGATGTGGTATATGAAAAAAAAAGTAGATGAAATATTTTTCATTTGTTCCAACTGAGATGTGATAAATCAGGAAAGAGGATATTGGGACCACTAAGAAATCAAGAGGTTAGTTTTATGCATGTTAATTTTGAGGTGAACTTTAGATAGCCAAGTATAGATGTTGACTAGCTAGTTAAATTTGAGAGTCTGTAATTCAGAGGAGGAGTCAGATTAGAGGTATAAAATGGGGAATCCTGAGCATATAAATAATATTTACAACTACAAGATTGGGTGGGACCACCTGGGAGTAAGTATAGATAAAGAAGGAAAGGAGTTTGAAGCCAAAGCCCTGGGGATTTCGAATAATTAGAGGGTAAATAAGTAAAAACCAGCAAAAGAAATAGCAACAACTGAGGTCAGAGAAGAATCAAGAGAGGAAAGCAAGTGAAGAAAGACTATATGATGGCGTCAGTGATGCATTGTCTTGAGAACAAATCCATTGAATTTAGTAACAGTAGGTCGCCGTTGATCTTGACAATAGCTGATGGTCAAGAAGGTTTAATTATATTGTTTTAAAAATTGAATAAAAGGGAATAAGTGAAGGCAAAATTTTCTAGGAGTATTATTGTTGAAAAGGGTGCAAAGAAATAGGGCATTAACAGGAGCACACTGTGGGAACAAATACGTATGTTTAATATGACATATATTATAGCAGGTTTCTATTCTGATTGAAATAATGATCCAGCAGAGAGGTAAAATTGAAAATGTAATAGAGAGAGACGGGAGAATTCAGTAGACAAGAGGGGATTGAACGTATTGCATAGAAATTCAGATGCTTTGCACATAATAACAGACATGTAGATAGATTGTTAGATGTCATCTTAGCAGCGTGTGTGAGTTCTTTTTGATTATTCATATTTGGCCTTATACTTTTTCTCTATTGGCCTTAAAGAAAATATTGAAATACAAACTAATTGATCATTGTGAAAAATGTCTTGATTTATAGAATAATGAATGGCTTTTAGGTCCTAGTAGTCTCAAGCCAGTGCTTTTAAAAAATAATATTAAATAATTAATATGTGCAGTTTTACAGAAGGGATTGCAAATTATAGGCATTATTTTAATGAATCTTTTTTGATTTGTATTCAATTATTACAAGTGATGTTATTTTCTAATCTCTTACTAATTTCTAAATGGATCATGCTAACTTCTCTATAAATATTAGCTCTTATGGGGCAAATAAATTGGGAAATGTGATTTCCTGGTTGGCATCACTTCATGACACTTTAGAGTTCAGGCATCCCTTGCTAATATACAAACCAATTATTCCAAAATTTAACTGTAGAAAGAGCATTTTACTGGGCATAAAAAAATGGGAAGAGCCAACATTATTCTGGAAAAGTATTCCTCCTAAAGATGCATTCTCATGGAGATATTCACATAATGTCCATTACTAAGAGCATTGATTTAATTTTCAAGTGCAGTCACTTCAATGAGGCAGAAATACCTCCAAAGACTGGTTTTATTTTCTAATAAAAATGTGTAATCTTTAGCCATGTTGTAATGCATTAATATGGCCATAGATATTGCCCAAATCTAAATATACTGGCTTTTGGGAAAAAATAAAAATCAACAGAACACTTGAAATTTACGTAACAGTGGCAGAATTCAGAGTACAGTGCAAAAAAAAAAATACCTTAGCTAGACAAATAAGACCTAGTGTTCTAGTTACAACTCTATCCTTTGACATAGAGTCAATTCTCAAATGTTTTTTAACCAATCAGACAAAGCTTTCTCCTCAGAGAAGAATAAAGGAAAAAAAACCAGAAAAGATAATCTCACCAAGCAATATATTTTATTACATATTTGAAAAATTAGTGTTATAATTTAATGATTTTATTACCTTTGAGTGTTTGGATATTTGATAATATTCCTTATCTTCTGACAATCTACTGTTATCTAGGAAAACTGATAAATTGTTTCTAAAATGAGATATATTCAGAATTATTGTAGTTTGGAAGAAAAATCATAGACTGTTTGAATAGCAGAAACCTTAGCATCCAAATATCGAAATTAGAGAAGCATGATTATTTATATTTCTATAGTTTGTTAAAAAGCAAGAGAATATTATCCTACAAGTTCTTAAAATATTATTCAAGATAATAAAATAATTCCAAAGGAAACTTTTGATTTATTTTCTAAATAAGGAGCAGGGAATGATCATGCACATGTATTTCATTAATACTCCCATGTCTTAAGAGCATGATACTAAGTAGGAAGAGCATATAAGGAAAACTATGACAGAAACGGCAATGAGTAAACTTATTTTTTTACAGTTTTATTCTAAACTTGTTCAGTTTACTGTAGGATACCTGTTAACACTGAAAACTTTTCTGTTCTTTATATTAATACTTATAAGTGAAACTTTACTTTCATTTACCTGGAATGATCATTATTTGAGATTCACAGTTTCCTCCATGTTTGAAGAAAAAATGAAAATGGAAAAGAGTCTCTTGCTCTGCAGAAATCACAGAGTAAATTACAGTAGCTTTTTAGAAATTAGTAAAAAAAATAATGGTGAGTTATTCAGATAAACTCACCTCATAGATTTTGTTTAGTTTTTGGCATATTGAGAATGTCCCCATCTCTTCTGTGATAAAGAGCCAAAAAATAAGGGACCAAAATAATAACAAGCAACAAATCATTCCAGGGAAATATTTTGTTTAGACAGATTCTTGGCTATCCAAAAATATCCAAGAGTGGTTGAGATGTGAATGTTTATATTGTATATATTCCTACAGTTTTTGTTTTTTAAAGAAACATCTAAATAAATAATGACAATTAAACACAATACATGATCATGGTGGGACCTGGAAAATGAGAAGAAAAGGCTCAAAGAGACATTATTGGGACATAAAAAATTGGAAAATAGACTGCAAGATTTATATCAATGTTAAATAGATTGAACTTGTTAACTGTATGTCAGGTGGTTGTACAAGTGAATATCCTTGCTCTTAGGAAATATTCATGGCAGTATTATGTGTTCAAGAAGGATGATGTATAAAACATATATTTAAATGTCCAGAAAATGAGTAAATAGAAAAAGGGAAAGGCATAGGGAGAGAGAAAGAGAGAGATGAATAGAGAAAATGATAAGGCCAATGAAGCAAAAAAAGTTAAAACTGGTGGAGATCTGGGTATCTGAGGGTAGGAGGTGCTGGTATGCTGAGTTCTCTGTATGGAGTATGATGATTTTTGTTATGTGCCCTGTAAGTGTGAACATATTTCAAAATGAAGTGTTAAAAAAAATTAGAGGGCATACAGAAGACAAGGTTGTTAAAGGAATTAATTTTTCCACTGCTTATTTTCCGTTAAAAAACTTAAAAACCATTGAAAAGAAAAGAAAATGTGCTCCAGGGAGAGCACATGGGACAACCGGCTTCTGGGATATACTAGTACATTTCCTTTAAAGCAGAATCTAACAGCAGGTATAGAAGAAAGGACACTGATATAAGAACATCAACATTTACATGATGCTTCCTTTCTATTTTGACTTCCTACCCATGGAGAATTTGAAGTAGAAATGTTTCCTTCTGTCTTCCAATACCTATGTGTAAGTGAAGCAAAGCCTAATTTGTATTAGTATTTTTTTCATTATTCTGATCAATTTAATTTGAGAATTATACACACACACACACACATATTCGACTACAGGCACTTTTATAGGGTGGAATATTGAAAATTATGAGAAAGACAAAGTTCAGGAAACAGTGTGGATTTAACCAAATTAATTTTCATCATTTTGCACTTAAACTGCTTTTATTTTTAGCTCTTATACCATATTTACCAGCAACCAGATGTTGTATGACACCTTTGTTAAAGGAAATATTAGGCCTTAGCAAACTAATCAGGATTTTTTGATGTCAAAATGTAACTCTTCCTGACTCTTTTCCATTTCCATACTACCAAATTGTTTCTTCTTCTGTTTTTAATCATCTGAACAAATGAGGTTGTGAGGATGTAGGCCTATGAGCTACAAAACAAAAACTGACTGTGAGAACATTTGATAATAATATAGGAGTACCCAGGTAACTATTTGAAAATCTTCTTGTCAGATTTTCCACATATTCTGTCACTAGTCTTCCCTTTAGCATTAGTTTAGTTGCTGGGTTTATAATTTATCCTAAGCCTAAGATATTTTACTGTATGTCTTTTTTTTATAATGCATGTCTTACTTATTGATTTCCTTATATGAAATATTGCTGGAAAGTAAGGGGATGAAAGACTTTGTAGTGAGTGTAATCAAGTAGATGGAAAAATATTGAGGTCATCAGGAGGAATATAGCATGCTGTTGTGATCAATTTCTGTGCATGTCTGGACAGATCAAAGTGAAGAACAGTGTCCTCCCAAGATGACTTGGATGTGACAGTTCTGCTAGGAGTCAGACAGGTGAAACTAATTACAGTAGGTGATGTAATTAGGAAACAAAATGATTACTTTAAATATAACCTCAATGGCAAATTTTGTTTCTTTTTTGTTGTTGTTTGCTTAATAAAATACACATTAACAAGATTGAGCTCTTTGAGTCTGATTAGCATGTTTCACTCATTCTTTTACTCCTTGGAGCTTGATAAATTATCTAGCACATATTGGATACTGACTAAATGTTTTTGGTATCTAATGGACTGATACTTCATCAGAAACTGTGTATCAGGTCCAGTGAAATTTTTTTTATAACCAGTTGGAGGGAAATAACGCATTTCAATATGAAAGGTCTGTGTCTCCTATTTTTTAAATATAATTTTCATTTTATTTTTTCTACAGGCTACTTTTTCTTCAGTCTTTAAGAACTCAGCTCCTTCTCACAGGCTTTGGTTGGGTCATAGGCAGTGCCCACTCATGGGTCTAAACTGGGTGTTGATATTTGGTCCTGTGGGGATTCCCGGGAAATGTTTCCTGACTGCCGTGCTGTGAATGGCACAACTCACATAGTAACAGTTACTTACAGTTTACACATCAAGAGCACTCACTTCTGGTGAGTGCTGGTGCTCTAGCCTCTGCTATGCTTTGAATGAGGAACTTCTTGATGACCTTGTCCTTGAACACATGGCAGCTGCTGTTTGAGTAGCAAATAGGCTGCATGTAGCCACAGCCCTTCTTATAGACATTTGTTCCTTCTTTGCTTTATTATCTTGGAAGCAAGGACTTGAGAGAGCTGTGGCATCTATTTT
This sequence comes from Dasypus novemcinctus, assembly GCF_030445035.2. NCBI lineage: Eukaryota > Metazoa > Chordata > Mammalia > Cingulata > Dasypodidae > Dasypus > Dasypus novemcinctus. The sequence continues at coordinate 28,773,806 of NC_080689.1, read as the reverse complement.
TTATTTAATTATAATTTTAGCCAGAATTAAGTGAATGGGGGCTAGCTATCATAGACATGTGCATTTTATAATTTGAAAAGTATAATACATTCTGTGTACTAGAAGTAAAATATCAGGAAATGAACTAGTATGAAATTGAAAGTCCACGCAAGAAATTTTGCATTCTATTTGCATGAAGTTAGAATGGATTCCAATAACAATAATTCAAAAAGTAGAGATTAATGTTCATTGCCTTTCAATTTCAGAAGTAAAATTTTCATTCAAACCTTTCATCATGGCTATTATTGACGAGGGGATCAGAAGTGGGGTGAATATATCTTTCCTAAATTTCAGAATGAGAGACATGTACTGATTATTGGCAAACCTCTCCACTTTCCTGCTCTTGAGTACCACCAAATATAAACTCTCATTTTAAAGGCTGTAAATCTCCCATGAACACAGAGTCACCTCATACAGATTTTGAACTGAAAGTAGAAATGAGTATGAACCCATAGTCAGAAATGCATTTTCTTGTTCGCCCTGGGACTTTCTGCCTTATTCATTTATAATCTTCAAGTTGTAGAGAATTCTGTGTTATACCCAAAACACTAATTAATTAATTTAAAATATTGATTCTTCTTTACATGTCCACCAATAAAAGACAGATGTTTATCTGTGAAGAATTTCTAGATTTTGCCACTTATTATGAAATCTCTGGATATTTACTCATTTCTTTGATGCTTTTACCAAATCAAGAAATCTTGCATTAAATTAATAATGCTTCCATTTTCTCATCTGATATAGCAAGAAATCAAAGGATGGACTATTTCAGAAAGTTATTTTAGGAAAAGTTTTTAAAAAATCCATGAAAGAATGAATCTTGCTTTAGAGTATGCTACTTTACATTTCCATACCTAGTAAATAATATAAAAGAGATAGGTTTTAAATGAACTTATATGCAAAAATGAGAGAAAATGTATTTATTCTGAGCAGAAAATTAGAGCTTAATCAATATTTAAAGAAAAGCAAATGCAATGGATTGTTAATCACTGCCTGCATACCAACTCTCATCTCTTCACTGACTTCATGGAATCTAAGGTATCACAATTTTTCTCTGATTCTTCCCAAGCAGCTGAATGCAAAAAAGGGCTGCTATGAACCTGGCTGTGAATTAAATGAACTACAAAGTAAATGCATTGTTCTCTATTTTATATCTTGTTTATTTTGTTAAGCTTGTATTTGAGGAATTTATATTTAAATTTGTTAGGGACAACCTCAATTCTTAATTTTGAATTCTCTCAAATACCATATATATACATATATATATATTTTCTAAGTGTACATTTTAAATCTTAGTGTAGAAAAATGCAAACTAACTCCCTAGGGCAAACATCTACCTTCATAGACAGTAGATATATATTTTAAATAAGCCTTCTGCCAGTTACTGAAATGTTTACCAAACACAGAGATTCTAAATCTTAATTTTGTTTATAGCATATGTTTTAGTTTCAAGATGATGATTTCTCCCTGTGTGTGCATTCTGGGACTGACTGCTAGGTATTCTTGATCATTGGATTTCTGTCACATGGCAATGCCTGTGGCAGCCTCTCCTAACTTCTCCTTTCTCTTCTGAGTTTCACAGACTTCCAGCTTCTGACTGTTCCCTATGGCTTTCTCTGTTTCTGTGACCTTTCCTAAAAGGACTTCAGTGATAGAATTAGGACCCATCCTGATTCAGCTGTGCCACACCTTCTCTGAAGTAATCTTATCAAAAGGTTGCCTTTCCAATGGTTTGCACCTTGTGGAATGGAATAAGTTAATGAGCATGTTTTCTTGGGATATACATAGATCCAAGCCACTACATTCAGACATCTGGGCCCCCAAAAGACATGTCCTTTCCCAATATGAAACACATTTATTCTATGACAACATCTCAAAACCCTCAAATCATTTCAGAAACAATGCTAAGTAGAAAGACTCATCAAAATCAATTATAGGTGTCATCTTTTTTTAGGCTCAATTCCCCTCTGTCTGTGGACTTTTAAACCTAAAAAACAAGTAATCTGCTTTCAATATGCTATGGAGGGACAGGCATAGTATATACATTCATATGCCAGAAGAGAAAAATTAGAAGGGAATCAGGGATTATGGGTCTCAAACAATTCCACAATCCAGCACAGCTAACTCCATTAGATTTCAAGATCATAGAGTCATCTGTGGATTGATGTCTTGTCCTAGGAGCTTGACGAAGCAGCAGTCCCACCCTTCCAAGTATTTGTGCAGCAGCCATGCACTGAACCCTGGGGTGAATACCTCTCCAAGCATTGGGGAGGCAGCCAGGCTCTCCGCAATTTCTGAGGCACAGATCCCACACCATCTTCAAGCACTGGGGTGTCAGCACTCTCCCTGAACAAGGGGATGTATAGCTACCCTGTCCAAGCCTTGGGGCAGATTAACTGCCCTTCCAAATGCAGAAGTGAACCTGCTCTTTCCACAAAAACATATAGGCCAGCTCTCTTGACCTGAGATCTCTTTGATCCAGATCTTGCCTTCCATGGTTCCTCCAAGGAAGACATTCTTCCTTCCATTCATTCCTTCTCTGTTCCTTTCAGTCCAGGCTGGCAGTGGTTTTGCTCATACAAATTTCACAAAAATCTCATTGGCTTTGCATGTAATTCACAGGGTCCCAAACCATCAGACAATAGACTTTTCCAAAAGACACTTCCTGCAAAACTGCATTTCCAATCCTCACTTCCACTGAAATGACTGAATGGATCCAAGTTCAGTTAAGTCCTCACATGACCCTATTCTCTGGGGAGTCTCTTTCTGGAAGCTCAGGGAGGCCTTTAGTAGAGCCTTTTTTGGCCCTAGTCTCAGAGCATACTATCTGGATGACCTGGGAAATTTCCAAACAGTCAATTTCTGGTTTCTTTATGCTTAAGAATTCATTTCTCAGCTTTTGCTTTTCCACTCTCATTTTACTATAAGCCACAAGGAGAAATCAGGTTGCACTTTCCTCACTTCGCTTGGAAATCTTCTCAGCTAAATATTGAAGTTCATTGCTTTCAAATTCTGCCCTTGATCTAATATCAGAACTCAATTTGACCAAGTTCTCTGCCACTTTATAATAAGGATCTCTTTTCTTTCTATTTCTAATACCACATTCATCATTTCCTTGTAAGGCATTGCTGGAAGTACTATCAGCATCCATATTTCAATAGTCTCTACAAAGCAATCTAGGCTTTTTTTGTGAAGCACCTCATAATTCTTCCATTCTCTACCCATTACCCAATTCCAAAACCATTTAGACATATTTTGGTATTTGCAATAGCAGCACACACCACTCTCCTGCTACCAAAAACTCTTTTAGTTCCCTTGTTGCTAAAGCAAATACCATGCAACTGTGGCTTAAAAAAATGGGAGTTTATTGGCTCACAGCTTTGAGGCTAGAAGTCCAAAATCAAGACATCATCAAGATGATAGTTTTTCCAGAAGACCGTGGCGTTCTTGGACTAGCTGCTGGTGATCCTTGGCCCTTGGCTTTTCTGTCACATGCCCAAGCGCATGGCAGTCTCGCTGATTTCTCCCTTCTCTTCCAGGTTCTATTCAGATCAGCTTCTGGCTGTTCCCTCTGACTTTTTCTCTTTGTGACCTTACTTACAAGATATTTAGTAATAGGATTAAGACCCATTCTGATTCAGGGGGACTATGCTTTCTCTGAAATAACTTCATCAAGAGGTATGACTTGCCAGGGTTCACACCCACAGGAATGGATTACATTTAAGAACATGTTTTTCTGGGGTACATTTAGCTCCAAGCCACCAAAACATGACTATAGATAAACCTGAATACAAATACATTCGCAGGCAGGAAGTTCATTCTTTATTCAGTTACAATATACATGAATTTTAGTTATGGATTTACTTAAACAACACCAGTCCCCAGCAACACAGTATACTTTTCAATTATCAGAGTATATTAACTATAGTTGCATAAAGTGCAAACTTCACCACTATTTCTGAGTCCACAAACACATAAATAACAAATGTACATCATGATCAGTAATTAAACACATCACTTCTTTCAAAGTCTATGATTAGTCTCTTTGTGTTTTTCAGTTTTTATAGATAGCAAACCATGTAGTTGTGTTGTCTCTATGTCTCCCAATGATAAACCCACATGGTATCTTTTTTTTTTTTGAGGTATCAGAAATTGAACCCAGGACCTTGCATATGGGAAGCAAGCACTCAACCACTGAGCTACATCCACTCCCCAATGAGAGTTGGTTTTTCACTTGTTTGTTTTGTTTTTAGGAGGTACTGGGAATTGAATCCAGGACCTTGTACATGGAAAATAGGCACTCAAACACTTGAGCTACATCTGCTCCCTAATATCTTATAAAACTTAATAACTGAGCTATTTAACCATCTAAGATGAAAGCACAGCAAAAAAATTGAAAAGTGATAATGCTGGAAATAAAGAATTGAACACAAATGGGATTATGAGGAAATAGCTGACCATAGAAATGTTGGCACTGATATTGTTTGAGAAATTGTAGATATGCACACAGTAAAAAATTAGCAAAGTTTCATTTGAGGAAAATTGTTGTGATGAAAAGGATGAAGATGTCTCAGAGGAAGTGATGACAGCAAAATACTCCACATGAAAGGAACTCTTGTAGAAATTTCACAACATTGAAAACCAAAAGCAAAAATGTTCAAGCTGATTCAAATTTAGAAAGGGGTAAGAAAATTCTGTAAAACATAGAAAAGGATCTTGCTTCCTATTAAGTTATATGACAAGAAGAACAAAGCAATAATGTTCTAACTACTCTTGGTAAGTCCTTATGAAGAAAGAAAATATTTTATTTCTCATTAATTCTAATATTTTAAATTGCCATGTGCTAAATACATATTGGTTTCACCATTTTCATTATATTATATATATACACACATATATTCATACATGTAAACTTGAGAGTAAAAGAGTTTTGAATGTTTTGACTAAATTTTTAAAGGTTATGGAACAGTCATAATTTTCCTATAATTATTAGGATAATTTTTCACATCTTCAGGTTACAAGAGTTATTTATACAGTTCTGCCTATAATGTTAAGTGAAGATGGCATATATATAATGAGATTGGGGTTTTAACATTCAGTTTGAAATAGATATGGGCATCTTCATCTGAGAGGCTTCTCTCCTTTGAGACCGTAAGTAGTCAGAAATAAAAAGGAAAAGTTTGATGAAGAGAGTTTCTTTTTATCCCTTCCCTCAACTGTACCTCAATGGTAAGGAAAACTTTACCGTTCTGATCCTACTCTGAATTCTGAGTAAGAAAGACATGTACAATAACAAAAGGAAAGTGCTTCTCATTCACATATTTGATTGAGGAAAAATCCTCTGTGCCATCAGGTGACTTAATAAGATTAAAATTAAAGGTTTCTATATACCTCTTTCTGTTAGCATAGCAGTTGCCGTCAATGGTCATTTTCAACAGCCAGAGAACAATGTGTCTCCAGTTCTTTTGCTAATGAATCATCTAACAAAATAAGAGATTTTCCAGCCCTAATAATATTAGATCTACAGCGAGTTTCAAATCACAAACTCATACAACTCAGAAAAAAAAGAAAAGAAAAAAAAGAAAAAAAGAAAAAACGAATGGTATACAAGATAAATGGATCTCAAAATCATTATTGTTAGTGAAAGAAATCAAACACAAAACATGGAAGAGTATACATTGAAGGAGTTCATCTACAAAAACTCTAGAAAATGAAAAGTAATCTATAGTGATAAAAATAGGATAAGTTATTGTTTAGGGCAGGGAGGTGGGGGGATAAATGGACTGAAAACAGACACAAGGAAACTTAAGTAGATAGAAAAGCTTTTTATTTAATGTGGTGGTGGTTTCTCAGGCATATAATCTGTCAAAAGTCACCAATGTGTACCCTTTCAATAGGTGCAGGTTATCAGATATAAATTATGTATCAATGTTATTAAAATTATAGAGATTTAAGATTTCACAAGATTAAACTACAGTGTGGCAAACCCTAGAGAAGCCAAGATGTACTCTTGGGATTTTTCCATGTATTCTGCAAAGATTTTTTAGTTATGTGTTCTCAAAACACTGCAAACTTAATAAAAAGACTAATTTAACTAATTCAAGCATTTTTCACAGAAAACAAATCCTTTACTATGTATTGCCATATGTTGTTAGAGTCCATGTTTCATTTGTGTGTATAATTTTTTGATGCTATGTTATATTAAGTGTTGTGGTATGATGAGCAAAGAACAGGGTACATTCTATATATAAATTATATATTACTTTTAAGTGAATATTAATCAATGTCAACCAACAAAAGTTTTGTAGGAGCTCAGAGAAGGGAAAAGTAACTCATTAAATCTCCACAAGGCTGGTATATTAGTTAGCCAAAGGGGTGATGATGCAAAATACCAGAAATTGGTTGGTTTTTATAAAGGGTATTTATTTGGGATGGAGGTTTACACTTACCAGGCCATAAAGCATAAGTTACTTCCCTTGCCAAAGTCTTTTGCCATATGTTGGAGCAAGATGGCTGCCAACTGCAAGGGTTCAGGTTTCCTGGGTTCCTCTCTTCCCAGGGTTAATTTCTCTGCAAGCTCTGCTCTGTTTTTTCCATAAGGTCAGCTGTAGACTCTGAGGCTCTCTAGGCTTTGCCTTTCTCCACAATGCCAGCTGGAGACTATCAGGTGAACTGCTCTGTCTCTCCCTGGGACTTCTGCCCTGTCTAATGAGTCATCTCTATTTCTCTGTGTTCTCCTATGTGTTCACTTCCTGGGCTCCAGCTCAAAAATTCCCACTTTCTCTTCTGCCATGTCATTTTCTCTGTGAGTCCCCGCCCCCTTGGTGGGAACTACTGTTGTGGCCAAAACAATGCCTTAATCATTATTTAATCAAGTAAAAGTAAAACCTCTGAATCCAACACACTCTAATATGCCCAGAGGAAAAGACCTATTTACAAACATAATCCAATATTTCTTTTTGGAATTCATCAATAATATCAAACTGCTACAGCTGGTTTGCTGTTAACACTCAACTCAAAAGTGTCTGCCATGCTCATACATTGGGGGAGCAAATAATTTTGAAAGTTTTTAATTGTATTTTTTGGTTCTGTAGTTTTTTGTGTAGATGTTTAAGAATTATAAATACATGGCACCTACTCATAGTTTATATCTGGATAGGTTAAATACTGTTACAATTGAAATACTTAAAAGTCATTTTTTTCCTTTACAAGGAAGTTTTTGATTTGTCAAGCCAGAAAAACATTTAAAAAGATCACTTTGAAAATGCTGATAATTTATTACAGTTTTAACTCTACATTTGGTAACATGGTTTCAGTCACAGACAGCACATCTTTAAAATGCAATTTAAAGGTATTATTTTTTTGAAGCCATAATATTCCCTCTAGTTGTTCATTGTAAAAATCCAAAATTTTAGTGATATTATAAACTAAGCAAGGCTTATTTGTTTTCCTTGATAAATAACTATGCCTTCAGATACTAAGAAAACTCAGTTCTGTTTGTAAGTAGCAACTTATCAAATGCATTAGAACATAAATAGTGTGCAAATGGGGATTACAAATTGCAAATGGTATATATGGCATCTTTTTAAACAACTAGTACTGCCAGTATACATGTTTTTTTTATTGGATTTTTAAAAAAGTATTTCTGTTAATTTCCCTATTGGTTATATCAAAAGCAGCTCTGTTCTCCTTAACCCCTGGGGCATTTAAAAAGAAAACTGAAGATTTGTAAAACGCCAGGTTAACCAATTTGTTATAACTACCACTAAGTCAGTATAACATTTCCTGGTGATTTCTCGTATCTCTCCATTTGCATAAACCTGAAAGATGCATTGCATGCTTCCAATGGAAGCAAGAAGACCATCTGGGGATTCTTCCAATCTTAAAATCAGAGGAAAACAACAAGAAGAATTCCCATTAGAGAAAACTGAATTGTTTAAAGGAGAAGAAACAGAAGAACTAAAAGTTTTGCCTACTCATGCTACCCTTTTATCCCTACCCAACAACCAACCAGATACTAGGCCTTGAAATCTTGAGCTTCTTCTGTTTCACAGGCAATACAGGGACACCATTCCTTTCTTTTAGAACCCTAAGTATCCAAAAGTGAATTCCTATAAATATGGACTTAGTGAAGGGCAGATTATTTTTTATGGAAAACCTATTAAAAGCTATTTAGGATAACTTGGGGATATTTAATATGTGTGTATCATGGCCAGTTGTTCTTACATATAAAAATGTGACTAAAATTAGGTTTTACATATCTCACAGAAAAATATCAGGGAAAGGGCTCATATGTTAGAATATAAACAAGCCACACTGGAACTTCATTTTATTACTAAACTGCTTGGAGAAAGTCTGTGAGCCAATCCCACTGAAGGCAAAATGGCTTAATGATTCAGGAGACCAGACTCAGATTTTCTTTTTCACAGATCCATGTGTTGAGTTCTGCAAGTTATTTCTTCTCTCTGAATCTTCCATACCTTTACATGAAGTGGTAGATTAGATCGGACATTTTCAAATCAAGGCTTTCATAGGTGTGCTTCACACATTCAAGGGAACAGGAAGGAGAATGACAAGCAAGTAGCTATCTCCCCACCCTCCACCCCCTCTCAACAGGAAAATATAATGTATGTATGTATTGGGTTTAGTGCAAAGTTTTTAAAAAGAGAAAAATGGACCTAGAGATAGGTTTTTAAGTGCTTATAATTACCAGAATGGATTATCTCTGTGGTGCTTTCTAACCTCTGTAATTAAATTCTCAAGAAAAGAAAGTGGCACTCAGAACTTAGAACCATTACTAATGGCACCAACATGTCACTAAAAGACAGACATCTTTAATATAATAAGCTCCTCACTTTCCAGGTTGTGAGGCATGCATTTGCTGATAAGTTTGCTATATGGAAGATGGAATGCATTTTTCCATAGGAACAGATTTTAAGGTAAAGTGGTTAGGCTAGCAGAGAAAAGAGAAACTAATTCAACTGCCAAAGTAAAAATGATCCATATTCAATAAAAGAAGTGTGAGAGAGGAAAAAAACTCACAAAAGCTGCAATTAAAATTCACAGGTAAAATTGAGTCTTTTAGTCTTCATTTTTGATGTTTGAAGACAATGACTTTAGAGATATTTCATCTATTTCAATGTCTTCTTTGGTTTCAGAAGTTATACAAAGAGACATTTTCTGGGAAATAGTTCTTAACTGATGTTGGCATAGTAACCATGAAATTCTCCCCCCCTACCTCACTCCCCCCCCCCCCCCAAAAGCCAGGTGATCCTTTAACTTTACTTGGAATGAGAGATTTGTTCAACACCCATTTGAAGCCTGATATTTCTTTACAAGCTAAAGCAAACCTAAATATATTGTGTTAAATTAGGGAAAAACATAGAAACCAATTTTTTTTTTTACCAGCTAAATATCCTACATTTGTTCAATATCTATATTTATCATCAGATGCTAATAACTCAGGAAGTAGCTATATTAAGACTCATTGAGTGCTTTCATTCACTAGAAAGGACTTCCAGAAAAACAAAGTTTAAGAAGAAAATCTAAATGTTTAGAGAATTTATTCAGTACAAATACAAATATCTAGTTTTTTTTGAATGCTGTTTATTTTACTTTTCTAAAGATGTCATATTCTAAAGTGGCTCCAGTACTCAAGGAAAAGTTTATTTCACTTGTGTTGGCATATAGTCACACTAAATATTGTAGTGGTAGAAGATGGTTTGGAACCTAATAAATGGGATAAACTTCAGAAGAGGTCATTCCAAACTCAGTTGTTTATATATTTTATATATAAATTTATATATTTTGGAAGCATATCAATGTACTTTTTGATTAACCAATAATAGAATGATTGGATATCTCACAAGCATTTTAGTTTCTATAAGCCTGATTGCAGGAAATGAAAATCCCAAATTATTATATTCCAAGATTATATTTATCCCAGAGAGTTATGTAATGATTCTGACTTGTTGGTATTCTACTACAGAATTAATATGACTCCAGCAATGGAAGGAACTGCATCATTGATGTGGAGACAGTGGCTGTGGGAGTAGCTAAAGGCAGGGAGAAGGAAGAAGAAATGTGATAAGTGGGAATTTTCGGGACTTTGGAGTTGTCCTGAATGATATTGCAGGGACATATGCAGGACATTATGTATACTGCCATAACCCACTGAATGGACTGAGAGAGAGTGTAAACTACAATGTAAGTTATAATCCATGTTGTGTATAATCCACGTAGTGTTCCAGAATGTATTCATCAAATGAAATGAATGTGCCACACTGATGAAAGAAATTGTTGATGTGGGAGAAGTGGAGATGGGGGTATATGGGAACCTCTTATATTTTTTAATGTAACATTTTGTGTGATCTATGTATCTTTAAAAAAAAAGATAATAAAATAAGTGAACATATAGAGGGTAAGCTGTAAATATTCTGAAATCTTGAATTTGTGAAGGAAATTTGTTAATCCATATTCATTCTCATCATTAAAATAATTGTACTTTGATATCTTTATTTTTAAGCATTAATACTGAACCTTTTTCTTTACCAATCACAAATACACAATACCCCTTTCCTCCCTCAGTATGTTCTTATTGTATCCTCGCAATGGCAAACAAAATTAACTTTCCCATTTCTCCCTTCCTCCTTTAATAGCACAAATTTCACTGAACAAGAAATTTAAAGGTTGTGTATATTCCCACAAGATTTTAAGTATTAGAAGGAATGTGGAGGTGATATATACTTTTCCAGGCAGAGGCTGCATTTTCTGTGAGCATGATACATCATATATAGTAATTCTATATCATTTGGGGGAGATAGGCATCATGAAAAAGCAAGCACTTGTGTTATGTGGTATATGAAAATTATGGCTTGATTAGAGCTCTTAAATGCCAGGAAACACTACAGTTTATTGGAAACATAAATTTCAGAAGAAAAAAAATGATTCCTCTTTCAGGAAAAGCAAAAATATGGGGACAATTATGAATTTTCTAAAAAATGTCAGCATGATCTTCCAAAATTACAGTGTACTGTTAGACCTTGCTCTTCCTTCTACGTTTTCTTTTTCCCTGCTGAAACCAAAGTCAGTAGATGGGAGAGAGAGATGTACTGCAGATTATAGGGTTCTTCAGCAGAAATTTGAATCTTATTTTCTTGGCTCATTATCTGTATCCCATATGTGTAAAGAATTGCATACCAAAAATTATTTTTAAAACTTTACTATAAAATAAAATTATATAATACTAATATGCTAAAAATATAAACTTTTTGTGACAAATTTTTCTATTCATTTTCTTGTTAATTTTTATTTCATAAAGTATACTATAGAATGTTTCTTAATTCTTAGTTCAGAATTTTCCCAATCATTGAAAAAGTCAATGGCTTCTAGAAATGTAAAGGTCAGGTAACAGTCTTGTATTTTTTCAGAAATAATCTAGATTGTCAATAGAGAAATTTGTAAGAATTTCAAGATTCTGTATCTGAACTCTTAATCCAGTCTCTTTATAAAATTTGTTCCAATTGCACTTATGCAGACTTTTAATTACATCCAAGTTAAAACATACCCCATTTCAGAAAAAATATTTAACTTGGATTGCACAATTTATAGAACATGAAAAAAGGTGGTTAAATTAAAAATGGGATTAAAAAATAAGAGACAAAAGTAACAGCTAGTTTATAAATGGGGATGTGACTGAAAAAGGTAGTCTAGGTATGTAAATGCCAATTGACAGAATCTATAGAATAATCTAGGAACTGAATAGCACAGTAAACCAAGAGGTGGATGAGAATTGTGGTTGATGATACAGATGCAAGAGTGTCCTTTGTGAGCTAGAGTGTTGGGAATGTGGAGAAGCATGGGAAAAACACAGCTGGAGTGACCTATGGACTGTGGTTAGTAGTAATAATATAATATTCTTTCATCTAAGCAAAAGATGTACTTTGTTGATAATGAGGCAGTGTGGGAAATGTGAGCCAAATGTACACTATGGATATGGTAACAATCAGATGATATTATCTGTAGCAAATGTTTCACCACAGTGTGGTTTGCTGATGGAATGGTGTTGTTTGGGAATTCTGCACATGTGCATGATTGTTTATAAGTTTACAACTTATGTCATAAAAAATATATTTAAAAAATAATAATAGGGTGGGTTGGGGGAAAAACACACCAAATATAAAGATACGATTAGTAGTAAGATTTTTACAATATTCTTTCATAATTTGTAACAAACATTTCATGACAATACGAGGTGTTGGTGGAGGGTTAATGTATTGGACCCCTGTATGATGTTTTGCATGTTTGCTTTGTAAGTGCACAACTTTTACTATCCACTTAATTGTTTATGTATGTTCATATATAAATAATATAAAGATAATAATAATAGGGTTGGTTCGGGGAAAATACTTTGTTTAGTAGTAATATTTTGAAAATGCTCTTTAATCACTAGTTAAAAAGGTTTAACAGCAATGCAAGTTATTGGTAGTAGGGTGAGTTATGAGAATCCTGTATGATGTTATATATGTTTGTTTTGCAAGTTCACAACTACTATTATACACTTATTGTTTATGTATGTTTATGTATGAGTGATATACTTCAATAAATTAATTTTTAAAAAATAATAAGAGACAAGAAAGAGTTGGGATATAATTGAAGAACCAGAAATATGATAGAAAATGTATTAGGAAGTAGCTAAGCTGAGGAGCTAAATAGCTGAAGTAGCTAATACAAAACAAAACTAACAAATTCAAACAATTATTCATGTAAGTGCATATATTCAGCTGCGTATCTAATTGCCTGCATTTCAATAATTTTGCCTTTTAAAGATTTTCCTTTAAATATAATATAATAAATTGCAAGACAAGGAGCTTCTGTGTGTAGATGCACCCATATAACTTCCAACCAGATCAAGATATAGGGCACTTCCAGCGTCTCAAAAGTTTTTCTCATTTCCTGTCTCTATAAATACACTTTAAGCCAAGTTAAGTGCCATTATTTTGCTGTAAATTAGTTTTGTCTTTTCTTGAACTTTAAATAGATAAAATCATATAGTATGCATTTATGCATGACCTTCTTCTTTCCCTCATCTTTTTTTCTGTGATATTTTAACCATGCTGTTGTCTGTAGCAGATATTTGTGATTATTTCTAAATTATATGCCATTGTATATGTACATCACAAATTATTTATACATGCATGCTACTGGGAATGGTCAGTTCATGTCTCTTGTTCCTGCAACACAGGTTATTCAAGCACATCCTCATAATCTCTTTTGCACCTTCTCATTTCCAAAAGAGATGCAACACTGGTGAGACCAAGAGTGGAAGATCCCCACATTCTATGTGGTAGGCTGATATGCTATCTCTTTGTTCTCTACATATCAAACATTGTTTGAATACGGACAACCCACTGAGCTCAGAATTCAAATATGAACCATTTCTTTCTCCCCTAATGGACTAGCATGAATCAAAGGCTGATAAATATGAATCACCTCTGATAGCTGTGGATAAAAAGAAAAGGAAGAGGAAAGGGATTCAAGGTTAGTCATTCTTTAGGCAGAAAGCACACATTTGCTTAGTAACATGCAAGAAGACAGGCACATGTTAATGGATATGATTCGAGAAGGATGGCACTAAGGGTGTTATTTGAACTGATTCATGTGAGGAAGTCACAGCAATTTCAGGTTCAAAGGTTCATTTTACACAATAGATATTTATACAACATTTGATATAAAAATGTCTATTTTTTTAACAGTTCAAGTAATTCTCCAAATTTAATACATGAAGCATACTCTATTTAATTAACTTATCATGGTTGATTTCTTCCTGCTACAGTACCTCCAGCCCTACCCTTTGGTAGGGACTTAGATGGAAACTCTTTCAATCTAATATATGGTTTGTATTTCAGCAAATAAAATTATATTATGTGCAAATCCAAGGTTTAATTTTTCAAATAGGTCATGTTTTCTTTTCTGCAGCAAATAAATGTGCTTCAATTATAAACATGTTTTACAAACCTTAAAAACATTAATAGTTCTTTGATTGCCAAAGTAGATACTACCCCAAATAGTGGGACCCCTGATGGCTCTGAAGACATCCAGACACTATAGTCAGGGCAGATAGCTCAGGAATTTGGTGCCTTATTAGTGAGCCCTACTTTGGAATTTATGCTCCCCACAGTGACAGAGTTGGACTCAGTTGTGATTTCCCTACACATGGCACTTCTGTCCTATAATTAGTGCTAGAATTGGTAGGTGTACATCCAAGAGATTTAAATCTTCTTCCTGTCCATGTGATAGCTGGCCCCTGAATCTCATTGGAGTTGAAACACCTACTCTCCAGTTCATTGTTCTCACCAAGGACAACTAACATGGAGGTGATGATGAACAACTGCTTTACCAAGGAACCAAGAAAGTCCACAACTGAAAGCAAGAGAGTCTCATCCGTTGGCCATATGGGAACACACCCTCCTCTCAATTAGAGGTGGAGTGGGCATCACCATCCCAGAATCCTCAGGACTGGGGAATGAATGTTGAACTAAAGTAGACTTACTAGTATTCTTCTATAGATTACTTACTGTGATTCTGGCAATGGAAGAAATTATATCATTGATGTGGAGGAAGTGGCCACTGAAGGTTCTGAGGGCAGAAAGGGAAAAACAGGTGTAATACAGGGGCATTTTTGAGACTTGGGAATTGTCCTGAATGACACTGCAATGACACATACAGGCTATTATAAATCTTGTCATAACTTACAGAAGTGGATGGAAAAGAAGGTAAACTACAATGTAAATTTTAACCCACACTTAGTGGCAATGCTCTAAAATGTGTTCCTCAACTGCAATAATGTACCTTACTAATGTAGGAAAATGAGGGAAGTGTGGGGAGCAGGGCATATGGGAACCCCCTATATTTTTAATGTGACATTCTTATAATCTTAAGTATCTTTAAGAAAAAAAATTAAATTAAATTAAACTAAAAAAACAAAAACTTAAGTTTATTTTATTATTTAAAGTTTTCTTTCCTGGGTACTTTTATATTTTTTAAATTGAGAGACTATTATTGATGAAACATATTGATTTTTATATTAAAACAAATATTTTCCAAATATAAGGTTCCACTTTGTCTTACGTTTTTTCTTATTTGTTGAATTATTTATTTTTTCTTTTGCATCATCCCCAAATTCAGGATATCTCTCTTAACATCATTATTGACTTTTTTAGATGAGTCAGCTGTTCACATGGACAATTAACTTTGCCATAAAATAACATCTTAAAATTAACAAGACATCTATAATTTTAATACTACCCACATAAGACAATTTTTAATATCCATAAATATTAGTTTAGCTGTCATCAGTGGTATTAAAATTAATTAATGAAAATATTTAATTAGTTCAATCGATAAGTATTTATTTCTCTACCTCACTTTTTATTCTGATGATATATCATTCAAGTGAAGAAAGGAATTTCATTTTTGAAAAAAATGTCATAAAATTATGGCTTTTAAAACAGCATAGTACTGGCACAAGGACAGACATACAGACCAATGGAGTTTAATTCAGAGCTCGGAAAATGGGGAAAGAATAGTCTCTTCAACAAATGGTGCTGAGAAAACTGGATCTCCATTTGCAAAAAAATAAAAAAATAAAAAATTATAAAAAGAGGAAACGTCTTCATGCCTTATACAAAAATCAACTCAAAATGGATCAAAGACCTAAATATAAAGCTAGAAATATCAAATTCTTAGAAGAAAACATAGGGAAGAATCTTCAGAACCTTGTGTTAGACAGTGGTTTCTTAGACTTTACATCCAAAGCATGAGCCACAAAAGAACAAATAGAAAAATGGGAGCTCATCAAAATTAAAACTCTTGCAAATCAAAGGACTTCATCGTGAAAGTAAAATGGCAAACTATACAATGCAAAAAAATATTTGGAAACCACATATCCAATAAATGTTTAATAACCAGAATTTAAAAAGAAATCCTTAAACTAAACAAGAAAAAACAACTTAATTAAAAAGTGGGCAAAAAACTTGAATAGACATGTCTCTAAAGAAGATATACAAATGGCCAGAAAGCACTTGAAAAGATGCTTATCATTAGTTGTCAAAAAATGCAAATCAAAACCACAATGAGAGACCACATATCACACCTATTACTAGGGCTGCTATTTAAAAAAAAAGAAATGAAAATAACAAATGTTGGAGTGGATGTGGAGAAATAGGGACACTCATTCATTGCTGGTAGCAATGTAAAATGGTACAGCTGCTGGGGAAAACAATATGATGGTTCCTAAGAAAGCTAAGCATAGAACTATCATATGACCTGACAATTCTACTAGATATATACCTGAAAGAATTGAAAGCAAGTACTCAAAAAGATATTTGTATACCAATGTTCATTGCAGAATTATTCACAATTGCCAAAAGATGGAAGCAACTCAATTGTCTGTTAACTGATGAATGGATAAGTAAAATGTGGCATAAACATACAATGGATTATTATTAGGCCATAAAAAGGAATGAAGTCCTGATACATGTGACAACATAGATGAATCTTAAAGATATCATATTGAGTGAAATAAGCCAAACACAAAATGACAAATACTGCATGATATCACTACTTTGAAACAATTAGAATTAACAAATTTATAGAGCCAGAATCTCAAACATAGGTTACCAGTGGATGGGGTGGGGATAGGGAATGGGAAATTAAGGCTTATACTGTACAGGGTTCCTATTTGGAATGATGAAAAAGTTTTGATAATGAATTGAGGTGATGGTAGCACAATATTGTGAATGCAATTAACAGTACTGAAATATATGTATCAGTATGATTTAAAGAGGAAATGTTAGATTGTATTGCATATATGGTAACAGAATAAAAAAATATATGGGACTACATTACACAAACACTAAACCTTAAGTTGAACCATGGGCTTTAATTAAAAGTACAATTATAAAAATGCACTATAATCAATTTTAACAAATGTTCCACCCCACTTCAATGCATTGGTGGTAGGGTGTATGAGAATCCTATATTTTATGCATGATTATTCTGTATATCCACAACTTCTCTAATAAAGGAAAATAGAAGTTTAAAATTATGATTTTAATTTTTTAAAATATAATTCAATATCCCTATAATTTACAAGGATTGTATTTTGTAGTGTTTTGATATGAAGAATTTTCACTGTGCCGTTGAGAGAATTGCAGCAAGCTTTTAATTGGATCAATGTGTATTCATTTTTCTTATAGTCTTTAAAAGACATGTTTCTATATCACATAGAAAACCTGTAGCTTTACAATACGATTTCTGAAAAAAATCCATTTTAAAAGATTAAAAATTCATATACCTTTGATATCATAGGATGTTTACTTTTAAGTATGAAGTTATTATGGTTGAATGAACTGTTATATATTGATGATCGCATTTCAATGTTTATCATAAATTGGCTATATTCTGGAATTAATTACCAACCAAAATTTAGAAAGTAAAAGTCAATAAGCAGATATCGACATAATACAGCATAGATTTGGCTAAATTAACCTCATTTTCTGTGTGATAGGTTAATAAATTGTATATTGTTCTTAAGCCTTTAATTTCATTTAGACATTACCAAATCTTTCAGTAAATTTCTTTTGGTCCATTGAGGAAATATATGTTGTATGACACAGTAGTGTACCTGACAGATACCCAAAAAGTGTGGGTTAATAGATTCATAGCAATGTGAAAGGACATCTCTTATGGAGTTAAATAGGTCTGTCAACATTTCTATCATCACCTTGGAAGATGAGAAAGAAGGCCTGGTTATAAATTTTATAAAGGACTAGAAACTGAGGAAGTTAATCAATGTAAAAAATAAGATGCAAGAAAATGTCTATGACTATGATGGACCCAAATCAATATGATGAAATTTGACAGGAGTAAACGTATATTATGAATTCCACATGAAAAAGAAAAGTAGAACAGAGGTAACCAGCTTGATAACATGGTGTGTGTGTGTGTGTGTGTGTGTGTATTTTAATGTGGATAATGGTAGGAAAAAAACTTAGTAGTTTTATTTACAAATAAATTTAGTGCAAACTAAGAATTCCAGCAACAGAAGCACCTGGAAGCTTGGATTGCTTTAATAGAAAAATAGTGTCTTGACCAAAGGAAATACCAACCCTTTGTGCTCTTCCACTCTCTCTGATTACAGATTATGTGCAACACTGGGAGCTATCTTTTAAGATCATCCGTGAAACACTGGATAACTTTCCCATCAATGGTTCTTACTTTTGAGAGAGCACAGACACCCTCCCAATTTGAGAATCTAAAAGAAGCTGTAATTTCATGAGCACATAATTTTACATACAATTTCAGAAAGTTTAATGAATTCCTTGGAACCTACCTATGGAGGGCAACCTAAGACAGGCACAGTCACCTCAACTAAAACTGGGCGACAGGTGTTGGAGATTTGGACCCAAAGGGTATCATGAATGAAAGAAAGAGAAAAAGGAGAGTGAAAGAAAGAGCAAGAAAGAAAGAAAGAAAAAGAAAGGAAGAACTAGAGAGCTGAGATCAGGGGGTCTGCAAGTAGAGACTCATCAGACAACTTTATTGTTTAACAAGGGGCTCTCTATATACCCCAGTCTACGAGACAACCAGCAGCAACGTGCAGTTAACTATTAACATTACTAAGGAACTCAAAAAATCTTATCTCTAGGTACAAAGTCTAAGTGTTCTATTTACTACAAAAGGTACATGCTCATCTTTTCTTTCAGCCTTTAACAGCTTCATCCTGTTTGCCGGGAACTCTTAATTACCGTACTCCTTAGAGTGCAAGCATAGCCATGGAAACAGCACGTCTATCCTCGTGAGACCACTGTGCCTCAGTTTCCAACACCTATGCATTCACTAGATGTTTGTGCCCTTAAGTTTAAGAACCTCTGATCTAAGACCAAGTGGGGAAGTGATGAGTGTTGTTAATTCCCCAATGTAAGGGACAGTTAAAGGAAATGGAGATGTTTAGCCTGGAGTGAAGAATACTAAGAGGATGAGGACAAAATAAAGGCCATCAAATAATTTAAGAATCTTCCAGTTCAGGAGTTATTATATTTATTCTGTGTCTTTCCTGTAGGAAGAACAGAAACACCAGTTAAACATTTTGTGTAAGTAAAATTAGGATGGATGGGAGGAATGTAATTCAATTCAACAGTCAACAGTCAATAAGTGCTTTCCATATAATTTCTATGCAAGTCAGGAGAGGGTGAATGTGAATATGAAATAAATAAAACATAGTCTTCTTCCACAGGATATTTAGAAGGAAAGTTCCAGCTCAACAAACAAATTTCCTGTGAGGAAGAAATTTTTAAACCTTTGCCAGCACTTTTATGACTGTATGTTGTAAATGTTAAGTTATCCTAGAGTAGATTTTCATTACAAAAATAATTATGTGAATGGTCTTAGTTATTTAAATGGATAGTACTTTAGTAGCAATCATTGTCCTGGAGAAATGGTATAATGGGAAATTCTGTGGCTATGCATAAATTTATTCATGAATTTCCTTGTTATACAGAGGTGATACCTGGTAATAGGCGAAAGAGTTTGCATAAGGGCCAAGGAGCATCTTGAACGAAGAGGAATCTAGGTTTCTTTCTTTTTTGAGGATCCACTTCAGTAGAGCATCTGTCATCAAGAGAGATGTTTCCTTGCAAGAAAAGAACCTCAGTCTGAAATCCATCCTAAAAGGTGACACCATGCCCTAGATATTCTGAGAGCATGAGTGTTAAGCTGAAAGCCCTGCCTGACCCAGCCACACTGAGAGAGCAGTCCCATATTAGAAAAATAGTTAAGCAAATCAGTGAAATTCAGAAGAGTTGTGGAGTCCTGAATACTGTGAGTTAATAACAGGGTGTTTACCTTATTGCAATAGTTTAAAATTGTACTATTAAACCTAGCCTATGGTTTTTTAGGGTTCATGGTGTTGTGCATTTCCATGGACTATTTTTTAAATTATTCTAGCAACATATATATAAATAAAAATTTCTCGTTTTAACCACTTTGAAATATATAATTCAATGGTGCTAATTACATTCAGTGTTGAGCTACCATCACCACTATCCATTACCAAAACGTTTCCATCATCCCAAATCCTAAACTCAATTTAAAAGGACCATCTCTGCTTTGCTGTAGCACATTATGCTTATCAAAAAATATATTTTCTTAATGTTAATTCTTGTAAGAAGAACAGATGCCAAATAAAAAAGTTTAACTTGTGAATATCCCATTTTCTTCAGAGATCAAGTAATTTGTATTTTATATATTGAATTGAAATTTTTGGATGGAATTCAATGTTCTTTTCTTCACATTTTAAGAGTCCTGGATCTCTTGCCAAGCACATAAACTAAATTGTATTGGAACTGTAACACTTTAATAAGAAGTCTCAGATATTACCTCTCACCATTCTCGCGTGGGCTGGGCTGTCATTTATTGGAGCCATCTTTTACCAAACTGCCAACCTCCTCTTTTGTTGAATGTTCAGAAGACTCTATCATTTCATTGACTCTTTCTTTAGTTCACATTTTGTTCTTCAAAGGTCCATTCTCTGAAGTTGGTGATTGTCCCTTCAAATAAAAACATTCTGTATGTTTTCATTAATTCTGCAATCCATACATACTATACCTTCCACATAATGTCACTTGTGAACTCACTTTCCCTCTTGGAGACATTGTTATTCCCATCACCCAGACAAGGGTGCTAGATGAGATGTCCCTTTCCTTAATTCAAATAGCAAAAGTGCTATTAAATTGGAGTTATCACCAGCCATAATAAATTTCTCTTCAAACCAAACACCTTTTTTTTAATCCTGCCCATCCTCTTTCTCTAAAAAAAAAAAAAAATTGTTAGCAGCTTTAAGCCATAGTGACAGGTCTATAGAAGATTAATTTAATAATAATGCTTGTAATGCTTTACATTGAAATATTATTAAGCATTTCTCTCATCTCTCATGAGGATTATGATTTGTTTAGATATGTGGTGGTCATATAATAAGGTGATTATTAAAATTTCCCATTCATAATTATGAATATAATGGAATAATCACACTAACACATTTCAGAATTATAAATTATCCTTGCATTCCTGCAAAAATACCTATATGTGATGGAGACTCTTTAAATATCTATCTAAATTGTGCATGTATTTTAAATATTTGTAATGACATACATACAAATAATCTACCTTTTTGTTTTCTTTATTTGCTTAATTTATATTATGCTAATGGAGGTTTTTCCAATATATTAAGTAAATTAATTTAACAATGTTAAAGTTTATAAGATAAATAAAAATCAATTTTATTTCTACATCCTCACAGCAGTCAGTTAAATAACAAAAATTCTATTTACAGTAATATTTATTTAGTAATATCATTTAGTAATTTGTTTATGAAAAATCAGGCAAGATTGAACTTTGTCAAAATTTTAAAAATATTCTGCTCTTCAGAAGACATTATTAAGAAAAAAAAAACAGGTGGTAGACTCATAATATTCACAAGACATATGTTTGATGAAGAATTTGTATGCAAAATATACAAAGAACACCAACAACTCAATAGTAAAAAAGCCATAATAGTTACAAGATGAGGCATCTAAAGAGATGTCAACCCACTCCAATACAGGGGTGGTCAGCAGAAACAGGCGCGAGTCACAGAACATAGGATGGAACAATGTTTTATTTACGTAGAGAAGAGACAGAACAAAGTCATCCTCAGTAGTGGGCATTGCATTCCATATCTAGTGATACCCAACCCTTGACTGGTTAAGAGGGATGTTCTACATGCCACATACCTCTCTTGTGAGTGTGTGCCATAGTGAAGGAACCCCTCTTCTTCTCTGCCAGGGACAGATATAACTCCATTGTGTGACCTGGATGTCATAAAACATGCCCACCTTAATAAAACTGTCTCCAGTGAATATTTCCATATACTCAGGGAAATAAGGGAAGAAATGCACAGGCAGTTCCCTTGTGTACTAAGTGTTTGTGCTTTATTGGTTCATGAGGGTCCCACGGAAAGATGACAGGCCACCTAGAACTGTCCACTACCACACATATGACCCATATTCTTTCAAAGGGAGCAAACAACTTAAATATTTTACAAGGTCAGTGTAAAAATGAGTAACAGTCACCTGTAAATGTGCTCAACATCATTAGTCTTCAGGGAAATGCAAATTAAAATGGCAATGAAATACTACCTATACCTCCTAGAATCATCAAAATGAAAATTACTGAAAACACCAAGTATTTTTGAGGATATGGAAAACCTGAAACTTTCATACATTGCCCATGAGAGTCTAAAATAATATAACATCTGAGAAAACACTATGTCTATTTCTTAGAGAGCTAAATTATATATTCTCTAAAACCCCACATTTTGACTCACTGGTATTTCCCCAGCAAAAATGAGAACATATGTCCACAAAAATATTTTTATGCAAGATTCATATAAATTTTATTCATAATAGCCAAAACCTGGTAAAACCAAATGTCTACCAACACTTGAGTGGATAAACAATTGTGGAATATTCATACAATAAAAATGAGCAAACTGCTGATATAAACAAAAATATGGATGAATCTCACAGACATGTTGAGGAAAAAAACCAAGATTTAAAAATTGCATTTTGTATGTTCTCATTTACATAAATTTCTAAATAAGGAAAAACAAATATTGTGGTAACATAAATCAAATTGATTTGAGTGAGTGATTGGGAGTATGACTACAAAGGGACATGAAGAAATAGTTTGTATATTGACTAAGATAAAGTTACCTGCAATTACAATTCTATGCATCTTATTTAATGTAAATTATAACCATTTAAAATGATTTCTGAAAGGTATATGCAAACACCATTTATCAATAAGTCTGTCTGCAGACATAGAAGTATACAGACATATACTTGAAAATTTTCATTGCCTCATTGCTTAAAATAGGAGCAGCAAAAATTAATAAACAGCCCCTACCCAGGAGTGTATACTAATGGTGGACTACAGTTTTTATACTGCCCTGAAATCTAATTTAATAGGTAGGTGCCCAGTTCTAGCACATGTTTTTAGGAGGTACCAGGAATTGAACCCAGGAGCCTGTCTGTGGGAAGCAAGCTCTCAACCACTGAACTACACCTGCATTGCTAGTACATATTTTGATATCACTGCCAGGAAAAACCTCAATGCCCATTAATAGTGGACTAGTTACCTAAATTAAGAAATTTAATTACTATGACTCTAGTAATTAGAATGAGATAGATCTGTTAATATGGTTATATTATGCACTCATTTATATTTCTTTATAAATAGCTTAAATATTCATATATATGCTTATATATGCATAGGAAATTTCTCTGTCTATTTGCTGCATCTTCTTCTTTGTCTGCTTCTGTTGTTGTCAGAGGCATGGGAATCTGTGTTTCTTTTTGTTGCGTCATCTTGTTTCATCAGCTCTCCACATGGGCGGCACCATTCTTAGGCAGGCTGCACTTTCTGTCGCGCTGGGCAGCTCTCTTTACGGGGTTCACTCCTTGCATGTGGGGCTCCCCTATACGGGGACACCCCTGCAGGGCACGGCACTTCTTGCATGCATCAGCACTGCACATGGGCAAGCTCCACACAGGTCAAAGAGGCCTGGGGTTTGAACCGCGGACCTTCCATGTGGTAGACAGACACCCCAACCACTGGGCCAAGTCTGCTTCCCTGCATAGGAAATTTCTGCAGATTAATATATGAAGAATGATTAACAGTGATTACTTCTGAGAGATAGACCTCTAGGGTATATATGTAAAGGAATAAATATTTTCTGTTATTCCACAATCTATAAGCATGGACTTGTTTTTATTTTCTAATTGATGGAAAAAACATTTGTGCATAATTGTACAATGTTCAAAGAATTGCCTTCTGTTTGACTGTTCAGATGGGTTTATATACAGTTCCGTGTAAATTTATTTTTAAAACAGGGAACAAACCTGAAAACTTAATTCATTCCCTTATTCCTTATTAACTGAGTTTCATGTTAATGAACCTGAATCATTGCCATATTTTCACCTCTCTTGAATTAAAGAACACTAGTACTTATTTTTAGTAATGGAATACCTGCCTCTTAACTTTCATCTGAAAAACCCAGGGAAATTAAGTAATTTTCACAAGGCCACATAGCGAATAATAATATATCTGGGGCCAGAACAAAGATCTTCAGACTTCCACTCTAGTGTTATTTTCTACCAAAACAAAACAGTTGGTACCCCTGTAATTATAGAATACAGCCAGTTCGCGGTATTTGTTTCTTGCAGTGTGGCTGTTCTGCTTCATGGAACCATTCTCAGCACGAGCCCTGATTTTGCAGCAGTATGTGTGTGCAGTGATTGACTTTTACTGAAGTTATGTAGATGTGTAGGAAACCTGGAAAGAATTACTCACCTTGAAGAGAGTGAAGTGTGTGGACCCATCAATTATGCTGCACATTCAGAAGTCCTGTGAGCATATCACCACATTTCAAATTATAGCCCAGTACTTACTGACAAGTGGAAAACTCTGAAAACGTGACGGGAAGGATTTATCGATCAGGAAGTAAGGAAGTGTCTGATCACCTACTGCTAGAAAGTACCAGTCATAAAGGTGTTACAAAAGCGTAGAGGAAGGTTCAGACAGGAAGGTTCAGACACCGCCGGGAGAAGAAATTGGAAGGAGGCAGTGACAGCAGGAGGGAGCACTTATAAGACTCAAAGGGAAAGATCAATTCTCAGATGATCCAATTCACATTTCAGTAACACAAGACTTAGATTTACAGGATTGAAATTCACTCTTTTCTTTTCTTTTTTTTAAGTTGGTACTGGATCTTGTACATGGGAAACAGACATTCAACCACTGACCTACATCTGCTCCCCAATGAGAGTTGGCCTTTTCATTTGCTTGTTTGTCTATCTTGTTTTTTTAGGAGGTACCAGGATCAAACCCCAGACCCTGTAAATGGGAAACAGGCACTCAACCACTCGAGCTACATCTGGTCCTGAAATTCACTTTTTTTATGATGGCATTTTAATGTATTTGCACAATATTTTATTTCCATTTAAAAAAAAATGCAGTCTATTTACTTTTCTTATTCCCACAACAGTTTTTCATTCATTTTTTCAGGCTCAAAATTTGATGCTGCCTCCTTGATTTACAGGACTGCACAAATGCACTTATATTTTCCTTGTATCTGCCCCTCCCACCTCAACATATTTCTTTCTCTGCTTTTTGTGTTTAATCATTTCTTTTAATATTAGAGACGTGGGTTCAGACTTAAGTAATGTCTGCCAGCTGTTGCCATTTTCTCTCCACTGGCTTTGTCCTTAAGGCCCTACAATCTGGCTTTCCTCCCCAGCAATTTTCTCCTCAAAAGACCTAATTATTAAAGCCAAAAATATGTTTAAAAACAATGCCTCAACCCTTCTACTATGACTTATGGCCACAATCTTTGCAGCTATTTACAGTACATGAATCATCTTTTTTATCCTCCTTAATCAGCTCCACTTTCCCTCAACTGGCACATCAGTGATAATAACCCCCAGCAAATTGGTTTCATTCTCTAAAATGTCAGTTTTCCTGTCTGAAATATTCTGCCAGATTTCAGATTGAAAAGAGGTAATATCAGAGATATCAAGGAAAAATGGCCAAATAGTAACAGAATATATGAAGTGGAGTTCTAGTGAATAGAATGGACCTAGAATAGAATAGAAAACTTGCTAATTGAATCCTGACCCCTCTTGTTAGCTGCTGCTATCCTTCATAGTCAGGGTCATACTGCCAGTGTTTTTAAGTCAATGATTTAAGTCAAGATGAACTTTGTAGAATTTTACTCTCTTGACGTCTGTGTTAAGAAAAAAAAACTTTTTTATTTCCAAAATATTAACGTAAGTGTTAATAAATAGTAATAAAGTTTTCAAATTATACAGGTCTAGCACCAAAAACTAGTGGAAGTTGTTCCATATCACCATGGCATAGTGAACATGGGAGTCCCAGAAAAGGCAGGGCCAAAGCACAAGTCAAAAAGCCAACACTGAAATCCACAAATTTTATGGCAACGTGGATTGGGTCAAATCTCAATAAAGACATGAGACAGAAAGCTCAATGTTGACTTTTATGCAATTGAATTAGGAATGGGCTGGGGAGAAGGAAGGTCTCTTAGTCTAGATTTGCGAGGGATGTAAGTCATCCTTTTAGTTTAGATGATAGTAGCAGAGCAATGCTGAGATTCCAGATTCCAGATTCCAGATTCCTCCTTTTTTGGACAGAGGCACTCAATGCCCAGCCACCAAGGATGATGCCTTTGGATAGCTTGCAGGTGAGTCCTTCCCTAGGCATTGCCTCAGGTTGAAGGGAAATGCTTTGCCCAACTTTATTTCCTTTCCTCCATAGGTTACATCCAGTAACTATCGATGTGGGAATCCAAAGAAAAACCCTATATCCTCAAGGAGGGACCATTCGGAAGGGCTGTCAACTCCAGAGTTCACTGTGCGATGGACTAAGGCTTTTTTTTTTTTTTTGTCTTTATTTTTTTAATGTTACATTAAAAAAATATGAGGTTCCCATATACCCCCACCTCCCCACCCCACTCCTCCCCCATCAACAACCTCTTTCATCATCGTGGGACATTCACTGCTTTTGGTGAATACATTGCTAAGCACTACTGCACCACATGGATAATGGTTTACATTATAGTTTACACTTTCCCCCAGTCTAGCCAGTGGGCCATGGCAGGACACACAATGTCCAGCAACTGTCCCTGCAGTACAATCAAGGACAACTCCAAGTCCTGAAAATGCCCCCCATCATATCTCCTCTTCCTTCTCCCTACCCTCAGCAGATATCATGGCCACTCGCTTCACATCAATTCTACATTTTCTTCCATTACTAATCACAGTAGTTGCAGAATAGAATATCAGTAAGTCTACTCTAATCCATACTCTATTATTCAATCTTGTGGACCGTGGGATGGTTATGTCCACTCCACCTCTATATCAAGAGGGGGCTTAGGTTCCACATGGATGATGGATGCAATTCTCCTGCTTGCAATTGTAGGAACTCTTGGCTCCCTGGGGTGGTGGTTGACCTTCTTCACTCCCTGTTAGCTAGCTGGGGTAAGTCCAATAAACCAGAGGGTAGGAGTTGCAAGTCTCCTGAGGCTCAGGGCCTGGCTATCACATGGACAGTCCAGAGATTCAGGTCCCCTGAGTATACACCAAACCCCAGCACCAACCACAGGTCCAGTAAAAGTAACAGGAGAGGCTTGTGAAAAAAGATCATATCTGAGTCCAACACCATCACACTCAGGAACACAAACTCCAAAGTAGGGCCAACTGACATGGCACTGAAGTCCATCTTCCATGACCATAGAACCCATGGGTCTCCGTAGCCTGCAGAAGTACCAATACCTGGGCTTGTATCTACTTTGGCTGTCTCTGGGACCCTGCTGAGGCATGGGTAAAGGCAACCCCTCTGATGACCTCCTGACTCTTTTTTGGAGACTCATAGCTATATAAACTCATTTGTCCTTTCCATTTTCTCCTTTTATTCAATGTCAAAAAGCATTTTTAACACCTGATATTACATGTAGGCTGAAATATTCTGCTGGTCTGAGTTGACCCTTTTATTCAAGGTTGTTTTCTGGTTAAATCATCAGTTGATACTTGGTAGTAATCCCTCAGCGCCAGGGAGGCTCATCCCCAGGAGTGATGTCCCATGCTGAGGGAAAGGTAATGCATTTACATGCTGAGTTTGGCTTAGAGAGTAGTCACATTTGAGCAACATGGAGGCTCTCAGGAGGTAATTCTTAGGCACTCTGCAGTTCTAGGCCTAGTTCATATGTCAGGTGCACAGACTCACAAGCACAGTCATTAGTATCAAGGGCTCCTTGTCGGACCACCCTTCTTTACTGGTCTTAGCCATTGTACTTGGGGGATTGTTGCTGTTCCACTGGAATGTGATAGAGCTCTCCTGGCTAGGAACTCAGCACTCCTTCAGTTGTCATTTTAACTGTAACCACAATGGGAGGGAGTTCTCCAGGGCATGTATACAGGGTACATAAAAATGTTTGGACTGGGGCCTTTGTTGCAGCTGTATCACAACTCAGTTTCTCCTGCTTAATCCTCCTTTCTCCATTTTCTCCCTCATGGGATTGTCACTGAGAGCACTACCCAATAAGCCTCCTGCACACTAATTTCTGTTTCAGTGTCTGTTATGGACAACCCAAGTTAGGATAGCAGGGCTAGTTTTCAGTTCTATATTAGGTCAGAAAATTAGAGCACACCCAGTGAACTCTGTAAGGAGGGGAGCCAGGCAGAATCCAGTCCATGAACAATGGTTTCCTCTTGGGAATCCAGGGCTTATTCCTAGTACGCCCATCTCAGAAATGCTGAAAAGGGGGTGTGCATGGATATCCAGTAGGGAAATCTAAAGCCAGCCAAACTAACTTGGTTCATCCTTTTAAAAATCGCCACCTCATTTAATTCTCAACATAACTATGCAAGTTAACATTTTTGTCTATAGATACTAGTAAGCAAATATGATTAAAATGATGGGAAGCAAGAAAGCAAATGATATTCAATAACCAGTTAGACTTATAGTGGTAGGAAGAAGAGATCAAATGACCCAGAAGGTCAAGAAGCTTAAAGGAACAAAGCAGAAAAGAAAATAGAAAGTTCCTGGGCTCTTACCCTAAATCCATGCTCCAGTATTCAAAAATTTTTGATTCACTTAAAATCGCTCCTATGATACAAAAAGAAAAACTTCCCTCATGGGTATAGTTTAACCAAAATAGTTTAACAGAAAGGGGAAAAAAAATCCCCAAAGAATATCATTTGGGTAATTGGGGACTAGGAGCTTTTAGAACTTCACTCTTATAATTTTTCTACCTGCTTAATCTCCATACCAAAAAGAAACCTATTAGTCACTGTAGCCACTCTTTGAAAAATGTGATATTGTGTGGGAAGTGTTAGTTTCTTCTAATGTAATATTCTCTTTGCTTGATTGGTCATTAATACAAGAAGACATGGAGGCTCTTATCAATTTTTATTTGCATAGCAACTGGGAAGGAGGGAATTCAGTTTTTTCCAGTTTTTATAAAAGGATATACTACTTGGAAGTTTATTAACTATATTTCATGATTGTACTATATGTTTGAAATAGGAGATAATATTTTTATTTTCTGTTTTTTAATTATATATTTTGATGGCTAGTTATTCTAGGGAATCCAATAACTTTAGTCACCTTTTCATTCAAACAATGTTTAAAAAGCTAGGATATACTGAAATTTAACTCAATCACCTTTTGTTCTCACTGTTTTCTTCCAGTTAATTACCTTTGATTATCATTCTAGTCTGAGGGGCATAATAATATAAAGGAACATCAAGGATGCCATTGGCTGGTCAGCCTGCCAATGTCTTCTGGCAATACCTTGGTGACATGATATCAATTCTGAACCCAGTCTTCTGTTTTATGGGCTTGTAACATTTGTCAGCATCCCTAAGGTGATAAAAGTCTGACTCACATTAAGCAAAATCTTAAGTGTAGAATTTTACATTTACTAATTTCCTTGAAAAATACCATTAAGTAGAACAGAATGTTCAAATGTGCATGTTCCTTACATTCACTCTGAGAAAGCTACATCTAGTTATAATTAGGAAGTTATTTATAATCAAAGTAGGGTGATGGAGTTAGACAACTTCAAAAGATTTTGACATTAAACTTTAATAGCCTGTGGCATCCATGCCCCCCAGTTGGTAGACACTAAGCAGACCGTAATGCTAATGACCAATATCAAGACATCCCCACCACAGAACATTGTCCTGACAGCATATCTTTAATAAAACATCTGTTTATTCATTTATCCATCTTTCTTCACTGATTAAATACGCTGCCTTTCATAATCTAGATTCCTAAATGCATAATTTTCCTGGCTATATCTGTTATTTGTATACTTTACCTTTAGAAGCGTCTTGATTAGTTAAAAACAAAAACACAACAACAACAAAAATACCCAAACAGGAAAGTGTAGGCAATTTGTTGAAATGATGTGAAAACTATAAACTAACTCATGGAGAATTGGTTGTTTTTGTTTTGGCTTGGTTTTTTGTGTTTTACTTCCTATAGGAACATGATTTGTGTTTGCATTTGTTTCCATTCTTCTTTTTTGTTGTTGTTGTTTTTCAGGGGCATTTTAAACTTTCCTTTATATGACTCTTGTACTTTTCTTGTTAAGTATATTCCTTGTTAATTTGTCATTCTGATGCAATTGTAAATGAGGTCTTTCTTCTTTTGCCCTACACCTTCTGAGTGGTTTCTGTTATATATTTGAACAGTAATGAGTTATATCTATCGATTTTGTTCCCTATCACTTTACTGAATTTCCTTATTATTTGTAATATTTTTTTAGTGGGCTCTATTGTGAATTTCAGTTTCAGAATCATTTCAAATGCAAAGAATACTATTTTAATCTCCTCCTTTCCCAATTTATGTCTAATTTACTGGTTAATATTTTCAGTAAAATTATAAAACAATAAGCATAAGAGTGAGCAGTCTTATAATCTTGTTCCTGATTTTAATGTGCTCTCCTTCTGTGAGCCCTAATCCTAATTAAGCCTAAGGATAGCGGCTAGTACTGGTACTGGTAACAATACAGTCATCATGGTAGAGAAATACCCAGCTCCTATTATTTTATTAAGAATTGTTGATTTTTTAAAACCATTTTTCAGCATCTTTGGAGATGCCTTTCTATGTGTGTGTATAGATATACACATAAACATATATATTGTAAAACAGATGTGTGTGTATATGTATGTGTTACTAGATAAGTATGTGTGTGCATGTGTTTATGTGTATGTATGTATGTATGTTATAGAGAAATCTTTGTCCACTATATTTTCTCCTTTTTTTCTTAGGTTACCAACTGGCTTATTTATTTAATTGGATTCTCTTTTCATTGTTTACTAAGAATCAGCCTTTGTAAAAATTTATGAGCTCTAAAGTTTTTCTGTTTTCTGACTCCTTAATTACTGCTTTTCTCTTTAGTAATTCCTTCCTTTTGCTTATTTTCCCGTTTGTTGTGTGATTCAAACATTTTTGGCTTTACTTGCCATTTTTATGTAAATGTAAGGATTTAATGCTATGACTTTTTCTCTGAGCACTGTTTTAGCTATCACCAATCCATTGGATCTGATAGGTCATGTTTTCATTACCATCGTTTCTTAAATATTCTGCAATTTCAGTTTGTACTTCCTCCTGGATCCAAGAGTATATTCATACCATTTTTAAATTTAAAGGTGGACAATTGTTTCTTTTGTTACATTTTATGATTTTTAAAAATTTCTAAGAGTATTGCATTAGATAAACATCTTAGCCAGTAATATTTGTATTTTTGAGCTTTCGCTTCAGGCAAATATATGGCAATATTATGTACATATTGTTTGGGCATTTGTAAGAATATTCTCTTTATTATGATATAAATTTTGATATATAAATAAACATTAAATTATTAAATATATTTAGGTTTTCCTCTACACTAACACATTTTTTGTTCACTTGATTTCTCAAGGGAGATTTTTAATTTTCTTTTAGAAAATTTCTTTATGTGTGAAACAAAGTTCCATTTTTATTGACATTGGATATCTGTGATTATTGTAGGTACATTGTTAGTTACACGATTTAGCTATACAAAGTACTCTTCTCTATCTAGGTAATACTCTGGACTGAAAGTGTAGATTTTCTGGTAATATAACTAGAATTCCCAATTTCTTTTTATCTGTATTTGCCTGATACAATTTTGTCCATCCTTTTATTTTCATCCTTTCTGTACTTTAGTACAGGTTGGTTTCTACTTTACCACATAAACTTGAATTTTGTTTGTGACACAGTCTGAATAATTTTTCTCTTATTTGGTACCTGAAGCCTGCTTCTATCAAAACTATATTTCAGTTTATATCATTATCTTTTTATTTGTATTTACCCTTGTATCATTAAATGTCTTTTTATATATTTGATTCTTCAATTATGAGCATGGTTTTAACTTATATATTTTCTTACCAGATTGGACAATCAGCAAACACAATCACCCAAACTGTCTTTCTGAAATTTCTTTCCAATTTTACAAGTTGTTTCAGAAATACACATAATGATGCAATATCTTCATTCTATTACATAGCTTTAAATCCATGATTTTTTCCATTTATTCTACTATTAAATATGTTCAATGGGTCTACTAGTCCTTTATTTCCCCAGTCATCTTTTGATTGACTGAAGTATGTCTGCTAGTAGGTACTTCAAGAAAGGCTCATGGGAACGATTTTATTTCTTGAGTGTCCAAAACTATTTAATGTAACTTTTGTACATGGAGAAAATTTTGGAAGAATATAAAATCCTTTGGTCATAGCTTTTTTCTTAATGATAGTTTTGGTTCAGAAAATTACTGTGAATAAATGAGACTATCTTGTTTTTCTCCCAAATAAATGACTTGATATTTTGACTGGCTTCCCAAATATTATCTCTTTGTCTTGAAATTTAATAACTGCACTGTGACATGTTTCAGTTTTGGTAAGACTAAGTCCGTTTTCATTATCTACAGTTTACCCTTTTATTTTGTAAAGTTTATTTAATTATATCTTCAAATATTGGTTTTGTTGCATTGCTTTACTTTTAGGTCTCATGTCTGCTCTCTGTGAGAAGCATCTTTGTTCATTGTTCTCCACAGTCCCTGAATTTGAGAATATTCATTTGAGAAGTTCTTCCTTTCCATCATCTTCCTTGGCTATACCTATAGGTACTCAAAGATGCAAAGCTCCTTCTCTCAAAATATGTTAACCAAAAAGACACACTGTCTTGTTACTGCCTTAGCCTGGAATAATACATGTCAGTTTCACTCACAACCCCTCAGCCAGAATTATTTGCATGAGCCCAACCCAACTGCAAGGAAGCTTGGAAATAAGAGAGCGCATGGATATTCAATAAGTAATGCTTTTAGCACTCAACTTTGATCTTATTTTCTTGAAGAGCTATTTGCATAATTTTCCCTTGTTGGGGTTAGCTAAAAAGACTTGAAGGCTACAGAACTTTCACAATTCATAAGCTTTCTTTTTTGCTGCTATGGGAACTAAATGCATTCTCACAGTCTCCTCTAAAAAAATCCTTTTTCAGTAATTGTCTTCTGTTTCTCTCAACCATCAAAAGTCTAGTATGTTTTTGTTCATCCAGCTGCCATACTTGTGATTTCAAAAGGAGTGTATAGTGCCACTTCAGGGTGTGGTGCTGAGATACTTCAATATGGTAAACAAACCCTAAGATGATCCCCAAAATGACCTCCAATATTTTTCTTCTTTCTAGCGTTCACACATTTGTGTAAACTCTTTCCTTTGAATGTGGATAGGGCCAATGGCTTGCTTCTAAACAATAGAATATGGAAAAGATGATGGGATGTTACTCTCTTGGTTGGTTATATTATATAAGACTCTGTCTTAGTACTCAGGAGAGAGATTTTCCTTGCTTGCTTGATGAAGGAAGCAGGCTTGTTGAGGAAGCAAGGAACTGTGGGTGGTCTCTGTGAACTTTGGGTGGTCTCTAGGAACTGACAGTGGCCTCCAGATGACTGACAGCAAAAGAATAGGGCATTCAATCATACAACCACAAGGAAATGGATTCCACCAATGACCTGAATCAGCCTGAAAGCATATTCTTTCCCTGAGCATCCAGACAAGAAAGCAGCTTCGTTAACACACTGATTGTACCTTGTGGTCCCCTGACTACTGATCCATGGAAACTGAGATCATACATGATGTTTTGTTTTATACCATTAAACTGTGGTCATTTGTTATACAGCAATAGAAAACCAATGCATTCAGGAAGTAAAATTTCATATTTTCTGAGATGCTGCATTGGTCAGGGTTCTCAAGGGAAGCAGAACTGATAGCGGATATCTGTAAATAGTATGAGATTTTTAAAAATGTCTCATGTGACTGGAGGGATGCATAAGTCCAAATTCTGAAGGGCTGGCTGCAAGCCAGGGACTCCATTGAATGTGCTCAATGAGTTCCTCAAGAGGCGCTGGCTGCCTGAGGTAGAGATGGGAATTCTCTACCCTAATGCTGAAGTCACTTCTCTTTTAAGACTTTCAACTGATTAGATGAGGCATCACTAGTGATTACTGGTATATGTAATCAGCCATAAATGCAATAAACTCAATGATGATTAAATACCATGAAATGCCCTAGTATTACAATTAACCCAGTGCTTGCTTGACCAAACAATTGGGAATCATTACCTGGCCAATATGGCACAACCTAATCATCACAAATGCCATGGCAGAGCCTTCCTGCTATGCTTCATGCATCTTCTCTTTATTTCCCCTATATTGTCTCAATTTGATCATTGCTGCTTTGGGCTGCCAGCACACATATTTTGGAATCTGCAGATTATTTCTGTCTCCAAAATTTAATGGAAAGTGAGGTTTTCTTTTTATACTCTCTCTTTCCTTATTACTTTTGGAAGATTTCCAGAAGTTGAAGTAAAAATGGCAATTTACAAGGTCATGTTCATACTGACTATTCCTGCCTTATATCATTCTTATTTGTTTACCTATTATTATAGTTACTTTATTAGAATGCAAGATCTTTGATAGCAAGAACATATATATTTTGACTCTATATGAATAAGGCTGATCATAATGCCTTGTCTATAAATTGTTCTGAAATACTAGTGCATTAATAATTAGTTTGAAATGTTAATCTGAATGTTTATTAATTCTGCTTTGCATACATTTTGCTTTTCCATTCAGCATACATTAACATTCTAATGTTAGGTGTTGATTAATTGTCTCTGCATCAATCTCATTCTTACTTTTAGCTGATACACAGAGGCAATCAATAACTTCTATCTCCAAACACTGTGATTGATTATGGTCTGATGATCCAAGAAATGATAATCATGGACAGTGAAAATCTGTTGTAGAAATTTTGTTTCAATTTTCCTTTGCTAAACTTCTATGTAATTTTTTTAAACTTTATCTATTTTGTACTCAGTGTGTGAGATAATGATGTAAGCCTCAAGTTGAATGGGGTCAGAAAGAAGTCAACACAAGGAAATAGAACTCAGAGATATATCCTTGTGACATTTTTAGGGTACCTAATCAAGCCATGCCTGGAAGTAGAATTAAATGTTCACCAGGATTAGTCAACCAATTCCCTTTATGTCTTAATCCAGTTAAAAGTGTTTTTTTTTTTTCTCACTTTCTACCTCAAGACTCTAATCTTAAATATTTGATCACCATCTTCTGACTTCTTCACATATTCCTAGTGGTGATTAATCTTAATTTTATCTTCCTTTTCCCATACTAGAGAGTGTATCTGTTAAGATAGATGTGTCATTATGTAATTCTATAGAATTCAGGACTATTCTCTCAAAGCATTCCTCACACTAAAAACTGCTTGCTCACTCTCTATCTTTCCTTTTATACTGTAAATTCCTTAAAAGTTGTATTTTGTTTACATTTTATTGCCATATTTCCAGGACTGTAGTACTGCTGATACATATATGTTAAATTAATGAGTACTCAAACTAAAAAAAAGATTATAAATCTGTGTTTAAGGATCTTCTATAGCAACATTTAACCATTCTTTGGTATATAAACTTAATTCCTCCTTAGTTTGAGACAGTAGGCAGAGCAAAAGTTTCAGAGCACAACAAACCTCAGCCCTCTACCTGCTGCCTATTTGCTTTTGGAGTCATGGCTCAATCTTTCTTAAATGTAATTTTTGGAATGAGAATAATGTTTCTTCAAAATATTTCTGTGAAGAACAAATGAGATTTTGCATGAGAACCTCCTTGAAGATACTATTATAGATCATCGCCAAATCCTAGTTCTCCCCCTTCTTTTCAAACACATGATCTTCAGGGGAACATTAATTGTATATTATGGTAATGTGTTCTATTTGCCTGCAGGTATTAATTGCTGGCCTTTTGTCAGTGATTAAGCAAACTCACCCCTGGTATCTTACCCATCCTTATGAAAATAGCTGTTCTTTCCTCCTTTTCTGAACATGTAATTCAGAGTTTTACTCTGATTCATCACTCTATACCTGTCAGGGTCAAATTTCAATCTATGCTTCATTCATTCTTCTACTTATTGAGGACAGAAATAATACAAAATTTCTCCTCACAAAGAAAAGAAAATTATTTCACTGTGATTCATTTAGACTGAATACTGCCATTTTGGGTTCACGAAGGACTCTCAAGGCAAAGAAGCCCCATGTTATCCATTTGTTTGGGAAAATATGGATTGATAATTTTTTTAAAAAGGATCTTGACTTG
Source organism: Dasypus novemcinctus (assembly GCF_030445035.2). NCBI lineage: Eukaryota > Metazoa > Chordata > Mammalia > Cingulata > Dasypodidae > Dasypus > Dasypus novemcinctus. The sequence goes on along the minus strand of NC_080689.1, from coordinate 28,737,404 downwards.
TATGCAGTTCCATCGGTAATCAAATACTTTAATTTCTGAGGTTTTTCTTTCCCATTGCAATATAGATTTAAGAAGAAATAAGAAAAAGCAAAGCTCTTGAAATTGTATTTCATTGGGCTGACTTTGGGAAGATGACGTCTCAGCCTGTATGGCAATTTCCCAACCAGCTTCACCAGCTCTTGTGAAGTAAACAGACATTACAATTAATTCTCCATAGGAGACATTTCTACCTATTACTAGTGATTGCTCTCTGAGAACTGGAAATGGCAGCCTCACTACCGTCCTTCAAGACTAAGCATAAGGGTGAATTTTAAGAGAAATTTGACTACATGATAGTCTGGGAAATAAAACATTGTCTTCATTCCTCTCAGCAAATTGCTGATTGCTCAGGAAAATTTACAGGGGATAGGAGGTGATGTTTCCAAAGTACAGTAGTCAGTATAGAATTATTTGCAGAGTCTCCTGAAAAGTTGATGTAAAGTGAAGACCATTATAGCTTTATTAGGAAAATGCAAACAGTGCTGTCTTAGTTTGCTAAGGACTACCAATACAAAAAAATAGAAATGTGTTGGCTTTATAATGGGAATTTATTAAGATAAGAGCTTACAATTCTGCATCTGTGAAAATGTCCAAATCAAGGTATCATCAGCGATGCTATCTCACCAAAGGTCAGTTGCTGAGATTCTGGACTCCTGCCACATGACAACATAAAATGACATCTATTCTCTGTCTTCTCCTCCAGGTTGCTTTCTCCTGAGCTTAGCCGTGTGCAGTCAGGCATATGGTTCATCTCTCCCTTCTCCTCATTCTTTCAGCTTTGGCTGCTCCCCTGATTCCAGCCTTGGGGCTCTCTCTCACTCTCAGGGTTTTTCTCTCTATGCAACCACAGGCTATCTTGGAGTCCTCTCTCACATGGCAGGGTAAAATGGCAGCTCTCCTTCTTTGTGTGTCTCCCTTTTTAGTTCTCAGTATATGTAAGCCTCCAGTAAAAGGATGAGGACCCACCCTAGGTCCAGCAATCTAATCAAAGGCCTTTAACTGAAATGATTTCATCAAAGGTGATCTAATCAAAAAGTTCCTTAACTGAATCTGAGCAAAATTTTCCACATACAATAGGCTTACATGCACAGAAGTGGGTTAGCTCAGGAACATAATTTTCTGGAATCGTCAAATGACTCAAACCAGGATAAGTGCTATTAATGAGAGAAAAATAGATCTTTATTATTCTCTCCAGAAGGGTAAAATAGTCAATTAATATATTCAGTACTTGGGATACTATGTTGGACATTCAGTAAAAGGATATTCTGGAAGCTTATTTTATCATTCAGCACATTGCCCTTCTGCCAGCCTGATGCCCTAATAACTACTGTTTGCGTGTGTATTTGGGGGCGGGGGGAGGTAGTTCTTCATTTTCTGGATAAAATATGTACCCATAATTTGAGTCAGAGTCCAGAATTTATGTTTCAGTATTTTTGTTTATTATATTTTAAGCATAGTTTATATTTTAATTATGTCAGCAGAGAAGAAATTATATAAAGAAATTAAAAAGTATGGCTAGGAAGGAAGACAGAAAGGGAGGAGGGAAGGAGAAAGAGAGAGAAGAAGGAATATTTCAAATAGATGCCACTCAGGAAACATGATGATGACATTTCAAGCACAACCACTGTTCTCCACACTTTTCTTTTCAACCAAGGTTAAGTGGAATTTTCTTTCAGTGTCTTCTATATAATGATGTGCAAAAATGTCAAAACTCTCCCTGCCATTATTTGACCTTTACAGATTCTTAACGGAGAGCTGACCCTGGTTTTCTTCGTGCACATTCTTCTCTGTTGTTCGGAGTCCTATGTTAGGTAGACTGAGGTATGCAAGAAGAAACAATACAGGAAATTAAGAGAGCCGGTTTTGGTTACTGCAGATGAATAATCTTCTGTATTTTTGTTTCTTCATATGAAAACTTCGGTGATAATATTAACTCTGGGGAATTCCTCACAGAAACTCTGTTGCCTCTTCCATCCCCTGACCTGGCTCATGAGCATCCACTATGCCCAAACTCTCTGGGTTAGTTTTGGTTTAATTCTTTTTTGCTTCACCTCCTGACATCCTACTTACCTATTTCTGCTCCTACCATCTCATGCTATAAATGCTAATGTGTTCCATAGTAAACCCTGCATAAACTTTATTAATGCCCATAATAATGACATAATGTCTTGCAAATGTATATGCCAAGTGCATGAAATCAATTAGTGTGATGCACACTATTTCAATTGAATTAATATACTTCCTGAGAGATTTCATTCCCACAATTACATTAAGATTCCAGTCCCATTATTTGTTCAAACCTTTAGAAAAATATACAAACTTTATTCTGTTTCCACATCATTTAGAAAGACTATTGATCTGATGCAACCCAAAACATATGCTTCTTAATGTTTTGTTTAAAGTATCTGCATTAGTGTTGAGAGAAGTTTAAGAACAGCTTTAAGTAAAGATCAAAGTGATAAAAGCAATATATAGATATGAGCTACTTAGATGTCTCTGTGCTGAGAACTCAACATATGGGTTAATAGCACATAGAGATTAAGGGGGTTCTGAGTGCCAAGAAGGTTTAAGGCTCCAGAAATGTCAACTTTTCTTATGTAACCTATACTTGTCATAATAAATACTGTTATTGTTTCATAAAGCTATGAAAGTCCCAACTGACTTTGTGCAAAATTAATAGTATCTTAGAAATGAAAGATATGGTAGTCAAACATTCTTTCCACTGTCCAATGGCAGTCCCTAATGGTCAGAAATATGTGCATCTAGACTGGGACCATTACGATTGCCAGTGTGCTCAGAAGCTTGCTTCCTCATATGACTGCCACTTCATTTCCTAGTCAGTTTTAGTTTTTTAAATGCCTCTTTATTTCATTGGACTAAATGTTGCTCCTTTCTATCTTTTATTTATTGGTCTCTTCTCTTTACATATGACATTATTTCAAATATTTGAAGAAAGCTACCATAAATCCTCTAAGATTTCTTTTCCTCAGGCTGAAGGTCCCAGGTGTTTCCATCTCATATGTAAACTGCTCAGTATGTCTGTTCTTCTCCAATGTATAATGTTAATCCTAAAGATACGTTCACTCCAAATCAACACAAACTCCTGGTATTATTTTACTGCTAAATGTAGTAGAATCCTTAGTTCCCATGATCTTGTCACTTAAGCTCTGTAAATTTCACCTGGGTAAAAATATTAGCAGACACACTTGCATATGATGTAGGTTTATATTAAGTTTATATTTAATTAAAATATATTATTGAATATAATTTTTTATATAATCCAAAATGATAAAATGTGTTCAGAAAAAACACGTTTTCCCCCTCTTTTGATAGTCTCTTTATCTGAAAATAAAGCAGCTTTCCACTGGGAAAAAAGATTTCATGGATTGGAAGTATATTTTCCCTTTCATAATTTTATTTACTTTTACCTATTCACTTGAAAATAAAAGCCTATTTCCCTATTTATTACAAATTAACAAATATAAATTCTGGATATGACAAATATTTAAGTGTAAAATAATTCTATAAAATATTAGAAGGTATAGGACAAATATATTTATGATTTGGGGATAGGAAAGGGGAGGGCTTCTTAATAATAACACAAAAGCCATTAAGGAAGGAATGGGTAAATATAGCTACATCACAATTTTAAAACTTATGTAACACAAAGACAATTAAATCGTAAATGTCAAAAAGTAGATTATAGAAGTATATATGCATAAAAACACATACAACACACTGTATTCAATGTTTAATACTTGGATTAATGTCAATATTATATAAAGAGCTCCCATAAATCAATAAGTACAAAAAGACAATATAATAGGAAAATGGATGTAGTAACAGGGAATTCAACAGAGGAAAAATACAGCCAATAAACATGATAGACCAATTAATATTACTGGTAATTAAGATAATGTAATATAAAAATTAGGTATCACTTTTATACTACTCAATACAGAGATGATATTTGATAGCAAGTATGGGCTAGAATGAGAGGAAACAATCTTTTTTGTAGTTTGTGTGGTATGAATAGGGAAAGTCATTTTTAAAGGCAAATTAATAACAGGCATTAAAATTTAAAATAGTCACAGTTCATGGCCCACAAACTTTACTTTTTTGTATTTATCATAGAAGACCACACACCTATATAGAAAAAGATTGTACGTTCTAGTACTTTTGTGTTAACAAAATTGAAAAGGAAAATATTGAAAAAATTAAATGTCCTTAAGAAAAGATGTTAGTACAATAAATTCTGTCAATCATGGTCTTTCAGCTGAAAGTATCAGATTACTCAGTTTACAATAGTTTTAGCAGAGTTATCTTTAGATTTAGCCTTTCTGGAGAGTGCTGGAAATCTGATTAGGCTATATAGAAGAGAAGAGAGTATAGCAGAGTTTTAAGGGAGATGTAAAATTATTCCCAGAGAGACAGATTCTCTCCCAAAGGAAAAGTCCACCCTAAGTGTGAAGTATCTTTTTCCAACCTTTTACTTTCAATCTAATTGCGTCCATTCATATAAGGTGAGTCTCTTGTAGACACCACATAGATGACTAACTTTTTTTATCCATTCTGCTAGTCTGTGTCTTTTGACTAGGGAGCTCAATCCATTAACATTTAATGCTATTAGTGTAAAGACATTACTTACTTTGTCCATTTATATTTTGTCATTCCATTGACCTATTTTACTATTATCTGTCTTTTTACTCTTTTTGTTACCTTTACTAATAATTTTCATTTTTGCATGAAATACAATGCAACTGTAAGAAGAAATGAAGTCAGAATGCATATGACAACATGGATGGACCTTCAGGACATTGTGTTGAGTGAAATAAGTCAGACACTAAAGGACAAATGTGGATGGCCTCACTAATATAAACTAAAATGATGAGTGAGCCCACGGAGGTAAACTCTAGAGTATGGGTTGCTATGAAATAGAATGTGGGTTGAAAATGGGAGCTTTTGCTTAATGTATGTAGAATTTTTAATAAGATTTATTATAAAAATGTGGAAATGAGTAAGTTAATGATAATAAATTATAGTGAGCATAACTAACACTGCTGATTTATAAATTTAATTGTGATTGTGGCTGAAAGGGGTAGTCTGTGTATGTAATATTTCAATTGAAAGGAAGCTAGAGAATAATGTAGGGACTGTATAACTGATTTCGGTGGTAGATGAAGATTGTAGTTAATAGTATAAGAATGTTTTTCTTTTAAAAAGTGTTAAGAATATGGTGATACATGGGAATATTACAACTAATGCAATTTATGGATCATAATTAACTATAATATTTTAATATTTTTGCAGCAATGACAAGATATCAATTCTAATGTATAATAATAGAGGGATATAAGGAGGTTATGGGATTATTCCTTTTGGAGTAATGAAAACATTCTAAAATTGATAGAGCTGAAGACAACACAATGCTGATGGACATCAGAGCCACTGAGTGTACACTCTGAATGCATTGTGCAAAGCATAGGACTGTATAACACAATGAATCCAGTGGTGGAAGATGGACTGTGGTTAACCAAACAAATATAAGAACACTCTCTCATGAACTATAACAAGCATGTAATACTAAGACACGGTGTCAGTAACAAAGTGGGTTAGGGGAAATATGCACTAAGTGTAAGTTATCGACTATAGTGAGTAGTAATACTTTTATGATGCTCTTTCATAGTTTATAACAATTATTTCACAGCAATGCAAGGTGTTGGTGGTGGGGTAATATATGGGAGCTCTGTATGATGATAGGCATGCTTTGTAAGTTCACAATTATTGTTTATGGGTGTTCATCTATGAATGATAAATTTCAATTTAAATAAGCTAAAAATAAAATAAAAGAGCCAAATATCTATTGAAAAAAATACTAACTTGGGTTTTAACACATAACCAATTTGATGTGTATAACAGACACACATCTAAAAGAATTCGATTCACAAAATCTAAAAATAAAGGAATAGACAATGGTGTTCTAGGAAATAAAAACAATATAAAAGCAAAAGCGGCAATCTTGATATTAAATAATGTAGAATTTAAGCTATGATATATTAATGTGAGAAAAACCTTCAAGCTACAGTTCACAGCACAAATATAACTATTAAAAGTGTTAAAAAAATAAAATAAAAATTTAAAAAAATTTTTCTGTATTTTATTTCTTAAATTAGCATTATTTATTTCTTAAAATTAGCATTATTTCATTTTCTTATTGATGTATCTGGCTATTTTATTGGCTTCATTCTGAAGAAGGTTTGGATCACAGAAGGGTTACAACTGTGACAGGGGAGGATCATTGGTGTGGGGTGTCATGGGAGGAAGCTCACCTGGGTATACATATAAGGCATATAAATATGTTCAAAGATCCTTGGGGCATTGGCACTGAGGAATTGCTACCAAGTACCAAGCAATGCAACTGGATTAAAAAAAAAAAAAAAAAAGACCTGAATCAAAAGGGAAAAAAGGTAAAGACAAATGAGTTTATGTGGCTAAGACACTTCAAAGTGAATCAGGAGGTCATTCTAGAGATAATGCTTATGCACATCTCAGAAAGTTTTCATTGACAGCCAAAGTAGATACTATCTCCAATAGCACGGCTCCTGAGGGCTCTGCAAACATCCAAACATTATAGTCAGGACATATAGCTCAGGAGTTTGGTTCCCTGCCAGTGAGCCCTACTTTGAAATTTATGCTTCTCAGAGTGACAGAGTTGGACTCAGTTGTGGTTTTTCTACACATGGCTCTTCCGTCCTTCTATTTGAACTTATATTAATACTAAAGTTGGTAGATGTATGTCCGAGAGACTTAAATCTTTGGACTGTCCATGTCCCAGCTGTGTCCTGAATCTCAAAGGAGTTGCAACACCTACTCTCCAGTTCATTGGACTCACCCAGGATAAGTAATAAGCAGGAGATGATGGATAACCAACATACCAAGGAGCCAAGAGCATCTACAACTGTAAGCAAGAGAGTCCCATCCATTGGCCATATGGGGTAATTGAGTTCCCCCTCAATTAAATGGGAGTAGGCATCACCATCCCAGAATCCACAGGATTGGGGAATGAACTATGGACTAAAGTAGACTTACTAGTATTCTACTATAGACATATTGTATTGTGATTCTAGCAATGGAAGAAATATCATTGATGTGGAGGCAGTGGCCACTGAAGGTTCTGAGGGTAGAGAGAGGGAAAAACAGGTATAATATGGGAGCATTTCCAGGACTTGGGAATCATCCTGAGTGACATTACAATGACAGATACAGGCCATTGTATATCTTGCCATAACCTACAGAATTGAGTGGGAGAGAGTATGAACTATGATATAAACTATAATCCACACTTAGGGGCAATGCTCCAAAATGTGTTTATCAATTGCAATGAATGTATCACACTAATGAAAGATGTTGCTAATGCAGAAAATGTGGGAGGTGCAGGTGGCAGAGCATATGGGAACCCCTATACATTCTCAGTAACATTTATGTAATCTAAGTATCTTTTAAAAAATAAAAAAATGAAAAGACAAAAATAAACAAGCAATTTTTAAAAAAAGAGTGTTACTACACCAATTAATGTAGCTATACTCTTTATAAAGCAGAAGATTTAGACAGTGCAAGAAGAAAAAGAATCACAGTAATAATAAGGTTCATTAACATTCATATGAAGGAGAAAAAATAAGGCATGGTACATAAGGATATATATCCTTATGAAGATACAAGAATATATATATATTCTTATCAAGCATACAGACCAATATCATAAAAAGGATGACTTATTCAGTTACAGAATGTGTTAGTCAGCCAAAGGGGTGCTGATGCAAAATATGGAAATTGGTTGGATTTTATAAAGGGTATTTATTTGGGGTAGAAGCTTACAGTTACCAGACCATAAAGCATAAGTTACTTCCCTCACCAGTCTATTGCCACAGTTGGAGCAAGATGGCCACTGACGTCTGCCAGGATTCAGGCTTCCTGGGTTCTGTTTTCTCCACAAGGTCAGCTGTAGACTATCAGGCAACCAACTCTGTCTCTCTCCCCAGCCCTTGATTCTCTCCAGGCTCAGCTATTCCGCTCCTCTGTGTGCTTACTTTCTGGGCTCCAGCTCAAAACTCCCAACTCTGTCTTTTGCCATGTCTTTTATCTGTGAGTCCCCACCCCTTGGTGCAGTCTACTGATATGGTCCAGTCAAATCATAATAATAATTTAATCAAGTAAAAGTGAAACCTCAGACAGACCAGCTTACAAACATAATCCAATATCTATTTTTGGAATTCATAGACACTATCAAACTGCTACACAGAGGAAATAGGAGTACATTCCTGAATAATTTCTGTAAATAGAAATATTATAATAATAAGCTCTGAACACGAAACAAACAAACTAGAAACAAATAGCAAATAAAATTTTTAAAATCATTTGTCATGGGAGTTTTAAAACAAATAGTAAAAATATTTTAACTTTTTATGAAAGGGAAAAGAAATCTGAAATTATAGACTTCAAAAATTAGTGATGATAATAAAAATATTTCATATCAGAAAATCTTATTTATTAATAACTCTAATAAAAATTTCTATAAGTTAAATACATTTCCCAATAAAATGGAAAGTATGAACATAAATGGAATAAATTCTCAAATCTTAGAAACTAGAAGACAGCAACAAAATAAGCCAAAAGAACATACCATGAAAGAATAATAATAAAAAGACAAAATAATGAATTAGAAGGCAACAAATAACTAAAGCCCTGGTTCATGGAACAAAAAATAATATAATACTCTACTAGCTAACATAACCTAGAGAGCATTGGAAGAAAGCACAAATATACAAACTAAAAATGACAAGTACATTAAATAGGAAACTTTAAAATATGTATATAATGAATTTCTTTACATATTTTCTGACAATATTTTTTAAATTAGGTGAAATAGATAAAGTCATAATAAAATAGAGCTTACCAAATTGACAAGTGTTAAGTGTGGAGATAGAAATATTAATGGACAATTTCCAAAGATAAAATAGAGAATTTATCAAAATACTATTCCACAATTAGCACCGAATCTAGATGATTACACAAGGGATTGTCTCAGAGGATAAATAAACAACAAAAGCTTCCAAACGTTTTGGATTTTATTAGGAATGACACTGATATCAGAAACTGACAAAACATAACACAAAATATTTATGGACTAATATCATTGATGAATATTGATACAAAAATAAAATAAAAATTAGAAAGCAAAAGCAAATGCCACACATAGATAAAAATTCACCATGATCAAATAAAATTTATTTCAGGAATTCAAGGGTGGTTTAATATTATGAAATGGCTTGATATATGCCATATTAATAAATCTGGAAAATATGTATATGATTATATCCTTAGCTAAGAAATGTATTGAAAAAATTTGACTCCCATTTCTGGTGAAAACACCCTCAAGAAAACAGAAATTGCTACTTATAACTTAGCCTGATAAAAATGTATACCTCATTCCAAAAGCTAGAAACTTATTTACTATAGATACAGTAGAGACATTTCTACTAAAATCATAAAGAAGTCAGTGATGTCCATCATCTCCATTATTACCTAAGAGAGACAATGAAAGTTATTCTTTAATATGAGGCCATTAATATTGTTAAAAGAAAATAATTACTTGGATAAGAATTGGGAAAAGCAAGAACTTAATCTACCTTTTTTCATAGATGATGTGCTAATAAAGCTGAAAACTCAGAGCTAGTGATAAAACTAAGTTAGTACAATATAAAATAAAACAGATCAATGGTTTTTATATATGCAATCAATAATCTCTTGAAGTATATAATAGAAGTCAAACCCCTATTACAATAAGAACACCAAAGATAAATTACTTAGGTAAAAATTATCAAGATAAGGCAGAATTCAGAACAAAAATAACAATTGTTAAAGAGAAGGATACTGTATTAGTCAGCCAAAGGGGTTGTAGCGGTTTGATATGGTAATGAATTTGAAAAATAGATATTGGATTATGTTTGTAATCTGGTCTGCACCTGGACATGATTAAGTTGTGATTAAACAGTCTGCAGTTGCTCAGAAAGACTGATGAAGGACTAGCCCCCTTCCTACCCTGCAAGGGGGGAAGTGGGGATGGAGCCACAGGTGTGCCCAACAATTTAGCTTGTGCAGGTCAAAAGTTACTGCAGTTACCCAGAGAGGCTGAGGGAGCACTATCCCTCCTTCCCTATCAGGGGCATGGATGGAGCCACAGGTGTGTCCCTCAGTCTGGTCCATGTGGGCTGAAAGTGGCTGCAGTTGCCTGGAGAGGCTGAGGGAGCACTATCCCTCCTGCCCAATCAGGGGCAGAGATGTAGCTACCTGGGTGCCAAACAGTTGAGTCCATGTGGGCCAAAATCTACTACAGTTGCCAAGAGAGGCTAGTTCAGGTCCCCTCAGCTTACTCCATGCTGGAGGTGGGGCTGAAGCTCAGGCAGCAATCTGACCTGAGTAGAAAGAATCCTGTCCTTACTGTCACTGTGATTTTCAATTAGCCCTGCTTCCCCTCATGCCAGGGGCAGAGTTAAAGTGGAGGTTACCAGTCTCTTTCCAGCTTGGACAGGTTCAAATTTTAGCTGTACCTGGGACTGGACTTCAGTCAGCTGAATTCACTAATTAGCAGCTGAAGTTGGTGCCCAACTGTCTCTTGCTCCCCTGTTTTTTGGGAAATGAAGCTTCCAACTTCAGCCTGGAATGTTCCTGAGGTGTCTTGCACTGCCAGCAGGGGGTGGGAAGCAGCCCCTGTGGCTGGGAGTACTCTATTAACATATTTTCACTGCAGATAGGCAGTCTCTTCCTTCTGTTCTTCTAAACATGTTGCAGGATGCTCCGATCTCCAGCACCCCCAAATGGATGGCCCCCAAACAGTTGATTTACATAGCTCTGGTTGATTACTAACTGCATTGTTTTAGTAATGGCATTTAAGTGCATTGATTTTCAAAAAGTGAAAATGACAGAGAAACTGAAGCTATCAAAGCTCAACAAATAATTGCTAATTGATTTAATTATTAATATAGTAATGTCTTATACAAGGTTCTGTTTTGCCACAGTAACACTAATATCCTCTAATGTAGTGGTTCTTAAAGATTTCAGGGGGTTCATGAGCTTGAACTGAAAATTCAAAAAACACTATTCTTGTGGGGACATCTTGATGCATGTATGATATATTTTTTAAATAATACACAGAACAGTGTGGACTTAGTAAGGGATCCGTGGAACAAAGAAGGTTAAGAACCCCTGCTCTAATGATGTAAGCAAACATAACTTAATATGAGGATATAAAAACAATGCAGCAATGCCAAGAGCAGGGCACACAGGCAATTTCTTTCTTACTTTTGTACCTCACATACTAACCCAAAGGTTTAATCTCTGATTCACATTGTGAGTCTGTTCCATCCTTTACTCTCTGCAAATGAGCTTCACCATATCATGGGAGAAAATCCCAGAGATTATATCTTCTCCAAGACAGACAGTAAATACATTATTCACATTCAAAACTTTGTTTAGGAGGATGCAATTCTTTTTGTATCCTATTTCCAAACATGGTCCAATTAGCTGTGTAACTCAGCATGGCCACAAGTGTTAAAATCTAGATAAGAGTAGCAGTTTTGTGAATATAAGTCATATACTGGAAAAACACCCCAGAAATGTACATTATAATTGGGAATTACTAATAGGCAATTATAGAATATACGAGTAGCAGTGTACCATAATTGTTTAAGAAAGTCAGTTCCAGAACCAAATTGCCTGGATTCAAATCCAGATTCCACTCTCTGTGGTGTCTTGGGGCTACAGTTCCTTAAACTTTTTTGTGCCTCAGTTTCTTTATGTGTCTTATGGGTTCAATAGTAGTACCTACTGCATAAGTTTATTATGATAAATAAATGTGGAAAGAGTTTGGAGCAGTGGCTGACATAAACGCTCTACAAATTATCATTATTAGCATATACAATTATTATCTTATTACAATTCTGTTTTTCTCCACTTACCACTCATAATTAAGGCTCCTATTTCACCATTTTAATCATGCCAAAATTTATTTCTATCAGATTTCATGTGATCTCTTAGAATTCTTTTACTTTTTATGAGCTGTTGTATTTCACCATCCCATACAACCCTTGTGCTTAGAAGGAGTAAATCTGAGTTAGTTGTATATCATTTCTTGCTAGCTCCAAAATTAGTTTTACATAACTCTTATCCATATCTGCCACCTAAGAATATTTGCCTGTTCTAGCTTTGGAGACACAGTCAGTGGTGTGCAGAAATTACTTTATACAAGGTCACTAGAGACCAGGCTTCTTCCTAATTCAGTAACCTTTTTAATCTACCAATGTTTTTTAAACAATATTTCTAGTAGCCTTTTCAGAAGCTTCCAATGGAAGGATTAAAAGATACAGAACAGACATGGAGAGTGTAAAACCAGAAAGAGTTCACATTCAAACCCTATGCTTCCCTATCTTACTTTTAAGCCAGAGCTATTCTTATTTTGAGTGTTTTTCTTATATGTAGCTGTGTGTATTTTAATATATTAGCCTTCTTTATACTTACCATGTTATTAATATTAGTGTGGTTATGGACTAAAACTTTTAAAAAGAGGCTTGGTCTGTTTGTTTTGTTTTGCTTCTAACACATATATGGACAAAATTTGAGAATGATTGCTTTGTACTGGAGCGAGAGATTTCGCTTTTCACATCGGAGTGAAGTTTATTCTTTTTCTTTCTGAAACATAAAGAAATAAGAGAAATATATCTTTTTCTCATCATATGGCCCTCCTGTAGGGCCTCTTGATCCACTTTGCTTTTTCTTTCTTTCTTTTTTTTAATAGGTTGGCCATCATTACTCTTCCTATTTATTGTGATTAGGACAAAAGACCATTTAAATTCCATTGTGCTGAAAGGAGAAGAACTAAGTAGAACAATCTTTGAAACAGATTACTATGTGCACTTAACTCAATCCATCAAGTAAGGAATACGAACGATATTGAAGTTTATAAATACCTTGTCTAAACTAATCATATTTCATTCTTCCAAATATCTTGATACAAATGCGAATTGTTAAATATCTTAAGAGAGATTTTATAGCTGGAAATCTGAGTGTAACTCAATTTTCACTTCTTGCTTATTTGGTTCACAAGCATGATAAGAATAATGCAATTCAGAATAAATTGTACACATAGATCATGGCAGCAACAGGTTAGTATGCATGTTATTATCACATTTTTCCACATCTCACACCAACGAGATAGTTAATTCTGAGCAAGAAAGTATGTATAGAATAGGGCAAGTACATATACAGAATTAATGTGCAAACATCACTTCTGGCTTAATAAGTACAATTTTCACATGCTAAGAAGAGATGAAGATTTTTGAGGATGATCAAAGTTTCCCTGTGGTCCTACCTTTATGCTCTTTGGAGATATTCTGTCTCTAACTGGAAGGAAATCACATACATATGCGCAGTGCAGATGATTTGTCCCCAAAGAGTTTAATTTGCCTTATAGAGATTTTTTTTAATGCATGAATACATTGGAAATGCTTGCTTTATCTCCATCACACGGATAATTACAAATCTTGGATAGAAGATGTGTCTCAGTGTATGTGTATACTCACCCATGCACAAAATAATGTGGCTTCATCAATATCCTAGCCAGCACATGTGCCAGTGTGTGTGTGACTAAAAACTGTATTGCCATTACCTCTGCCACCCTCTATCCCATTCCCAGGTGACTTATTTTATAGTTCTTTATTAACACACAACTTATTATGAATTAAGGCAATAAAGGCTTAAGATGTGTAAGTGTATCCTTTTTAGAGGATTTGCATAATATGTAATAAGACCAAAAATTTTTTTGACCCAAGTAATTATCATAGTGGAATATTGGACACAGAAGTGAGTGGATGGGGATGGAGGTGTATTTTGAGTATAAGTTATTTCCTTTTTACTCCTTCATTCAGGAGGCATTATTAACTATTTGCTAAGATTCCTGAGCCTTTTTAAAAGAGTCAAGATTTTATTCTTGCTAGTTTGAATAAAAAGTCAACATTAGGTAACAGCAGTTCGTGTTATGCTGAACACTTAGTTGTAATATCTATGATACTATTAACTCACTAAAATTGTTGGCAATGTCCCACTAGAGAATGCTTTGAAGAGTAATTCTAAACTTACTTTTCAAGCTATAATCCTTTAAGCAGTATTGAGTTCATGCTTGTAGTAATTCTTCCTAGGGCTTAAAGTAAGTGAAATAGAAAGTTTAAGTGAAAGAAAGGCTATTAGAAGGTATCAGGTGTCCACCAAGTGCCAGCACTGAGCTAACTGTTCTCACAAATATTATCTCATTTCATTTTTGCATGTCTTAAAAGTACTCAGTATTAACTCCAGTTTCAGAGATATAAAATGTGACTTTTATCACAGCAATAGTATTTTAACATTTTCCAACCTTCACTTTTACTTCCAATCTTGAAAATTTCACATGAAAATTATTGTGAGGAAATATTGAATGCCCTAATATTACATAAAAATGTTCGATCAAAAAGCTGTTAGAATTACCAGTGAGAAACAGAAATGAGTGTCATTTGGTGGATGAGCAGATCATTGGAAATCTAAAAGAATGGATTCCTTTAGGCATAGTTATTTTGGAAACTATTTTGAAAACCTACTTATAGAAATATTCCTAAGAGATTCACAAACTCAATATAACAATGAAACAAACAGCAAGTGTCATATGTCATACTTACTTTGCTTACTTGACACCTCAGAGACACAATACCCACAATGAAAATGCAATATTCAACACAAATACAACAAAGAAATTAATATAATAGTGTAATTTCAAACTCATTTCATATACATTATTTTCATTCTTCTGTACAGACTTCAACATCATTATAATTTAAAACAATGTTTTTATGTTTTACAATGATCAATAAAATTATATTTTTGGGGAAAATCATTCATAAGAATATTTGACAAACGTTTGGACTCTGAACTAAGGAAGTAAAAGTCCAAATGTTTTACTTTTTCTCCATTGTTTACTAATAAATGCAAAAGTTAAGAAGGGAATCCTTCTACTAATGGAATTGAGTATGAGTCATGCTGAAATGAAGAGAATCATTTTTTACTTTGTTTTTAAGCATATCTAAGAAAAATTATAATTTTAATTTCTGGATTCAAAACAGTAAAGTTAACAATTAATACTAAAATTGGTTGGGAACACCTAGGACAATACTCTTAAATAGCTTAAGAAAAACTATCAAGCTACATAGTCTACAAAATATCTTGATATAAACCATTCAAGAATGCTATATAAAACACATATGCATCTTACTATGCCTGAGATTTTTAAAAACATAAAAGAAATTACAGAGACAGTAAATGTTGAAAAAGCTAAATTCAGAGGCAGAATTTAAAGATCTAATGGTCCTGAGGGCATTGGCCATTCCAGATATGAAGGGGAAGGCATATTAATGCTTATGAACCTGTGTGCCTGACATATGAACTAGGCCTAGAACTGCTGGGTGCCTAAGAATTACCTCCTGAGAGCCTCTATGTTGCCACTCTCTAAGCCAAACACAGCAGTAAATGCATTACCTTCCCCCCAGTGTGGGACATGACTCCCAGGGATGAGCCTTCCTGATGCCAAGGGATTACTACCAATCACTAGCTGGTAATGCAACTAGAAAGAGACCTTGAATAAAAGGGTCAACTCAGACCAGCAAAATATCTCAGCCTCCATGTAGGATCATGTGTTAAAAACTGCCTTTTGACCTTGAATAAAAGGATGGCAAAGACAAATGAGTTTAAATGGCTAAGAGTCTTCATAAAAGAGTCGGAAGGTCATTAGAGGGGTCGCACTCATGCACGCCTCAGCAGGACCTCGGAGACAGGCAAAATAGATACAACCCCAGGTACTGGTTCTCCTGAGGACTATGGAGACCCACAGGTTCTATGGTCATGACAGATGGCTCTGGAGTTCAGTGCTGTGTCAGTGGGCCCTACTCTGGAATTTGTGTTCCTGAGTGTGATGGAGTTGGACTCAGATGTGACCTTTCTACACATGCCTCTTCTGTCACTTTTACTGAACCTGTGGTTGGTGCTAGGTTTGGTGTATACTCAGGAGTCTTGAATCTCTGGACTGTCCATGTGCCAGTCAGGTCCTGAGCCTCAGGAGAGTTACAACTCCTCCTATCTGGTTCGCTGGACTTACATAGGTCAGCTAACCCAGAGGTGAAGATGGTCAACCACAATGCCAGGGAACCGAGAGTGCCTATAATTGCAAGCAGGAGAATTGTATCCATCATCCATGTGGGATCTAAGCCTCCTCTCAATATAGAGGTGAAGTGGACATCACTATTCCATGGTCCACAAGAAGGAGGAATAAAATATGGATTAGAGTGGATTTACTGATATCCTACTATAGAACAATTGTGACTAGTAATGGAAGAAATTGTAGCATTGATGTGGAAAAAGTGGCCATGGTAGTTGCTGAGGGCAGGGAGAGGGAAGAAGAGTTGTGATTTGGGGGCATTTTTGAGACTTGGAGTTGTCCTAAATGATATTGCAGGGACAGATGCAGGATATTATATATCCTGCCATAACCCACTGAATGTCCTGGGGGAGAGAGTTAACTACAATGTAAACTATTATCCATGTGGGGCAGCAGTGCTCCAAAATGTATTCACCAAATACAATGAATGTGTCACAATGATGAAAGAGATTGTTGATATGGGAGGAGTGAAGTGAGGGTGTGTGGGGTATATGGGAACCTCTTATGCTTTTTAATGTAACATTTTTTGTGATCTATGTATCTTCAAAAAAACAATTGAAAAAATAATGGGGTAGGGCCTGGGGAGTGGGGTATATGGGAACAGCTTATGCTTTTTAATGTAATGTTTTGTGTGATCTATTAACTTTTTAAAAAGATAATTAAGAAATAATAAAATTAAAAAAAAATAAAGGCATCACTTTGATTATGGACATGTTTTAACCTATTCAAAATGTGGTTTTGGAATTGAGATTCCACAAGTAAAATGGGGTCCATCAGAAGATCCCATCATTATTAGCTATGTAAAGCAGAAATGAAAAACTATCCCTGCCCACTGGAAAAAGAATACTATATAAAAAGCATATCAGTAGTGGATGTGGATCAAGCAGCTGAGCACCTGCCTCCCACATGGGAGGTTCTCAGTTTAGTTGCCTGAACCTCCTAAAGAAGACAAACAATAAGCAGACAGTGAGCAAACAAAGAACAAAAACAATGAGAAGACAAAGAGCAAAAAATCAATGGGCAGACAATGAGCAAAAACAACAAACAAGACAACGAGCATACAACAAGCAAAAATAAAAAAAACAAGCAGGCAGCAGATGTGGCTCAAGTAGTTGCATGCCCACCTCCCACATGGGAGTTCCCAGTGCCCTCTAAAGAGGAAAACAGACAGACAGTGAGCAGACAATGATCAAAAATTGATGAGCAGACAACAAACAAAACCACAAAAACAACAAGCAAAAACAAGGAGCAGACAATGAGCACAAACAATGAGCAAAAACAATGAGCAAACAGATAAGGGAATCATCTCAGAGAGGGGAACATATCTGTCTTGTTCTGTGTTTGGGGAAAACAAAGTCTCCCCTAAATATTATAACAGCCTTTTCTTATGAGTATTTGAGGTTCAAATGTATTTTACATGCATAATCCAGGAAAACCTAAGTCAATAAAAAATTGAAATATTCTCCTAATGGCAGTTCATGTAAACTCCTGATTCAAAGAGACTGAATCAGTAATCAAAAACCTCCTGCCAAGAAAACTTGGGTTCACATGGTTTCACAGGAGAATATTACCAACAATTCCAAGAAGAATTAACACTGATACTGTTCAAATGCCTCCAAAAAATTGAAGAGACAGGAATACTTCATAATTTATTCAATAAGGCAGTATCAGTTTAATTCCAGATAAGGTAACACAACACACACACACACAAAAGAAAAATTACAAACCATTATCCCTTGTGAATAAATAAATGCAAAAATCCTCACAAAATATTAGCAAACCAGATCCAATAGCACATTAAAATAATTATACAAGATGGTCAACTGTGATTTATCCAAGGTAGGCAAAGGTGGATTAACATAAGGAAATCAGTCACTGTAATACTCCTGTAATGAAATGGTGGGAAAAAACACACGGTCATCTCAATTGATGCAGAAGACATTTGACAAAATCCAGCACCCCTTCTTTAATAAAGCACTCAGAATTCTATGCATAGGAAGAATTTTTCTCAAGCATGATAAAGAGCATATATGGAAAATCCATAGCTTATATCATAATCACGGTGAAAGACTGAAGATTTCCCTGTAAGTTCAGGAATAAGACAAAGAGGTCAACTATCACCACTGTTCAACACTGTACTAGAAGTTCTAGCCAAACCAATAAGGCAAGAAAAATAAGCAAAAGGCATCCAAATTGGAATGGAAGAAATAAAATTTTCAGCATTTGCAGACATGATTCTTTATATAGAAAGTTCCAAAAGTCTACAACAAAACCAGATCTAATGAGCAAGTTCAGCGAAGTGAAAAGATACAGAATCATATTATCTTTAAGTAAACAAAAAAAACTTATCTCAAACATTAATCCTATCATTTAAAATATTGATTATTTAAGGGTTAAATCATTTTCTTATCAGAATTAACATTTTCCATAATCACTTCCTGATTTTTTATTATAAATATTTTAATAAATGATCCATTTAGACTGTAATTAAGCACTTAGTAATGCAAATAGCACAAACACTTTGATAAATGCTACTTGTTTAATAGTCTATAAGATCCTTTAGTTAAAAAAACTAAAAGCTGATTCTATACTCCAATTGGTTGTTGCTTGGAGTATTTCTAACAAACTGTGGTCTATAAGACTTAGTTTTCCATCTAGTAAATAAGGAAGCAAAAGGGAAAACATTCTGAGCTGTGTATTCTATTATTTCCTACTTTGGGAATGTGAGTTGGCTATTCTATTCTGTAACATAGAAAGAACAACCTCTCAATAGGTAATGTATCATTAAAAGAATAAAAATATTAAGCAGTGCTTAAAGCACTGTCACAAGCTGAGAGTGGCTTTCATTCACTGCTTATGGGGAAACATTTTGTATTCTCTTATTATGACACTCTCTTTCTGAATAAGATCAAGGGATAAACAATTATGGAACAATCTGTGGGTCTGTAGGGCATGGTGAAGTAGAATACAGTGTAGAGGTTTCCCATTTCCTGACAATAACAACCAAAGTAGGGCTGGGAATTCCAGACTTCTCCAGTCTCCCTGACCCCTCACTCCTACACCAACCTTCATCAACCTGTGATTCTTATTTGAGAATTTTGTTTCAAAATAATGGTTCAATTATCTAAGTGAGAAATAAGAGGCCAACACATAAATCTCACCAAAAGTTATTTGACATATACTTTTGATAAATGTTCAAAATCTTCCTTGAGTTTGAAAATTAGGAGGAAGGGTCTGGATTTAAGATATAGGGAGATGTTGGTTCTACTTTTAGTAAATATTTTCATCTCTACCTACAAGTAGCTAAGTAGAATGAAGAACAACCCATAGAAAATAAACCTTTTATATCATTATATATGAAAATTAATGCTTAAAAGAATACAGACTAGGGAAGCGGACTTGGCCCAGTGGTTACAGCATCCGTCTACCACATGGGAGGTCTGCGGTTCAAACCCTGGGCCTCCTTGACCCGTGTGGAGCTGGCCCATGTGCAGTGCTGATGCACGCAAGGAGTGCCCTGCTACTTAGGGGTGTCCCCCGAGTAGGGGAGCCCCACACGCAAGAAGTGCACCCCATAAGGAGAGCGGTCCAATGCGAAAGAAAGTGCAGCCTGTCCAAGAATGGCACTGCACACACGGAGAACTGACACAACAAGATGACACAACAAAAAGAAACACAGATTCCCTTGCTGCTGACAACAACAGAAATGGACAAAGAAGACGACGCAGCAAATAGACGCAGAGAACAGACAATTGGGGTGGGGGTGGGGGGGAGTGATGGGGAGAGAAATAAATACATAAATAAATCTTAAAAAAAAAGAATACAGGGTATTTGGCAATAAAGATATAAATCTAGGTTAGGAAATGTAGGTAATCCTAACTTAATAAAACAAAACATCAGCTTTAATATATGTATGTGTATATATATGCTGTTGTACAGGAAACAACAAAATGTTGACATGTGAAGACCTAGGAATTCAAATGTTCAAAAAGTTCAGGTTTATACATCAATTCTGTGATGAAAAGGCATATTTCTTCTTAAGAAGGAACAAAGAACACAGAAGAAATATGTTTGGACATAAAATTATTTTTCCCTTAGTTTTTTAACTTTCTCAGAATCTAAGTACTTTCTGGCATTTTTAACAAGAATTTTGGATCAGATAATAATTTTCTGGCAATTCTCTGAGAACAATGTTCATAAT
This sequence comes from Dasypus novemcinctus, assembly GCF_030445035.2. NCBI lineage: Eukaryota > Metazoa > Chordata > Mammalia > Cingulata > Dasypodidae > Dasypus > Dasypus novemcinctus. The sequence continues at coordinate 28,716,876 of NC_080689.1, read as the reverse complement.
ATGGTTTTGTTAAACAAGGTCTATTTTTCCTGTCAGAATATTTAAATATCCTGAATAAAATTAGCTATATATTTCAGAGAAAATTTAACTTTTCTTGAGACCTTCTTTTGTTTCTATTGGTTTATAAACTCTTCTTGCAGTTTGTGCTTTTCTTATTTCTCTCTACTGAAGAGGGCCCCCAGTGAACTGTGCTTCCCAGTGTGTACTTGTATTATTCCTGCCCCTGTCTGAATCTTGGCTCACACTTTATTTGTGCTAGCCAGAAGAAGGTGCTGAAAGTGACGTTTTGCCAGTTGCAGTCCTGGGAGTTAAGAAAGTCTGACCTTTTGCTTCTATTTTTCGTGGTTCTAGTTGCTCTAAATCACCATGTAAGAAGTCTGACTCTGCTGCCAGGGAGCAGACCCTGCGGAGAGGCCACGTGAGGAGTGAAAGGCCCAACCGTCGCATTATCCAGCTAAGCCCATCCTTCCAAGTCTCTCCACCAAGATGTTCAAGTTCAAGCTCCATCTGTCAGCATTCACACGAGACCCTAAGTCACACCAGCAGAAAAAACAGCCCTCTGAACTTCAGTCCAGCATTTGGCAAGCTTATTTCTGTAAAGGGCCATTTAGTAAATATTTTTGCTTTGTGGACCATGTGGTCTCTATAGACATTACTCAGTTCTGTTGTTACGGTACTAAAATAGGAATAGACAATACATTTTAAAAAATGACTTTGTGTTCCAATAAAGCTTTATTTACGAACACTGAAATTTGAATATCATATAATTTTCACAAATCATAAAATATTCTTCTTCTTTTGTTTATTTTTCAACCATTTAAAAATTTAACTTCTTATCTTAGTTCCTGAATCACACAAAACAGACACAGACCCAGTCTGGCCCTTAGGCCATAGTTTGTCAACCCCTGCTTCAATCAACAATCAGAATTGTGAAAATTAATGAAATAGTTACTGTGTTGAGCTTTTTCAGATGTTTGTTACTCAGTAATACATAACCCAAACACTACCTTTTAGATTTTATCTCAGGGAAGGAATAAAATGATAAGAACTTTAGGTATGAATAAATGAAATGTGAAGAATAATGTATTACAGAAAGATCACTTGCTGGGTCAGTTGGAATAAATACTGGTCTGTGATTACTACAACCAGTCTGTAAAATAGGTTAGTGCCATTGTGTGTTGATAAACCTTGTCACCTAACATAACATGCAAGTGAGTAACAGATATGGGATGAAAACCACCTTTAAAGTAGCTCAGATCAGGACATAGTAAATAAAATTTGGCATTTTGGTTAAAGTGAATGAGAAATCATTCCCACAAGGAAAAATTGAAAGTGGCAGATTTGCTTTAAAAAGACAACAGAAGATAGCATGATAATTTAATAATTTCCTTTGGGCATATGGAAGGTTGGTAATAACAGTTTTCTATAAAATAGTCAAAGAAAAAATAAATAAAAGGAAGAAAAACTATACCCAAATGTTTAGAAGTTTGAATATTAAGATTAACTTTCTGACTGAGAGTGCCGAAAGAAACACACCTTTAAAACTCTGCCCTTGAGTTACTTTAAGAATTACATGATTGGTTTTCTGCCTTAAAAGATTTAGGTAAAGCATTATCTAAAGGCAGGGGCTGGGATTAGATGACCGGTTTTCATGGCAATTCTAATTCTGGGATTTGTGACAAGAGATCACAATCTTCAAGTATGTAATTTGCAATGTGTACCGCTGGATTATCTACTGTTGTCTATGAACTGTGACCTAGCAGGGAGGGCATGGTGAAATTTTCATGGATATTGTAAGATCATCAAAGTGAGTGTTTTATTTTTTTCTCCTAGGCATAAGTATTTATTCTAATTTTGAAAAGATCAAAACTAAATAAAACAAATGAATGAATACGTAAATAAATGCACAGATAAATATCCTGAGCTTTTTAAATTCTTTTCTCCGGAGTCACACATTCAAAAATTTTTACCCTAAAGTATATGTTTATTTTTTCTTGGGCAATAAAGCATAATAATAATAATAATAAACATATTGTTGAAATCCTAAAACACCTTGATAGAGAAAGAGAAACTGAAGAATTTAACTTTGAGAGATTACTTCTTTCAGATAAGAGCTAATACTACTACTGTTGAAAATAATTCAGGAGGCAGCCACTCCCTTGCCCACAGGCAACCTGAATTCACCATTTTCACAAAACTGCATACATACGTAATTGAGAAATTTTGTTCCCTTGTCCATTTGATTTATCATGAAGTTATTCAAACCAGCAGGAATGCCATATGGTCTCTACAAATATCCAAATATATTGACAAATAAACATTCTGGTTTTGCCATGTAATACACATGGTTATTTCTGTAGAAGACTACGAAAATGGTCTCCCCATGAAATAAATCAGATGGGTGTTTGGAGTTTTTTTTTAGAAATAGTAGAGTCTCAGATCTATAAATGGTAGAAATTATTAATAATATTAAATTTAAGTGGAGACCTCCATATTGAGGAAATAATACAAATATTTTTAATAAGTAAACAAAGATACAGAGAGATTAAGTAAATTGACTGAAATGATGCATTCTAAATAAGAAGCTGTTGACATGCTAAAGTGTACATAGTATGATTTATAATTTCAAAATAATGATAGTATGAATACTAAACACAAATTCAGAAACATGCACTGAAGAAAACTATGTTTAGGTTAATAAGTTTTGAAAAATAACAATCATGTAATACCACGCAAGGAGATGAAAAGAACATCACCATGACTTAAGAAGCCCCAGCCTGTCTCTTCCAAAATGGTGTTATGAGAAACTCAGTGGGTCCTCTCTCTAAAGAAGCAACAATAAGAGCTCAAATTATTAAAAATCTACTATGTTCACGATTAAGAGTATTGCAAAAACAATGGAGTGGTCCTCCCATAGAAGCTTTGAACAAAGAGCAAAAACTGGTAGTAGCATCTCTATCAAGGCACCAGCAGTTAAATGAGTGCCAAATCAAGAAAAAGGCTACTCAAATCAGTAGGCTCTCACATGCCTTGACTGTCCCTTCACCCACTCCTCAGCAGCTCAGTACCAAGCCAACCTGGAATCCCAGTGTGGATCCTGGTCCTGGTTCTGGAGGGAACATGGTCAACCTTGTGCACATAGCATGCACGTGTGGCTCAGTATCTCTGGTTTGCCCTGGTATGAAAGGCAGTTCACAGAGCTCTACTCAGACCACACACAGTGCAGTGCCAGGGAATACAAGGAAACAATTTCCTAGGGAAGAGGGAACACTTGTGTTTACATAAATGGGGGAACTCCTAGGATCACACGCCATGACCCCTTAAAATTAACTTGGTCTTTTGGCCTAGATGACATTTTTAAAAAGAAATTTCTTTTGAAGTCCAATATTTTTACTAGAATATTCCTTTGAAATTGACCATTGTAGATCATTTTTTACAGTTACATGTTATTGTCAATCTATAGCGTCAAACGTTTGTATTTTAGGAAAACTTTCTTGACCTGGAGTTTTATTAATTGTTCTGTTCACTTGCTTTGCTTTTCCTCCTTGGTGAGATTAATTTTACATATGATGAATTTTCTTTGCCTGTCTTCTATATTTACACTCTAATTTTAAAAATCTTTCTCCATTTATTTTTTATTTTTAAAATACTTCCTCTTCTTAATTTTCCATTACTCTTAGAAAGGTATCTTTGTGTTCATTTGCTTTTTCATTCTTCTAGTTAACCTTTATTTTTGAAATAATTATCATTTTCTAAGTCCCTCTGATCTGTATCATTTTATTTCTGAGATTAATTCTGAGTGTTGCTGTTTATATATACACCGTTTTTCATAATGCATTTGCTGCAGTATAAGTTATTGTTTCCATTTATTTGATAAAAATGTCTTCCTGTTATTAATTGACTCTTCCCCTCTCTTTTTCTCTTAATAACATTTAAAGAAATTTGACCTTGATCTTTTTTACGTCCTTTTCCGGAGTTTTGGCTGGGTTCTTTAGAGAGTTCAAATAGCCCAAATTCCACTAGTTTCTTCATTTCTTACTCCTTCTATACCCAGTTTCATCTGCTTTTTCACATGGGTGTGCTAAGATTTGAAATGAAAAGCTCGTGGTTCTTTGGTGGTTCTCAGGTCCATTACACGCTATTCCGTCTCTCTGTGTTCTGCATAATAAACATTGATACCATACAGCTATCATTGTTCATTTCTACTTGCTCATATTTTGAAATTTATGAAAATTCATTGTCACTATCTTTGTTGTAGATATTTTCCATAGGGCTTTGGCTACGCAACTCTGCATGCCATGTTTATACAGAAAAATTTGTGGAGATTTAAAAACTATCCTTTGATGCATCTTTACAGAATCATCTGATATTTAATATTTTGATGCAATTGACTTTTGTGTATTGACATTGTGTCTAGAAAACTTGCTAAACTCATTTAACAATTCTAATTGATAATATTAATTACTCATCTGTGTATTCTATTGTATTTTAAACATATATAACCATCTAAAATAATAATTATATGTATAACATACTATTTTTTAGCTTTTAATTTTTCTTACATAAGAAAGAATCTAGTAAAATATTGAATAAAAATTGTAATAGACTTCCATGTGGTTTTCTCAATATGAAAAGATTCAGATTTCATCACGTATTTTGATTGCTTTGATTATATATATGTTTACAAATGTATTTTTTATTTTCTAACATAGATTATTACTGAATTTTATTAAATGCTTTTTCAGCATTGTTAATGTCATTTAAGTTGAGTTACTAGTGTTTCATTTTTTAAATAAAATCACCTTGGTCATGATGCATGTTCTTGCTCTCTCCCCGTTTACTTATTCATCTGCATGTGTTGGTGTTGCTAATATCTTCATAATGTTTGCACTTACATGAATGTGATTGGCTTCTGTCTTTCTTAGTGAGAGATAGCTGGTGATAAATTCTTTCAGTTTTTGTTTGTCTAATACTATTTTCCTGTTTCTCAAAGTATCGTGTATGTATTTTCACCACCATTTTAACCACCATTTATCATTGCGTTGTCTGTTCACTTTCCTTTAATTTTCCTATTGAGAAGGCAGCTATTTGTTGCCTGCTTTTGTTTGCTTTTGTTTTACATAATCTCTTCTCTCTGGATGTTTCTAAGGTTTTTTTAATTTGTATTTGCTTTTCAACACTTTCACTGTCATGAATCTGGGTGCGGATTTATTTTATTATTCTGCTTGGGTTCTTAGGGTTTATTGAATTTATAAGTTGATGTCTTTCACTAGCATTGTTTCTTTTTTACTTTTGCTCTATTTACTGAGACACTAATTAAATTTATTAGATCTTATCACTTCATCATCTATGTTTCTTAAATCTTCTTCTGAATTTTATTCTTCTACCTCTCTGGGCTAAATGCTGGTTATTTCCTTTTGACCAATCTTACAATTCTAATTCTCTCCTCATCTATATCTGATTACCGAACCTATCAGATATGCTCTTACATTTATCAGTTTTAGAATTTCTATTGGAATATATTTTACATCATTCATTTGCCTACTAAATTTTTCAATCTTAGTTTTATGTTCAAGACATTGTAAGTAGAGCTATTTTACAGATTGTATCAAGTAATCTCAGACCCTCAGTGGTTTGATTTCTCCTGCTTACTGTTGGAGAAAATATGGGTCTTACTGGGACATGACATGGAGACTTATTGACCCCAAGCAAAGAATTTATTTATTGAAAAGCTCTCCCAATGGAGAGGGTCTGAAGAACAGACTTCAGTCCCCCCACCAACATGGTGGGGGTCTGAAGAGAGACTTCAGCCCACTCCTGGAAAGGCAGGACTTCAATTTATACAGCACTTTCCTAGGCGGGGAAATGATAGTTGGCGGGATGGGGTTGAGGGCCCGAGTGAGGGGCAGGGACCAATAGGAAGCCCTAGAGATGAACATTTTCCCTGATAGTGACTAGAAAACAGTGGGTTAGGGAGTTGTGGTTTCTTGGAATGCTGCAGGAGCAGATGTCTTCATCTGTAGGGATTAAAGTATGTATAAATAGTGAAGGTTTCCATCTCCTTCTCTCTCTGATATGCAGGTAGATGTAGTAAAGATCTCCATCTCCCTCTGATATGCAGATGGTGAAGATCTCTATCTCCCTTTATTCCTGTCTCTATGAGATTTCTTTGCTTAACCTGTGGGAAAGTACCATGCCATGTCCTCAGACAAAAGGGAGGAGGTTTGCCTTTTCCCAATGCATATCAGGGGAAACTGAGGTACAGCTTGTTAATTATTGCAAACCCTAACACTTACACTATGCTGTTTGTCATTTCATGGTGTATTGTTCTTGTGAATTTGGTTGTTTATGATCATGTATTTGACTCTCGTTGTATATGTAAAAAATTGTATATATAAAAATAATGTAAGGCCTCTGAAGATATCATCCCTACAAAAGAGTCTGATTACTATTGGAAAGCAGTGTTGGGGCACAATACCTTCCAGATCACAAATCAAATTTCAGTGTTTGAATTTATCAAAGTTGAGCTGCATTCCCTCAAAGGACCTTTTCCATTTCACCCCTATTACTACTGTGTAGGTTCACACAACCTAAATCCAAAGTGAGGACTTCACCTGTGTGTTTCAACTTTCTGCATGCTAATTTTCTTATTAATCCTGGAGGGCTGACAAAAGCTCTACTCAGTTTCTCTGCCTCAGGCTCACCTCCAAGTTTGGTCTTCCCTAAAATGAAAGTTTCCAAGTAGCAGACTTAACTCCTTAGATCGCTATCCTCTTCAAGATCTTCTTAACATTATAAATAAATTTCATTATCTCTTTTCTATTTTTAAGCATTTAAAAAAATGATTTGGAGAGATTTTATAATTGTCTTGGTGGAATATTATCAATATTGTTTTGGTGGATTAGTATCAAAATATAAATCTGACATTAATATGACCTGTGCATGAATTCAAACTTATCTATTCTATATCCAAGCCTATATTACTTAAAACCAATTAAGTAATATAAGCTCTATGGGGAGGATGCAGACTGAATGTGTATTCAAACTTACATCCAGACAGAATATGGGAGATATGTTAATTCAAGCTTACCTGGAATGTGGGGGATATGTTAATTCAAAACCCATCTGGTACTCAAACACTTAAAACTCTAAGAAACTAACAAAGAAAGTCCTTTGCATAAAAACACCATTTGATTCCCCCCCTCCTACATTCTCTGTATAAAAGGAGCCCAAAAATCCTATTCAAGTTCAAGGCTCGTTTTTTTGAATAGAAGTCTGCCGATCCCAGCCTGCTGTTAATAAGCCTTCCTTCTCAGATTCTTGTGTCCTGACTTTCAATACCACAATCACCCAATTTCTCTCTGCCACAACATCAGATATATATTAGAGGTTGATTATTTAAAAATATAAAGTGAGGTGCCAACAACTCATGTTCTGGAAACAGAGTATATTCAGGAGGCTATTTGAAGTTTATGCCACTCAAAATAAAATGAGATCTTGAAAAGGCAGATAGAAATGTAGGACAGATTTTAGATAATTTTATGAGAAAAAAATATGGTACTTTTAAAATTAGATTGGGAAATGGATGGAGGTTAGAAAAAGAAAACAACAGAATTCTAGAACTACTGTGACTCACAATGGTTAAGTTTCCAGAAATACATAGGCAGCGTTTATCTCTCTAAGCAGCTAATTAAGAGGACTCAGTAAATGCATGGTTTTAACACTATTTCAAACTCCCTAAAATGCTCAATGATTTAATTCTACACCTCAGAAAACTGCATTTAAAAATCAAAGAACAGAAAAATGATTTTGTAAAGCATCTCTATTATTTTGTGGCCTTAAGCAAATTTCAAGAACTTATCAGATCTCAACTTGCTTTAAACAAAATAGGGGATATTACATCTCTTGTAGAAAGAGTTTAAGTATAACTTAAAAACAACCATATAATTGATAATGTCAATAATTAGGAAGTTACTGCTTCTTAAAAATTATGCCACATTAAAAGGTAGAATTTTGGCTGAATATTTTTAAGACATTTAGATAAAGAATTTCAGTGAGTAGTATGATGTAAAGAAAAATGCATAAATGCTTGAGGGTTCACCTTGAGCTAGTTACTAGTTCTGTGACCTTCACTTTTCTCCTTCTCAAAAAGGATTAGTAATTTTTGACTGTTAAAAGGATAAAATGAGATCATAAATACGGAATAGCTTTGAAAAATTATTTTGAAAAATTCTTTTCAGCAAAAAAGATTGCATGGTAAAGAATATTATTGTTATTGTATTGGTTTCTTGTAACTACTTCAATTATACTATTTTTCTTGATCTTTTAAAAACATCAAGCTTATAGAAATACAGTATACATTTAAAATGATAAATACTGCACATATGTATAAATGTGGAAGTTTATATGTGTATATACATAATGTATATGCACAAGAAAAAGAATAATTTATAAATATGTTTGTACTTATCCAATATCCAGCTTAAACAATATAATTATTAGTACTTTTGAAGACCTTAATGTGCATCACATTTTTACTTTTCTTTTTTTAATTTAATTTAATTTAATTTTTAAAGAAGGTTTAGATTACATAAATGTTACATCAAAAATAAGGAGTGATTCCCATAAACACCACCCCCCTCACACTTTTCCCCATTAACAACATCTTTCAATAGTGTGGTACATTTGTTACAATTGTTGAACATATATTGAAGCATTGCTGCTAACCACGGTCTATAGTTTATAGTTTACACTTTGCCCCACACAATTTTATAGGTTTTTTCAAAATATATGACAGCTTTGCATTTCTTTATAGATTTTCCATATGTTTATGAATCACATAAGAACATATTATTCCATTTTTGCTTGTTCTGACTTTTACAGAAATGGAAAAAGGCTGTACGTATTCTTCCATGGATGTACATTTCAGTTTCAATATATTTTTGACATTCATCCAGATTGATAAGTGAAATTAAAATTCATTCACTGTAGGTCCTATATAGTGTTATATTATAAAAATATATCACAATTCATTTATGATTCTTCTTGTTTAAAAAAAAAGTAGGTGGATTCCATTGTTTGCTGTTCAAAACCACACTTCTTTGAACATTATGCATACTTGTCACAATGCACATATGCAAGAGTTTCTCCAGGATATGTAACTAAGAATTAAATTGCTGGGCTATCAAGGATGTCCATTTCAGTTTGCAAGAAAATTCTAAACTATTTTCCAATGTAATTTCCTAAGTGTAGTACATGCATAAATTCCCATTAGTGGAGGTTCTGGTTCTATGTTTCCTATTTTATTTTCCATTTTTCTATTAGTCTATCCCTGAACAATATTGTCTTGGTCATTATAGCTTTATAAAAGTTGATATTGGTTTGACAATCTCACCACCTCTTTCTTTTTTTTTTCAGTATAGTCCTGCCTATTCTTAGCCCTTTTTCTTTCTCTCTAACTTTAGGAATCAGCTTGTTAGCCGTGACTAAATCTTTTTTTTTTTTTTTTGCAGTTTAATAGGAAATGCATTGGTTCTATAGATTGCTTTAGGGATAATTGACCTCTTCATAATAATGACTTCCTATTTTTTTTTATAACTTTCTCCCATTTATTTTTTTATATTTTTATTTATTTAATTCCCCTCCCCTCCCCCAGTTGTCTGTTTTCTGTGTCTTTTTGCTGCGCCTTGTTTCTTTGTCCGCTTCTGTTGTCGTCAGCGGCACGGGAAGTGTGGGCGGTGCCATTCCTCGGCAGGCTGCTCCCTCCTTCGTGCTGGGCGGCTCTCCCTATGGGTGCACTCCTTGCGCGTGGGGCTCCCCTACGCGGGGGACACCCCTGTGTGGCAGGGCACTCCTTGCGTGCATCAGCACTGCGCATGGGCCAGCTCCACACGGGTCAAGGAGGCCCGGGGCTTGAACCGCGGACCTCCCATGTGGTAGACCGACACCCTAACCACTGGGCCAAAGTCGGTTTCCCATGACTTCCTATTTAAGAACATGTTAGCTTTTTCCAGTTTTCTAGGTGCTCTTTAATATTTTTCTTAAAAAAATCATAACTTTTTACATAAAGCTTTTATACATTTTTGGTTTTTAATACTAGCTACTATACAATTCTATTGGTAGCATAAATATTTTATTTTAGAATTGAATGTTATAACTGTAAGTTGCATGTGGGGGTGTAATTAGATTTAATAGTTGAAGATATATCCAGGAATATTTCTTGACTCTCATTAGTTATAATAATTTCTCTATAGATCCTTTTGGTATTTCCATGTAGACAAATTATACATCTGCTGTGAAAAGCTAGAATCTTTTCCAAATTTATCAATTCGTTTAACTTTGCTTTGTTCCATTGTTATCATTGTGGAGTTTGTTTGCAATGCAGAATCTCAGGCCACCCCAGACCGACTGAATCAGAATGTGCTATTTAACAGTATTCGCAGGTGATTCATTCACTCATATTCAGAATAATTTTAAACAGAAATGATCATAGTAAGTACATTGATTTTAAAGGGGATATAATAATTTTTCACCCTAAAATGTAATTCTTGTTGTATATTTTTCCTCTAGATAGTCTTATCAGGTTAAGGAAGTTCCTTCAAATTCTTGGTTTGCACCTAATTATTTATGTAACTTTTATTAATGTGGTAAAATATTTTTATGGATTTCCTAATCTTTCTGTGCTTGGAATGAACTCATATGGTCACAATTTATTTTTATACATTCTGGAAATAATGTAGTAATAATGTATTTTGGCTACTTGAAACAATGTTCACACGTAAGATTATCCTTTATCTTATCTTTCCGTCCAGATTTGCAATCAAGTTTATGTTTACCTCATCAAATGATTTGGGAATTTGCTCAATTTAGTCTGTGAAAGAACTTTTAGAATATTTCATTTATCTCTTCCATGACTCTTTTGTAGAACTCACAAGTAGTAATCATTCAATTTCTTTTCTTTTTTTTAACAAGGTACTGGAGATTGAAACTGTCACCTCATACAAGGGAAGCAGGTGATCTGCCACTGAGCTACATCAACTCACCCACTCAATTTCTTTTCAGATTAACTTTAATTCAGAATTTCGAATTCACTTTGAGTAAACTAGATGATTTTTTCCTGGTTATTCATTTATTCTACCTGTTTGAAAATCTTTGACATAAATGTTGAATACAATTTATTCGCATGGTTAATATCTGCTTTATTAGTAGGGCTGTCCCCTTTCCAATCTGGAAAGTAGTTACAAGTGCCAGCTCTAAATTTTTGATCCATCTTGCTAAAAGTTTTAATTTTTTCTTCTTTGATCATGCTATATTTTATTATTTCCTGTTTCCTTAATTTGTGTTTATATTTATTTATGTTTATTTTTTTTTAGTATATTCTTTTTTTCTCATTTTTTCAGATGAATGGCTTTGCCCATTAATGTTCAGTCTTCTTCTTTTTCTACCTTAAGCATTTAAGGGCATGTATTTCTCTCCAAGCATGTTACATTTTTGGATATGTAATATTTTCCTTATCACTCATTACTAAGTATTTCAAATTTCTATTTTAATTTCCATAAAAATACTTCTCCCTGACATGCAACTCTAAAAGTCTCTTTGTAAAATATGTATTGGAATTAAATTTAGTTTTTGTATTTCTTTTTTTTGTTTTTGTTTTGCTTTTATTCTTAAAGTAGTTTTTCTAGATATTTGATTCTAAATTTATTGTTATTTTCTTTCATCACTTTAAAAATATCATGTCAAAGTTTTCTGATTACAATTATTGCCTCAGGAAGTTGCCTGCTAGTCTAATTATCTTACTTTTGTGTGGATTAGATGTTTTCTCTTTAGTAGCTTTAATATCTTCTCTGTATATCTGCTCTTCTACAATTCCAACTGCAAGATGTAAATATTCTTTTTTGATTTTTCTAAATCCCTCTTAGGCTTTGTGAGCTTTCAGAAATGGAGCATACTTTTCAGCATACCTTAAAAAAATTTCTCTTCCTTTTGAAGCTTCAATTTAATATGTACAAAATCTTTCCATGATAACTTCCTTTTTTTTCCCTTCTGCTGCTGCATTCTGCTCATTTACTTACCTCTTCCTTCCAATTCACCAATTGTTTCTTCAGCTTACTGCATTGTGCCACTTTTTCATCCATTAAGTTTCTAATTCTTATGATTAAATTTTTAATTTATAGAAGATTAGATATGCTTTTTTATTTTTGCTTGATCATATTAGCACATTTTCTTCTTCCTTACTCATAACTCTAGTAAATTCTATATTAAAATATTAAATATCTTATTTTTATATAAATACCTATAACTCTGTCAGTCTGATTGGCTGTTTTTCTGGTCAGTTTTGCACAACATGATTTGTTTCCTCATAAATTTTACATTTTTTCATTGAAATCAGGTTGTCTGAAACTTTTATTTTTGAATTATTTGAGGTCTGGTTTGAGTTGGAGGTTCATCTCTACAAAGAGGATATGCTTTTGTTCTGCCAAGCTGAAAAAAAGATGCACATCCTGGAACAGAATAAACATCTACCGAATCTGAACCTAGGTTCCTTGGCCTATCAATAGCTGTTTCTTAATTACAAGTCTCTAAGGTACAGGATTAACATTTTTTGGTTTCCCTTTAGGGCATAAATTAGTTCATAGAAATGTGTCTCCAGTCAAGTTAATATCTGACTTGTTATATGTATTAAATTTGATTTGGCCTCCAGGGCAGCTCTGGAAGCTCTTGTTTTCCAAATTAGATCTCTCTTATTTTAGGCTGCTTAAAAGGTTAAACATCAAATTAAAATTTGTTTAATTAATTTACTATGGTTTTAGTAGTCATATGTATATCAAAGTGAACAAGGACATTCATATCATTACTATTTATATTTCCAGATCATTGCATGACAGAATGAAGACAAGGTATAATTTAATCTAGCTCAATTTGGAGAAAACCAAACTCTAATCTTGGCTTTTATTCAAGCCCCTGAGAAATTGAAACAAAAATTCTATCATTTAAAAATGAAGCTCATTTTTCAAGAAGTTTGAGGATTTTGAAACATTATTTGTGAAATTTACTGTGTTCTTTCTTTTGCCCTCCTAATTCTCAGATGAAATTGGCATTCTAGAAATCACAGATATCAATAGAATTAGCAGGTATTCTCTGATGTTAACTGTCACAAATATTTAAGAATAAAGGTTAAGGGCATGAATCTGCCCTCATTGTAGAATACAAAGTCTGTGTGGTATGACAGGATAATTCTAAACTTAGAATAAAAATATGAATCTATACCCCCAATCTGTGAGACTTCAAACAAGTTATTGACCTCTACAACTTTTAGTTTCCCACCTTGAATAATAGAGATTAATCACTTGAAAGCACTTAGTGTGGTACCTGATAATTGATTAATTAAATTAGTGTTAATATAAAATTTATCTGAATTTACTGCATCTACTGGCAGCTTCATATTGCCCAAAAGATACCCTTATAACTTTTTTTCAAGAATGAGTGTGAAATCAGCAAATAAGGATTGAGATATTATAAAATGAGAATGAAAGTATGCCTTGATCTCACATGTTAAAACATGATTTTTAGCATCCAAATAATAGATTCCCTTAAACGTGTCTAGCATTTAACCATTCTTCAAGAACATACTGCAAACACAGTCTGGTTTTGTAAAAGGAATAAATATGGAGTGTACTTTGGATATTGGGTTGTGATTTTAATGAAGGTGTATTCTATAAAATAATGATGGCTCTCATTAAAACCACATTAGCAAGTCCTACTCCACTTCCAGAATAGCTTCCAGTACCACTCGGATTATATTTGCACATCCAGGTGAAAGTTTCCTTGAAAATTGAATGATTAACTAATGAATACCTAACCAAATGGCTTGAAGTTCATCACAGGCAATGGAGATGACTTCTAGTAACCAGGTACCATAAGAGTATACAAAAGGAGCACAGGACAAGACTGTGTATGGATGAAGGATAGTGGAGGTGCAAGGGAGAATTCTTCAGCGTCTAAATAGGAGTCTCCTCTTACATGGGGTTAGGGCCTAAATAGATACAAGTAGTCTTCTGGGATAGATGGGGGCCAGTGGCCCTGGACTGTAACAAGAAGAAACTGAGACTCTCTCCAGGTGTTGGACGTGCCCCATTCCACTCTTTTCCTTCTGATAAAATTGAAATCATTTGTATTGGATATTCAACATAAGAATGATTAAAAGAATAGAAACTATAGTTTAAAGTCATTTTGAGTTTATATTACTTTTATACAGGATGCCTCTACTTTGCAAATTGATTTGTTCCTATATGTTTGTTTCATGGTGTCTTTTTTCCTTTGTATTCTCCAAATATTTATTTTCTAAAACTAAAAGCTCACTTCATGAAAACACATTTGAAGGAGAGTTTTACCCATTCCTTAGCAAGGAAAACTTTTTTTTAATAAGAACACCTGTTTATTGCAATCTGCCCCAACCTCTATTTAGACCCTATTTAAAATCTATTTTTGGTAGAAAACATATGAAGTGTTTATTTGTTATACTAAATAGCCTTATTGCTCTTCAATTTTTTATTAGACATCTATTCATCTACAATTTTTTCCATTTTCAAATCAACAGCTTCACTGATCAGAACATCTGAAATTCTGCAGATCCTGTGCCCTTATACATTTTAACATAGCTTCTTCTAAATGCGCTTTTAAGTCAATGTTTATTGATAAGGTAATCTGTTCACTAACAATCGGTGGAAAGATGACTACTGATGTACAATTTCAGTGATTTAGGCATTTCTTAGCCAATAAACACCATAGCCAAGGCACTCATTTTTTATTACTCTATCAGATGTCATTTGCCCTTTTCAGCCATCAAACTTTTCCTTTTGATATATAGATATATATATTTGTGATAAATTAGAACCAGTTCATGTGTATAAATATGATTAAAAGAAGGTATTTTAGTTTCCCAGCTGCTAAAACAAATACATGTCTTAATAATAGAAATTTATTAGCTCACTATTTCAGAGGCTAGAATTCTTGCTTCCTCCTGGGGCCCCTATCTTTGGGATGGCTGGCAAACTCTGGGATTCTATGGTTTTAAAGTCACATGGTATAGCAGTTTGGTACTGTTTATGAATTCCAAAAGAAGATATTGGATTATGTTTGTAAACTGGTCTGTTCCTCTGGGCATATCAGATTGCCCAGAGGTTTCACTTCACAAGTAAGGTTTCACTCTTACTTGATTAAGTTATGATTAAATCTTTGATTGGGCCACATGAGTCGGATGTTGAGTCTCCGCCTCCTTGGTGGGCGGGACTCACAGAAGAGAGTGGGAGTTTTGATGCTGGAGCTTTGGAAAATAAATACATAAGAGAAGAACACAGAGGACTAGAGACAGCTCCATAGACCCAGCAGAGGCCCTGGGAAGAGAATGAGTTTGATAGCTTACAATTGCAGCTGATCCCAGAGAGAAAGGAGCCCCAGGAGAGAGACGAGACTTATCCCAGCCTACAGCTGATATTGGAAGAAGCTGGAACCACGGAGCCTTAAGAAGAAGAGGAAGAGAAAGGCTGAATCCTTACAGACATCACCTGCCATCTTGCTCAACATCTTGCTCATGAATTTGGGTGAGAAAGTACCTCTTATCTTACCTTGAGTTGGACTCTTTAGGGCCTGGTAGCTGTAAGCTTCTACCCCAAATAAATACCCTTTATAAAACCCAACTTATTTTGCATGCTTTGCATCAGCTCCCCTTTGGCTAACTAATACACATGGCAATGCATTTGCTGGTGTCTTCTCTTTTCTACTTTCTCCTTCGGGTTGCTTTTACTTCTGGCTTCTAGCTGCCCTTTGTGGCTCCTTACTTCTGTGTCCAATTTCCTTTGTTTGTAAGACCTTCAGCCATATTGGATTAAGGTCTGCTTTCATTCAGTTTGAACACATCTACTAGTAACATTTTTTAGGTCCTAATTACAATAGATTTACACCCACACAAGCAGGGGTTAGGACCTTATGTTGGAGACATATTTTCCCCAACAAAAAAATAATATGACCTCTCAATTTCCAAACCTGACTCTGAAGTTAATTTATCTGTACAATGCGCATGTGTTTTTATTTGCCTCAAAATCTAGCTTCAAACTTTAGGTATAAAACAAAAGGGACTGATAACCTATTTATCAGGATTATAATATGCTAATCTACATGTCTACCCTTGGTTTAACAAATCAATTTTAAGAATTTTAGTTTTGAGTACAATCATGCTTTGTCATTAACTCACCAGTGATATGTGCTATGGATTCATAAAAGAGAAAACTCTCCTGGGGAGGACTAATGCTGTCAAATAGAGAGAACTGTATCTCTAGTGAGAAAGGATGGCTCCCAGGGCATTAGGGCAGTTGAGAAAGTCAGGCCCTGAATACTGCTGCAAGTATCTCTGGACATGGCTTCTCGGGAAATGGAGATTGGCTGGCGTTGTGGGCCCCAAGGGGAGGGGAAAATGGATGTGGAATGGATGGAAACAAGGTAAATATGGGGGCAAGAGAGGAGTTTTGTGAGAGTACACGAAGATGAATATAAAACATGTAATATTACTCCAAAAACATATAGGGGATGACAGACTAATAATGTAAACCATAAGGCAAAACATAGGATAACTAAAAAATTTAGAAAACTGTACAACCTAAAATATGGACCACATAGTAAGCACAGATGTCATCTTGTTTGAACGCTATTGTCTCGGAATCTGTACATCAGTTGCAGGAAATATGATATGAACAAGTTAAGAGATTATCGCTGTGGAAGGGAAAAGGTTTTATGGTGAATCTGGGGAAGTACTGTATATTGTATATATGAATTTCGGTGATCTAAGACGCTTGTGAAGCTGACATTATGCTGGGATTGACTTTACAGGAAGTTTTGGATCACAGAGTGGTTCAACAATGGCAGTGGAGGAATACTGATATAGGATGTTATTGACAGGATATATATGGTTGACAGGGAGTTATACAGGGCATATGCCCAGGGTATATAGTAATGTCTAGATACACTCATAGTGGAAACAATTAAAAACAATAGCTGGGGGGGGGGGTTACTGGGCCCCTGGCCGGGGGGTCACTGTCATGGACCCTGGGGGAGCAGTGGCATCCCCCAGGTGCAACGGCAAGAACCAGGAAGGAAGGAGGGCCCAACAGTGGGCTCCTGATACTTATGGCTATGCTTTTGAGCCTATACACCTGCAATAAGAATAAGGCCTAGAGTAGCACTGTGCCTGGGAGTTTCCTCCTGACAGCCTTCATGTTACTCAAATGTGGCCACTCTCACAGTCAAACTCAGCATGTAAATGCAGTGCAGTCCCCCCAGCGTGGGACATGACACCTGGGGATGAGCCTCCCTGGCACCGAGGGATCACTACCACATATCAGCTGAAGATGCAACTAGAAAAGGACCTTGAATTAAAGGTTCAAAACGGATCAGCAGAATATCCCTGTCTACATATAATAACATGACTTCAAAATGCTGTTTGACCTAATGTAAGGGGGAAGTGGAAAGGAGAAATGAGAATATAAGGCTATGAGTCTCTAAAAAAGAGTCTGGAGGTTGTCAGAAGGAATGCCCTTATGCACAACTGAGCAGAGTCTGAGAGACAGATAAAGTAGATACAACCCCAGGTAGTGGTTCTTTTGAGGAATAAAGAGACCCACGGGTTCTATGGTCATGGCAGATGGGGTTCACTGCCATGGCAGATGGCCCTTCTTTGGAGCTGGTGTTTCTGCGTGATGGAATTGGACTCAGAGGGGATCTCTTTTCACAAGACTTGCATGCTACTTTAATGGAATTGTAGTTGGTGCTGGGGTTTTGGATACATTTAGGGGATTTGAATCTCTGGACTGATAATATGACACCCAGGCCCAGAGCCTCGACAGACTTCAGCTCCTACACTTTGATTTATTGGACTTACCCCACTCAGCTAACATGGAGTTGAAGAAGGTCAACCACCACACCATGGAGCCTAGAGTGTCTACAACTGAAAGCAGGAGGAGTGCATCCAGTATCCATGTGGAATCTAAGCCCCCACTTGACATAGATGTGCAATGGACACAACCAATCCAATGTCCACAGAGAAAATGTGGAATGGGTATGGGAAGGGTAGCCATGGTGGCTGCTGGGTTTGGGGAATGGGAGGAAGAGATGAGATGTGGAGGCCTTTCGGGACAAGGAGATGTCCTGGGTGGTGCTTCACAGACAATTACGGGACATTGTAGATCCCCCCAGGGCCCACTGGATGGAACGTGGGAGAGTGTGGGCTATAATGTGGACCATTGACTAGGGGTGCAGTGATGCTCAGAGATGTACTTACCAGGTGCAATGGATGTGTCACGATGATGGGAGAGAGTGTTGCTGTGGGGGGAGTGGGGGGTGGGGGCGGTGGGGTTGAATGGGACCTCATATTTTTTTAATGTAATTTTTAAAAATAAATAAATAATAAATAAATAAATAAAAAAGAGAAAACTCCAAGAGGGCAGGGGTTTTTACTTCTATTCATGCTCTGTTCCAAAGGCCAAGAAGAGTGCCTGTCCTTCTACAGGTGCTTACAAAGCACGAAGGAGTAGCTTTCAGAACTGATGGAATGGCTTCTGGAACAATGTGGCTAATATTCAGATGTCAAATGAATTTATTAAAATCAGTCCTATAAATACATACTGCCTTACTAGAAGTTAATATTTTTAAAAGATCTTCACAGGTTAAGAAAATATCCTCTTTATTCTCTCACCTCGAACTCCAATACATTTTCAACTTCTTTTCACACCTAATAGTGAAGCCAGTAATATTTATGGTCAATTAATTCATTTGTAGCATTTGATGCTATTCAGTAACATTTCTTTCAAAGTTAATGTTATTAAGCCTAACTGAATAGTGCATCAAGATATGATTTAAAATTTAGACAGAGTATCATTTCCTTCGAATCCTTTGGCTATTCTTTAGAACATAGAATCCAACCATTTCTCACTAATTTCACTGCTATGAGCTAACACTAGGGCACCATCATGTCTTACTAAGTTTCCTAACTGGTAAGTTAATTTCCTAACTGGTTTTCTGGTCCACCCTTGCACACTACCCTGCCCCTCCTTCCCCACACACAGTCTATACTCCATATAATAGCTAGGGTGGTTCATTTGCAATTTGAGTCAGATTACATTGCTTCCAACAACTCTCATCTCAGTCAGAGAGATGCTAAAATCAATACAGCAATTTATAAATCCCTCAGTAATCTGGCTGCTGACTATAGTGCTTACCTTATGTTCATATCACTTTCTCCTTTGCTCTTTCTGCTATTTTTTGAACATGTGGAACATTCTTACCTCAGTGCATTTGTGCAATCTGCTTCCTCTAATTGGAATGCTCTTCCCCCAGATATCTGCACAGCTCTCTCCTTCACTTCCTTCAGATCTCTACTCAAAGGTTGCCCTTAAAGGAGCTATTTTTAATTGAAGCCTTGAATTATTTAATAAGGCTTCCAGCAAGGACTTAATGAAAGTGAGGTAAATGTTACTGGACATTTGAAAAAAGGGGATCTTTGTTATTTAGTGACAGAAATTTTTAGCAGTAATGTGAGTAGCAGAATATGTGCCCAATGACCTGGGTGATCTAGCTGAGATTTCCAGGCAAAGTATTCAAAGTGTTGTCTCCAATGCAAGGTGTTAATAATAGGGTAGTATATGAGAACACTGTATTTTGGGCATGATTTTTCTCTAAACCCAAAACTTCTCTAATAAAATTTAAAAATTAGTCTAATAAAAAATTATTGCCTTTCTTCTTGCTTCTTATAATATAATGCAAATAGAGACAGTTAAACTGATGTCTCCTGCCAACAACCATGAAAATGAGCTTTGAATTTGATCCACCAACCTGAGACCTTGAGTAACTAAGTTACTCTCAGACTCCTGACTCTCAGAAGCTCTGTGAGATAATAAGTGTTTATTGCTTTAAGCTGCTAATTTTGGTGGTAATTTATCCATTACATGGTGATAGAAAACTAATTATCTTGTTTAAAAATGCTACAATCATTGTCCATAGGCATAAGAAGTGCTGAGTTGCACTCCTTGACATCCTATCTGTCATGTAAAGCATCATTGCTAGTTGAGGAGTACACATGCCATTTTAAATGTGAACATGCAAAGAAAGTAAAAATGTACCTGAGGAGAAATCCCTTTCTCTGAAATCTGTCAACAGACTGTCACAGAATTATCATGGGTTGTCATAAATGAGTGCTTCTTCAATGAATAGTACCAAAGCCAACAGTATAAGCATTCCCTGGGAGCTTGCTAGATATAAAAATTCCAGAACCCCATTCCAGACCTATGGAACCAGATAATCTGAGATTTAACTCAGGAATCGTGTTAAACACATTCTCCAGGTGATGCAAGTTGAAGATTGAGAAGAACAGCTCTAATGAATGAATGTACTCATTCACACTATATGACTTCTTCAGCATCCTCTACAGTTTCTGCTGTCTAAATTTTGTCACAGCAGGGAGACAATCAGAGAATGAGAATGATGATCAAGTTTATTTTAAAAAATTGGGATAAAGAGCTCTATACAGACATGGTGGTAATGGTAAAACCAGTGGAAGACATCTGACTAATGACTACCTGGCAGTTGGTTTTACTGAAACAGATGAATGGCTGAGAAGACTGTTGTACTAAGAGACAAATCCCCATTGATTTTTTATTAATTAGTTTTAATGAAATATATTCACATACTATACACTCCATCCCAAGTGTACAGTCAGTGGCTCTCATTATAATCACAGTGATGTGCATTAATCACCACAAATATTTTAGAATATATTCAGCAAAAAGAAAAGCCCCTTACACCTTATAGCCCCCTATTACTGGCATTTATCATTATAGTGGTAACTTTGTTACAACTGATGAAAGAATATTAAAATATTATTACTTTTAACTGCAGTCTGTAATTTGCAATAGTTGTGTTTTTCCCATACACCATCCTATTGTTAGCACCTTGTAATAGTGATGTAAATTATTCTAGATTATGAAAGAACATTCTTACACTTGTATTATTATATTAATCAGAGGTATTGACCACAACAATGCTCTCTGTGTTACACAGTCCCCTCCTGACTTTCTTTAGCTAATGATAGATGAAAATATGTGAAGCATTAAAACTCCATCAATATGAAGCTAAGAAGCACCTTTTCATTTATTTTAAAAAAAAGATTCATTTAACCAATATTCAAGAGAAAAACATCATTAGAGCTTGGCTTGCATACTTTCAAAATCAGAGTATATAAAGTGTTTAAAAAAGATAATAAACTCACATATGGGTAATAATATTTCTATAATATATAATTTTACTTTCTAAGATAATCTACTGTGTCCTTTGATGAAATACAGTTGAATTGAAGGTGACACAACATAGTAATGTGCTGTGTCTGTGAAGGCAACCAGGAGGGCATTGATATTCATGATAGTGCATTCTTTCAGTCCCTATATCATGAAACTCTGTGAACCTGTCAGCAACAACTAACCTTACTAACATCATTATTGACAAGATAATTGTTATCTTTATTATTATTTTTCCATAGAAATTAGGTCAAGCAGTAAATCAGAAGCTGTTTCTATGATATTCCCAGTTTCCCTGCTATCATTCTCTGACCACATTAAAGGCAAAGTTTCCATTAAATTCATATGGTTCTATTTGCAGTAAGCAAAAGTAGAGTTCTAATCATAGAGTTTCAGAGTGCCTAAAGCAAGCCATAAATCACACATTCTCAGGTACACTTTTCATTAGGCCTGAGAAAATGGTAGCGATCAAGTCTTGACTATTGGAAATTGGATGTGGACTTCTAGACTTTAATAGCAACTGTAGAAAGTATTACCAACAGAAAGACCCTTTTAAGTCAAGGGAACTAAACATGAAAAGCAATTATGTCTTTTTCTGGAAAAGGCCCAGGGGAAGTATAATAGACTACCCTAACTGCTATTTCTTCTACTAATTTATTTTGGTTCAATCAATCATAGTGCAATATAGTTTATGTATAATAAAATGCACCCATTTTAATTATACATGTTATTAATACATATATGTTAATTGTTTAATTTCAACAATTTTATAAACCCATGTGTATAGGGACTGCAACAGATACTTGCCCACCAATGTTCATAATGGCATTATTCACAGTTGCCCAAAGTTGGAAGCAACCCATGTGTTCATCACCTGATTAATGGATGGATAAAATGTAGTACATATATACAATGACTCACTATTCAGCCATAAAAAGGAATGGAGTCCTGATACATGTGACAACATGGGTGAACCTTGAAGATATTGTGTTGAGTGAAATAAGTCAGACACAGTAGGACAAATATTGTATAAAATCTCTGATTTGAAACAATTAGAATACACAAACTCATGAAGTCAGAATCTAGAATATAGATCATCTAGAATATATTTTACCAGGGAATGGGTGGGTTTAGGGATTGGGAAGTCTTAAAATATATAGTGTTACTATTTGCAATGGTTGCATTGTTTTGGTAATGGATGGTGGTGATGAAAGTAAAACATTCTGTGGTATACAACATTATCTTTAAATTGTGTTTGATAATTCCACAGGTAGAAATGTTCTTATTGGAGCTGCTAGAATATTTGGTAATTGATCTAGGTTATTGTTTCCTAATTTTCCTTGGAGCTACCATTTTCTTGGGGGACTTATTAGTCTATAGGTTACTAGATTCAGCCTTGGATGCTTTCATTCAGTAGATCTGTGCTAAGCTTGGGACTCTGACGTTATATATTATCTCATTATAATCACATATATCTTCCGTTTTTGAAATAAGCACTCAGGTGATTCTTTTTCTTCAAGGAAGTTTGGAAAACACTAGTGTGTATTATAAATAAAATTATAAACATAATCAGTAATCATAGTTATTAATGCAAAAATTTGGACATTTTCACTGGTTTTGTATATAACAACATGGAATTCAAATTAATGCTCTACTGAATATTTGAGGGTAGTTTCATCTAGCTCAGTGGGCTGCTGGGACAAGGCCCTTAGTAAACCAGAAGCCATAATTTGACTCTGTCACTAACTGAATGTGCATCCTTGAACTAGATACTAATTTTTCCCTTAGCCTCTTCTCCTTGATCTATGAAAAAAGCAGGCAAGAATTTCCTTTGTATATATTTCATAGAAGCTTTGGGAGGATAAAATGAAGTTATATGGTTATAAATGCCTAATGGAAAAAAAAGCTATGTAAGTTCAAGGTTATTATCATTATGAACTTTCAATAGCATTTCCAGATGTTAGTAAAAAATTATGATTTAATTAAAATTAAAGTGTTTTCTAGTTTCCTTTTAGTTATTAAAGATATTTGGAATTGCCATCATATACATATTCTTTCCTTAAGAAAGATTATATACCAACTGTTGCCAAAAATCCTGGTGTCATTGAACACATTCTCTTTCCTGCTTTGAACAGACTGAAATACATGCAAGTATTTATTTGTAAAAAGCCTGTCAGACAAACTGAGTCCTCAGAGTGGAAGGGAAGTAAAAGCAAAGTGAGGTCGTTGTATTGATGAAGGCAACCTTATGTCATGGGTACTTGACATGTGGCAAAGCCATTGCTGGTCATTATGTATTTTGAACAAATAAATAGGTAGAAGTTTTCTGCATGTTGTAATGCAATCAACTCTACAATTAGAATTTATTTCAAGATTCTTAGTGGAAAAAAACTGCTAACACTGCCACAATTGTTTTCTTCAACTAGTTTGTTTTTAACCTTTCATTTTTTGCTTTCCAAATGTCTCCTTTTCTTCTCAATTCTTAAATTATACAGAATAGAATGTAGTACCTTCGTAAGTAATATATTTTTAGATGATAATTAGTTCTTTTACAAAATTTTTTAAATTAATAGATCACAGGGAATGTTACATTAAAAAACATAAAAAAACGTAAGAGGTTCCCATATAACCCACTCCCCACTCCCCACCACATCATTTTTGTAAATTGTATTTTTTTGAAAATATATTAATATTTTTTCTCTTTTCTAAATTTTTCGGGGAAAAGTATTCTCTAACATTTCTAGCTTAAGTTGAAGATGCCCTGCTACACCAGCCTTCTGAATAGCAATTCATGACTGTAAGCAATGATTTCACAATGAGCAGATTCTTCTAGACAGGTCTAAAATAACCATACACACACACACATATATTTAATCAGCTTTATGAACTCAAGAACTCACCATTACCTTACTGAGATGCACTTTAAATATACATTTTTTTTTTGGTAATTTGTTCTTTTGTATATGTTCTATGATTATCACTTCAACTTGGTTTCAATTGTATTAAGGTACTAGGGTAGGAATTACATCAGAAAGAGAAAGCATACACTATGAATTATTTTAGGCCTTTACAAAGTAAAGATACTTTTCCTGTCCTTGAAGAGTTTTAAATTAAAACAAAACAAAAATGATTTCCTTCAACCCTTCATTAAACCTATATTGAGTATCTTCTATCTGAATAGTTCCACTAGTGGTTACAAAGAAGCAGTAACTATCCATGCATGAAAGACAAATAAAAATGGGGTAGCTATATGAGCAATAGTAAGAGAAAGGAAAACACTTAGGCTTTGGACTCAGCAGACTGGATTCACAGCATGAACCTAGTACTAACCAACGCTAGCTATTCGTTAAATCATTTAAATTCTCTGAGCCTCAGTTTCTTCACCCATGGTTCCACACCCAAATATTAGATAAGGGAAGTGAAGATTTTTATTTACTCTCATATATGAAATAAAATAATTCTAGAAGTAAATATGTATGCATTTTCATGTTTTGGAGAAAAGGGAGAAAGTTAAACAGGAACTGTTCCCCATTTATTAAAGTCAGTCAAGAGATGAGGAACAGCTATATAACCAAAAGTCATTTCAGTAGCCAAAGACTGGGTATCTCCAAAATACCACTATAAGTTTGAAAAGTCCACAGGCTCTGTTTCCGTCAGAAAGTCCTAAAAATTGTTTGCAGACATTATAGCAAGATTATTGTCTGGCTTAATCATCTCTCAAGAATCAAAAAAATCTCCTCCTACTCTTTGGCTGTGCTTAACTTATTTTTTAAACAAAGGCAAAACATTCTTTTGTACACTAGGAATAAATTTGCAGTGTAAATACTGTTAAGGAAGCACTGTGACAATAAATGAAGACCACCCAAAATGATAACAAGCAGAGGAGAGAGTATTTATTCAAAGTTAGCTATAGCAAGGGAGTCAGCCACCATCACTTGTGCTTGTCAGAGACTCAACGTTAGGGCAAGAAAAGGAGAGCTTTATAATTGAAAAATAAGAATCATTGGGATGAAGGCATCAGATATGCTCTGACTGGAGAGTTTTGGCATGGGGAAATTGAAGGCAGGCTAACTAGAAGCTGGGGCGTCCCATGTGATGAGTTTGGATAGAACATTTGGCCTTTTGTGGTAGGTCCTGAGTTGGAAGCTGGGTATAAAGGGTGGGAAGCAGAGAATTAGGAAAGCTGACTGTTCTTTGCCAATTGCTGCAGATGTTGTGGTTTGACTTTTCAGGGTGATTGCTGGAAAGGCTTTAGGTTAGAGGTGCATTTTCATACAGGGTCTGGCCATTGACTGTTTATATATTCAGTCTCTCCATATATAGGAAACATTTGTCAGTGTAAATTCCTCAGCTATTCAGCCAGTATAAATTACTGATCACAGATTCTGGGTCAAAATGATTAACTGATATGATTAATAGAAATAACAAAAGTGAGAAAGAGGAACATGAGAAAAAAAAGGGTAGAAATGAATATTGTATCAGTAAAAGTAACTAAAAGTCTCAGAATAGCAGTAAAAATAAAATGTGACAGATAAAATCCAAATATTTAGGAATAAAGTTAACCAACGATGTAAAACACTTGTATTCAGACAACTACAACTCATTGTTAAAAGAAATTTAAAAAGACCTGAATAATTGGAAGAATATTCCAACCTCACAGATTAGAAGACTAAATATCATTAAGATGTCAATTCTACTCAAATTGATGTACAAATTCAGAGTGATCCTGATAAAAATTACACCAGCATTTTAAAAATAAATGGAAAGAGGGCTCTACCTTCTGGATTTTAAATCATATAACCTAGCTATATTGGTAAAAACAATATGGTAGTGGCATGAAGATAGATACATAGACAAATGGAATCAAATTGATGGTTCATAAACAGACCCTCACATGTAGGATGAAGAGATTTTTTGACAAGCCTGTCAAACCCACCCAGCTCAGGCAGAAAAATCCATTCCACAAATGGTGCTAGGAGAACTGTATATCCATAACCAAAAGAAGGAAGAGGACCCTTATCTCACACCTTATACAAAAATTAACTCAAAATGGATAAAAAACCTAAATATGAAAGCAAGAACCATACAGCTTCTAGAAGAAAATATAGTAAAATATCTTCAAGACCTAGTGGTAGGTGGTAGATTCTTAAAGGAGATAAGAGGAGGACTGAGATGGACTACTGATGTTTAATGTATGTAGAAATTTTAATTAACTTCCTGTAAAAGTGTGGAAATGTATAGAGTTGATGGTAACACATTATTGTGAGTATCAGTTGGTTTATAAATGGGAATGTGGCTGAAAAGGGTAGTCTAGAGATGTAAATGCCAATTGACAGAAAGCTAGAGACTAATCTAGGGACTGAATAGCATGGTAAACCCAGAGGTGGATAAGAATTGTGGTTGATGGTACAGATGCAAGAGTGTCCTTTGTGAGCTAGAGCAGATATACATCTTTATTGCAAGATAGTGTGAATGTGGAGAAGCATGGGAAAAATACAACTGGAGTGACCTATGAACTGTGGTTAATAATAATAATATAATATTCATGCATCTATGACAAAGATGTACTGTGTTGATAATGGAAGAGTATGGAAAAAGTGTGCCAAATGTATGCTATGGACCTGGTAATAATCTGATAATAATATCTCATAACCTGTAACAATTTTGCCACTCTGGTGTGGTGTGTTGATAGAGGTGTGTTGTATTGGAATTCTGCACATATGCATGATTGTTTTGTAAGTTTACAACTTCTGTCATAAAAAATTATTTAAAAAATAATAATAGAGTAGGTTGGGGGGAAAATACAACAAATGTAAGATAAGGACTACAGTTAATAGCACAATTTTTATGATGTTCTCTCCTAATTTGTCAAAAATGTCTCATAACAATGCAAGGTGTTGCTGGTGGGTTGATGTATGGGACCACTGTATGATGTTATGCATGTTCATTTTGTAAGTTCACAACTTTTGCTATACACTTATTGTTTATGTATGTTCATGTATAAATTATATTAAAATAATAATAGGGTAGATTTGGGTAAAAATATACTAAATATAAGATACTTTGGTTACTAGTAATATTTTGAGGATGCTCTTAATCATTAGTTAAAAATGTTGCACAACAAAGCAAGGTATTGGTGGTAGGGTGAGGTGAGGTATGAGAGCCCTGTATGATGTATGTTTGTTTTATATGTATGTATGTATGTTTGTTTTATAAATTTACAACTATTACTATACATTTATTGTTTATGTATGTATGTTCATGTATGAGTGATAAACTTCAATAAATGGGAAAAAAAAAAACAAACACGACATTGCCATTGTTCTCACTTATTTCCAAGACATGGAGTTCCTTTTTTCTATGAATCAGCTGGGACGCACTGCCCTCCATTTCCTTCAGCAGGGTGAGGTGAATACGCCACCTATCTAAGTTGTCAAGAAAGGAGTTCTTTTCCCCTTGGACTTCTCCTCTTTTCCTAGTGGTGAGAAATCCACACTTGGGATTGCTTTCTACTTTCAAGGGGGCTCTACTCCAGTCTTTGGAGGCTTCAGACTCTCCTCTGGGGATTTGAAGCATGGTCTTGGCATGGCTCAGCCTCCAGATACATTTGATTATTTCCTAGAAGCTCTTTTAATGGTGATGTTACTCTTTTAATTACTTAAGTCTTCAAAGGTTATTGTCTTCCTTTACACAGATATTAAATATTGTGTTCTCTTTGCCCATTTTAACCATTGCAGAGAAGCTTAATAAAGATGCCTCTCTATTAAATTTGAATAAGCTATAGGATAGACTTAGAATCAGTAGGAGACAGAGGAGTGTTATGCATGAAAGTACTTCTAGCAGATGAGGACATAACATACATTTCAACTATATAAATCTATCTTCAATCACAGTCCAATCCATAATATGACTCAAACACCTGCACAGAACTCTCATTATGACATGTTTTCTTTTCGACAAGACTCATTTGTACTTTTGAAGAATATAATTTAAAGGAAGGGGCAGTGTTATTCTACTTGATCTTCACACCTCTATGTTTTATCTTTTTCTCCTTGCTCTCTTCCCCTCTTGCCTTATTTTGGTAAATTATCTTCCCTTTCCTCAACACAGTATGATTTGGCTGAATTTATTTTTGCTAAATGAAACTCCAAATTCATGGAACAAGTAGTCTCCACTGACACAAGAGACTTTTCAGTTATAATTGGAAATATAATCCTTATGTAGATATTACATTGTGGATAATTTCATTATGTCTATTTGAAGGGACGGGAGGAGATATAAAACTTATGAACAGCTAATTCTAGCCTCATCGACATGCAACATGTTGACCTTTGGGTGCTTTTTTCCTTATCCCTGGAGCTCCCACTTATCAACTAACTCTAAGCCATTTGAATCTATTGCATATGCACATGCCAAACAACTCTGAAAGCAAAAAGCACTGAAATCAGATTCTTTTGCCACTAAAAGAATAGCTGTTGAAGCTTTTTAATCTTGATGCTTTAGTTCCTAAATGTATGAGTTGGCATTCAAGTTCAGAGAGCACTTTTAAAGAAGTCTTTTCTAAGTTATTTATTTTTAAAACCTGTTCAGTGTATTATTGCCTTTGTGACTCATGTGTATAATCAAACAGAATAGATTCTTTCCTTTTCTTCTGAACAAGAAAAAAAAAACAATAACTATTCTCCCTTTAGCTAATTGAGAAGAGAAACCCTGACTTCTGATAACTTTAAAATTTTCCCAGTACGCTCTATGGTAAATTACGTAGCTAGGCAGTAGCATTAATCATTCCAGAATTTTACTCTTTTGGAAGTACTTATCTGAAAAATCAGATTCCTGTTGTCCTTCACAGGTCCTGTAATTAGTGCTTGATTTTTCCATAAATATATTGCCCTTGACTATAATTTCTAATAATTAAAATATATGAGAAGTTCCACAGAAAAATCAGATGAGTACAAAGAGCTTGATTTCCTCTGGTTTGAGTTCTATGGTATATTGTTAAAAATAAAATTTTAAAAATTCTATCCTTGGATGAAAACTTGAGAGGTGCAAATGAGTACCTGATGCTATTTCGTATCTCACTGTTTAGAAAATATGTACAAATTAAGTATGTTAGAGAACAAATGAACTATAGATGCATTAGAAGAGAAAAATGGTGCATATCATAGCCTTCTTTAAACAAAAACAAAAAATTCCCAGTCGCACAAAAAATGAATATGACCTTTATTAATTTTTAAATTAAATAATAATTTTAGGTAAGGATATTTTTCTTTTCCAAAATTCCCAAGACTATCTGAAATATAGTGTATTGAAATAGTTACAACAAATTCAATTAATATAATTGTATTAAAGTAAATTGTTTGTATGTGGTAGCAACATCTGCTTCCCCACTGCGATCAAAATTTTAATCTGTAAAGGAATGTCAGCCAATTTTTATTGGCAATTTCTCTACTTAGATTCCTTTGCTGCTGACATAACTTCTCATCACTCATATATGAGGCATTTCTTATCCTAATTTCCACTCTTTGGACTCATAGGCCACATGGTAGTAGGTAGTTTCATCAGCTGTGTTCTTCTCTGTATTACCATGAACCTTGTACCTCACAAACTGCTAATACCTCCTGATTGGTCAGTGGGAGGAGAAACTATTTCTTTGGGGAATGAGTTGCATTAAAACAAGCATGGCAATAGAGAAATACAAAGATAGCTTCATCAATTAACCAAATTGAACGGAACATAGAGTGCACGTTGAGAAAGAAGAAAAATAGGCTTGAAAGTAGTAAGTGTAGGTCAGGACCTGAATATAAAGGATTTTGAATTGAGAAATATTAAAGGGTTGTGTGACTCCTCTATAGGAATGACCCTTGTAAATTGAGGGCAATTCAAATTAAAGCCATTCTGATGTTCCCACATTTGTACAGTATGTTACAAACCTTGTTCATGTGCATATATGTGAATGTAATTTAAGATACAGGTAGAGGTATATCAAAGTAAACATGAATAAAATGAAATGACCCAGGTCTTTGCAAATTTAGAAATGTCACACTACCCTGTGATTGTTATTCTGGGCCACAAAGCCATGTTAAACCTCTGTGGGTGGGATTGAGTTTTCCATGGACTATGATGGATATTGCCAGTCTCAATCATCCTTGAAAGAGTTAAATCAAAGACATGATGTCTCTGGGGACATAGGCTTAGATAGAGGAACAAATATCCTCTCTCTTTGTGACCAGTGATCTATTGAGGGTCACATTCTAAGTTGTTCACAGTTTTGCTAAGTGGTTTTATTTTTGGAGACTACACAAGAAACCAGCTCAGTAGAGACAATGGAGTAGCTCTAAGTCTAGAGTTGCACTTTCCTACCATTATTCCTTAAATTTTAATGAAACCCTTTAAAATATATATTATTTGGTCTCAGTAGCTAGAGTCTATGATTGTTGGATCTAGAAGGGATAGGAGAAGAGGTTGACAGGACAGGAACAGACAGGGGAGAACTTTTCTTTCACAGTGCCAGGGTCACAGATTCTTTGGAAAGAACTGGAAGATTTCACTGCAAAGTGATATTCTCCTGAGGAAATGGCTGGATGACACTGTGGTGGAAGTTAACATAAAAATTTGGGACAATGGGGCCTGTGCCATAGAAATTTTGATATAAAAAGGTATTGTGACATAACTTCATTATCATGGACTGGTATGTTCTGAGATATACTGGAAATAATAGATAAAGAGAGAAGCACTAAATTGTAGACAAGGCTAAAGCATGAGTAATGATCACATAGGGTAAGATTTTGAGTGGAATTTCTTTTCCTTCTTTTAACAAATATTCTGTAGTAATCACATTTTCCTTTAATAATCATAAAAAGGGGACAATAAATAATATTTTTAAGTAACCATATTTCCAAACATAGAAGTTAATGGCCTAGTTTATGATAATGATACTGGGAAAAGGGAAAAAAACTAAAACCAGCCTTGGAACAGATAAATAGTTTCCTTGATATTATTTTCATCCCATTACTAGGGCAGTGATGTACTGGACAGAAAGAAGAAAAGAAAGAAGCAAGAAAACAGAAAGCAGGAAGATACAGATATTTTCTTTTCCTTGCATTTTTCAAGTGACCTCGGGGCCATCATAATTCAGATACAATAAAACATGTTTTCAAAAGAAAAGTGGACAGAAGAAATTACTGTTGCAATGAAATGCCCAGAAATACCATAAATGTCAGAACTTTTCCTACTTCCAACAAAGTTCATTTCCAACTGAGTTAAAGAACATACCAATTATTTGCTATAGTCACTTTGATTTTGCTTTGATACTGCTTTGTGGAGATTTAGTAATAATAATCAAACTAATTGCATCACTTGCTCCTTTTTTAAGAGGTTGCTTCAGTAACTATTAGAAAATAAAGCTCTGCTCCAGAGCCTTTGAAAATGGTATACATGTTTGAGTGTGGGCATATGGCTGGATCTTTTAAAAGCAGTCTGGTACCTTTAATTCAGACTGCTTCCGGAAGGAAATGGGAGAGAGGGAAGAGAAAAATAGCAATTTTGGGCTACAAAACTGTGAGTAATTAAACAAGACATATTTTTGTTTAAACAATGTATCAAGTGAATATTCAGTAAGAAATATGCCTTATTATTCTTATTTTATTATCAAAAGAGCCAGAGGATAATGCACACTACAATAACATGATGATTTCTAAAATAACTAATCATCTATTAATTGAATTGATATCTGAACATATCAACTAGATTTTATTTATTTTTCTTCAGTAGTTTTTTTAATCAGTTGCAAATAAGTTGTCTAAGTGTTGATATATAAATGATAGGGATTTCTTGAAGAGAATCAGCTGTCCTATTTATTTTCTTCATCCAAAAAAAAATAGAAAATGATTATGATTGTAAAATAGATGCAAAACTCTCCTTTCTCACAAGTCTTTTTTTTTTTTTTTTTTTAAAGATTTATTTATTTTATTTAATTTCCCCCCCTCCCCTGGTTGTCTGTTCTTGGTGTCTATTTGCTGCATCTTGTTTCTTTGTCTGCTTTTGTTTCTTTGTCCGCTTCTGTTGTCATCAGCGGCACAGGAAGTGTGGGCGGCGCCATTCCTGGGCAGGCTGCTCTTTCTTTTCACGCTGGGCGGCTTTCCTCACGGGCGCACTCCTTGCGCGTGGGGCTCCCCCACGCGGGGGACACCCTTGCGTGGCACTGCACTCCTTGCGCGCATCAGCACTGCGCATGGGCCAGCTCCACACGGGTCGAGGAGGCCCGGGGTTTGAACCGCGGACCTCCCATATGGTAGACGGACGCCCTAACCACTGGGCCAAAGTCCGTTTCCCTCTCACAAGTCTTTATGAAATTTTGCCACATCTCTATGGAATATTTCCTTAATGCCATATCTCTCAACATCTGAGATATAACGTGTATAATTTTTTAAATAAGTATTTTGACAAAAAAGAGCTATTTGTGCTAAATAACCTTTAAGAAAACACAAATCAATGTTCAATTTGAAGATTTCTGTAAATGTAATAAGTTATCTGTTTTCCTTGCTTCTGACTCACTAAGCTATTCATAATTGCTTTCTTTGCAACTGGAATGAGCATGAAATTTGAGGTTAAAAGCAAACACCAAACAAATAACTATTAATAATGAATATCTACCTCATAGGATTTGGGGAAGTACCAAAATAAATTCATGTATGAGAAAATTCTTCAGAACCTGAAATTCTATGGAAATATTCTCATTTCATTGACGAGTTGGAGTAATCATTAATGTTCAATCCACCATCAACATGGCAGTTCTCCCTAAATGGGTGTTTCCTCAGCTAACAGAGTATTGTCTTCATAAAGAAAACTGCATTGAAAAGGCCTTCAGGAACATTTAAAAATAACTGGAAGTTTAATGTCCCCTTCATTCAACAAATCATTTATTAACATTATCTCTATCAAGTTTTACTCTGGGTTCTGGAAAAAATGAAGGAAAAGTAGACAAAATATCTTCCTCAACCAATAAGGGTCAAGTCATGAACCAGGTATATAAACAAATACTAAAATATAGAGTGACAAATGCAGTGATAAAGAAAGGTAAGTATAAAGTCCAGACATAGAAAAGGAAGTGATTAATTCTGCTTGAAGACTGAGACTGAGTAGAAGAACACATTGCAGATAAGTTAACATTTGGGTTTGGTCTCCTTGGAATTCTTCAGAAGAATAAGTAGAAGAGAATTTCAGGGAGATAAGAGGTCAAAAACATATGTTATATGTTTGTGGGATTTCAAGTATTGTTGCTATATAGAGTGTAGAGTAATGAAAATAGTAAGAAAATAAGCTGAAAAAGTACACAAAGACTAGAACATGGAGGTTCAGCCATACAAAAATGTTTGGCCTAAATTTGCTGAAACAAAGGGAAAGCTATCAAGGCAGAGCTTTGTTGTCCCCATGTATAAAAATCTGCTACAAGATAATGTGAGGGAAGGAAGCAGTTTTAGGATTTTACAGATTCATTCAATTTTAAATAAATTATAAACTTCGTAGGGAATAGAAAATAAATGAAGTATGAGGATGCTTGAAAAAAGACTGAATGAAACATATGAACAATGTCCACATATAAACAGGTCCCTAGAGATAATAAGCAAGCAAATTGCTTGCTCTATAAATCTACTAATTGTACTAATGTACAATAAAATTACTGCTTGAGATGTATAATTCTTCATTACATTAGGCATAAATCATTGAGTGTGAACCTGATTCAATATTTTTGGTGCTCTTCACATGAAACTTTAGACTGGATTTTTTCCAGTCATTTAACTTTAACTCAAAACACTTTGCAATTGGACTTGAGTAAGGTGAAGGCATGAGGTTTCAGAGGATTCTATTTCATTCTTCCCTAGCGAACAAGGAAAATGATTTAGATGGCAAATATATTTTTGGAAATGTCACTCATGATAAGTTCTTGCCACATATTTTAAGGGGTGCATATAATTGGACAGTCTCCCTCTTCCCAGGATTACATAAAATATTCCCAATAAAGTGCTTAGTACAATGCCTAGTACATAGTAAGTTCTCAATAGATAACAGCCACCGCTGTCAGTTTCCTCAGTCACATAATATACTGTTTGTATTGTATGATATCTAAAGTTCCTTTTGACTCTAACAATATATGACTTTTATGACTGGTGGTGAAATATTTACCATTTTTGGGTCATTTCTTCTCATTTTGTCAGTGATGGCTATTCTGTTCTTAAGACATTGATTATATAACTCTAATAATGTTTGATCATCATTTTTATTATCCCAAAACATAGCTTTTTTTAGGGAAAAAGGGATAGGGACAGGGATTCTCTGACTAAAAGCATAAAAATCACCTTGGGAGTGTAAAACATATAAATTCATGGGTGTCACCCACAAAAATTCTAATTCAGTAGATTTAGAGTTGGGTCCAGATGTTTCTGATAGATGGGATCTGAAAATCACAGTTTGAGAAACACTGCACTAAAGAGTAATTTTGTTAGTGGGACACAGCATATAACAGCAGCAATTTGGGAGGTGTAATAAAGACAGGGGTTTGTTTGTTTCTTTAAGAAATAAGCATTCAAAATTACTTGGATTTTTTTTTTTCTAATCTAAGTCTAATTCTTGTATAAGAGTATGACCTTCCAATCTCTTGCACCATTTCTCATCCTGACATAGCTAGACTTGCCAAGTATGCTTCAAATGTGGGGAAGGACTTCAGATTCCTGCAATTGCAGCACTTTCCACCAAGGAACTATTGATAGACTATGGTGCATTCTTTATAGAGCCAGGGAAGTATAGCCAGGAAAGGGCATAGATTTTATATGCATTTTCCAGCTAGAAAATATTTAAACCTCTTAAAGTATCATTTCAGTGCTCTAGTCATGAAAACCCTGTATTAGTCAGGATTCTCTAGGGAAACAGAACTAACAAGGGATATCTTCGATAGTAAGAGATTTATCTGAGTCTCTCATGCAGCCATGGGGATGCACAAGTTCGGGTTACCCAGGCAGGCTGCAATCAGGAGCTCCGATGAAAGTCCAGTGAAGATTCTTGACGAGTTCTAGGAGATGATGACTGTCCAAAGACAAGATGGGAAATTCACCCTCAGTGAAGCTGGAATCACTTCCCCTTTTAAGGGATTCAACTGATTGGGTTAAGCATTACTCATTGCTGATGGCAATCTCCCTGACTGATATAATTATAACCAGTTATCTATGATTTACCACTGCAGTAAAGTCAGTGGTGACTAAACTTCATAAATGTCTTTGTATTACAGTTAACCCAGTGCTTGCAAACAACTGGGCACAATTACCTGACCGCGTTGACACAGTAGCCTAATCATCACAAACCCTAAAGGTTTCTTATGGAGCAAAAGCAGAATTTTCATCTGGACTGTTCTTACTTGTGCTTTCAAATGTCTTGATAAAAACTCTCAGGGAATAAAAAATCATCAGAAGGCAGTAAGTTATTTTATGTGATATGTTCTTTATGAGCAATTAGAATTCACAACTTATTCCTCAGTTTACATTTGAGTTTATCATCATATAAACATTCATTAAAAAGGTCTCTGGAAACCCCAATTAATAATAAGAAAAATTCAGAGACAATACACCTAAAATGCAAGGCTGAAGTACTTGAGAGGATCAATGGTACCTGAGATTTACTACATTTCAAAAAGAGGAATGAAATAAGTCTCCTAGAAAAGCTATCACCTTAAAATATTGAAGTACTTTGATTTTGTTACTCTATGAAGGTTTGCACTGACATATGATAACTTTCAATTAGAAATGAAACATTAATATATGACATTGTTAAAAAGTTTATCTAGTCACAACATCAGCAAAGAAAGCAAAATCTATCATATTTTTTTCAAAACTCCTTGCCCAGATTAGGCAAATTCTGAGATATCACAGTGGGCCTGGATTTGAGCGGATGGACCTTTCTGAGGCCTGGCTTCAGGAAACTGATTGTATCTCAGGATCTAAAACTTTTCCTCTGACTGGTGAATCAGTAATTTAGCCTGTGGGATTATGTCCTCTGAGACAGCAATGCTGTGTGCAGAGTTGGATGCTGAATAGGACACAGTCAGCAATAAACAAGATGAGCATCCGTGCCATTGAAAAAACCAAAAGAACTAAAAACAGGTACCAAAACTAGGAGTCACAGACATAGAGACATGAACAAAAGCTAAGGAGTCTAGTTTAAGTGAGACTGACCTTAGATGTTTATCATCGGCAAAATGGTGTGTGAATGGAGACATCTGTGGCTAACAGGGAAAGGGAAAATGTCAGGAGTTGTCACAAGGGCTAATTAGGATAAATTCAGATGGCTTGACCATTATTTGCCAGTTACCAAATAACCAAGGCCCCCAGGAGATTCAGATTCTATTTATCCAAAAAGCCCTTACTCTTTTCTATATAGGACGAAGAGCTTTTCAGTTATGCAGAATATTACTAAACTAACCTGGACTTCTAGGAAATGGTAAGAGAAGCAAAGCTTACACCTCTGTATTTCATGTTATGTCTCCTTTACTGTCATTCTGATACTTGAAGTATCTACCTTTTGCAAAAGTTCATTTGAATAGATCATGCTTAATATGAGAAGAATTGGAGTTGGTTTTTTTAAGTAGAAACATTTTTTGATTGGAAAATTGATAGAGGTTGAACGATCTGGTGAGTGAAGGGGACATCTAATGAATTCCCCAGTACTATCCCTGAAAGGGGTGATATCTCTGATGGGACAACTTTGTGGTGCACCAAGAGATGATGGGTACTCACCATCAAGGCTCTAGCTTACATAAAGAACATTGCTCATCATGTGGCATAGAAACCGAGGAGCTGACATCTTCAAGATACTGTATGGATATATGGTCAACAAGGGAATCTTTGATATTCTGACAATCTGAAGATTACCAGTCCTTTCCTTATTTTACAGAAATAAAATAAACACCCAAGATCTTTAAATCATTCTATTGTAATGAGAAGGGACTTAGATCACATTTCCCATTATCAGACAATGGAACATCAGAGTTATTTTGTTTATCTTTTTGTTCTCTCTGTTTTTCAGATGGGATCATTTCTATAGGTTGATATATCTTCAAGTTTATTGACTCTTTTTGTCTTTTATGTCCTTTCTGCTATCGTGCCCAATCAGTGAGTTTTCTATTTTGATCATTATATTATTTGGTCCTAATATTTCCATTTGGTTCTTCTTTATTTCCTATTTCTTTGATGAGATTTTTTAAACATTCCACTGATTTCAACAATGTTAACAATTGCTTGTGGGAGCATTTTTATAATTGTTGCTTTAATGTCTTTGCTAGAAATTTCCTACATGGCTTTGGATTTGGAGTCTATCATCTGTTTGCATGCAAGATGATATTTTATTCCTTTTTCATGTGCCAAGTAATTTTGGGTTGTATCTAGACATTTTAAGTATCATGCTAGGAGAATCTGGGTCTTGATATATCCACTGGAGATTATCTAGTGGTCTATCTGTAACTTGGTTCTCAAAGTCTTTTATATGCTGAATAGGTTCAGATTCATACGTGAGCAAATAAAAGGTGAACTCTGGAGCTCAGGAAGAGTTTTGCAGGATCACTTCCCTGAGTTCTTCTGTCTCCATGATCTCCCTAGTCATTTTAGGTTCCTTCAAGCTCTTCTTTTCAGTTCTCTGTACTAAAATCTAGGGTTTTAATTACTCATTAGGCTGTGAAACTCTGCAACTGTGCTGGTGTCTGAGATCAGGCATCAGAGACAAAGAAAAAGAAAAGCCATGGGGTTGGTCTATCCCTCTTGGAACAAGAGCTTCATCCAACAGAGAGGAAAGTCTTTTTTCCTTGGAGTTTTGGCTCCTGGAGAATCATGCGACAACTTTCTATCACTGCAACCATGGGATTTTTGGGGGGAGAAGGCATGAGAGAACAGAGGGAAAAAGAAGAAAAAAAAAAAAAAAACCAGATGAATTCCATACTTTTTCTGAGTGTTGTATTTTCCCTTCCCCATTCCTCAAGCCAGAACTAGAGTTATTCTACCAGAGCTCTCTTTGTCTGTAGTTCACTGACAACTTCTGGGATGCTGAGTTCAACCTGGGAGATACTGGAGGAAAAGTAATGGTAAGCTCACCACTGATTCTGCATAATTTCAAAGCCAGTTCTTTTTCCCCAATCTGGCTACTGCGATTTACTTTAGAGTCCTCAAATAACAGCTCCATGCATTCTGTTCATGTTTTACAGTTGTGTTCATTGGGAGAGACAGTGTGGAGCTAGAATATCCAGAGTTGATTCTAAAATAAGTAAGTTTAAGTTAAATTCGAAAGATTGACAATTACTATCAAAAATTAAATGAAATTTCTTTGAGACCTGGAAAAAGAATGATTTTGCATAATACATTTGATGATGTATACCTATAAGCTGTGTGCATGAACATGGTCATAAGTAAATATGCATAGAACATGAAGAGCCAAGAGTAGAGGAGAATGGATTTATCTTTATGAAATTACAAGATTCGCTTTCTGAAATTATTATCATTACTTATTTCTTTGGCTGAACAGTTTGAAGACTGATATTAAATTATACATATTACATTGGAGAAAATAATCTAGTCTATATCAGTCATTTTCAATTTTGTTCAAATAAATTCATCAAAATAGTCATTGACTTTAGAAGGGGAAAGTTGAGTGGATAGAAGAATGTAATGTTAAAAGAGCTTACTATTATCCATGTAATTTCCTTCCTGAAACATATCCCCCAACATACTAAATTCATATTTTCAGCACAAGCATCAGTTGAGGGAGGTGACCTAATAAATCGCTAACAGAGTAACTCCCTTATTTCTTAGGCTGCCCCATTCAGTGTAACAGGTTAACAGAACACTTGTAGTTAATAAAAGTAACTTTCTTATATCTACTTAAAGCTACATTTTTAGATTACTAAAACTAGTATTTTTAAATTTATAATACTTGGCTAACGCATCCATAGCTCCACTTGAATTATAAGAAATGCCGGGACATTCTCCCTCTGTTTATAATCAAAATATGTTTCTAAGGTTTAGAAAATCCTGTCTTCGAGCATACTCTAACAAAGACAGGAGAACTCGTCATAAGCTATTTTGAATTTAATGGAGTTAAATATATTGTATCACACATAGAGTCTACTCCTGGCATATTCTGAATTTTGAATTTTAGAAAGAGAAACTGAAAATCAGTTTCTCTTCTAATGAACTTATGACAGGTATGTGATTAGGCTGGTGGCCTCAGTGGCATCCTGAACACATGGACTGAGGGACGCATTAATGGTGGTCAGCAGGCAGACTCAAAGCTTTCCAGAGGAGGACTGCATTTGATGGTGTGTTTTGGCTGAAGCCGCTTTTATTCCATTTCCTATCTTGGCAAAATGTAGATCGGGTGGTGGAGAGCTCCAGTGAGGTTAAACTGTAAATGCAGAAATGCAGTTGAGTTTTGGGGAGAATAAAGAGAGGTAAGCTATTCCAGATACCTTTCAATTTTTCAGAAGAGGCATCAGGGAAGTGTCCAGGGGCAAGGACTGAAAGGTTAGGAAGGAGATGTCAGTCAAAACAATCTGGAGACAACTTCAAAGAAGAGAACTATTCTGTGCAAATGACTCAGGCTTTGAATATGAATGTAAATTATTTTGTAGGGGAATATAACATTTGTGCTGACTTTTAGTGGGAGGTACTAGAATAGTTTAATAAATAGAGGATTCAGTGTCCCTCACTGATTCATTTAGGCTATCTCAAAAAAAAAAAAAAAGGCAAGGTTTTATCAGTATCTTTACATAGAAACACCTAAACTACAGAAACTAGTTCAGTTCAGGGATTATTGAGCCAGATTACCCATATTTGTATCTGAGGTCCTCCATCTGATAGACATAAAGCCTTGAACCAATTGCTTGACATCACTCTGCCTCAATTTTCTCATCTGTAAAAGGGTGCCATAACAAGATTGCTGTCAGAATGAAATGAGTTAATGCATATAAATTAGGATCCTGTATGTCACAGAGTATATGATCTAAAGTGATACCTTTTATTACTGTTACCTGCCTTTCTCAGAGACAGGAATTGCTCTGTTAATAAAATCAACTGAAGAGGCACCATAAAAAAATAAAACAATGTAATGTATGTAAATATGTATTATGTAAAAATGAATCACACAAAATGTCACAACAAATATTGTATTTTTAGGTAAATAAAATAAATATGTATATATGCCAATTGAGTTGCTGTCATTTTATGTTTAAATCCTCTGGAGTAACCCATCATCTTCTTTTATAAACCACCCTTGTAATGAATTATCTATGATTTCCAGTTTTAGTTATTTTAAAATGGAGTGAAAACTTAAAACATTAGTTAAGAAATCTGAGTATAGTATCTTTCTAGATGTTTACAATATCCCCTCTCTTTTTCAGTTTTTTTACTAGCCCATATCTGGCAGTAATTTAATACCAATTTTATTTTAACTAACTCACATTTATCGAGTTTTAAAACATTTAAAATATGACTTTCATGGAAATAATTTGTTTACATTTTATGCTATTTCATTAGTTTACATTCTATTTTATTAAAGTTTATATTTACAATAAGTGATGCAAGTAGCTTTAAAATGTTTGAAAACAGTCAGGATGCTGTATGGAGGGAATAGAGAGGGAGTTTGTTTGGTAGAAATTAGTTAAGTGAGTTCCTGCAATATTTCTTTATATTCCCAGATGCACTTATTTTCCATTCATGTGTTTTGTGACAGGTTATAAATTTAGCTTCTCAGATTATTAACTAATAATTCATACTATTCCAATAGATTCTGAGTTTGGTAGGTAGGGAGGAAAAATCATTTTGAAAAGTTCTTTTGGATGGTGGCAGGGAGATTCTGAGTCAAAACCCATTAACAACTATTAGTTAGTCTTTGAAAATCCTAAAAATGATATGGGGAAAAAGTAACATATAAATAATGGCTCCACAGAACTAAAGAATTGTGCAAGATTTGGCCTTTATTTTACAGAACAACTAACTTTTAAAAAAATGTATTAACTCTGTTGGAAAATTTGTATCCCATAGTATTCCATTACATAACCAACCCAAAATTATTTGGCAAGCATTGTTAGATCCTCATATCATCAGTAAAATTAAATTTAAAAATAAAATTTTTCCTCATGTTGAGAAAAATTTTTTAACATTTGGAAGATTTAGCATCAAATTGATTTATTTACTCTTAGAAATATTTGTTTGCCAACAGTACTAGTGAATTTGTACTTCAATCAGTACAAAATATAGAACAGATTATAAAACCACCTACATTGCCCAGAAACCTGAATAAATACTCATTAATAAGGGACTACTCCTCCCTTCCTAGGCTTATCCTCCTTCTTCTTTCCTTTTGCATAAGATCCTAACTGAGTAGTGAACTATAAAAAGGCTTTGGGAGATTGAGGAGCCGGGTGGTAGAGCCAGTACCATCAGAGAGTGTAAGAAGAGTCTTCTTCCAGTATTTCAGAGCTTTTCAAATGTAGGAGGAAAGGAGAATATTATGCCTTGTAATAGGTCCATTAAATTGAGACATCATATAACATTCCTGTGGAACTCAAATAAAGCTTTAAAATCCATTGCAGGGGGAAACATACTTGGCCCAGTGGTTAGGGCGTCCGTCTACCACATGGGAGGTCCGCGGTTCAAGCCCCGGGCCTCCTTGACCCGTGTGGAGCTGGCCCATGTGCAGTGCTGATGCTTGCAAGGAGCGCCCTGCCACGCAGGGGTGTCCCCCGCATAGGGGAGCCCCACGCGCAAGGAGTGCACCCGGTAAGGAGAGCCGCCCAGCACAAAAGAAAGAGCAGCCTGCCCAGGAATGGCGCTGCACACACTTGACGCGCCGCTGATGACAACAGAAGCGGACAAAGAAACAAGACGCAGCAAAAAGACACAGAGAACAGACAAACGGGGGGGATTAAATAAATAAATAAATCTTAAAAAAAAAAAAAATCCATTGCAGGATGTGCCAGAGATAGTCCAAGTCTAGTGAAATACCTTGTAACACAACATTTGACTGATTGGAAGATAGGTAAAGCTGTGATTGGTAAGCAGGTTCTTCTACACATGGAGTTGGTGTGCTTAGGGAAATGACCCTGCATATTTGAGGAAAAGAAGGAGGTCAAGGCATACAGTTCAGAATAAGGGGTCATAAAAGAATGGAAGAACATTGAGACTGTCTATTTAATTACCACATAAAGCAACATGCCTTTATCTCATAATCACATAGAAGTCAATTGGGGATAATTATTTTTAAGCAGAAAAGTAAAGTGACATATAGAAGATATGCGTTCAGAAAACTAATCTGGAAGCAGAGTAATGGATATATCAGAGAGAGACACTAGTTAGGAAGAGACAAGAAAATGGGAATCATTCCTTGAATGGAAATGACATCTCCAAGGAGATAAGTAGCTGATAGGAAAAAAATAAAACTTTTTATGTGAAAGTAAGGGGAGATATCGAATGAGTCAAGGACATAGTTTTTAAGGATGAAGTGAAAAAGCATTTGTAGCATTTTTTATGAAGTTTTTTTCTTCCCCTCCCTCCCCCTACTGTTTTTGCTATCTGTGTCCATTTGTTGTGTGATCATCTGTATCTATTTCTATTTTTATCTTCTCATCTCGTCTTTCTCCTCTAGTATTCACTGGGATTCAATCCTGGGACCTCTGATGTGGAGAGAGGTTCCCTGTCAATTGTGCCATCTCAGTTTCTGGTTTCTGCTGTGCTTCACCTTAACTATCCCCTTTGTTTCTCTTTTTGTTGTATCATCATCTTGCTGTGTGACTCACTTGCGTGTGCACTGGTTCACCACACGGACACGTAGCTCACTGCATGGGCACTTGGCTCATTGTGCAGGCACGCTTTCTCTTTTTCACCAGGAGGCTCCAGGGATTGAACCCAGGCCCTTCCATGTGGTAAGCTGAGGCCCTATCACTTCAGCCACATCCATTTCCCTGTAGTATTTTTTTATGGTGGTTATGGAAATAGAAATTAAGCAACAGCACAATGAATTTATGTTTCCAGAACTGGTACATTGTAACTCTCATGTTTTTTCTTTAAAGAAAAGTCTCTTCCTAAGTTTTCTGCCTCAGGGTAGCTAGTCTTGAAAACACTGCTTCAAACAACTCTTCACTGTTCTCATGCCATTAATATGGAGACACCAAATGAATTAAGAGTGCTGTGGGCTCTGAATTAGAAACTAAGTCCCCATATTTAGGAGCTATATCAACCTCCTATTTCCCTTCTGTATCATATGGTTGTCATGTGGATTTAATAAGATAATCCTTGTGAAGCACTGACATAATTCTTGGAGCAGAGTAATTTCTTAATAAATGATAGTTGATTATTTTTTAGAGCCATATGAAACTGATTCATTTTTTCAGTTCTTGCTCTTAAGCAAGCCAAAATTTATTTTCCTAAATTTATAAATGAATATGATGATGACAGTACTTTAAATTATACTCTATTAAGACAGATTATGTACGTAAAAACTCTATAAAGTACTGTTAATGTGTTTGTATTATTTAAATTCCATATTTTATTGTCTTAAAAGATAAATATAAATGATACATAGAACTCATAAAACAACATTTAGCCTTAATATTTTCCAGTATTGTGCTAGGTACTATAATAGATACTTTTATATTCATTTAGAGAATGAGGAGGATAGGGGGAAGAGAAAGAGGGAGACATGGAGAGAGAGAGCAAGAGACAGAGAGATGGAGAGAGAGAGAGAAAAAAGACATATTGAGAATTGAATAAAATATAGGTTTTACTCAAATGAATACTGGCTTGGAAAAGAACATAATTTTCACAGAAAGGTAAGCATGTTATTTTTATCTGGATATTTTATAAAAAATTTTAATGAGAGGTGCTATATAAGACACAAAATTTTTTTAAAAAACTCAGAAAATATTCTGGTAAAATGAGAGTAAAAAATATCCTTGAGTCTTAAGTTTAAGAGGACTCTGAGTTTTCAAATCAAATTTGTAGGCTAGGTATATGTGAATACAGAAATCATAAAATATTTCAAAATTCAATTAATATTAATTGGGAAATAGCAATATTATGAATATCAATTTCCTATATTCCAACAATACTGTGC
Source organism: Dasypus novemcinctus (assembly GCF_030445035.2). Taxonomy (NCBI): domain Eukaryota; kingdom Metazoa; phylum Chordata; class Mammalia; order Cingulata; family Dasypodidae; genus Dasypus; species Dasypus novemcinctus. The sequence goes on along the minus strand of NC_080689.1, from coordinate 28,672,396 downwards.
CTTTACTTGCATTTATGTGTGACATGGTTTAGCCTTCTTATACTTTTTTTGTAGTCATTCATATATTCTTCACATGTTCTAATTCCTGGGTGTCTAAAATAAATGCAAATTAGGCATTCAATACTTATCTATAAGAGATAACTTTTATGATTCTTAGTTGTGGGACTGATGTCCAAAATTCAAGAATACCTAGAGTCAACTAAAGGACTCAAATAGTGATTGGTGAGGGGTTTTTGAGATCAATGGATGAAACCAAAAGCAAAAAATTAGTATTCAGTTTCATTTCCCAAAGCTCTTCCCTGAATCTGAATTGAAATGTGCTCAAGATTGTCATGGTGATGGGAGGGAGTTAAACTAAGAGGGACTTGCTCAATATAAGCAAGGGCATAGCCTATATAAGCCTTGTAAATGTTTACACCCAGAAAACTCATTTGAGACATTGCCTGCTCACATAGTTTCTATGAGCATTATGAGAGCAGTTATTTTTCCCAAGTTAACCCTAGCTAAGTGGATTTCTGCCTTCTTTGACTCACTCCACGAGTTTGATTCACCATACCTATTATAACATGATATGGTGGGGGAAAGGAGAGAGTTCATTCAGGTGGCAAGAATTGTCTGGAGTAAGGGAGAATGATGTACAGATACTAGTCAGAGCATCATTGTCATGTTCTCTTAAAACGCTGAATGATTCATGAGGTAGACCAAGACAAGGATGCAGATTTGGAAGAAATTTCAGATTTACAATCCTCAACAAATTTCCTTACCCATAACATGTGAAAACTGGAGTAATAATTCAAGGCTTTCTAAAGTTCTCACGTTTTCTGAGTCTGGGTATTACATGAAAAGCTTTGGGTGTCATGGAAGTACCAAACATAGGACTTAGAATGCATAGTAACAGAAAATAGGCAATAACTGAGCAGAAGATTCATTTGTCTCAATGACTTCCCTGAATCTAATTTCCTTTCAGTTAATCCAGGGTTAATCCAGGTAATCATTGTCTTACTCCTTCAGGCCACAGCTCTTAGTCTGGGAATTTGAGTATCTGAGTAATGTCTCAAGCCACCATTCTGATGTTCTGGGCCTCTATTCTCACCAGAATTCATGTAAATTAGTTGAGATTTATTCGCTCCTGTAGAACAATATGAAATTATCAACAATCTTCATCTTCCTTTGGTGTCAGCTTTTACTGATGTTGGGAGAGTGAAGGGGGCCAGAGACCTTCCAGAAATATTCTCCTCAGGCAGACAATCTGCCTCTTGCTCCAAGTGAGATTTCTTGACATTTGGTGTTCAGAGAGGTAGTTCTTGTTGCAGGAACCAGAAGCACATTTTGGCAGTTGTGGTTCCCTACATCCCTCCCAAGGAATGGTGGCAGTTTAACCGCCCCCAAGAAGGCATGGGTCCTGCAGCAGTGGAAGCAGTAGAAGCTCAAGAGAGACCTGGAGTTAGGAATCCGGAAGAAGATCAAGCATGACGTGGTGATGAAAGTCGACAACAGTCTGCTCAAGAAGCTAGCGATGCAGAAGGCCCTGGTGGCCAAGGGGCCGGGGGAGGGGGGGGGGCAGCCTTCCTCAGCAAGGCGCCCTCTTAAAGACACAGCCCCTGGCGCTGGCACTGGGTCTGTACAGATGACCCTACGAAGTGCACTGTTGGGTGGAGAAACCTGCTCCCACAACTTCGTCTCATCAGGCAGACAAAGTAATTCCGGAGCTCCTCTCTGCAACATTAGCGGTGGCAGTTCCTTAGACAGCTACTTACAGCAAATCTAATGAATGGCAACAATGGCTACGTATAACCCGTCAGCCGTTTTCTCAGTTTTCCCGCGCGCCTCCTCAAATTGCGCCAGAGTTGTTATGAAGCTAGAAAATTCTGTGTGAAACGCATGGATCCAGTTCTAGAAGGCAACGCTCAGTAAGATCTTTATTAAATCTTCTAGTGAAAAATCTCACCAGGACACATACTTAAAAGTGTGCTGGACCTTCTGTTGTAATACTGTAAACTATAACCCCCAGGAAAAGCCTAAGGCCATTTACACTGCTTAGTTAGGTTAGCTCTTCTCTGATCCCAAGGTTCTCCTATGAGTGAGCACAGTAAAAAGCCCACACCTCCCTTTGACCAATTGCCCTGCCAAGTCCAAGGGACTAAAACCAAAGTGTTCCCTTGGTTTATTTTCATATAGGCCATAGGTAGGGATGTTTTTGCAAAGAGAGCATCTGAAACAGCTTAGATATTCTACAAATTCTCCAAGCAATGCACAGAAACTAGATTAAGACTGTGGTAGGAAGTAGGTAGGACAGATGTTATCATTCTTACTTTATAAATGAGAAAATTCAGGCACAGAAGATCAAGCACACTGCCCCAAACCACTTGTATAGTGAGACTAGGATTTATTCCTTACTCCAAATCTAGAATGAATTTTAGTACATAGCTTACACCACCTGGGAATCTTGAAACTAAAGTAGAAGGTATGATTTAAACAACTGAGGAATATTCATGAATGAAATCATTGTTCAGAGTAGCACAAAGAAAGTCCAGTTATTAAAGAGATATTCAGATATAGTTGCTCTATTATTTTGTATTTTCATTGTTTTCTTTATGCTTATATAGATAGTATAAATTTGATTATTCATTGATGCTCTCTTTTTTTTAATGTGCTATTTTTTATATATATGTAGCCTTTAGCCTCTGAAATCCTAGAGGAACAAAAAGTTATGTTCACACACTTACTATAGATAAACAACAACAAAAAAATTTTTTTAAAAAGCAGTGTGTCTGAGCTTTTGGAATTATTTTTGAATCCAATGACCAACAATCACCAAGCCTCAAGGAATACAGCTCACTTTCCTCCTTAGAGTAACATAAGCTAATATCCCTTGAGTGCTCACTACCTGCTAATAATGTTATGAAGCCCATTACACATCATATTTAATCCTCTTATCAATTCTATCAGTTAGAAATAATAATAATTATTATTATTGTTATGTTTATAAGCAAGAAAATAGACGCTTAGAGACATTAAGTAACCAGTCCAAGTTTGACCAATTGGTGAGTGGTAGAGATGCAATTGGAACCAGGTTTCTCTTTCATCTCAAACTCCACACACTTTTCACTGACTTTCTCAAATAGAATGTGAATTGGTCATTTCAATAGATGGAGAAATAACATATGAAAAATTCAATACCCCTTCACCATATAGCCACCAATAAACTAGGAATAAAAAGGAACTTCCTCAACCTGATAAAGGATGCTTTCAAAAAACCCATGACTAACATCAAATTTGATGGTGAAGAGACCTGATATATTCCTCCCTATGATTAGGAACAAGAAAGGATGTCCGCTCTCACCATTTCTGTTCAACATTGTCCTGGAGGTGCTAGCCAGGCATTTCGACAAGGAAAAGAAATAAAAGGCACTCAGAGTAGAAGGGAAGTAATAAGACCACCTCTATTTTGCAGTTGAGATGATCTTATATTTACAAAATCCTATGAAATCCTTTAAGAAACTACCAGAGCTAATGAATGAGTTCAGCAAGATTACAGTATAGAAGACTAATACACAAATCATTTGTCTCTATATACCTGCATTGAATAATCCAAAAATAAAATTAAGAAATACAATTTACAAAAGCATTTCATGAATAAATTATTAAGGAATACATTTAACAAAAGAAGGGTAAAACTTATATTCTGAAACTTACAAGATATTGTTGAAGAAAATTAAAGTTCTAAATAATGGGAAAATATTGCATGTTCATGGATTAGAATAATGTACATTATTAAGATGGCAATATTCCCCAAACTGATCTACAGATTCAGTGCAATCCCTATCAGAATCCGAGGTGACCTCTTTGTAGAAATTAACAAGCTGATTTTAAAATGTATGTGGAATTGCAAGGGAGCCAGAATAGCCAAACCTCTCCTGAAAAGAACAAAGTAGGAGGACTCACACTACCCAATTTCAAAACTTTCTATAAAAGAAAAAAAAATTGGTGATCAAGACAATGTGGTATTAACACAAGAATAAATATAGATAGAATGAAATAGAATTGAGAGTGCAGAATAAAGTCATGTTTATATCTATGTTTATTTCTATGGTCAAATTAATTTTGACAAAGATGCCAAGACCATTCAATGGGGAAAGAATTGCCTTTTCAACAGGTTGTGCTGGGACAACTGAATAGACACATGAAAAAGAATGAAGTGGGACTTTTACCTTATACCACATATAAAAATTAACTCAAAATGGATTAAAGACCATAAGAACTGAAATCATAAAACTCTTTAAAGCAAACACAGAGGAAAAGCTTCAGGACCTTGGATTTGGCAATGATTTCCCGATTGAAAATGGTTATTAGGAACAAGAAAAGATGCTTATTATCATTAGTCATCAAAGAAATGCAAATCAAAACCACAATGAGATACCACTTCCTACCCACTAGAATGATTAGTATTAAAAAATCAGGTAAGTATTGATGAGGATATGGAGAGGTGAAAAAAATTCTGATTTAAATTCTGGTAGGAATTTAAATGGTGCAGCCTCTATGGAAAACAGTCTGGCAGTTCCTGAAATGATTATGCACAGAATTGCTATATGGCCCGCCTTGGTATATATCCAAGAAAAATGAAAACATATGTCCAACAGAAATGTGTATGTGAATGTTCATAGTGACACCATTCATGATAGCCAAAAGATAGAAACAACCCAAATGCCCATCAGCCGACAGATGGATAAGCAAAATATAGTATATGCATACAATGGCCATAAAAGGGAATGAAGCATTTATACATGCTGCAACTTGGATTAGCCTTGAAAGCATTATACTAAATGAAAAAATTCAGTCACAAAGGACCACACAATACATGGCTTCATCTGTATGAAAGTCCAGAATAGGGAAATCAATACAGACAAAAAGTAGAGGAGTAGCTGCTTAGGGGTGAGGATGTGGGGCATAGGGAGTGATAGATAAAAGGTATGGAGTTTCTTTTAGAGGTGATGAAAAATTCTAAAAGTGACCTTGGTGACAGTTGCACATAATTTTGAATATACTAAAATCACTTAATTGTACACTTTAAATTGGTGACTTGTATGGTATAACTTAGCTGAAAAAATAAAGTCAAGTCATAATTGCCCTAATCCAGGTATCCTGGGTTCAAGGATGATGTCATGTCAAACTGCTTGTCTCAAATTCCAGTAGAGTTGATCCTAGTGTCTGTGGTAAGGATAAGCCTGCAAGTTAACTACAACCAAGGAAAAAGTATTTGTGTATCCAGGAAGCTGGGCATCAGGAAAGCCAGTATGGAACTGGAGAAGAAGAATGCCTTAACAACTTTCATCTTAAAGAGGTTTCACACGTTTGGAATCAGACATGTTTACAATGTATGTATTATAGGAGCTGAAAATTCTCTTTAGTGATCTTTCAAATTATGTATTGAATTGTATTTTTTACAGATTGCATGTTAATTCATGATCATAAACATAAAAAAATTTGTTGATCTACCTTTGAAACTGAACAGTGGATTTTTATTAATAACGTAGTATTATAATAAGCATATAATAAAATGATTATTATTTTATTAGTAACCTAGATGTTACCAGGAAATTCAGTAGTTTGCTATTTTACTCAGCAGGGTGGTACAGACTATAGTAAACAGAAGAACAGGAAGAGAGACGTGTGTATTCATTAAGGGGGCAGACGTTTCCTCAGTTATTAACACACTCAAGAAGGAAACAAAATTCATGAGACTGAGGAATGGTGAGCAAAGCAAGTGCCTGAGCTGAACATTATGCTGTGCTGAACTGAATAAGGAAAAATAGTCATATGCAGCACATCTTACTTTGAGGACCCACCCCTTCTCATTGCAAACCCTCCTTTTCCCGGTCCTTCCCTACTCTTAAAACGTTTACTGTTCTCCCACACCTCACCTCCAATTGTATAAATCTCCTTCCTTTTGCCTCTCTCCACAAACCTGTATTGTTTGCATGTTTTGTTTTGTAAGTATAAGCCATACCTCTGGGCTTTTCCTACATGTCTTCAAGCTCCTAAAATGTTTTCCTCTCTTATGTGCCATGCTGCTGCTTGACACATGGTTAATTCAGCCGATAGTTAATTTCTTTCTAATGTTGGAAAAAGAAGTTTTAAGTAGAGGGGGAAAGAGAAGGACATATCAGAGTACCGAAGAATTTTTCAAAATATATCAGCTGACCTAGGAAAGAAGTGGTTCTGTTCTGTTACACTGTTGATTGAGAACAACTCTGGAGGAGATAATAAAGTGAGAATGATAGAATTCCTAGGGTAAGCAGGAAAAGAATGGTAAGATCACCTAGGTCAGTGTCTTCATTTTAAATATGAGGAAACAAAAGTTCAAAAAAAAATTGGGGAGCAGATGTAGCTCAAGTGTTTGAGTGCCATCTTCCCATGTATGAGGTTTGGGGTTCAATCCCTGGTACCTCCCCTCCTAAAAACAAACAAATGAAAAAAACAATTCGCATTGGGGAGCAGATGTAGCTCAGTGGTTGAGCACCTGCTACCCATGTACAAGGTTCAATTCCTGGTACCACCTAAAAACAGTAACGACATTTATTTTATTTGTTGGGTAATGGTGCCATTCATCTCAGTTTATATATATAGATTTTAACAAGGGACTTCAGTTTTATTGACACACCCAACCTGTGTAGTACAAAATCTCTAGAACAGTGTCAGAAGAGTGGGGGATATAGAGTGCCCAGTCACATGCTTACAACATTGGCTGAGATGTTTTATGATAAATTATATCAGGTACTTTAGAGTTCAACAAATTTTACATCACCAAAATTCTTAATATTCCCAATGAACTTGGGGTAAAGATTTCAGAAATTAAAGCAAAAACCATAATAAAACCACACATACACAAACACAGTGAGACTGCCAACAAAGAACAAAGTGGAGAGGGTTGTAGTTTCTTCACTTATTATCTAAAGACTTACAAACTATTTGGAGTGTCAGTTTTTCAATCTGTAAAATACTCATAATAACTGCCTGTGACCATCATTGTGAGGATCATTTAAATTCACTCATGCAACTAATATTCACTAAGCACTTATTTGTGTGGTAACATTTTCTAGGTGCTAAGGATACAGCCACCAACAAGTCAGAAATTATCCCTGCTCTTTCAGAGAGCTCATAACCGTCCATGTGTGCGCACGTATGTGCTGGAATAGGGAGTAGATAAAATAAGGATATAAACAGACAGATAAGCAAGATAATTTCAGACAGCTGTAGGTGCCAAGAAGAACATAAAATAGGAGATGTAATAGAGAAGGTAGAGTGGGCAGTTTATTAATTTAGTTGGAGTAGTCAGATAGAAGATCTCACTTGACCTGATACCTGAATGACAGGTATCTATCAGTAAAATAGATAGATACATAGAAAGAAGGCAGAGAGATTGGCTTTGTGTGGTTCCGTGTGGTACTCTAGGTAGACAGTCAAATAATCTGCAAAGAATGAGAATAATAATCATTCTAGGCATGTGTAATAGTCATTTTAGGTATAAATAAATGAAAACCTTAGCATGGTAAGGCAATGTAAAAAATGGACAATAGATTACAACTAAGAATCACTGATTTCTCCTGTTCTCATTATTAACTCACACTGTGTTTGATTTAGAGAGAGAAAACCGAAAATTCAAAAATATATTGAACATTCTTTAATTTCTTAATTCTAAATTAATTGTGTTACCTAGTCAAGTATGATAAATTGGGCACTATATAAATGTATGTATGCAGGTTTTTTTTAATTTTATTTTTCACAAGTTCTTTTTTTATTGTCTTTTTAAAATAGATAAATAGATTACACAAAATACTACATTAAAAAGCATGAGAGATTCCCATATACCCCACTCCCCAACGCCACCCCCCACTCTTTCCACATCAATAAGGCACATTCATTGCATTTGGTGAATACACCCTGGAGCACTGCCACAGTGCATGGACTATAGTTTACATTGTAGTTCACACTCTCCCCCAGTCCATCCAGTGGATTATGGCAGGATTAACAATGCCCTGCTTCTGTCCCTGCAATATCATTCAGGACAACTCCAAGTCCCAAAAATGCCCCAATCACAACTCTTCCTCCCTCTCCCTGCCTTCAGCAACTCCCAAGGCCACCATCTCCACATCAATGATATAATTTCTGCCATTGCTAGAGTCACAACAGGACTATAGTGGAATACCAGCAAGTCCAATCTAATCCATATTATATTCCTCCATCTTTTGGACCCTGGGGTGGCGATATCCACTCCACCTCTAAATTGAGAGGAGACTTAGGTCCCGGATCCATTAGACAGCTAATGGATGCAATTCTCCTGCTTGCAGTTAAGGACACTCTCAGTTCCCTGGTGTGGTGGTTGACCATTCTCACCTCTCCATCAGCTGACCTTGGTATGTCCAACGAACCAGAGAGGAGGTGTTGCAACTCTGCTGAGGCTCAGAACCCAGCTGGCACATGGACAATCCGGAGATTCAAGTCTCCTGAGCATGTACAAACCTCAGCACCAATCACAGGTTCAGTAAAAGTGACAGAAGAGACATGTGTAGAGAAGTCACATCTGAGTACAACTCCATAAAAGTTAGGAACATAAATTCCAAAGTAGGGCCCACTGGCAAGACAGTGAACTCCAGAGCCATCTGTCATGACCACAGAAACTGTGTATCTCCATAGCCCTCAGGAGCACCAGTACCTAGGGTTGTATCTACTTTGGCTGTCTCTGGGATTATGCGGTTTCTTTTAGTAAATATTTTAGGTAACTGAGCAATACCAGTACTCTACAGAAAAACAACATTTAACTCAATTTTTGTAGCCAAAAGCATGATGGCTATTTCTAGCTAGCATCAGTACAAGCACAGATACATGTACACACAGACATGCATATACAAACACTTGAAAGACTGTGTTCCTGCAATACAAATTACCAAATACAGTGTAGAAATTAAGAGATGTAATAAAAGGAAAGCCACAGGTCATTTCTGGTTGTCTAGGTTAAATAATTTATGTTGCTTGGTACAAAGGAGAGAAAGAAAGTAAGAGACACTGAGTTCCCACAGCAGAACATAACTTACACTTCCTGTGAAATTATTTTTGTCAGAACAAGATTAGTTTCTTGGAGGGAGTATAAATTTGTACAACCGCTTTAGAAAATTGTTTTGCATTATTTACTAAAGCTAAACATATGCCTAACTCAGCAATTCTACTCCTAAGTATATAATCAAAAAACGAGTTAATATGCCCACTGAAAGACATGTCCAATAATAAGCATAGAGTTTTATTTGTAATAGTCAAAATCTGAAAACAATTAAATGACCATCCACTGGAAAATGGATACACAATTTGTAGGATGTTTTTACCAAAGAACACTACAAAGGAATTAAAACACAACTGCTACTACATTCAAAAATTTTTATGTGGAGCAAAAGATGCCAGACCAAAGTGTATATTCTTTTTTTCCATTTACATGAATTTCAAAAACAGGCAAAATTATTGCTGATTATAGAAATAAGAACAGTAGTGGTGGGTATGGACAGGGAAAATGTTTAAGGCCAAGTTGATTTTGATGATAGTTACATATGTCAAGCTTTATTGAACACAGAAGATAATCAATATGTTAAAACAATTAAAATAAAAATTAAAAAGGAATATAGATTGCATATTAGATGAGTTCATATCAACCCTGAAATGTTAAGATTCATTATCAAAGAAAATAATATATGTGTCCTGGGAATTATGTGTCAAGAAAAATAAAGAAAAAAATACTAAGATTATTTGGAAGATAAAACATGATACAATTAATAATGGAAATTATTCCAGCTATTTTATATTTTATATATATATGAGGGAGAGACAGAAAGAATGAGAATGAAGAGCACTTTGGTATAAGAAATGGCATATTCATGACCACATGCACATTTTTTGCATGGATATTTATTCAAGAATTAATCAATATTAAAATACCTAAGATAATTCAATGTCAAAAGGATAGAAATTACTTCATTTTGCATTGTTAAACCCACATGGCAAGTTTTAATGGAGCCAACTAGCATTTTGCTATCAATATTCAGTTCTTAATATTTTTAAATGATTTTTTACATGATTGTTTCTTCTTGAAGCCAGTGATATTTATTATTAATCAGAGCTGGAAATCAACCTAATATATTTTCCATAGAAAATGTATATATTATCCCCTCTTAATAATGAAATGGCTATCAATAAGTAAGCAATTGAGTTTCATCTTTTTCATAAGAAATACCATATGAAAGAATTAATACTCTGTTACTGGAAAAGAGTCAGTCAGGAGATTCTGCCTCCTTTGCAGACTGTAGGTAATAAATACCACAAAACTGCGCATTTTTCCACATATTATCACTTTAGAAGTACTTGAAGAAAGAAAAATGATTAAGGATTGTGCTAAATTACACACGCAATAAACCATGATTACATTTTATTTCTTAAGAAAAAGAACTATATAATTGAATGAGAAAATGTTTGAGCACCCACCACATGGCCAGAACTACATTGAAATACAATAATGGATACAATAAATTAAATGGCTATGTTCAAACAAATAACTTGTTTGAAAAATCTATATCTACTTGCAGTAACCAGACATGAATTATATATTATGGCTCTTGTTCTTTATCCCCTGTCCATGCAAACTGACTGTCATATGTTTCTCTGAAAAATTCCAGCTCATACCCACTGCAGGACCTCAATCAACACACCCTGTTCTCTGTGTGAAATGCTTTGCCCCCCAGACTTTTACTTGATATTCAGGACTTCTGTCCACTCCTCAGAGGTACTTCCCATTATTCTCTATATTTTATCTTGCTTTATTTTTCTCCACAGCACTTGTAATCTCATAGCTTTATAAATTTATCAATTATTTTAGTTAAACATACGCTTGTCTATTGTCTATCACTCCAAGATTATGAGTGTGAAATATTATGAGTATTACATATGTTACTCACCCCTGTGTTCTCTGTATTTAGAACAGTACCTGGCACTCAGAAGATACTGAAAACCATTTGTTGAATGAATGAATGAATGGCATGTTGTTTGTTTGTTTGCTTGTTTGTGTTTGTTTTAGGGATGGACATCAGTTGCAAATAGTTGAGAAAACAGTATCATTGGGTTTAATTCATTTCCCCAATTTTTGGATCCCCTTCCTATTTCAGACAAGAACACAGCCCTCCCAGTTGAGGGCTATAATATCATCCCACGAAGGGAAGGATATCAGCATTTCTCATTCTTCCCTCACACACCTGTTGCAGAAGCTGAGTTCTAGGTGAGCATAGCCAAGAGTTTAGGTGCTCTCTTATTCTGCCCAGCCCCCATTCTTGAGGCAGAAACTCTATATTGAATGCAGCACACTGAAGAAGAGTGAGAAACCAATTGCTCTCAACCAGCTCATTTGTCACACTAATTCATAAGTTTGTGTTCCATGACAGAAGTAGCAAGCAGAGACAATCAGAGGCTACCACCTGCTCTGCTCCCAGCATGGACTGCATGAGTATAACTCAGGAAAGGCCTGCCACTTCCTGTCCCACCCCATCGATTGAAAAGAAAATTCAATAGAAGCACAAAATATTTGAATTGATAGAATAAAGAACTAGTGCATTTGAAGATAAAACAACAGAGATTATGTAATCCATAAAACAAAGAGAAAAAAAGATTGAAAGAAAATGAACAAAGCCTCAGAAAAATGTGGGGCACCATTAAGCCTATCAATAAATACATAATGGGATTGTGGTCAATTGAATTGTTTACCCCTGTTTTGACATGCTCTTGGAGTACAATTAAAACAGCAAAGAATTAAAATATTCTTTATCTGTAGTTTCATGAGCGGAGACCCATTGTAAATAATATCTCTTGAAGATGTTACTTCAAATAAGGGTGGCCCACCTGAATCAGGTTGGTCATTTTTCCAGATTGCTGGAGTGTCCTCTATAAGCAGTATGAAATTCAGACATAGAGAGAAAACCAGGAGGAAAAGCCAGAGATCAAATGAAGTCCAAAGGAGAAAGAAGAAAACATCACCATGTGCATGGTCATGTGACAAAAAAAAAAAAAAAAAGCCAAGGACCAAGGATCACCCACAGTCAGCCCCAGGATGCCACAGTCTTCAGGCAGAAAACACTGCCTTGGTAATACCTCAATTTTGGACTTTACCTAGCCTTAAAACCATGAGCCATTATGTCTGGTTGTAAGTCCAACCCATTGTATGTTACTAATTTTAGTAGGTAGAAGCTTAGTCTTTGGTACCAGAAAGTGGGGTGTTGCTATAACAAAGACCTAAAAATGTGGAAACGGCTTTGGAGTTTGATAAAGAGTAAAGGATAGAGGAACTGTGAGGTGCTTGTTAGAAAAGCCTAGACTGCCTTGACAAGACTAATTGTAGAAATGTGGATGTTAAAGGTATTTCTAGTGAGGCTTTAGAAGAAAATGTTGAATTTGTTATGGAAACTAGAAGAAAGGCAATGCTTGTGTAAAATGGCAGAGAATTTGCCAAAATTGTGTTCTGATGGTAGATGGAAGGCAGAACTTGAAAACAACAAACAGGTATTTACCTAAGGATATTTCCAAACTCAGTGTGCAAAGTGCAGTCTGATTTCTTCTCACAGCCTATAGTGAATTGTGAGAGGACAGTGATGAATTGAGAATTAAACTCATAAACATAAAGAAATTAGAAATCAGTGATTTGGAATATCCAGAGAGTGTGCTCTGAGAGAAGGACCAGATGCAAGCAGCTAATCAGGGACAGCTCTGTGCCTCCAGGAAGTGACTCCCCAGAGACCAGTGCTTTGCATAAGGGTTTAACAACCTTTTGCTAAGGAGAATAGGTATATGACTCATGGATCCAGTCAGCCATTTCAGTGGAAGTCAGGATTGAAATGCAGTTATCTTGGAAGGATCTGTGGGAAGGTTTTTGTCTGATGGTTTGGACCCCTTGAACTGCATGCAAAATTGACAAGATTTTTGCAAAATTTATATGAGCAGAACTACTACCATCCTGGACAGAAAGGGACAGAGAAAGGATGAATTGAGGGAAGAATGTATTCAAAGGAAAAACCTTGGAAGTAAAGGTCTGGCCAGATAAATTTCCTTGGGTCAGAGTGGACCCACACATATGTGTAAAGGGCAGCTCTTCCCTTGCACTTGGAGGGGGTGGACCTTGCACCCTGATGTTCAGGAGAGTGTCACTATCCCAAGTCTCAGATACTGGGCCTATGTCCTGGGGTTGATGGAGAGCCTGGTCTCTATTATGATGCTCAGAGAGGGTGGAGCCTATAACCCATTGTTTGGGAAGCACATGGTGGCAATACATGCACTTGGGAAGAGTGGGTTTGCTGCTCCAACAGACCTGGAGATAAGGCACCATTCTAGACAAGACTCTCAGACCTTAGGATCAAATGGAGTTAACCCTGCTGGGTTTTGGTCTGGCTGGGTACCCGTGACCCCCTTTTTCCTTCCAATTTTTCCCTTCTGGAATGGGAATATTTATACTATGCCTATCCCACCATTGTATATTGGAAACAGGTAACTTGTTTTTTAGGTTTCATTGTTCCATCCAATAGAGGAATTATGCCCCAGGACACACCACACCCATAACTGATTTTGAGAATTTGTATTTAGCATTGGTCTAAAATGGCTTGAGGCTTTTCAGTGGTTGTAATGGAATGAATGATGAATGTATTTTGCATGTGGGGAGAACATGTATTTTGGGAGTCCAGAGGATAGACTGAGGCAGGTTGAATTATGTACCCAGTTTGGACATGTTCTTGGTCTTGATACACATTCCAGAAAATGTAGAGCCATTGTTAATAGGATCTCTTGAAGACGTTATTTCAGTTAAGGCATGGCCCACCTAAATTGGGTTGAGCTTTAATCTAGATTACTCGAGTCTTTTATAAGCAGACATAGAGAGAGTAAGCCACAGGAAAAGGCTTAAAGGTAATGGGATGACATATTCAAAGTGCTGAAAGGAAAAGAAAACTGTCAATCAAGAATTCTATAGCAATCATAACTATCTTTCAAAAATGGAGATGAAATAAAGACACTCCCAGAAAAACACAAATTAGAAAATTTGTTAGTAGCAGACCCTTCTTTCAATAAATACTTCAGGAAATTCCTCTAAAGGCATGAAACATAAACTGAAAGAATTAAAGGAAGATATAGACAATTCAAATAATAGTTGCAAACTTCAAAGAGTCACATGCAATAATAGAATAACTAAACAGCAGACCAACAAGGAGATAGAAGACTTGGAAAGTGCTATAAACCATCTGTAGAATGTTTTACACAATAACAGCAGAATGTATATATTTTCAAGTGTGCAGGGAACATTCTCCAGGACTGATCATCTATTAGGCTATGAAACAAAGCACAATAAATTTAAGGTATTTTAAATCATACAAGCTATTCTCCAAAGATAATGGAATAAAATTAAAAATTCATAAGAGAAGTAAATATGGTAAATTCACAGATAAGTGGAAATTAGATAAACTTTTAAATAATAGGTCAAAGAAAAAATCAAAAGGGAAATCAGAAACTAACTTGAGAGATTAAAACAAATGGGATGAGACTAAAGCAGTGTTTAAAAGGAAGTTTAAATTTCTATTTTTATTAAAACAAAGGAATCAATAACATGACTTCCATGATAATTCACTGATAAAAGAAAACTAATCCCAAAGCATGCCAAAAGAAGGGAATAATAACAAAGTTAAACTAAATGAAAGAGTGGTTAGGAAAATAACAGAAAAATCTATGAAACTAAACTTTTCTTTGAAAAGATTAAAAAATTGAAATCTTTGTCTAGATTAAGCAATAAAAACATAGCAAAATGGCAAAATCAGTAATTAAATAGAGGATATCACTACCGATTTAAAGAAATAAAATGGATTACAAACAATACTATGAACAATTTTATGCCAATGAATTAGATGTGTGGCAGTTTGAAATTATTTATGAATCCTGAAAAGAGAAAGATTATGTTTTTAAACTTATCTATTCTGGGTGTAACACCCTTTCATTATACTGAATTCAGTTGAGGGACCCTTGATTAAATTACCTAAAATAAGGGCTTTGATTTGATCACATCAGTAAAGCATGACTCAGATTGAGTCCCCATCCCCTTTGTGGGTCTATATAAATGGTACTCACTCAAGAAGACACATGGGGAGAGAGAGCATTCCTTCATGCTTGATCCTGGGACCCCAGGGAGAGATGAGTCATTTGCCTGATGGCTTACAGCTGACTAGGGAAAACAGTGGAGACGGATATAGGAAGCCCTGAGAGATGAGTCCTAACCAGGAAAGATAGAGAGAGGACTGGAAGCCCAGAAGGAAAGGAAAGACAGCAACCATCTTGCTCAACATGTGGCAACAAGCTTTGGTGAGAAAGCAACCTTGAGTTGGACTGCTTAGGGCCTTGTAACTGTAAGCTTTTACCCCAAATAAATATTCTTTATAAAAGCCAACAGATTTCTGGTACTGTGCATCAACACCCCTTTGGCAAACTAATACAGATGACTTAGTTCAAATGGACTATTCCTGAAAAGACACAAACTTCTAAAACTGATTCCAGAAAACAAACAAAGAACAACAAAAATAAACTAACCTATAAAAGTAGAGATTGAATTAGTAATCCAAATGTTTCCCACAAAGAGAATTTCAGAACCAGATAGCTGCACTACTGAATTCTACCAAATATTTAAAGAATAATTAATACCAAATCTTCAGACCACCTTCCAAAAAAGATAAGAAAAGGGAGAATTTCCTCCACTCATTCTATGAAGTCAATATTGCCCTGAATACCAAAACCAGATCAAGTTATTACAAGAAAAGAAAGTTGCTGATCATTATCCTTTATGAGTATATACTAAAAAATATTCACTAAAATTATACAAAACTGAATCCAACAAAATATAAAAAGGATTTTATACTATAACCAAGGGAAATATACCAAATCAATAAAATGCTGTAATACAGCAAAACAAAACAAAACAAAAATACCACAAGATCAGCTCAATAGATGCAGAAAAAGCATTGGACAAAATTCAACACACCTTCATGATAAAAATGCTCAACAACTAAAAATAAGAGAGAATTACCTCCATCTAATGAAGGGAATATATAAACAAAACACAGAAACACATTTAACTTCATGTTAATGGTGAAAGACCAAGTATATTCCCACAAAGATAAAAAAAAAAAAAAGGCAACCATGTTCATTCTCACCCATTCTATTAAAAGTTTAAAGGAGATCCCAGTCAGGGAAATCAGGCAAGAAAATGAAATAAAGGATATCCACATTGGAAAGGAAAAATAAAACTCTCTCTCTTTGAAGATGATGTGATCTTGCATATAAAAAATCCTAAGGAATCCACAAGAAACTAATAGAAATAGTGAGGCAGCAAGTTTTTAGCATATGCAAAATTCAGTTTTATTTCTGTACTCTTGTGATGAGAAATCTGAAATTGAAATTAAGAAAACAATTCTTTATATAATATTTTGGAATTACATTTAACAAAAAGTGGAGACACTTGTATGACACAACATATAAAATATTGTTGAGAATAATTAAAGTTCCAAATAAACGTAAAGACATTCCATGCCCATAGAAGACTTAATATTGTTAACATGGTAATACTCCCATGACTTATCTCTTGATTGAACATGGTTCCTTATAAAACCCCAGACTCTTTTGCAGAAATTGACAACTTGATCCTAAAATTCATCTGGAAGCTCAAAACACAAGAATCTTGGGTGGGAAAAAAACATACTGCTGAAATACTCAAATTTTCTGATTTAGAAACATAGTATAAAGCTTACAGTAATCAACACAATATGGTACTGGCATAAAGATAGCTATATCTTCAATGGAATTAAATTAAGAGTTCAGTAATAAATATACATATCTATAAGCATTGATTTTCAAAAGAGTTCTGCCTTAGTTTTCACAGGGCTGCCTATGTAAAGTTCTGAAAATGGGTTGGCTTTTACAATGGGGATTTTATTTAGTGTAAAAGCTCATAGTTCCAAGGCCATGAAATGTCCAAATGAAGGCACAGAGATGCTTTTCACCAAAGTCAGCTCCTGGTGATCCTAGCATGTTGTCATGTGGTAAAGCAAGATGACAGGCAATCTCTGCCAAGGTCTCTGCCTTCCCCTCAAAATCTACTGTCTTCCAGATTTCAACTGTGTGCAGCTAGACACAGGGCTTATCTCTTTCTGGGTCTTCTCTCTCAGACTCTTGAGGCTTTTCTTCCTTTCTGCAGCTGTGGACAAATATGGAGTTCTCTCTCACATGGCAGGATAAAAAATGGTGGCTTCCCTTCTCTGTGTGTCTCTCTCTGTGTCTCCACTTATATCAGATCCAGCAAGAAGGTGGAGATCCAAGCTGGCTCATGCTTCAATGACATAGTTCAATCAAAAGGTTCCACACCCACAGGAATGGATTAGTTCAAATACATAACCTTTTTCTTTTTTGAATTCATGAAAGAACTCCAAACTGTCACAAGTTCCAAGACTATTCGATGAGGGAACAATAGTCTTTTCAATAAATATTGCTGCAACAATTGGACAGCCACTTGCAAAATGGATCAGAAACTTAAATAGAAAAGCTAAAACTTTAAAACTCATTGAAGAAAACATATGAGCTTGGATTTGTCAGTGATTTCTTAAATATGACTTCAAAAGCACAAGCAACAAAAGAAAAAATAGAAATATTAGATTACAATTTAAAAACTTCAGGAGATTTTGAAACAGTGTTTTTGTATTTTAAATTCCCTGTATACACAGGTATATATTAACTGTGTCCTTATATTTCTTTAAAAGACAGTTTAGCTGGATATAAAATGTTAGATTTGATATTCTTTTCCTTCGCTATTTTGCAAATATGATTTTATTAGCTGTCAGCACCCACTATTGCTATTAAAATTCTGAATTCAGTCTATACCACTTCTAGGTGACCTTATTTTTCTCTTTGGAAAAATCATTTTATACTGGTTGCACCCGATTAACATTTGATACTTTATGGCCTCTTTCAAAGAGAGTTAATTCTGGAATAATACTTTAATTCTGGAAAAATTTTAAAGTATTTCTTTCAACTATTTCTTGCCATCATTTATTTCATTTTCTCCTTCTTGGACTATTACTACATGGATTCTGACACTTCAATTTCTATTGTCTATATTTCAGAACTTATCTTTTGTGTTTTAGAACATTTTATGCCAATCTGATGTCAAAGTGCTATCTTTTGGATATATCCTGGTGGTTATTCCTGGGAATGAGAGTCTTTGGTTAAAGATCCTCAACTCAAACATTACCTTATTTCCAGAACCCCACCAGGTGTATCAGTACTGCAAGGTTCCTCTATTTACTATTAACGGGTATAGGTTTATTTCTAAAACTATCCCTTAAGGTGTAACAACTTAGTCCTTGGGATGTGGAAGAACACTTCTTTTATATATTTATTTACTTATTTATGTTTTTAGTATAATAGTATTATTAATATGATCTGTGATGTGGAAAAATACATGATTAAAAATGTTTGCTAGATTGGATCCTAGTTTATACTGCCTCTCTCCCCCTCTATTCTGCCTTATGCTCTTCTACCTCATTTCTAACTCCTAAGGGTTTCTTGGTGTATGTTATATCTGAATATATCTGAATATTGACATCTTTTTTTGGTTGTGACTTTCACTTTTAATTCACCACCCTACAAACAAGCATAAATTGCAATTGCTTTTTCATATTAGCTCACCGATTCAGATGGAGAGTATGAGCTCAATATATTATCCATGGCACTGTGATCTCTTTCTTTTTTTTTTTTTTTAAAGATTTATTTTTATTTATTTAATTCCCCTCCCCTCCCTCAGTTATCTGTTTTCTGTGTCTTTTTGCTGCGTCTTGTTTCTTTGTCCGCTTCTGTTGTCGTCAGCGGCACGGGAAGTGTGGGCGGCGCCATTCCTCGGCAGGCTGCTCCCTCCTTCGCGCTGGGCGGCTCTCCTTATGGGTGCACTCCTTGCGCGTGGGGCTCCCCTAGGCGGGGGACACCCTTGCGTGGCACGGCACTCCTTGCGCGCATCAGCGCTGCGCATGGCCAGCTCCACACGGGTCAAGGAGGCCAGGGGCTTGAACCGCGGACCTCCCATATGGTAGATGGACGCCCTAACCACTGGGCCAAAGTCCATTTCCCTGATCTCTTTCTTCTACAGAAGTCATTTAACTTATTACATTCTTTCACCCATCACTCCATTTAATAACTATGTTATTAATTATTTCTATGTTTTCCCTTTAAATTCATATCAATTGGGAAAAATTCAGCTAGTTTTCCCTTTATTCTCTTCATAGAAATGTGTATTGTTATAGAATCAAATAATTTTTGATTAAAAGAGATTATATATTACAATGTGTCTAAATTTTGGAGGTCTCAGGCCACAATGAAAATATTATCATATTCTCACTATTTTGCAAGAAAATACATGCACGGATTCACTCACAAACAATTTCATGGGGTCATTAATCCCCTAAAGTACACCCAAAATCCAGGTTAAGAATCCCTTCCATACTGTTATATTCTGGATGAGCTAATTGTATTCCAGATTTTTAAAAATTATTTATTCAAGGTTGTATAGACATAAGATATGTGACAACAAAGCTAGGTCTGATTCCCAATCCATTGTTTTATGTTTGTTTTATTATTGCAGCAGATTATGTAATAATCTATTATAAGACAAGTAAATATTGATATAGAATGGTATAAAATTCCAAAGAAAATGAACAAAACAACAATAAATCAAAAAGTAGTTGAGGAAGCAGACTTGGCCCAGTGGTTATGGCATCCATCTACCACATGGGAGGTCCGCGGTTCAAACCCCAGGCCTCCTTGACCCATGTGGAGCTGGTCCATGTGCTGTGCTGATGCACGCAAGGAGTGCCCTGCCATACAGGCATGTCCCCTGCGTAGGGGAGCCCCACACGCAAGGAGTGCACCCTGTAAGGAGAGCTGCCCAGTGTGAAAGTAAGCGCAGCCTGCCCAAGAATGGTGCTTCACACACAGACAGCTGACACAACAAGATGATGCAACAAAAAGAAACACAGATTCCCATGCTGCTGACAACAACAGAAGCTGACAAAGAAGAACATGCAGCATATAGACAAAGAGAACAGACAACTGGGGCGGGGGGGGGGGGGGCGGATGGAGGGGATGGGGAGGCAGGGGAAAGGGAGATAAATAAATAAATAAATCCTTTTTTTAAAAAGTAGTTAAATTATGAAAAGGGTAAGAATGATGAACAGGCCTATTATTTTGTTTATTGCATTCCCTAAAAGATTCCCCCAAGGCTTATATATTGTCCTTAAGTTTCAAGCCATATTCATTACTTTGAGAAACTTTGAATTAAAAAATACCTGCCAACATCCAAGGTATGCAATCCTTTAAAATATTGTTTTATAGTATTATTAATAAAATTCATTTTTATCATTGACTAAAAAGTATAATTATATTTTTACTTTGTAAATTTACAATTTTGTGTTTTTTTAAAATTTCATAATAGTCATCCTAGAGGATTGTTATTTTTTAAAACATTAGCTTGCTTATACTGTAAATATGTATGTCCTTTATAAGCACATGGGCCCTCTACTTATATAGCAAACATTATAAATTTTAAATAAATGTTGTTGTGGATGTTGCTCTTCAATATGAATTGGATACCTGTATTTCAAATTGTCTGTATATTAGGCATTCTCTTTTCTACTTTGGACAAAATTTCTGTACTGATTTATGTGAATGTTTCTACTTGAACTTGTCACTTTAAATGTAACA
The DNA here is from genome assembly GCF_030445035.2 of Dasypus novemcinctus. Lineage (NCBI taxonomy): Eukaryota > Metazoa > Chordata > Mammalia > Cingulata > Dasypodidae > Dasypus > Dasypus novemcinctus. The sequence goes on along the minus strand of NC_080689.1, from coordinate 28,651,543 downwards.
TTTTTTAAAAGATGATATTCTCATGTAGTTTCATCTATTTTTTCTTTATTAGAGAAGTTGTAGGTTTACAGAACAATCATCTATAAAATACAGTGTTATATATCACACCACCACCAACATTTTGCCTTGGTGTGGAGTATTTTACAATTGATTACAACACATTTTAATAATTGCACTACTAATTAAAGTCCATGGTTTAACTTAGGATTCATTGTTTGTGTGGTATAGTTCCATGGATTTTTAAAAAATAGTCATAGTTACCATATATATAATGTTATATTTCCCCCTTTTACTCATATTCTTATATAAATTTTCCATGCTGTTAATTGTGATTAACAAATTATCAAAACATTTCCGTCATTCTAAATAGGAACCCTGTACATTGTAAGCCTTAATTTTCCACTCCCCATCCTGACCCTAGATTTGCTTATTCTAATTGTTTCAAATCAATGAGATCATACAATATTTGTCCTGTTGTTTCTGGCTTATTTCACTAAACATGATGTTTTCAACCATTATTCATATTTTTACATGTATCAGGATTTCATTCCTTTATACAGCTGAATAATATTCCATTGTATGCATATACCACATTTTATTTATCCATTCATCCATTGATGGACACTTGGAATTTTGCCATCTTCGGGCAATTTTGAATAATGCTGCTATAAACATCAGTGGGCAAATATCTGTTTGAGTCCCTGCTTTTGATTCTTTTGGATAGATACCTAGTAGGGGATTGCCAAGATATACAATAGATCTATATTTAGCTTTCTGAAGAACTGCCAAATTGTTTTCCATAATGTTGCACCATTTTACATTGTGACCAGCAATAAATGAGTGTTCCTATTTCTCCACATCTTCTCCAACACTGGTTATTTTCTGTTTTGTTGTTTTTATTTTTGTTTTTAATAGCAGCCCTTCTAATGGGCATGAAATTTATTGTATCGCATTGGGGTTTGGATTTGCATTTCCCTGATAGCTAATTATGTTAAGCATCTTTTCATGTCCTTTCTGGCCAGCTGTATATCTTCTTTGGAGAGATAACACATTCAAATCTTTTGCCCATTTTTAAAATTGGGTTGTTTGTATTTTTCTTGTTAAGTTGGGGAATTTCTTTATATATATTCAGTATTAACACTTTTTCAGATATGTGGTTTCCAAATATTTTCTCCTATTGTGTAAGTTGTCATTTTACTTTCATGATAAAATCCTTTAAGTACAAAAATTTTTAACTTTGATTAGGTTCCATTTATCTATTTTTTCTTTTGTGCTTGTGCTTTGGGCATAAAGTTTTTAAAAACATTGCTTAACACAGGGTTCCAAAGATGCTTCCCTATGTTTTCTTCTAGGAGTTTGATAGTCCTAACTCTTATATTTAGGGCTTTGATCCATTTTGAGGTTTTTTTTTTCCTATATTGTGTGATGTTTGGGTCTTCCATTTTTTGTTTTTGTTTTTGTTTTTGTTTTTCTTTTTGTTTTGCAAAAGGAGATCCAACTAACCCAACACCATTTGTTGGAAAGACAAATTGAGTGCTCTCTGCCCACTGTCGAGAATTATTTGGCCATAAAAGTGAGGGCTGATTTTGGAGCTCTCAATTCTATTCCAATGATCTATGTGTCTGCTTTGTACCAGTACCATGCTGTTTTGATTACTGTGGCTTTGTAGTAAGTTTTAATATTGGGAAGTGACAGTCTTCCAACTCCATTCTTCTTTTTCAAGATGGCTTTAGATATGCAGGGGTCATAAACTCTTCCATATAAATTTAATGATTGGCTTTTCCATTTCTGGAAAGAAGGTTGTTAGAATTTTTATTGGGACCACATTTAACCTATAAATTGTTTTGGTTGTATTTACATCTTAATGATATTTAGTCTTCTAATCCATGAACATGAAATATATTCTTCCATTTATTTTGGTCCTCTTTACTTTCTCTTAGCAATATTTTGTAGATTTCTGTGCACAAGTCCTTTACATCTTTGGTTATATCTATTCCTAGACATTTGATTTATTCCTAGACAGTTGCTATTGTGAATGAAATTCATCTCTTGATTTCTTTTTCCAGTTTTTCATGGCATATATAAAGAAACACAACTGATTTGGAGGTATTGATCTTGTAATGTACCATGTTGCTAAACACATTTATTAGCTCGAGGAGCTTTGCGATAGATTTTCCATATATAGGAACATATCATCTGAAAATAGGGAAAGTTATACTTCTTCCTTTTCAAAATTGGGATTTTTTTTATTTCTTTTTCTTGTCTAATTGCTCTGGCAAGAACTTCAAGTACAAAGTTGCATAACAGTGGTGACAGTGGGCATCCTTGTCTTATCCCTAATTTAGAGGAAAAGCATTCAGTCTTTCACCACTAAGTAGTATATTAGTTGTGGGCTTTTCATATACGTCCTTTAGTACATTGAGGAAGTTTCCTTCCATTCCTAGTGTTCTACATGTTTTATTAAGAAAAGGTGCTGTGTTTTGTCAAATCCCTTTTCTACATCAATTCAGATGATCTTGTGGATTTTTCTTTCATTCTGTTAATGCAGAGCCTTGCATTAATTGATTTCCTTATGTTGAACCAAACTTACATACAAGGGATAAATCCCCCTTAATCATGTGTGTTATTCTTTTAATATGCTATTGGATTCAGTTTGCTATTACTTTGTGGAGGACTCTTGCATCAATATTCATAATGCATATTGGCCTGCAGTTTTATTTTCTTGTAGTATGATTATCTGGCTTTGCTATGAGAGTGATATTGGTCTGACAGAATGAGTTAGTGAGTGTTCTCTCCTCTTCAATATTTTGAAAGAGTTTGAGCAGAATTGTGTAGTCAAGTCTTGGAATGTTTGGTAAAATTTCTCTGTGAAACCATCTCTTCCTGGACTTTTCTTTGTTGGGAAGATCTTGATTATTTATTCATTCTTTTTACTAGTAATTATCTTGTTGAGATCTATTTGTTCTTGAGATGATATAGGTAGTTTGTATGTTTCTAAGAATTTGTCCATTTCATCTAGGTTATCTAATTTATTGGTATACAGTTCTTCATAACATCTTCTTATAGTTTTTTTTTTTAATTTCAACAGGGCTGGTAATAATGCCTCCCTTTTCATTTCTGATTTTCATTATTTGTATCCTCTCTTTCTTTGTCAGTCTCGCTAAAGATTTGCCAATTTTATTCATCTTTTCAAAGAATTTTTTTTGTTTTGTTGATTCTATTGTGTTTTATTTTTCTTTTTATTTCTTTTACCTCCTTTCTAATTCTCACTATTTCCTTCCTTCTTCTCACTTTGATTTTAGTTTGCAGTTCAGTCTGTGTAGGTCAAAAGTGCCTGCCATTGCCCAGATAAGCTAAAGAATCACCAGCCTCCTCATATCCTATGGGGATAGAGGGGTGGATATAGAATCAAAGGCACTCAACAAACCAGTTCATGTGGGCTGAAAGCACCTGTTGTTGCCCAGAGAGGTCAAGGAAACACAGCTCCTGGGGTGTGGGGATGGACCTCTAACTATTCAGTCTGTGCCAGTCAAAAGCACCTGCAGTTACCCAGTTGGGCTGGTGCACATCCCCCCAGCTTCTTGCATGCTGGAGGTGGGGCTGGAGCCTAGGCTAGGGATGCATTCTGATCTGGTTGGAAAGAAGCTTGTTCCTAACTTCACTGAGATTTTCAGTTAGCCTTACTTTCCGTCATGCCAGGTACAGAGTTAAAATGGTTGGTTACCAGCCTCTGTCTGACTTGGACAGGTTCAAACTTTAGCAGTTCTTAGCCAGTCAAAGTTACTAATTGGTAGCTGAAGTTGGGGCCAAACTGTCTCTTCCCCTGTTTGGGGGAAATATAGGCTCCAACTCCAGCCATGGAGCAGCTGCCAAGGTGGATCTCACCACCAGTGGAGGATGGGCACAAGCTTCCACACTATGGAGTACTCTACTCATGAATCTTCACTGCAGATGGGTAGTCTTCTCCTTCCATTCTTTCAAGGGTATGCAGGATGCTCTTCTGGTCTTCCGGGGCCCCCAAAAATCAGTTCTTTAGATAGCTCTGGGTGATTACTAACTGCCCTGTAGGATGAGCTGGCTCTTGGAGCTCTTTATTCTGCTGCCGTCTTTCCCCTCCTTGGTGAAGTGATTTTGACAATGCTGTCAAACACATCCAGCTGTGTCAGAACTGTCTACTAAACAAATGGTGCTGGGAAAACAGGATAGCCTTGGCCAAAAGAAAGAATAAAGACCCCTCTCTCATACCTTAGACAAAAACTAACTCAAATTAAATCAAGGGCCTAAATATAAAAGGTAGAACCATAAAACTTCTAAAGAAAATGCAGGCAAACATCTTCAAGATCTTGTGGTAGGTGGTAGTTTCTTAAACCTTATACCCAAAGTACAAGCAATAAAAAAAGAAATAGACATATAGGACATCCTCCAAAATGAATGCTTTTGCATTTCAAAGGTCTTGTGAAGAAGGTGGAAAGGCAGCATACTCAATGGGAGAAAATATTTGGAAACCATATATCCAATATAGGTTTGATATTCCTGTTATATAAAGAGATCATACAACTTAAGGATAAAAAGACATGCAACCCAAATTTAAAATGGGCAAAACACTTAAATAGACATTTCCTCAGAGAGGAAATACAAATGGCTAAAAAGCACATGAAAAAATCTTCAACATCACTAGCTATTGGGGAAATACAAGTCAAAACTACAATGAGATATCATATCACACCTTACAGAATGGCCATTGTTTTTTTTTTAAATAGAAAACTACAAGTGCTGGAGAGGATGTGGAGAAATAGACACACTCCTTCGCTGTTGGTGGGAATGGAGAATGGTGCAGCCTCTGTGAAGAACAGCTTAGCAATTCCTCAGGAAGCTAAATATAGAACTGCCCTATGATCTTGCAATACTGCTATTAGGAAATATTCAGAAGAACTGAAAAGTAAGGGAGCAAACTGACATTTGCACACTGATATTCATAGCAGCACTATTTGCAATTGCTAAAGATTGAAACAATTCAAATGTCCATCAACCCATAAATGGATAAACAAAATATGGTATATACATTTGATGGAATACTATGCAACTGTAAGAAGAAATGAATTTAGGATGCATATGAAAACATGGATGAATCTTGAGGACATTATGTTTGGTGGAACAAGGCAGGCACAAAAGGACTAATATTACGTGGTCTAACTAATATGCATTAAATATAATGAATAAAGTCATTGAATTAAAATCTAGAGTATGGATTTCTTAGGAAATGGAATGAGGGTTCAGAAGGGGAAGCTGATGTTTAATGCAAGTAGAATATTTAATAAGGTTGGTTGTAAATGGGTGGAAATGGATAGAGTTGATGTAACACATTATAGTGAGTAAAAATAACACTGCTGATTTATAAATATGATTGTGGCTGAAAGGACTAGTCTAGGGATGGAAAAGTATAAGAAAGAAAGGTAGAGGGTAATCTAGGGACTGTATAACATAGTGAACTCTGAGGTAGATGAGGATTGTTAATAGTGCAAATACAAAAATGTTCTTCTATGAACTAGAACAAATGCATGTCACTAGTACAAGGTGTTAAGGATATGGTGATTCATGGGAAAATATGAAAATCTAACTTATAAAATATATTTAACAGTAATATTATAATATCTTTACATCAATGGCCAAGAAGGTACTATATCAATGCTAAGAGTAAATAATAGTGAGGTATAAGAGATTATGGGGTTTTGCTTTTTCGAGTAATGAAAACATTCTAAAATTGACTGAGGTGATGACAGCACATCTCTGTGATTAAAATGAGAGCCCCTGAGTATACACTTTGATGGATTGTTCAAGACATGGGACTGAGTAACACAGTGAACCCAGTGGTGGATGATGGACTGTGGTTAATAGTACAAATAAGAGAACATTCTTTCATGAACCACAACAAACATACAATACTAATACATGGTGTTAATAATAGGGTGGTTTATGGGAAAATACACCAAATGTAACCTATGGGCTATAGTTAGCAGTAATAGTGCACTGATACTCCTTCTTTTTTTTGTAACAAATATTCCACAAAAAAGCAAGGTTTTGGTGGTGGGGTGATGTATGGGAATCCTGTATGTTATGCATGATTATTTTTTAAACTTACAACTAATCTAATAAAAAAGAAAAAAAACATAAATGTGAAAATTTAAAACAAAAACACACAAATGAAATAAAAATATGTGTGCCAAAAGATAAAATCCATCCTGTAAGCTATATGTTATAGAGGATAAATTGATCAATGAAGCCCCAGATATAGAGGAGCAACTTTTAAGAATGTAAAAAGTATTAAGATTCTTGTGAGGATAATATTAATTTACATTTCAAACTTAAAAAAATACATATAAATATAATTTTTCTTTGAAGCTGCCAGATTGTCAAAGAGCATTTAGATGAATACTGGGATCATCATGGCCCAATATCCTCTTTGAGAAAGACTGGTTGATGATGGAATTCCACTACCAATACTTTCAATGTTCTCATTAAATACAGTGGCCGAGGTAGAGTCTATGATATCCTGTCAAACTTCTTCATTAATCCACAATTCTAAGTCCTTCAAGCACTTGTGATGATGCTGGCAAATCTCTGTCATTAGCCCTTTGATTCAGTGACTTTAAGTATCTTTATCTCATAGATTCATTAAACATAACGCTTTATCAGTCAAAGATACTTGGTAGGCTCAAAAAAGCCCTTCCGTATTGACTTCCAAGGGATTATTTGGATATATAGCATTCTATAAATCAATTTGGAAATAAATACACCAATTGTTTCCTCCACCTCATTAAATCAAAAGTAATTTAAATTACATCTTCTTCCATTTTGCTCTACTACAGTAGCAACAAATGTTCTTTATATAAAGTAACACAGATTGAGGTGGAGCAGGTAAATACACTTCATGGCTTTGATCTGCATTATGTCCCCCATTTTTTTAATTCAGTTACAGTATAATCAGGCTATTGCCATTTATTGCAATGATCCAATAAGTACAAAGGCATTTAAGGCTTAAAGGCACATCCAATATAAGAAAAGCATTTCCTTGCATTTGCCAACTTCCCAACTGGGTATTTTAACATTCAGGGAACTACCTTCCCATTACAAGCTCTCTTGCAATTCTGCCTTGTCTCTCTCTCTCTCTCTTTTTTTTTTTTTTTTTCCCTTGATGCTTTCTTTCCAAGAGATGCTTTAAAATCTTCATTTGTTTTTACCTTGGTATCACCTCTTAATATAAAGTGATTTTCAGAAGAGCTCTTGTGGTCTATAAAGGGGACATCACAGCTGAAAAGTATTTCAGTCATATGTTTGCCACAAACTAGCTGTGATATATCAATACTGTCCAGGGCTAGAGTTAAATAATCCATTTTAAAAAGAAACAAGCACTTATAGTGCTAATCTAAATATTGCTATTTCCTAAAATTACCAGGTTAAGAATAGCTATGATTATTCCAGAGTTTATCTTAAAAATGGAATTAAATTGGCTATGCAAAGAGTTGCCTTGATTTTTAGATGTGCCTCTTTTGATTAGTGCTTTTTAAAATAAAAATACAAATATGTAGTTTCTAGGACTGATTTTCATAAACCAGACTGTCAGTGTTCTTGTTAAATCTTGTTGGGGATTGATTCAGATACCCCACAAAAGACATTCAAATCTTAATTTGTGTTGATGTAGTTGTGAACAATTTATAAATAAAATTTTTGAACATGTTATTTTTAGTTAAGGTGTGGACTCATTTTTCCATAGGTTCTTTGGTGATCCAAATTAGATGAGGCTAAATTGAGTTGGGGTAGGCTTATTTCAAATGACTAAAGACCATGTAAGCAAGGGAAATTCAGATGGTGTCAGAAGCCAGATGTCAATAGATGCCAATCAGCAAAAATCAGAGGAACAGACACAAGGATGGAGGCAGAGATGTAAGCCAAGGAACCCCAAGGATTGCAGCAAGCCAGCACCAGAATGCTACAGATTGCTCTGGGCAAAAGCCCTAGCAGTAGATACCTTAGTTTTGGACTTCGAGCCTCTAAAACCATGAGTCAATAAATTATAGTTGTTTAGGCCAACGCACTGTGTATTATTTGTCACATCAGCCCTGGCAAACTAAGACAAACATGTATAGCAATAAGGGGAGAATTGTTTCTATGTTGAGGCTTCCAATCCAGGAACATTTGTTTCAATAGATGATAGCACATTTTTGTAATTATATTGAAAACTAAAGTCCATGGTTTAATTTAGGGTTCATTGTTTGTGTAGTTGGATCCATGGATTTTTTAAAAAAATTATTCTCTTACCATATATATAATCTAACATTTCCCTTTTAATCACATTTATATATATATTTCATTGTTGTTAATTACATTCACAATGTGCTACCATCAACACCTATTACCCAAACTTTTCCATCACCCCAAACAGAAATTCTGTACCAATTAGGCATTATCTTCCATGGCATATCCTTACCCTGGCCCCTGGTAACCTGTATTTTAGTTTCTGACTCTCTGAATTTCCTTATTCTAATTATTTCACATCAGTGAGATCATGCAGTGTTTGTTTAGCATTCTATTTTTACTATACCATCCTCTTTATTTCTCTTCTTACTGGAATACTTCTTTGAGAAATGTTTTAAAAGAGGAGATTTTAGGAGTCAATCTTTTGATATTTTGTGGCTAATGTTTTTACTGTGTACTATTATATAATACACTTTAAATATAAAAGTTAAGCTCAAACATAGATTCCTTCAAACTTTTAAAATATTAGGCCACTGCCTTCTTGCATCCAGTGGTGGTGTTGATTTTGGATGTTGATGATCTCTTTCTAACATTTAGAATTTTCTCTTTGATTTTGGTGGTCTTAAATTCGTCTATAATGCATGTCAATGTGTCTTTTCCTACTTACACTATTTGCCTTTTCAACTTGAGTGAATTTAATTTTTTTTCTTTTATTTTAGTTTTAGGAATTTTAATCCTGGTAAATTTAACAACATTATTTCTCAAATATTTCATATTGTATCATACATTTATTTCTCCTTTTTTGACAGGAATATGCAGTAGTAGGACCATTGTTCTCCTTTCTGCCATATATTTTAACTCTCTTTTTATATTTTCCATGGTATTACAACATTTAATTTCCTTCAAGTATAGATTTTCTGTTTAATAGCCCAGCTCAATAATTAATTTTTCAGCTATATCTATTCTGCTATTTATTTCATCTAATGTATTCTTTGAAAATATAAATATAATACCTTTAAATTCTAACTTTTCCATTTGATTTTTAATGATATTTGTTTCTCTTTCAGGTAGTTTTGATCTATTTAACTAAAGTCACCATAAATAGAGATAAAGAATTTCTAAAAGCACATTTTATGTTCTTTTTTCCAGTTGCTTTAACTGATTATGCCATCCCTTCGCCCAACCTCCACATGAGTAAGACTTTTTAAAATGGGAAACACTTCATTTGGGACTGAATTTAGCAACAGCCCTAGCACAGAATACCAATGAACAGTATTGGAAATCTGATTTACACTGAAACTACTTTTAACAGTCTTACTCACCATTTAATTTGTTTCTATTATGGTTTTGTAATCCTGCTTGTCTTTCAGCATATTTTACCTCTTACAGGGAGGAACTAGGTATTGATTCTTCCACAAGGTCTACCATAGAGCTTTGCATACAGTAGGTGTTCAATAAATATTTAACTAAGGAGCATACTTCCCAGAAGACACTGAAAATTCACAGTGGTTTGTAAATACATCTGTAGTATTTACCTACTAGCACAGACCAAGGGGGTGCAGATAAGTTCAAGCATAAAATAATACTTCTGTCTGTATGTATGTGTATAAAAGTCTGAGTTACACACCTAGATACCAATTGCCTAAATAAATTGCTTCCTTTTAAGTCTCCCGTCCTAACTCTTCCCATTCAAACCTATCTTTCCTGAGTCATCATAAGAAATTAAATCTCCCCCTGCATGAACCACACTCCTAGTTTTTACCTCTTGAAGCAGATTCTAATCTTGCCACAGTGAGTCAGCTTGATTGATTCTTAGAGCATTTTGCTAATCTTTAAGATACTGGTTGTCGAATTTCAATATGCATAAGATTTATTTGGGGTCCTGGAAAATAAAGAAATGATGATTCAGTTAAGTTTGTGATAAGACAAGAAATCTACATTTTTAAAAAGCACAACAGTTAACAATGATGTAGTTGGAGTGAACAAACTAGCAGCTCACTATAATAAGTCCTTATCACCTATGAGTAGAGAGAATGATAACTATTCATTATGTGAGGGATAGAGGAATGATGGAAAACTTCGACTGGATCTCCCTCTTATCATATCTATAACCTTGGACAAGTTACTCTCTGTGTCTCAATTTACCGACATGTGAAATGTGGAAAATATTGCAGGTATTCAATCTCATATCCAAAATAACATAAAAGCTCTGAAAACCTAAGTTTTTGAAAATCTAAACTCATTTGGCAGCAAAAACCGATCTGACCTAATACAAGGCTATTTTTGGTCTTTATTTATCTCACTTGATATAAATATTCATGTATTTTGTTGCCTAAATATTACTGTGTTTAATTAAGGATCACCCAATACACTTTCCTTGTGTTGTTACATGCTACATAGGGTAGGCACTATATTACCTTTCTAAAATTAACCACCCTCCCAGATAGACTTCTTAAATATATCTGACTGTATTACCTTATTGTGGACCTATCAAAACTATTGCATAAAATGTTTTGAGGATTCATGGATATCAGTTGCAAGCAAACCTTGGTTGTTTGGGTAGAGGAAGTACTTTGTACCCTATCATTAAAATTGTTGCCATTAAATCTCTTGAACTCTCTGAGGTGCTTACTCTTAGTTTACCACTTATACAGCACGTGGATTTCAGAAAACTGGAGCCATTTACCCTTAGAGCATAAGCTACACAAATACATAAAACAACATATAAAACAAAAAATATATAAAACAACAAAAAGAGAAATCCGCTATCTCTTTTTCCTCCATATATTATTAAGCTCTTCTATTTTAAAAATTTCATCATTGTCATTCTCCCTAACACTACCCTCCTAACTCTCCCTTTAGTCCTGCTCATTAACTTGGATCTCATTGCATTTGGAACTGGGAATTGTTGAATATCCACCATTACTTATGAAATTATCATATCTAGTTCCCTTCTATTTCTCTGATTTTTTCTCTTTTTCTGACTCCTCTTTCTCCTGATTGCTTCATTTCTGCTGGGACATGAGAGTTCTGTGAATCTCCCCAATCAAGGAGTAAGCAAAGCTGTATCTTTCCTGTTGTGTCTTTTCACCCCATTTTCACTCCTCTGTGAGGCCTTTCCCATTCATATATAGGCAGTCAGGCTAGGGTAGAACTCAGATTGTCTGCCTCTTTAGCACCAGGCTGGATGGAGATGACTATTTGGGAACCAAAGCTATGGGACATTTTGACCAGACTTCCAGTTCTGCCCTAAAGGGCTTTCCTTGATTCAGTCCCTTGAATTGTTGCAACCATAATGCGGCTGTATGCTTTCCACTTCTTTTCTACCTTTCCTGCTAATCCATGCCAATCACAGACCTAGTCTAGCCATAATTTTCCATTGCTCTTCATGTCCTACAAAGTGTTGATGCTGTGAAATCTTTATTACCTTTGGATCACTTGGGGTCCAGTGGTGTACTTGTCTATGGGATACGCTCATTGTGTAATAAAAAGTCTCAGCCCAGGGGTGAACATAACTAATGATAACAAAAGCTATATTTTATTATATACTATTGAGTATCAGGCATTGTACTAGGTACCTTATGTTTAAAAGTATAAGCATGTCCAAAAATTATTTCACAATAACCTGGTGAAATAATATTTTGCCTATTTTAGAGATGAAGGAATAAGATAGAAAGTTGTTGAGGAGCTTGGCCAAGTCATACTTAAAGTAAATGATAGCGTTGACAGACTATAACTTTTTTCCTCCCTGAACAAACAATATATCATGTTTAAATTTCATCATCTGTAAGTTGAGTTTAAGATTTACCTAACAACTACAGAGGATTATGAGAAAAAATATGATGAGTTCAGCATAATTTAAAAAACACACTTCTCTAAATCTTTAAAAATAAAAATATAAAAAATTAATTATTAAAAATAAGCAGGGGTGGGGGGAGACTGAGAGCTTCTGCCCTTTAGCACTTGGAAGAACAGGAAAACCTCCAAGCTTACAATAAAAATCCCCTTGCCAATAAAAAAACCAACCAAACAAAAAAAACACATGCACACTTCTCACCATTCAAGAAACAAAAGAGAAAATGAAAACATTTAGTCTTGTGAAGAGGAAAGCTATCTTCAAATGAATTGTTATTGTATTTAAAGGTAGCCATTTACTCGTATGCTACAAAAGGAGAAGAACCAGGATGAATAAATCAAAGCTACAGGGAAACAAATTTTAGATCAATGGAAGACAAAGGTTTCCAAGTGAATTGCTTAAAAATGGAATAGATTAATTTAGTAGATAATTTCTTTCTTCTCATCACTTGCTCTTGACTGAGATGTTATCAATGTGACTCAAGCATTAGATGGGTGGTTGGATTCGGTGGCTATGAAATTACCTTGCAGCCATGAGAGTCAATGATTCTTAACGTGTGGGGTTGGTAGTGGTAGCAATGATGATGCTTAAATTCCTAATGCCATTTTGCTGCCTTCTAATGACTCATTAATACTAACATTCAGGAAAAGCAGGACATTTGTTACAGAGTCACAAACTTCATTCTGAAGAAAAGATTATTAATGGCACGTTTTCTCTCCACTCTAGTAGCCATTCATTTGACTAAGCCTACAGCATATAAATGTCCTTTAAATAATTTGATAATCAATATGCTTGCATCCTAATAAGGAGCAAGTATTTATGTTTTCTTTAATGTCAAACATAACATCGAAACCATGTTTTTATTGTTAGACAATGATTGGGGTCCTGAACAGATCTTAAATGCATATAGAAGAGGCTGACAATCAAGTCTGTTTTCAATCATTTGCGTCTGGAATTCTTCAGGCACCCATGTCCTCAAATGTCATTAACTCCTGTTTAGAACTTCATTCAAAGTGTTCATTTCCAAACATATTTAAACAGTATAGGAATAGAATAATTCTTGCTCATTAAAGATTTCCAATATACATCTAATTGCCCTCAAGTAGTATCTTCCAACCCCTTCCTCACAGGAAAACCTTGCCCTAGAAATTAATCCTTGTTATATTATGCAGCAGTCATTAATGTCTCCCATGAAATAAAGTCTTTCATTTTAATACTATTCCATGTACTCTGACAATTTTTGCTAGTTAAATCACAAATCATAGTATCAAACAATCTTTTCTTTCTCACTATTCTCAAGCATTAATATATGCTGAGAGCAGCTAAGAAACACATCAAAAACACTTTTAATAGATCATTTAAAAATTGCACAAATTTATTTGCCCATGAATATTTGCTATAAGAGCATTTTCTGATTTAAAAAATATGCAGTATTTCCATGTACTAATTTTAAACATGGAATATACATATATTGATAACAAATCTGCTTGTGTGTAGATATACAATATATGTTGCAAATATCTAAACTGTGTTCTGTAGTTATTCAATAAAGCCCTAACATTTCAGCAGTACTTCAAGACCATGACAGCTTAATAACTGAGAATCCTCAGGTTTCAGTGCAACAACACACGTGTTTAGGAACAAAAACAGTTAAATAGCAACATCCGTTGAAAATAGCAATAATAAAGTAAAACAGGGATGAAAGGATGGGAGAGGAAGGAAACAGGAGAATGAATAAGGCAAAGAATATGTGAGACTCAATTTGAAATTGTGGCACAAGAAGCATATGCAGAGTACTTCTAAGGTTTTAACAATTTTTGAGGTATATTTTTCAGGTAACGTGTTCTCTTTCCCTTGGAGCTTGAACTGGCTGTAAAGCCTCTTTCACCACAGGAAAGCAGTTACGCAGTGGTAGCATCAGACATATTTGCAGAGTACATTTCCAGCATATATTATCACTACAGAAGTCACCATGTCATCCTTCCCATGTATTTTATAGTTCACTAGAGAACTGATTAGATAGTGGAACAATAGAATTCAGTGGGCATATGCGTTTTAAAATGAAAACTTAAACTGTTGAATATTCCCTGTAATTAGTGATCAAATCAAGAAAATGACTAGACCAATGTCAACAAATATAATAGGAAAAAAAAGAAGCCAACAACATCATCAAGCAGATACAGCAGGTAGCAGCAAAATAGATACTTTTCTTGCCCTTCCTGGCTAAGGTTTTATGACTGAGGTTCTGGGTTGGCAGCTAATTTTTCATCCCCTCTCATGAACCTTCATCAATATTGAATAAGTCTATTAAAATAAGGTCTAATTCCCATCAGAATGGATTGGAGTGTCATCTGTCCCAAACCTCTTAGGGACCCGAGTCTCAATTTGAGACTTCTGCAATTCTGTCAGAGAGATGCTGACAAGATTGAAAGGAAGAAAGGGATATCCAACAACTTGAAACCTGTTACACTGCCCAGGCTATCCTGCCTTTGGTACACCATGAATTAATGTTTGTAGAATAAATTACTTATTTTGTGAAGAGCACAACTAAATGACATCTAAATTTTTGTTGGGAAATTTAGTAAATGTAAACGCTTTTTAAATAAGGACCTGATTAACCTGTCCAGTGTATGGAGGGAGAAAGCCCAATTGCTTGGTGCCCTTCCTATCTAACCCATCAATAGGCAGTACCACAGGCTTGCTGCCCTCATTTTAATGCATTGGTCTCCAGTCGCTGGTCCATATAGACCCATGGATATCATAATTTCTCAATTTTACTAATACCCGGTGGTGGTAGGTAGCTATTGAGGTGGAAAGAATTCCCTTCTGGAGAGTAAAATGAAACTCTTCTTTCTTCCAAAAGAAAAAAAATGAGGTTGGGCAATGACTTTTCCCTTTAATATTTACCAAAATCCTTCAGAAAAAAGATTGGTAACTAATTTTGTCATCATGCTATACATGCTATATGTGGCATGTGTAAAGGTGAAGATTTAGAAAGAAGAGTGCCCAGCACAGTATCTGGTCCATGGAGGTATTTAACGAAAGTTTCTTTCTTCTGTTCAGGCATCTATGTTGGCAAGTGCAGTTTCCATGTGCAGCAGCAGATAAAGATTACAGTTTTATTTAATGAACTTCATTAAACTTATAATGTGGGTTTCTTTTCTCAAATAATTTGAGCTTTTTTTTTTCTCTTCTATCTGGTTGTGTCATGTCTTTTTGGTGTGTTGCTTTGCTGCCCGGAGGGGCCTGTGTCTCGCCACACCACGCAGGGGCCTGAGATAAATTTGGCTTTTTAAAATGAACTCTCAAGTTGTATTTTTATTAATACAGTCAGCTTCTTAAGTGAGGTGGCCTAACTCAATAATCTTAGTAAACACTTGCTGTACAAATGGTTTAAATCTGGTAATAAGCAGCTTAAAAAAAAATGGTACCCAAGGAGTGCCTCTTTTATACCCGAGTGTCCTGAGGATTCAGTCTGGCCTCAATTATCTGCCATTTTTATAAGGATATTAGTAAGCTCTGGCATGCTTATTATATTAGGAACAGGATAATATGATGGCAAATAAATTCTTCAGTGTTCATTCTATGATGAAGCAGCAAAGACTGAATGGAAGGGCCTCTAGGTATAGAGATGGAATTGGATAGTTTCTTATTTCAAATCAAAAGTAAAATCCAAATTAAAGTAAGTATATTCTACTTGTCTTCTTTCAGAGCATGAGATGCCCCAGTTGATATGAGCTTTCTGGTTTGTGTACCACATGCTTTTATGACTTCATCACAACTAGAATTTATGAAGCAGACTACCAATAAACTTCAATTGCTGTCATAACAATTGAGAATAATAGAAATAAAAACTCCTTTCATTACTTTGATTAGTGGGGAAATAAGCTCATTTCAATACAGAAAGTAGTGTCCTTGGGAAGCTCTTAGTCTTGAAATTCTCTCACTCTGCATTGTAAATGAACCCCAGTATGTAGGAAGCTTAGGTTTATCTTTTGAATGTCTCTGATTTTCATATTATCCTGGAAATTTTAGTAGTTGTATGGCAAATATATTGATATTTCTATTTAATTTTGTCCTTATGGTCTAAGGGAGTGACTATATTTACAATTAGCAACAAGCATAAATATTTGCTAGAGTGTCACCTCAATAAACAATTATACAGGCCAATTCGCCTTCCGAGATCATCAGCAGATCTAGAGGCTGGGGGATGATATTCCCCAGAATATTAAAGGAGAAGTGGATGGTCATCTAGGGACAGTCAAGAAGAAAACACTGCCAGTTCCTAAGTTTCTTTTTTATGTTAAAAAAAAAACAAAACATGTGGTAGGAGCTATAGTGAATTAAAAGCAAGAATTTCTTTAAGCATGATATAATATCGTTTTTCAATTTATTTGCAGTTAACTCTAGAAACTTAAGAAAATCAGCCCAATTTCATGAATTTAATCATTAATTAAAAGAGAACACAGATGAACTGGCCACACAAATTCTACATACTCCACTTTTAGAGGGTAAAGTGTATGATATAGCATCTGTTTCTAAAAAGGCCTTATATTAAGATAAGCAAAAATTCCACGTGAACCTGACTTTGGAAAAAAGGGATTTTCCAGAACAAAAAAAATGTAAAATGCTATTTCATTCCATGGACCATGGATGAAACAAAAAAGCCTAGTATAATACTTAAAATTATATGCATTTTCTAAGTAATACTATTACATTACTGTTATGTATGTGCTACATTATAATGTTATTTCTATGCAATATTATTATCTTCAAGGAATATTAGCAAATAGACTTACACAGGATCATTCATGTTATCTTCCTTTGCCTCTACAAGGTTCCAACAAATAGTCCTGTACTTGGTAAATTAAATCATGAAAAACCATAGGCAGGTTATGGAGTCAACATTGTTTATTTGTTTTATTCTAAACCTTATTTTGCCTTTATCATTTTTACTCCAGCCAATAAAAGGTATAGGTGAGTGAAATTTAGCTAGATTCTTAGTTCAAACCTTGAGTAATTTTTGACTTCTCAGTCAAAATTAGAAACACTTACTATGAGTCTAGAATTATCTAATTTTCTTCTCTAATCTAGACCCTCAAGTTAGATCTTATGAATCAAGATCTATATTAGGAGAAAGTGGTATACTGATCATAGCCAATGTCCATAAATATATTTTGTAGGAGTTAAATGACATATGAATTCAAGAAAATTGTAAGTCTCTTCCATTTAACTGAGACTGGGATATTAAAACCAACAAAATGGAGCTGAGCCACTGACATTTTTCTGTTTTTTGCTGTAACTATACTTATACTGACAAAAATTGATGTTAAACATCTAATTTCTGTTCTGAGGCATTGAAGACTTATCCCTGCCTCTCTGGCCTATGTTCCTGATAGTGGTTTTACCCTTGCTAGGCATTTCTTCCTTGCTTGCTACCTTGAGGGTTTTGGTTTGTTTGTTTTTTTACCATTTAAGACTTGCATCAAGTACCATGTCTTCTTTAAACCTCCCACTCTATTTTGGCTTGTGTTGTTCTCCACCTGTCTAGCAGCCCTTACTTATAGTCTGGACCATTCTGTTGATTTATATTTCCTGAGAACTCTGATTGATTTAGCTAGATAAACATTATCTTCTAAATTACGTATAGATTCCTCTACTATAGGGAATGTATTACTTTATCATGTATTCTGTTTGTTTGGCTAATCTCATATCACATCACACAGAAATGGACATATAATAAATATTCAAATATAGAGTTGTATGATTTTGGACCCAGAATTGATTTAAAAATTATATACCCTGATATATGTATATTTATTAATACATTATATACATGTTTGCTATAATATTTTATATAAATTTTAAAACAGAAAAAGATTTAAATCATACTAATAATGTTATGTAGAAATGGAAATTATCATGTTTTCTTCATACACCCCAATAGATTACTCTTATCACCAACTTTGGAGATCACTGATTTAGGGCAGGTCATTTAAAAATGGCCTTCTACAATGGTATTTTAGAGACAACTTCAGGGGTATAAGAGGGAATCTGAGGTAGGAAGCATAATATTTTCTAATTAATCTTCCACACTCCTTTTGGTCAACCAATTAACTTCCATTATTATCTTTTCTCCATATTAGGGATATATCAAATATTCTTTTTGAGTTAGAGGTTTATTGCCAAATCACACATTTTAAAATCAATGATGTGGACAATTATTTCAACTTAAAGAAAATATTACAGATTTCTCATGGCAACATCATTTATTATGATTTCTCATGGTAACATCAATTATTCAGTAATAACAAACCCACAGCTATTTTGCTGTAGAGAACTTCACATTCCATTACTTTAATAAATTGTTACAAAAACCTATTACATAATAACACAAAGATGCTTAATTTCTTGGATTTTTGACTGTACCGCTATTTCCCTACATAAAAGAAAAAAGTACTAAAGGCTATAATGTATATCTAGGAAATTATTTTAAAGTTTCAAAGTAGATTGATGTAGGAAAAATAGAAAAAAAGAAATTGCTGCTCAAGGAAGGATTTTCTAAACCTAATGTGAAACCCAGAAGCCTACAAAATGATTGATAAATCTGAATATATAACAATTTAAAGCTTCAGCACCATAAAAATTTCAAAAAATAAGCAGCAGACTGAGAAAATTTTGGAACATGAATAACAAAGGGCTCCAGTAAATCATTACAAGTAAGACAAATGGCCAAAAAATGGGAAGGATATGAAAGTATATCTTAGAAAAATAAATATAATGAGCCCATAAACAGATCAAAATAATCAAATGCAATTTGAAATAAAGACACCATTTTCACTCAAATACACACAACTTAAAATAGTGATTATATTTATGATGCAAAAAGTTATGGGGACATTAGCATGTTCTTACACCATTGTTAGAAGTAAAATCTGGTAGAATTTTATGGAAACAATTTGAAAGGGTCAAACAAAAATTAAAATATGCATGTCCTCATTCGCAAAGATTCTAAATCTATAAGTGTACATTGTAAAACATTAGGCATTTGCATAAAACTGTTATACAGTACTCTTTATCAGTGGAAAACCAGAGAAAATGTGCATCATTTCATGAAATATTATAAAGCAATTGAAAATAAATAATAAATGATTTATGAAATGAGAAAATTAATTAGAGTGAAAAAAAGTAACAGTTTATGTGGTAGGATCTCATTCATATAACCTCACCCCAACTTTAACAACAAAAGAATATAAAGTTGTATTTTTTATGAATATGGCTATGTAAGTGCACATGCACCAACATTTAAGTAGTGTCCTATGGAGATGAAAGTGGGATGGTTTGAAGCAAAGACAAATGCATACTATTCACTCTGTTTTTCTTTTTGTTTAAACTACTACAAAAACATACAATCTTTTTCTAATTTAAACATGCAACACAGACATGGACATAAATACACACATACACCTAGAGAGACATATAAGCATACAATCTTATACCTAAAGATGGAGTGTTTAGATAATAAAATCATTAACTTGGGGTAAAAAATCAAAGACTTTAATAATATTCATAGTTGGAGGGAAAAGAGGTCTTCAAATTTTCCTTTTTGACAGAATATTCCTTGGTCCTTAATTTATTTAACCATGGCATATTAATTAAAAACAAACAAACATTAAAAAGTGGGATAGGGATGAAGGCAAGAAATTAAATGAAATGGGTACATATTATGAATCAAGCAATTGCCAAACAATTTTCCTGTATTATCTTATTTGATCTTCGTTCCATCATATTGAGGAAATTTTATTATTTTTGTTTTCAGATGAGGCATCTAAGACTCAAAGAGGTTGTTACTTTTCCAGGGTTACACAGTTAGTAAGTCCTGAAGCCAGAATTCTTGGTGAGATTTAGTCCAAAACCCACTTTATTAGCTGAGGTCTCAGAGGAAAAGCACACATTAATTGGATAATTTGAGGAAGAGTCCAGTGAAACGACTATTTACAAAAATTAGGGTATGATGTAGGGAAACTGAAAGGGATCGTGCAATTCACAGCACTGGTAACCTCCAAGCTTGGAAGGGCAAAGAGAGGAGTGGGGGTTATGGGAATCTGGAGGACAGAGAGGTCTCTGTGGAGAGGTCAACAATGGGACCTATGACCATTCCTCTATGATAGGACCTCTCCCAGGAAGCACAATAGTAACCTAGAGAAATATAATTTCGATGCGATTAAGGATTCCTCTTGTAATTAAAAGCCTTACTTACCAGAGGCTTAATTTAGTACAACCCAGTAAACGGGGAAAGGTCACAAGTCGTGATCCTGGGTTGCTCTGCTAATTTACAAATTTCATCTTAATGAAATTTTCCTTTCTTTGCACAGGTATTGCAATATTATTTTAAATCCATTTCCTTTAGTGAATCTCCATAGTAACGTGACTGCATGGGTGTGCCCTGGTCTCCAGAATCATCCAGTAATTGGATTAGAAAAGAAATTTGCCTCTTTTCTTGTTTCTGCTGCCTGATTAAAAACAGTTCACTGGTCATTAAGATGGCTTCAGAAGGCAAGCACAGAAGAGAAATAATTAGAAACTCATCCACTGATTTGACTCCTACTGTAAGCAAACACATAGTTATTTAAGAAAGGAAACCTAATAAAGAAAAAGGAGTCCTTAAAAATTAATATGGCACTATATCAATTAAAGTAAATGGAGTGTTGGCGCACATAGACCCCACTTGTGGAAAAGGCATAATTTAAAAGATAAGGTAACACTTTATTTATTTAATGAGATTAGTAGGTGCAGGGGTGTTGATTTATATTTCTAAAAATTGAGTACATAATATGAAATTGAAAGGAGTAATTTGAGGCTTTGTTTTAGGGTAAATAGGAGAAAAGAGAAAAGCACAAAAACCTAGTGTTTGGGGAATACCTGACAAGTAAGGATCAAAATTATCAAGCATTAATCCCTTTGAGTTTAGGGAGAGGAGTTTTCCATTTATATCCATTTTCAAAGAATACAAAAAGGGATCAAAACAATATATGGAAAAGATACTGGCATTGCCAAACACAGGTGAACTAACTTAATAACTCTTAAGAGAAAGTTTTGTTCCTTAGATTCTAAAATTATACCTGAATTGTTTAACTTGCAGAATGGTTTTCAACCACATTATAAATAAACTATAGGACATCTAGCTACAATATTCATGTCAACTCTAACCCCACAGGGAGGTAGAGCATTATGCTTATAAGTTAAAAGTCAGTCTTCCACCAATTAGCTATGTGACTGTGGACAAGTTAACTAAGTTCTTTAGTTCTAGTTATCATATCTCTAAGATAGGAATAATAAACACATATAATACTAGGGCTGGTAAAGCAACCAATGAGTCAATGAAGAAATCACAAGGGAAATTAGGAGATAACTTGAGGAAAATGAAAGAAAAATGCAACACACAAAAACTAATGGAATGCAACAAAGGCAGTGTTGAGAGGGAAATGTATAGCTCTAAATGCTTACAGTAACAAAGAAGAAATATCTCAAATCAGATAATTAAGCTCACACATGGAGAAACTAGAAAAAGAAGAGCAAACCAAATCAAACCAAAACTGAACAGAAATAATGAAATAACAATGGTTAGAGTGGAGATAAATGAAGTAGAGAAAAAAATAATCAAGAGAATCGGAAATGAAAGGGAACCATTACTACCAACTGCACAGAATAAGAAGGATTATAAAAGAATACTATGAACTAGGTATGCTAACAAATTAGATAATACAGATGAAGTAGAAAAATTCCTAGGAACACACACACTATACTGACTCAAGAAGCAGAAAATGTCAAGAGACCTTTAACAAATAAAGAGATTGAATCAGTACACAAAAACTTCTCAACAAAGAAAAGCCTAGGATCAGATGGCTTCACTGGTGAGTTTTATGAAACATTCCAAGAAAAATTAACACCAATACTTCTCAAACTCTTCCTAAAATTTGAAGAGGAGGGAACACATCCTAAATCATTCTATGTGCCCAGCATCATCCTAATATTAAAGTCATAAAGATACCACAAGAAGAGAAAAATTACAGATAAAAATCCTTTATAAAATAGATGAAAATGTCCTTTCAAAAGTACTAAAAGAGCCAAATCCAACAGTACATTAACAAATTGTTCGCCATGATCAGGTGGTATTTAACCCAAGTATGCAAAGGAAAAGTGGTTCAACACCAGAAAACAAATTGATTTAATCCACCATTAAGAAAATGAAGGGATAAAAAACACATGATTGTATCAATTGACCTGGAAAAGGACTTTTAACAAAATCTAACATGACTTGTTGATAAAATCACTTTGATAACTAAGAATACTATAGAAGGAAATTTTCTCAACACAATAAAAGGTCCCTATGAAAAACCACAATTAACATCATAGTCAACAGTGAAAGGCTTACAGTTTTTTCTTTAAGGTCAGGACAAGACAAGGATTTACATGCTGACACTGTTATTCAACAATATACTGGAAATTCTAGCCAGAGCATTTAGGCAAGTAAAGAAATAAAATGCATCCATATTGGAAAGGAAGAAGTAAAACTTTCCCTATTTGCAGATGGCATGGCTATATAGAGAAAATCATAAAAAACTGACAAAAAAGCTACTATGTTATTAAACAAATTCAGCAAAATGACAGCACACAAGATCAATATGCAAAAATCAATGGTGTTCCTATACATTAATAATGAATAATCTGAAGAAGAAACCAAGAAAAAAATTCATTTACAATAACAGCTAAAAGAATCAACTATTAGGGATACATTTAACCAAGGATGTAAAGGATAAGGACTGAACACAGAAAACTACAAAATGTTGACAGGCAAAATCATAGAAGACTTAAATAAATGAAAGATCTTTTCTTAATCATGGATTGGAAGACTAAATATTGTTAAGATGTCAATTCTTCCCAAAGCAATTTACAGATTCAACAGAACCCCTATCAAAATTCCAACAGCCATTTTTGCAGAAATGGAAAAGCCTATATTAAATTAATATGAAAAAGTAAGGGGCCCCAAGTACGCAAATCATCTTGAAATAAAGAACAAATTTGGAGAACTCACACATTCCAATTTTAAAGTTATTACAAAGTTACACTAATAAAAACAGGGCACTGGCACAAGGACAGATATATAGGCCAATGAAATCAAATTGAGAGCTCAAAAATGAACTCTTATATCTATAGCCAACTGATTTTTGTCAGGGGTGCCAAATCTACTCAATGGGAAAGAATAGCATCTTCAACAAATGGTGCTGGGAAAACTAGATATCTAAACACAAAAGAAAGATGGTTGATCTCTATCTCATACCATAGTATAAAAATCAGCTCAAGGACCTAAAGGAAGATGATGTTCAAGAAATCATATCTACTGCAGATATTTTCCGAAACAATCTCTAGTGAATACATGAAGCTTCAAAGGACAATGCAATACATAGAAAAATACTTCCATATTGTGTGTGCCTTATTCAGTGCACATTATTATGATCTGTTCAACTATGTGTCTTCCACATTGGACTATAAGCACTTTAAAGTCAAAACCTACTCATTTATTTTATATATTTATTAATCCCCCACTATTTTTCAGGCATTTAGAAAAAAATAATGAAAAATTCAAGATCCTAGACTTTAAGAATCTTAAGGACTACCAAAGAATTCAGTCACTTATCCCTGAGCTCCCTACACCTAGCAGAATGATAAAATCATCAAACAGTTATACTTCTCCCCTTATGGAAAACTTGAAAAGGCATTGCTTGCTTCAGTTTCTTTCAGAAGAGGATAATTCTTGTCTAATGCTTTCCTCACAGATTAATAAAACTAATTTGAAGAAATTTTCAGAGTCCATGTCAAGAGTTACTTTGGGAAATACACATGCAGCAATTAGATAAAAATGATCCCCCAATTTAACATGTCTAGTTAAGTAAGTATTAAATGTGTCACTAGATGCTGTATACTGAAGGCATGGCCAGCATCTTGTTCTGGATGTATGTGAAAGTTCTTTGGGTGAGATTCAAACACTGATAGCCACCCAGTCACCTAAGAATGCACTGGATGAGGGAGAAGGGAGAATGAGGGCAGAGGAGGAGCCCAGGGCTTACCTAACCTAAGCTCCTGCAGGCGTCTGTCTGAGCAGGAGAATTAGGAAGAAAGCACATGTCGGTTCCAGGCTCGTGACTTTATTGTAACTCAGAAGCGAGGGGGTAGGACTTTTCCATGATACCAAGAATTGCAAGTTTCAAACTATAACATGTGAAAAGCAGAGGCATCAAGGGCTGTTGGAGAAGCTGAGGACAGCTTCTTATTCAAGTCCTGTGGAGATACAGGCCTTACTAGTAAATTGTGTGGTGTAAGAGGGCAAGGGGCCACTGAGACAAGCTAAGGGCTGCTTTGATCATCCAACAATATGGAGATGCAGGCTCTGATAATTGGGTTATGTCTAGGGAAGGGCTAACTAGGGTGGTAGGTCGAAGGGAAACTTATGACTAAACCAGCCAGGATGACAAGACAACAAATATTATTTCTTTCATGTCATTTTGCCTTGGCAAACAGTAAATTCTCAATAATTATTTACTTATTGAATAAAAGAATGAATGAAGACACATCTGCCTCTGACTCTGCCACTTGCTATGGGATCTCAAGCAAGAAACTTAATGTATTTGAAATTATTTTCCTCTTTATTACAAAGGCAAAAATCTTTGTAAAGTCAACCTCATGTGAGTTTTTTTTTGTATGTGTGATAATCAAATTGAAAAGGGATATAGAACCGTAAAGCTAAAAAATATATAATGCAGAATGTTATATATTGTTTATGTATTCAAAGACATAAATATAAGACAGTATGTGTTATCATCTTATAAAATTGGATTACTGAAAAGGTCATTGAAATACAGAAGGTGATGGGAACTTACAAATTCCACTCTCCATCTCTGCCTTCAAATCACAGTTAATTTGGAATATTAGGAAGCTCAATCACAAACTCTGTAATTCTGGATAATTCTTAGATTTGGATCCTAAATGAGTAAGGGTTCTCTGAAAGGACTTATGGGAAATCTGTTTAGACCTATGCTGCTCAGCAAGGAAGAGTCTAACCATTTTTGGCTATTTATAATTAGATTTAAATTAATTAAACTTAAATTTTAGTAAAAATTCTGTTCCTCCATAATATTAGCCACATTTCAAGGGTCTATTAGCCAATGGCTACCATATTAGATAGCATAGATAAAGAATATTTCCAAAATAACAGAAATTTCTATTGGACACTGCTGTTTCTGGCTGCCACAAAAGTCAAGATGAGAAAGTGACTAGCCATTTTCAGGTGAGAAAGTAAATTAGGTTTTTTGTTGTAATTTCTGCTTTTGCTTTATATCTAACTTCACTTACTACAAAAGTGGAATATGAAAATTTAATTATTTAAAGAATAAAGAGTATAGGCACACTGAAATGCCAGGAAGTATTGTCAATTTAACAGATTTAAACTAGCACTGCTGAACACATATGCTATTGAAACTTCCAGAACTAAAGTCTTTGCTGGAGAGAACCTATATTCAACAAAGAGTTGATTCAATATGATAAGAATATATCCATGGCTTGTCCCACTCCCTAGCCATTCCTTAAGAATAGTATTTCAGTGAATATAAAACCAAATCTGAGCTCAACACAGGACAAAAATGATGGTTTTATAATAGCTCATAATAATGTACATGCATTTCTTTACATTTTATTTTATTGATTTTGGAATAATTATTTTCCTTAGTAGTTCTATGGAGAGTCATAGAAATAGAGTTTGAAAGAAGTTTGAAAGAAACATTAAATGTGCTGAGCAAAACACCCCACACTCTAGAGGAAAATTTTCTACTCCAGCTCTCAGGTTTGTTTTTCATACTTGAAAGATGGAAAGTTCATTATTTTTCCAAGTAGTCATTTAATTACTTCTGTAATACTAAAGCAGAAAAAATTTTTGCACAATACTCCATCCAAATCTTCAAACCTCTGAAAAAAAACCAGCCACCTAATATTTGATTTAACCTTTCCAGTGTTGATTTTTAAATTACCCATTTTCATTCAGGTTTCATATCTTGATTGTTTCCTCTTAAAGTTTTGGAAGCTGCCTTGATACTAATCCTACCTATTGATCTTTTCTCTTTGTCTTTAAGGCTACTAAGAGAAAGTCAGCCTCTTTCACTTGACAGCACCTCAATTATTTTAAGATAACCATCATGCCCTAATGCTTCCAAGTCTAAGACTCTTCCAAGGCTAGATATCACCAGTTTCTTTAATTATCCCCTAATGTCTACATTGTCTTGCTGTTTGAGGAGCTTCCTGTTGATAAAACTTGAGGATAATTTCTCTATCCCTACTAAATTACCAAGAGATTAAGATCCAATCCTGAGTTACTCACTGCTCTATTCTAGACTTTGTGTGGCTATAGAAAGCAAAATATACTATTTCAACCTTTTTTTCCTGCCAACCAAGAATGTATGCTAGTGGTATGAATTGGTAATTGGAGAACTTCTGTTTCCTACCTAGAGATATCAGGAAGTTTTAATGTTTTCAATCATTATAGTTACTTTCAAGTCCAAGTCTTTAAAGCTCATTTATAATTGGGACATTAAACAGATTAAAAAGAAGATGCAAAAGAGATGTGTTTTGGATGCAGTTATGACCTTGGGTGTTATCATAAGAAGGGAAAGGCATTGAAAGGAGGGTATAAAGAAAAGAAATACACTGTCCAGTCTGCTATATTAAACAGGAACAAGAGGCAGAAATCATCAAGGAAAAGACTAGTAAATTTGAATTCAATAACATCAGAAACAGCTCCACAAAAAAATGTTTTTAAAGAAAGATGACAGAAAAGCCACAAATTGGATAAAATTATTGGTAACATATATAAACTATGAAATATTAGCAGCCAGTTAATACAAAAAACTAATATAAAACAAAATAATCGGAGTATTCAATATGATAAGCTACCAAGGTTTTGAACTAGCAGGGATGAAATTCAGTTGGCCGAGAAAAGATCATCAATCTCAATGGTAAAAAGCAAAATAAAATATAATTAATTAAGGATTGTGGGAAGATGGCATCAGATTAGGCAGACAAAGCACAGCTCTCTCACAAGAGCAATGGAGAAAGAACAAAAAAACTGCCCTAGGAACATCCTTTGGGTGTCAGCAGACCAGAACAGTGCTTCACAACTCCCAGGAGGGTGATGGACAGAGAGACAAACAACTGACAAAACAATCCGAGTTACTAAACCTTGAGGGTCATGGAAAGTCTCCCCTCCCCGTCCCTATTATGTGGGAATAAAATTCCTGGCTAACTGAGAGGGGAGCAGACTTCTTCCTCCCTGCCAGCTGTTTCAAGGGATAGGGAGGGGAAGCCCAGGGCTTTTCTTCAGTGAATTGGGCTAAGGGAGTCCTTTGAATTTCAGGTCCAGCCAAACAAAAATAATGGAAAATGGAGAGATATATCTCAGCAAAAAGGTGTGCCTATGAGCGCCATCTGCTGGCCAACCTGGAAGTTGCATGGACAAAAACTGCCATTGAGTCTGTTCCCTAACTTCTGGGAGAAAATCTGTACCCCATTAGTGAGTCCCTGGTACAATTTTGATAAATGAAGCTGGGAAATTTTAAAGACTTAAGGTAAGTTGAACCAAATATCAAAAAATAGCTGTGAAAAAAATAATAATAAGCAAGAGAGAGAAATTGGCCATCAGAGTAAATTCACCAACATATTTAGATGCCTAAACATCAGCAAAAAATTATAAGCCATCCCAGGAAACAGGAAGAAATGACCCAGCCAAAAGAAGAGACCAAATATCCTGAAGTGATAAAGATTTTAAGACAATATCAATGATAAGCACACAATGCTCCTAAATCAATTTAAAGAATTGAAAGAAAATATGACTAAAGAGATAAAAGATATTAAGACACTGGGTGAAAAACTTGAAAGCCTGGAAAGAAAAGTAATAGACCTTATGATAATGAAAGACATGATGGATGAGATTAAAAATATATTAGAGGCACATAAGAGCAGATTTGAATTGCTTGAAGACAGAACTAGTAATTTTAAAGACTGAACATCTGAACTGGAAAAGACAGGAGAACAGAAAGAAAAGAGAATGGAAAAAATGAAACAGGATCTCAGGGAATTGAATGACACTGCAAAATGCAAAAACAATATGCATTATCAGTGTCCCAGAAGGAGAAGTAAAGGGAAAAGGGGCAGAAAGAATATTTGAGGAAATAACGACTGAAAACTTCCCTACACTTAAGAAAGACATAAATATCAATAACCAAGAAGGACAACACACCCCAAACAAAATAAATCTGAATAGACCTACCTAAGACAACTACTATTTAGAATGACAAATATCAGAGATAAAGATAAGATTCTGAAAGCAGCAAGAGAAAAGCAAAGCATCACATGCAAGGGAACTTCAATAAAATTATGTGCAGACCTTTCATCAGAAACATGGAGGAGAGAAGAAAGTGCTATGATGTATTTAAGGTACTAAAAGAGAAAACTGCCAGCCAAGAATTCTGTATGCAGCAAAGCTATCCTTCAGAAAAGAAGGGGTTCATATACTTTACAGATAAATAAAAACTGATAGAATGTGAAGGCAAAAGACCAGAATTACAAGAGATACTAAAGGGAGTGCTGCAGTCAGAAAGGAAAAACAAGGGCAAGAGAATTGGAGAAAAGTGTAAATAGGAAGATTATTAGAAAGGGTAAATTAAAGGGTAAAAAGATAGACAATAGCATGATAGGACAACAGAAAGCCAAAGTAAAAAATGAAGTAATGCCTTCATAGTAATAACATTGATTGTTAATGGCTTGAACTCACCAATCAAAAGACACAGACCGATAGAACAGATTAAAAACATATGACTCAGGAAGCAGACTTGACCCAGTGGTTAGGGCATCTGTCTACCACTTGGGAGGTCCGCGGTTCAAAACCCAGGCCTCCTTGACCCGTGTGGAGCCGGCCCATGCACAATGATGATGTGCGCAAGGAGTGCCCTGCCACACAGGGGTGTCCCCATGTAGGGGAGCCCCACACACAAGGAGTGTGCCCCGTAAGGAGAGCCACCCAGCGCGAAAGAAAGAGCAGCCTGCACAGGAATGGCACCACACACATGGAAAGCTGATACAACAAGATGACACAACAAAAAGAAACACAGATTCCCATGCCGCTGACAACAAAAGCGGACAAAGAAGAAGACACAGCAAATAGACACACAGAATAGACAACTTGGGGGTGGGGGGAAGGGAGTAGAAATAAATAAATAAATAAATAAATAAATAAATAAATAAATAAATAAATAAATAAATAAATCTTTTAAAAAAGCAAACATATGACTCATCTGTGTGTTGTCTACCATAGACTCACTTCAGATTTAAGAACACTAGCAGTTTAAAGTGAAATATTGGAAAAAGATATTCCACACAAATAGGAACCAAAAGGAGTAGGAGTAGTGATACTAATATTGGACAAAATAGATTTTAAATGCAAAACCGTTATAAGGAATGAAGAAGGACGTTACATATTAATATAAGGGGCAATTCGCCAAGAAGAAATAACTATACTAAATATTTATGCACCTAACTTACATGCCTCAAGATACATGAGACACACACTGGCAAAGCTGAAGAGAGAAATTGATATCTCTATAATAATAGTTGGTGACTTCCTTACACCATTCTCAGTATTGTATAGAATGTCTGGACAGAAGATAAATAAAGAAATAGAGAACTTGAATAGTATGATAAATGAATAAAACTTAACAGATATCTATAGAGCATTGCACCCCAAAACAGCAGGATTTACATTCTTTTCAAGTGCCCATGGATCCTTCTCCAAGATAGATTATATGTTGGGTCACAAGACAAGTCTCAATAAATTTTAAAAGATTGAATTTTAAAAGATTATACAAAATACTTTCTCTGATCATAATGGAATGAAGCTAAAAATCAATAATGGAGGGAAAAAAGGAAAATTCATAAATTTGTGGAGATTAAACAGCACACTCTTAAATAATCAGTGGGCAAAGAAGAAATTTCAAGAGAATTCAGCAAATACTTTTAGATGACTGAAAATGAGAACCACATATCAAAACCTATGGACACTGCAAAGGCAATGTTGTGAGGGAAATTTATAGTCCTCAATGCTTACATTAAAAAAGAAGAAAGAGCCTAAATTAAAGTCCAAACTGCACACCTGGAAGAACTAAGTAAAGAACAGCAAACTAATTCCAAACCAAGCTGAAGGAAAGAAATAGTAAATATCAGAGCAGAAATAAATGAAATCAAGAATAAAAAAACAATAGGGAGAATCAATAAAACCAAAGTTGATTATTTGAGATCAACAAAATCGACAATCCCCTACAGAGGATGACAAAAAAAAGAAGAGTATATATACACAAATAAATAAAATCAGAAATAATAGGGGAGATATTACCACTGAACCTACAAAAATAAGACAGATCATAAGTAGATACTATGAACAACTGTATGCTAAAAAACTAGAAAATGTAAACAAGTTGGACAAATTCCTAGAAACACAAACCACCTACAGTGACCCTAGAAGAAATATAAGACCTAAAATAGTCATCAACCCTCCTAATGATGAAAAGGCCAGGATCAGATAACTTCAAAGGTGAATTTTACCAATCACTCAAATACACCCTAATACTAATCTTGCTGAAACTCTTCCAAAAATTTGAACAGGACAGAACGCTACCAAATTCATTCTATGAAGCCATCATCACCCTAAAACCAAAATCAAATGAAGATTCTACAAGAAAATTAAATTACAGACCAATAACTCTAATGAATATAGATGAAAAAAAATCCTCCAAAAAATAATACTTTCAAACTGAGTCCAAAAGCACATTAAAAGACTTATACACCACAATCAAATGGGTCTTTTTCTACATAGGAAAATGTGGTTAAATACAAGAAAATCAATTAGTATAATAAACCACATTGATAAATAGAAGATAAATCATATGATCCTCTCTATTGATGCAAAAAAAGCATCTGAGAAAATACAGCAACCTTTCTTGATTTAAAAAACAAAAACAAAAACACTCCAAAAATAGGAATAGAAGGAAACATTCACAATTTGGTAAAATACATACATGAAAAACCTACAGCTAGCATTTTACTCAGTGGTGAAAGACTGAAAGCTTTCCCGCTGAGATCAGGAACAAGTTGGTTATGTAGCGTTGGTAAAGGAATGCTAAGAAGAGTGGAGTCTTTCTTTTTGGAGTAATGAAATTGTTCTAAAATTTTCGAGATGATGATTGTACAACATTGTGCTTATACTAAAAGTCATTGATACACACTTTGGATAGATCATTTGGTAGGTGAATACATCTTAGTAAAACTGCTTAATAAACAAATATTGTGCAAGAATAGCCAGAAATAGTATGTATGTACAGCAGGAGGAAAAAAAGAGAGATTGAGAGGTAAGAAATTTTCTTATTTGTTTGCCTGTTTAATGAAAATGCTCTAATAATGATTGAAGTAATGAATGCACATCTATGTCATTATACCAGATACCATTGATGGTGCACTTTGGATGAATTGTGTGTTTTATTAATATGTATCAATAAAATTGATTAAAGATATATATAATTAATTAAAATTATACCCATCAGATTTATCAAAAAAGATGATAAAGACTGACAATAGAAATGAGGAAAAAGTATCTTTCATTCATAGCTGGTATGAATTTAAATTGGCATACTAACTTTAAAGCAATTTTGAAATATCAAGTAAATTTGTTTGTAATAGTGAAAAATATAAACAATCTAAATATCCCAAACATCCCTTGATGATCAGAAAGAATGTATATTGTGATGTACTTATATGGCTGAATATGCCACAGAAGTTAAAACTGATGGACTAGATCTATGTGCATTAATGTTAAAAAGAAAACTCAAAAATATTATTGAATAAAAATATGTATTTGGCTCTTAAAATATCCATGCAAACTCTTGTCAAATCACTTAAGAATCTGGTTGGGATTACATTAGGGGAGCTGCAAGTCATTAGTGTCAGGAATGCTATTTGAACAAGGCTTCACGCGTATCTAGAAATTTTTATGTCTTTAAAAATATATCTGAAGAAAAACATTTTAGAAATGTTAAAATTTATTTAAGATGGGTGGTGATTTGTATAAAACGTGTATAAATTTTTAATAAATTATTTTTATACTTTTCTCTACATTTGAAATATTTTGTAATACAAAATATGACCAAACATATACTTATAATCACAAAAATAAACATATGAATTACACTGAATATTTTACATGAAAATGAAGAAGAAATTTTCTTAATAAATAATTTATTATTATTGGAATTTTTACAGTAAAAATGTTTTCATATATTACTTTCACAAATAATAAATTAAATATTATACTATATATACAGAGACTGTATGGCTATAAATATGTATGCAAATTAATACTAAACATCTAAAAATGACTTAATGACTTTTTGGTCATTATACTTATATGACATTGCTTTCAATCCATTTGCTCTTCTTTACTTTCCCTATAATGTCATTTTTTAAATTGTAAAAACCACACCTAAAAATAGAATTCCAAGTCCAACCAAATAAATTAAAACTAGGGCTTGAGCCTTCCCTGTTTTGAACTAAATACTTTATGAAAAGAACCTAAAATATTATAACTTGTATCATAACTTCATCCTATATTTATCTCTTGTGTTTATATTCAGCTAAATGAACTGATCGATTTTTATAGTTGATATTGTTAAGCCCTGAATCATCCATCCTGATTTCAGTCTGTAAATTTAGCATCTCCTTAATACTCACAGAATCCTCCTATGACACGGTGTTCCAACCCATACCCCACAGGTGACTGTCCCTTGACCTTCACTAGTAAAGGTGACATCTGTAGGTTGCCTCCTGGCCATCCAACCATCCACCATTCCACTAGACCCAGTTAGCTGCTGTAGATTCATGCTATTCCAGGAAAGTTGAAAGACAGAAGCATGGAATCTAAGTTAAGAGGAACCAGTAGGTTCAGAGGTGAGCATGTGGCTTAAGCCAATATAGTGACTCTCAGCTGATTTTCTGGTAATCTGGGAAGACAGATGTTCTCTCTCTCATTCTAGACAGTATGGGGTGCATATATGAGTGTGACATTTTGTTATCATGAGGCACAGAGTGGAGAGCAGAGAATAAGACAATTAACAAAAACTAGAGTTCAAAAATCTGGCCAAATTATAACTGATGCTTATTCGGACACTAGACCTTTTAAGTTAATGAAAAAAATAAATTACTAATTGTTTTTAAAAGCAGGATTGTGTCTTCTTTTAATTATAATTGCCCTTTGATTCAAGTAGACTGTTACATGTAAAAGATGGTGAATATGAAATGGGCTGTAATTAAGAGGCAGCAAATTGAGCATCCTAGTTTGAAAAATTGGCAATCATTGCTATTAATTTAATTATTTTTATTCAAAGTGTGGTTTATTAGTCCTTGATTCGTAAAACATAGGCTACAAGGCTGCATACAACATTAAAATATTTGTCAGGAGAATTTCAGTATGCTAGATTGTGTTGGCTACTTGTAACCTTAATAAGGTACTGCTAGAATGAGTAAGTTTGCATTAAAGTTGCCCATTCTGAGATCAGAGTGGGAAGAAAATCCAGCTTTGCTGAAAGAAGACTTTTCTGAATATACCTAGAAATTAAGTTGACACAGGCTATCTGAAGTGGAGATGGGAATTCTCTCTCTGAATGTTGAAATCACTTCTCCTTTTAAGGCCTTCAGCTGATCGGGTGAGAGGTCACTAATTGCTGATGGCAATCTGCTTAGATGATTTTAGATGTGATCAGCGATATATGCAATCAACTCACTGATGATTAAAGTCCATAAAATGCCCTGGTATTATAATTAACCTAGTGCTTGCTTGACCAAACAACTGGGCACCATTACCTGGCCAAGCAACACATTAACCTAACCATCTCAATTACTTTTTCAATATTTTTGGAAAACCGAGAATATTGAAGATTAACAAACATCCCCCTTTCACAGAAGGGCAATCAGAAACCCAGGATATGTATTTCTCTTTGTAGTGAGAACTGTATGTCTACTTTTTATCCCAACAATAAATTTCAAGTACTATATATTACTTATACAGTATATATTATATATATGAAATATGTATTAGATGAGATATATCACATTATTCACATTGTATGAACATACTAATTAATGACAGGAAAACAGGGGGAAATTGTACATATCTATATGCTTATCTTACATTGAACGGAGAATAAAATGGAGACAAAATTACTAAACCCTCCATTATACCATGGAGAGGAGGTGAACTAAACCTCCTCAGAAATATTTTTACACAAGTGAGACTGATTTTCAGATTCTTCCCCCACCCTCATTTATTCCTTAAGATATGTATTGAGGAATCAACCACTTTTAACTTTTTAAAGATTCCTTTGTAATAATCCCTGCAGAGCCATTAGGAATTACTTGTTTTTGTTTCTGAGGACATGTAGAAAAAACACTTGAAGGAGGTGAAGAATTTTATATTGGAAGCACCAGACATTGTGAAGAGCCAGTTCAAAAGAGCCAGTTCAAAACCTTGTGTTATCAAGGTAACACAACTGACTTTATGCAAATAAAGAGAAATGGGTACCTGGGAAAGTAAGCAGCACCAATGTCTAAGAAGTTACACATAAGCCTGAACAAGATAGGGCTTGCTTAGGAGCAAGGCAGAGTTTGAATACAATGTTGTTGTAGTGAATTTGTCTTTTATGTCTGAGCAACAGGACACGCTCCAACCCTCATGGATTTCCTTGGCTGCCAGTCAGAACGTGTTATCCCTCTGGCTGCAAGTTGTATCCAACAATGACCATAAGGTTCCTAAACCTCTCACTATGGTCCTTTTTATATGGACTCTGGGTGAAAACCATTCGGTCTTCCTTTTGAGATGAAGAACATTGAGTTTTATAAGACTGGAGCTCTCAGTAGCCATACTCCACCCTCCCATTTCTCTCCCTAGAAATAGGAGAGACAATGACTAACACACAAACACACAAACAAGAGTCAAAGGGAAAGATCCTTGATGGTGTCACCCAAGGCCCTGGAGTTCTTTGTGCCAACTGCTTTCCTGGACTTCAGAGTAGTCAGTATCTGAATCAATATATATCTTTTTTCCTGAAACTAGTATGTGTTCTAGTTCTGTTGGAGGCAAATAAATACCTTCACACAGCTGTCTTTTATATTTAAAAGGCTAAGTGATTTACAAATGTATATTGTATTATTCTTTCTTTAAATGGAATTGTAAGAAAAAAATGATTTCTAGTGTTTCATTTCTATATCATCTCCAAATGAGATGGCAGGTGGAGGTGAGGCTTAGGTCCGGGCAAAAACGCCATTCTATATTTTCTTTAAGTATCAAGATAAATGCCATATCATTTGTACAATATTTAAAGGCATCCCAGTAATGGAGTTATTTAATTCAACAATAATTAATATCTGGGTTATGATCATAATAATTCTTTAACAATTTATAAAGGAAATTTCATTGCAAACAAGTATAAAAGTCAGTAACCTCAGTGGCCTTAAATTATTTATATGGGTAAATTTCAGTGAAATTTCCCAAAATGAAAGAAATGCTGCTTTTTCTGTTGGGATATAGGTCCTGTAATTGTAGGATTCAGTGGTACATTTAGATAGTAACTTGGGATATGAAAATTACCTGGATCCAAATGTACGGATTTTGGTTAACTCTACGTTATTCAGGAACAGGTAATATATTTGCAATTATCAAACCATGTTCTCCTGTTTCTCACCCTTTTCACTCTAATTTGGAGTGTGATTTAGTATTGATACTACCATCAAAAGACAGCACTACAAGGAAGCTGAGGAGAAATTACCACTAGATAGTTTTGTATCTTCCTCTGAATAATGAAGGCAGAAGTAGTTGATGGGAACAAATGTATATATTAGGTTAAAATTGTAGGTTTCTACATTTTCCATTCTCCTTTCTGAAGTAATCCTTAATAAAATAGGTAAATACTCTACTCATTATCCCAAAGTTTAAACAAGATTATTTTCAAAAGTTTAAACGTTTACCTCCAACTTCACCATCCAATTTGAATAAATGTTTTTTAAGGACAGGGGTGTTTCTATCAATACCTTTAGAGATCATTTTATTTCAAAATTAAAATATTTATCAACTTAAAATTAAGAATTCCTTCCAGAAACTAAAGTAAGGGAATTTTTAACTATCTTTTAAAATAATTTCATTCATAACAGGTCCTAGTCAGAGCAAAGAATTATAAAATATCAATTCTCTCAGTGTAATATCTCAGAATTTCATTACACAAGGGGAAATATAATTTATGTCAAATTAAAATAGAAATTAATCTCAAATGTTGTCATATATTTAGCTGTCATTTCTAAAAATTTTTTAATTAGTTACTTAGATTATTTTCATTTTATTATTTTCACTGAATCACTTTTACAAAACAACCCACTGTAATGAACATTTTTTGGGAGCATATATATTATCTATTTAAATAGTTACTATGCTAATTATTTAACTATTTAAATAGTTACTATGCTAATTATTTAAATATATATACTTCAATTGTATATTTATAATATATAATTTTTAAATTTCAATTCCAGGGAAATACTTTAACTTTGATAGTAACATAAATTAAGTACACTAAAATTATTTAGATATGTTTGTTTTTATGATGCATTTAATTTTGATCAAGGGAGTGATTTCTTAACCATTCTGGGTTACTGTTCTCTAGAAAAATGTCCATAAGCATATATATCCAGCATGTATACCATTTATGGAGTGGGATATGAATTATTTCTTTAGACCCAAGGTTTAGAACTGATTTAAGACCAAACCTGTTTTCTAATATTTATTGTAAAATAGTTTTTTAAGTGGTGGACTCGAAAGTACAAAATTGTTAATTAAGTGACTAAAAAGCTGATTATTGAATTGGCTGATCTTGGGGGAAAAAATATTTAAAAATTTTTAAAAACATAAAAAATATTCCCCAAGTAGGAACTCTTATTGGAAAGTTAGACACAAATAACTTATTTTATAATGAATCATAAAAAGTGTTCATAGGTTTACTATATCTGTTTTGTCCTTGAGTTTAAACATTTTTCTTTTAAAAATATAAAAATCAATATTTGACTCAGATTTTTGCTTTCTTAAAATCTTAAGCTTTTCTACTCATGGTGTATAAAGGAAAATATGTTTCCATATCAATGGAAATAAAAAGCTACTTATTAAGAGTAACCACTATTATGGACTTGCTTTCAATTGGAAAATGTTTTTATTTGCAAAGCAGAAAAACCCGTAAGTATGCAGGAACACACACACCCACAGAAATAAGCAAACTTTAACTCCCTGTTCACTAAATTTCTCTTCAATTTTATAATCAAAGACACAGCACATGTTCCCAGATGAGAAAATCCTGGCTCCAAAACATACTATATGGTAAAATACTTAATCTCATTTGTTTCCTAGCCATAAATTGAAATAATGAGATTATGTGTTTCATAGGACTATTGTGAAGATTGAACAATACTTTTGTTTATCCTAGTGCATGGGAAATTCTAAGTACTCAAAAATATGTACTATGATTATTTCCTTAACTATACCATTTTATTATTATTTTTTGGTGGAATCAGAATTCTTCCTAAACTTTTTTCAAGGAAATAGATCAAGAAAAGTGATATATGAGTGATAGATAGACAGATAGATAGATAGGTATAAATAGATGGTAGGTAGATACGTAGGTATATAGATACATAAGTAGATAGATAATAAAGAGGTGGTTGATAGATACAGAAATAAATGGACACACATCCCACATAGTAGTGGTTCTCAAAGTACTGTCAGGAGACTCTGGGGGTCCCCAAGATCCTTGATTGGAGCACATGAAGTCAACACTGTCTTCATCATCATAAGATGTTACTTGCCTTGATTACTCTGATTCTTCCACAAGTGTAGAGTGAAATTTCCAAGGCTACATGCCATGTGCTATAGCAGATTGAAGGCAGAAGCAGATATGAGTATCCTAGCTGCCCTCTATCAAGACATTAGAGTTGCAAAATGCAAAACAATTATCACTAAAATATAATTTGTTTTGGAAAATATTATTGCTTTATAAAATATGTTATTAATGTGAACATCAGTAGGCTCCTTTATTGATGTTTTTATGAATTAGTAAATATGTTAGTGATTTCTCAGTTTTGATGTCTAATAATTATTAATAAATATAATCCGTATAAACAAAATATCTCTGTTGTTCTCGATATATTTCGAGTATGAAGGAGTCCTGAGACTAAAAAGTTTGAGAACTATTGCTCTACAGATTGCTTTGCAATGTGCTTTTCATTACCTAATCATCTATCAAACATTTATCCATAGCATATCAATATATTCCCATCTTCAATTCCATTTTCATATGGATGAATAATATATCTTTGTTTAAATGTATGAAATTTATTTAAGTCTGAATATGGCTTATTCTTTAACAGAGAAAATGTCCACAGAGTGGAGTAAGATTGGGGGGGGGGGGGGGGAAGAGAGAGTAGTGGACAGGTATCAACCTATCCTTTGTTGGATTGCTTAAATTATAAGGATAAGATTTTCAGTGGGGTCTCCACTGCTGAGTGGGTTTAGTTTGTTATGCTTGGTTTGGAGTTTTATCAGCATGTCAATTCCCTGAGAAAATTTGATAATCATAAAATCATACAAGGAAAATGAAAGAACAGTCATTAGTTCAGCATTTTCTTATCAACTCTAAATGAACTCAAGTAGTAATAGCTATGGGGAAAAAACCCAAAGGGAAATACCAAACATAATTGCCACTAAGTCTATGAGCACTTAATCATTACAAGTATAATCAGTAACAAGATGAGATACCTTATGCTTCTCAAATAAATCCAAATGGCTGCTTAGTTATGACTGTTATGGGTGGTCATGAATTCAATACAAAAATTCCAAAGTTTGTAAAGTTTAATCTTGTTTTGCACATTTAAAAAGCAACTGAAATATTAAGTCTGATCATGTTTTCCAAATTAAGTAGTTGTTGGCTCATGCGCAGTGCTTTGGGTTTTAACGTCAGTGACCCACACAAAGAAGACCTAGCCCAATGGGGAGAAAACATATCTATCCAAGTGTTCCCTCTTGACTTCGTTTTAAAGGGAATATCTTTATTATGCTTGTAGGCATTTGCTATTGCTATAACAAAGTATCAAAAACTTAGTTACTTAAAACCATGCACATTTATTTTTGACAGTTCTGAAGGTAAGACTTACAAAATTAAGGCATTCACAGGACTGTGTTTCCTGGAGACTTTAAGGGAGGATCTTTTTTCTTGCTTTTTTAGCTTCTAAAAACAACCTGCATTTCTTGGTTTGTAGGACCTTCCTTCATGCTCAAAGTGTACCACTCCTACTTTTGGTTCCCTTGTCACATTTCATTTTTCTTACTATGATACTCTTAGGAGGACCCTTGTGATTTCATTGGACCCACCTGGATAATCCGGGGTAATATCCCTATCTGAAGATCCTTAACTGTATCTGCAAAGCCCTTTTTACAATGTAAGGTAATATATTCATAGGTTCTGGGAATTAGAAGATGGGTTTCTTTAGGGAGGTCATTATTCTGTCTACCACAATGCTTATTACATAACTTTTATGGAAAAAGATTCTGTATAACTCTTACTTATACATCTTGATTCCTACCTAAAGCACTTACTTTGAATTATATGAGATTTTGCAAAGTACCTTGTGAATTTGAACAGTTGTATGTATTTTACTCAACTACTGAACATGTTCTAGTAAAACAGGAATTACCAGTTAATATTCCCAAATATACTTAAATGTGTTCTACAGCAAGTGTTGCTTTTGAGTTTTCATTTGCCTATTTTGTTAACATGCATTCATTCTTTAGGCAGGTACTGAGAACCAATTCATTTAAAAAATCAGCATCTTAAGAATAGTATCGCACACACTCTTTCCATCAAGAAAAGGTATAATGTTTGGGCGGATGGGAGCAAGTTATCTATGTATGGACATAAAACACAATGAGGTGCCATGTTAAGCCATTAAACAACAAGAGGTATAAAAGGAAGTATCTACGAAGTGAGAAATGAGCAGTACAAATGATGGAGTTTCAAAGAAGAGAGAAATATGTTGCTCCTGGAGGCCTTTTGCAGGCAGGTAGAAACCTAGGTACAGGTGGACATGGAAGGGGAAGGGGAATCTGGCTGAGTCTATGAACAGGAAGAAAGCTTCCAGGTGAAAGTAACCACAGGCAAAGACAGTAAATGTTTGTGAGATGTAGCTCCCTTCTGACTGAATTAGATGGTTGATAGAGAAAAGTGCTGAGATACAAGATTAAAACGAAAAGATTGGGCTAGACTGGCAAATGTCTTGAATGACAGATGAAAGGTTTTGGATATTATCATTTATACAAAAGCCCAACCATAAAGGTGAAGAAATGAAATCACAAGATAAAAGAAAGAGCAGTATACTACAACCTGGAATTTTCCTAGCTGGGTACATCTGGCCACCCTGCTCTTTCTGTGTCTCAGTATTCCTGGTGAGCAAAACAAAACCTGTCCATTCTATTCTCATATTGTTTTGAGAATTACCTGGGATAACATATGTGAAAATGTCTTACACTTATAAAGCAGCATAGACAGAAAGGATTTTATTAAAGTTTTAAATAGAATTTCCATGCCCTGACGTAGACAAGTGCTTTATTTGTTCCAGTAAGTATTGGCAAGGATGCATTTTAGGTTAAAGTAGTCTTCTTTTTAATACTAAGGAAAATGTGAGGAAGTACATAATTTGAGGAAAAGAAAGTAAGCGGGCCAGTTCATTTTTTCCTTCTTATTGTGCTGAAAACAGGATAAAAATAGCTTCTAGTGAACAAGACATTTATAGTGAGGTGTCATGGTTTGAAGCATGGCTTGTGAATTTGGTCCCATCACTTCAAAACAATTTTAACACCAGATATGCATGCTTTTAAATATCCCCATACCTGCATTATCTTGTCTCTTTTATTCTCTATTAGAATGGATACTAAAAAAAGGACTCTATTATAGGTAAAAGGCAGGTGATTTGGTTTACATTCCACTAGTTTCAGCAGGTAACATTTTTAAGATCATGCCTACCAGAAAAAATTTTACTGCTGTTCTCGTAGAAACCCTCAAATGGAAATATTCCTTCATTAGGAACAGGAATGTGCTCAGCACTTTGCAATGTAAATCTCAAAGGCACAAGTTTCCTCACAGTATTTTAATATACCATGACTTCTCAGTCCTCTGTTAAAGAGTTTATGATGCATCAACAAAAGTTCCAGGCATTACTGATAAGGCTATAAACAGATAAGCAAATATTAACAAGGTACAAGAGATTGCATTTAGTTTAGATTTTTAAACAACGTAAAATGTAACAGTATTAAACGAGGCATGATTCAAATTTATGCACATCAGCAGATGCTTTTGAGATTTCTCTCTACTTTTATTTCTACCCCTGACTCTAGCCCATGACCGATGCTGCCATCACTAAGACCACACATATTTCACAGCCCACAGTGAGGACAAGGGTCTTTCCTCCTGGAACATTAAGAAATATTGGCTGCTTTAGAGCCCATTTCTACCCACGTTACTTTGTTTTGTAAAAAGAATTAACAGAATACTTTCCATGGTTGCTTGCCAAAGAATTAAAATTTGTTTTTGTGGATCTTGATTCCAGTCCTGGATCTACTACTTTTCAGTTGTTTGACTCTAAATGAGACATGAAACATTTAACTTTGTTGGGTACATCAGCATGGGGAGGTATTTGAAAGTAATTTGCAACCTATTGCATTACCAAGGTAAATTATTTCCATTTGCAATGTTTCAATAGTCTAGCCTGGCAAAACATTTCATCCATTCTTTTTTTTTTTTTATCCCACCACCGTGAGTTTTTTTGTGTGAGGTCTGCTCTCTGTCTCCTTTTGCTGTGTGCTCTTCTGTGTTTTTGCTTGTCTCCCTTGTTTTTGTTGTTGCATCACACACAAAC
Source organism: Dasypus novemcinctus (assembly GCF_030445035.2). Taxonomy (NCBI): domain Eukaryota; kingdom Metazoa; phylum Chordata; class Mammalia; order Cingulata; family Dasypodidae; genus Dasypus; species Dasypus novemcinctus. The sequence continues at coordinate 28,609,290 of NC_080689.1, read as the reverse complement.
ACACATAAGTACAAGGGAGAGAAACAAAGAGAGCCAGGGCTAGTAAGAGAGAATGAAATCTCCGACTCCATCGGCTCATAAAAAAATGTTTTGTTTATATTGGGTTTTAAGTCAGGAAGCAGAGGGCTTAAGACCTGTGCCTCAGTTACCTCATCTGCAAATTAAGGTATAAAACTGTCAAAATAAGGATGATGAATGTGAGAGGGTAAGGACTTTAAAGTAAATTAGTGCTTTAAATGAAATGTATTATAATTATTGCTAATTATTATTATTAAATACATAAAAGTTTTGTGGAAATATTCTTTATTATAAACCAATTTGAGATGGTACATTTCATAAACCATAAAAGCATTTTGATTAGCCTAGCAAGATCCATTTGCTGGCCTTGGAGGTGGCTACTCCTAAGGGCTCGCAGAACAGGTAGAAATGAGGAGAAATACTGATCTTGGGAGTCTGTATCCCAGTAAGTGACCAAAATGGCTGCCCTTATGTCCTACCCTTGATTCGTGACACATACTAGAATTCTCAATTCCCATTTATGTTTCAAGTTGGGCCAAAATTTTTATTTTTAAAAAAAATATTTTTTCTGGGATTATAACAACTGCCATATATTGAGAACAATACATGTATCATGCTGTTCCCTATGCCTGGGACACTCTCTTTTCCCCCACTTAATACCTACACATTAATTGGTCGACTTAATTATTCATTCTTTTCCCATTCCCATTCAAAACATATTTATTATCATCTACAATGGGAGGCAAACTAATCTGCTTACTGGCTTAAGTTCCAGCTCAAATCTCCCTGTTGGGGTCCTGATAGAAGATTTCACTGACTCTGCACTTCTCCATGGCTCATTTCCCAGTCCCTAGACCTCCCCACACAGGAAGTTAGCTCCAAAACCTGGGAACCTGCCTAGCTTGTGAATTGCTTTATTCTCAGCAACCTTACACAGTGCCCTGCAGAGTGAACATGCTCAGCAAATATTTGTTGAATAAATAGGCACTTTACCAACATCACATTGAATATATGCAGTGAGGCAGGGTGAACCCAATTTCATATATGAGGAAAGTAGAAGAACACATGTAAATTTTCCAAGGATTACTGAACTAGTGAAATAAAAACAGCTTTATTCCAATGCAGACCTGTCTGACACCAAGCCCTAGGTTTTGTATCTTGTTTTTGTTAACTTCACCATGAGATCCTTCCTCACAATGTATCAAAGTGTTTAAATGCAAACCTGAACCTTGCAGTCTGGGAATGATATCTTTGTACCAGAGTTTGAAATTCAAAACTAAAATATAATAAATGGATATTTGCTTTACATGTCATTATAGAAAGAATACAAGAAATAACATTAAGTTATGTTAAAAAATTACAGATTTCTCTAACAATACGCATATAAATTTATCTACTAAACACACAGTCAAGTGTTTTCTGTTTCAGTTTGTTTATATTCTTCCAATTTTTTATATTCAGTGTTTCGCAGTACATGATGATGATTAAAATAATATATATATATTTTTTAAAGATTTATTTATTTTATTTATTTCTCTCCCCTTCCCCCCCACCCCAGTTGTCTGTTCTCTGTGTCTATTTGCTGCATCTTCTTTGTCCACTTCTGTTGTTGTCAGCGGCACAGGAATCTGTGTCTCTTTTTGTTGCGTCATCTTGTTGTGTCAGCTCTCCGTGTGTGCAGCACCATTCCTGGGCAGGCTGCACTTTCTTTCGCGCTGGGCGGCTCTCCTTACGGGGCCCACTCCTTGTGCGTGGGGCTCCCCTACGCGGGGACACCCCTGCGTGGCAGGGCACTCCTTGCGCCCATCAGCACTGTGCATGGGCCAGCTCCACACAGGTGGAGGAGGCCCCGGGTTTGAAACGCGGACTTCCCATGTAATAGACAGACACCCTAACCACTGGGCCAAGTCCGTTGCCTAAAAACACTCTCGTCAGCTTTTAGAACACTAGCCCTAAGTTTAGTACATTTTAAAAGATCAACCATTGAAAAATTTTGTTAACTTATCCACCTAAGCAAAAGTAAACAAAAGGTCAGAGAAGAGTAATACCAAAAGGCCCAAAGTCTGAGGGAAGTTATGTAGGAAAGGGTTAAGTTTAATTTTCACAAAGGGCAGCCAGAGCTGGCTCTGATGTTCCAGCAGGTAGGGTAGGGGTTCTAGTGGCTGTGGCGTGCCAAGACTTTGAAAAGTGGCACCAAAACAAGGGAGAACCAATGGTGAGTGCTGGGGGCAGGGCTAAAGCGAGTGGGCCAATGGTGAGAAGTGGGGACGGGGCCAGTAGTGAAAGCAGCGCCAAATTTGAAAAGCGCGCTAGGGTGAAAGCGGTGCTGAGCCCGCCCACCCTGCGGGAGTGTAGGGAGCGCAGGAGTGGGGAATCAGAGCAGGAACCAGGGAAGTTAGTTAGATCTCTCACACAGGCTCTAATCCCTGAAGTACCCAATCAATGGGGAACAGGGGAGGGGCCCGTGTGTTAGGTTTAGGTTATAAGTATCACTGTTTCTTGTTGTTTGACACCCCAGACACTTTATCCATGTCAAGCACCCTTTCTTGCAAGATAGTTAATAAAATTCTTTTCTCCTCCACAATCAGGTGAGTTTTTGTTTTGTTACAGGTGCAGCTTTCTTTCTAACAATTTTTGGGGCTCATCTGGGATCCAAAGCTTCAGAGGGAGACCCCCGGGGAGGATGAGGGGAAGGCTGATTGACCCCACTGATTGAGCAGTCTCAGACTCTGCCACTGGAGGCCCACCTCTGACAGCTGGAAGGACCCGTGACCAAACGCTTAGATCTGCTGATTGTGGATGAGAAAAGGGGAAGGAAATCCTGCCTCTCACTGACCAGGTAACCCTGTGCATGGGCCAAGGTAAAAAAAAAAAAAAAAGGAACTGTTAAGTATTCACTTGTTGTGGGAAAATTCTGATGAGTCTGGGCTTGAAAGAAGCTCAGACAAAAGGAAGGGAATAGAGGCAGTTGGTCAACTGGGGTGGGGGTATCTGTAAGATCCCCTGGAGACATTCCTCCATATAGTCCATTAGGGGGAATGTTGGGACAGTGGACAAATAATGATCAGACCAAGGGAAAGGAAATAACCGCCCAATGTATTCTAGCCAAAATATGGGGCTGATGAGGATTGGCTCTGTGTCAACCTTACTTTCATAATTCTTTTTGTGTTTTTCTGTTTGTTCAGTGTATGTTTTAATACCTCTAAGTGACAATATTAAGTCGACAATGAAAATTCTTAAAAGAGTTCTATTCAAATGGCTAAAAAATTTTTATATATAGGAACTTATATTAATAAGTAAAGTATGGAAATCTTGAAATGCCTAAATTGAGAACAGTTTATTATTTTTCACAGAACAAAATGAGGGATATGAGACTTAAGTAGATATAGAAAGGCATAAAAGGATTATGGGAGTGCTGACTAAAATTTGATAAATTTGTTTAAAAGAATGTGTTTTTTCCTAAAATAAGATAGCTGGTTTTCATAAAATCAAGGTGGAAGCATGTAGAAGGTATTGCAGAAGGAAGCATTAAATAAGGGAATGTGTTTTGTGAAGGCAAAATTTGCATTGAGATAAAGCAACTGTTGTCTATGTGGTTATCGATAGTTACAAGAAGTTTGTAGAAGGAATGTTTAAACCAAAATGTTTGAATGGCTAATTCCAGTAAGTCATTATTAAACAGAAACTGAATTGATTTTAATAACAAAAAGTAGCTTCATAACAGGAAAAACTGTCAGAGGCCACCTCAATCTGCATATTAAAGTGGTCGTAAAGGAAGATAATCTTGATCCCATTGGACATCTGTATTGCTGAAGTAAAATACTTGTTAATTAATGTCATCATGGTGAAGATGTAGAAGTGAAAATCTCCATGATGCTGAAGGATGCTATGCATCAGGCCAGTGGAATACTGGAGCCTACCATCCTAGATTCTTTCTAGGGTCAATAGTGCTGCAGCATGCTGACTGTGTGAAGAACACGCTAAGTGGAGCAATGATTACCAGAGTGCTGTGAGTAGAACTTAAACATAATTGGCATTGTGGTCTATTCCCAAGTAGAGACAACATGTTTGATGTTGCAAGCCTGGAGCTTAGATCTATTAATTGCAACTCAAAAAGAAACTTATGCATTCATTAGTGCATTGATTGGTATTAAGTACTGTAACTATAGCTCTCCTATTCTAAATATATGCTTGATGATTATGCATATATCATATGCAGAGGGATACTGAACATGTTAAAAATGTCCTGGTAACCTCATTTTCTAAGTAGTTAATGAACATGCTTTATCCAATTCTCCCTCCTAGCCCTTATTCTAAAATCTTTCCCACTCATATCCTGGGGAGGATTGGAAAACCAACATGCCATCCTGCCAGGGCTAAGCGTTTTCCCACCAGGAAGGAAACAGTAAATGAGGTGGCTGGGATCCACTTCAGCTTAACCCCTTCAAGATAGTCTATGGGTAACCTTTCCTCACCCAGGACCTGGAAAGCAGTTTCTGATGAAAACCTGCAAAATAGAGCCCATCAATTTTGAGAAGTTATGGCCTTGAGGTACCTGGGCTTTTCTATTTTTGTGGCCCAGTACCCTTTCAATGATACTTTATATCCTCAAAATTCTAATTAAGTTTGTTTCTTCCATCTTGTTAGCCATACAGGGATTTCAGCCAGTTTCACCCAGGGTGCCACAGTCATCTTCCTCCAACCGTGATAGAATAGCAAGAGGGTTTCACACTTTGTCGGGATGACTGGAGACCTCCCTTCCCTAGAGTTGAGGAATCTCTTCCTTAAGAATTATATACTGGCTTTGTCCTCTACTTTGTCATCCCTCAGCCATAGTGGTTTGCTGACCCAGACCCCGCCTCTCAAATTCACTGTCCATCAACACCAACCCGGCAGTTTGGTCCTAATCAAGTCACGGAAAGAGTCCAAACTTCAGGCTACCTGGGAACAACCCTATCAAGTTTTGTTGACAACTGAGACTGCAGTCTGGACAGCAAAAAATCGAGTAAAAGGACAAGTGCCCAACTCAGATGATAAGTACCCAACAACACTGTCAAAGTCTTGGGAAATAACTCCAACTTTGGATCCCTTAAGGATCACTCTGAGAAGGCAATAGTTGGGAGGTCATATCAGAAAGGGGGAGGGACTGCTCGGACTCTGTATCAGTGAACTTTATGGGAAGATATCCCTCCACTTAGCGGGATGGCTATTACCTGTATCCACCTTGTCTAGTGCCTTAATAGACTAGCAAATGAGGGATTTAAAGTTTCTGAAAATGAGAATAATTATACTGACTATGATGTTTCATATTCAAGTCATGACAAGCCCCATTAAATTGATAGTAAATGTAACCAAAGGCCTAGAGTCTCAGACTGTGCAGTTTGATGCCTGCCAAGTGATAAGATGTGGAGATTTAGGACAGCAGCAGCAGCTGAGTGGACAAAATAAATATCTATGCCAGAGTCACCAAGAGGTTATCTCAACCTACCCCCCATCTTGATTGGAGCTTTGTGTGGTGGACTACCGAGTACAAGGGGTGGGCCACCAGGAATGGAGTGGCCATACTCACTTGAAACCATTAAAGGACAAGATAGCCTTTTATAAAGGTAATACCCCACCAGACTGTAAAAACCTCCAGTGTAACCTGGTAGTATTAACCATTAGAAAGGCAGACAGATTCAGCAAAAGCAACCTTTATTCTTCCCCTGACAGATTCTATGGGATGGGGGTGGATGTTACAGGTAAAGATCTTCTGGGGAGGTTCCGTATTCAAGTCCTTCCTTCCCCTGTGGATATGTTGTCAACAATGTTCCCTCCAGCTAACCCCTCAGAGAAACCAAGGGAAAAACCACCAAACGCCAGTTCCCCGATGCAGAATGATCCCAAAGCAGCAGGATACTTAAGGCAGAAGATTTAAAGCAGACCCATAGAAATAGAGACAATATATGGAGATACAAATACCTGGGTAGAATGGGTCAAATATAGAGTCCAGAGTCTGAACAAAAGCAACTGTTACGCTTGTGCAAGAGGCTGACCCACTGCTCATAATGTACACTTTCCACTAAGTATGGAAAAGCATGAAAGGGAGTTTAAGTGCATGATACTCCTCTTCCAGAGTGCTACTCCTGGTGAAAATTGTAGCACATTGTCCTCTCTCTTCCCTCCTGTCAAAAAGGGAAACATCAGAGCTGTACCAGCTTCTTACCTTGGTCCAGGAAGTCATTCTGCCTGTCTCTCTAGATGGGGAAAAGGGCTCCAGGAACTTGGGACCATGGCCTTGTGTACATGAGTATGGAATGTGAGTGAGGAGAGTACTGGCAATTTCTCCAGTTTGGCCATACCTTGAGCAGACCTTTGTTGGTGCGGCAGAAAGGGTATTCTCTGACCAGTGTTACCTGAGAAGTGAGGAGGAACCTGTGCTCTGGTTCAATTGGCCACCCATTTACCCTGGCATTTGAAAAAGAAGAAACACAAAACCAGGGAAAGAGAAAGAAAAGAAGTTTACTTGGTTCCTTTGATGACCGAATTTATCTGGATAATATAGGAGTTCCCCAGGGAGTCCCTAACAAATATAAAGCTAGATGTCAGGTAACTGCAGGATTTGAGTCATTCTTGTTCTGGTGGGTCACCATTAACAGAAATGTGGCTTCGATTAAATATATATATTATAATCAACAAAGATTTATCAGTTATACTAGGGATGCAATTAAGGGAATAGTAGAACAGCTAGATGCTACTAGCCAAATGGCCTGGGAAAATAGGATAGCCCTAGACATGATGCTAGCAGAAAAAGGAACCATCTGTGTTACGTTTGGAGGTATTTGCTGTACCTTCATCCCCAATAATATGGCCCCAGACAGGACTATCACCAAGGCCTTGCAAGGCTTAACAGTTTTATCTGAAGAGTTAGCAGAAAATTCTAGCATTGACAACCCACTCACAGGATGATTAGAGCTGGTTTGGGAAATGGAAAGGAGTGGCACTGTCTGTCCTGATCACCTTATCATCATGGCTGGGGTTCTCATAGCAGTTGGATGTTGCATCATCCCATGTGCCTGAGGGTTAGTTCAAAAACTCATTGAAATGGCCCTAACCAAACAGATGCCCATACAGTACAAGGAAAACAACTTGTACCCCCTTAAAGAGGAAGATCTCTAGGATGAAGAATGTAAGGAGGCTCTTAGCAGATTTGAGAAACTAAATTGTGAAAACTGAAAGAGTCTAAAAGAAAGATGGGGGATTTGTGTCTAATTTTCACAAAGGGGCAGCCAGAGCCGACTCTGGATGTTCCAGCAGGTAGGGTAGGGGTTCTAGCAGCTTTGGCATGCCAAGAATTTGAAAAGTGGCACCCAAACAAGGGAGAACCGATGGTTAGTGCTGGGGCATGGATAGAGTGGGGAGAGCCAATGGTGAGTGCTGGGGCAGGGCCAAAGCGAGTGGGCCAATGGTGAGAAGTGGGGGCAGGGCCAGTAGCGATTGCAGCGCCTTGGTGAAAGTGGTGCTGAGCCCGCCCACCCCTACGCTGGAGGGGGGAATCAGAGCGGGAACCCTTGAAGTTAGTTAGATCTCTTGGATAGGCCTTAACCCCTGAACTACCCAATCAATGGGGAACAGGAGAGGTACCTGCGTATTAGGTTTAGGTTATAAATATCACTCTTTCTTGTGGTTTGGAACAGGCCATTTTATCCAGGTGAGCTCCCGTTCTTGCAAGGTCGTTAATGAAATTATTTTCTCCTCCACAATCGAGTGAGTTTTTGTTTTTTACAGGTGCCACTTTCTTTCTAACAGTAATAATATGGATTAAATTGTATTGTGTGCTTACTATTTGCAAGAGTTTGTACTTTATCTCATTCAATCCTGACAAAACTTTAAAACAGCAGGGATATATTTATTTATTTGCATTTTACACATGGGAATAAATGATACTTGATTTGTTTTGATACCAGAGTCTGCACTTTGAACAATACTACACTTTGACTATTACTACATGTCTGTAATTGAGAAACTTGAAGAAGTTAAATAAATGCACTAGTTTGGAGGGGAGAGAAATAAATAAAATAAAAAATAAAATAAAATAAAATTTTAAAAGTCCACTATAATTGTGTTACAATTATTTATTATTTAAAGGCATTGTTTTTTTCCTCAAATCTTAGAGGAAAATTGTCACCTCAGGGGAACTGTGCCATTAGAGACTCTCTGCCTTCTCCTAAACACATATGAAACACCCAGGTTGTGCAGCACAGGTTTCAAACAGTCCCTTTCAATATCACTTGGCTCAGCAGAAGTTTGGATTGGAACTAGGCATAAAGAGTATAGCATACACAAGGGAGGAAATAAAAGCGATTAGGGTGCTCTTGTAACATATTATGTCCACCATTATGTGAAAAATTCCTCCCCTCTGCCCTGTACTTGGTGGAGAGGACAAGGGAAAGAAAATAAAAACATAAAGAAAAGGAACAAGTGGGATCAAGAGCAGTAGGTATACTTATCAACTGTTCCCGGGTGTAAGCCTATAAATAAAGCATGGCTTTCATTCCCTCCATGTCATCCATGTCACATTATTTTTTAGCTGTTTTGGTTGGAGGGTATGTTGGCTTACTGCATATATTTGATTTATGATTGAGAATCTATTACTCTTTTGCCTGGAGTTTCTGTGGTTGTTTGGAAATTCACTTGGGAAAACATGACTTTAGTCCATCTTTCTTGGTAGTCAATTTAGTGACATGTGCAGTGTTATGAAAGGAAGATGAAAAGATCATGCAGGTTGGTATCTGGAGACCAAGTCCATCAGGCTCACAGAAAAAGAAGGAAGAACAGAAATTGTTTTGCTTTGTTTTGTTTAATGAATATGGCTTTGAGGAGAGTGGAATTTTGCTATCACCATGGGATACATTTCTTTGGGAAAAAAAAATCTCTGCTGGCGAGTAGTTCTCAAGGTGACCTGACAGGCTTAGAATCTAAACAAGAAATGTCAACGGCAGAAATGAGTGCTGAGGAGAATAATATGAATGCCTTCTGAAAAGAGTGCCAGGGATTTAAAGGTAAATAAAGTTGGAGTTTTGATGCCTGTCAAATTTCCTTAAAGAAATTATGTGCAATTACGATTCAGACCTGAGCACTGTTCCATGGTTTGTACGTGGATTTTCAATTCTTAAATCAACAACAACCACCAAGTCAAATGGATTCTTCCGATTCTGAGGTTATGTGACCGGGTTTGGGTTTGTTAAAGTCTCTTGAAGAGGAATGACAATTTTGCCTTTTGTCATTAGATTGGGGGAGGACTTGAAATATTAAAAATAACTGATTGAAATTAGGGTTACTGAAAACCAGTCTGTGAAAAATTCATAGTAGGCTATATGGGTAAGAGTCTCAAGTAACTGAGTTAGGTTGCAATGCTAGCAACCTTGTAAGGTAAAGAGCTGTTTTTATTCTCATTTTACAAATAAGAAAATTGAGGCTTAAAGAGGCATGCTTTTTCAAAAATATCCAGAAATTAAACCTACATTGTTTGACCCCAGATCCCAAGTTCTTTGGCATTGCCCAGATATTTGTGTGTCCTAATGTATTTAATATTTTCATACTCAACTAAGCTTGGGAAACTCTAGATTAAACAAAGTGAAAGTATTTTCTTAATTGCAAGACTTTTGCATTGTGATTTTCAAGAGTGGGATATACTTTGTAACATTTCCCAAATATGGGTGACCAAGAAAATCTTAATTTGCTGTGCATTTCCAAGGACTAATGTTCCTCAGAACAACTTCTGGAAATGCCACATGTGGTAGCTAAGTGTGATCATTAGGAACTTTCAATGTCTTAATCCAAACATATGGCGAAAAAAAATAATTTTAGATGTCAGAATGCTAGTATGGAAAACAGATATTTGTTAACATTATGACTCACGACTAGAATCTTCCAGATGAGTTCATGAGGGAGCTTAGCGAGTAATAAATAGCACTGATTTTCAAGCCACACTCCCAGATTTCAACACCCAGCTCTGCCATTTACTAGCTGTGTAACTTCAGGTGGGCTACTTCACTTCTCTGTGCTTCAGTTTCCTCACATGTCAAATGGAGATCTCATAGTATCTACTTCATACAACTGTTATGAGTATTACATGAGTTAATATTCCTAAAGAATAGTTACTGATATCTGGTAACCTCTGTGTAAGGGTTCGTTAAATTAATTTTATGAATCTGTTCTTAATTTTTTAATGATCTGATACAAAGTTAGAGACCAAAAAAAAAAGAAAGAACTGAAAATTGAACCCACAGGAAGCTTTATGTAATTGAATTCTAACACAATGGAAAGCACCAAGTGGATGTGCATAGGTTGGATAATAACTTCTGTGGAAATTTGCACGTATCTCTAGATTTGCATATAGCCAAGAACACAGGCTGGAAGGCAGGCCTGATTCTGAATCCTCATCCAGTCACTTTCAAAGCTCAAGCAAATTTCCTAAACCTCCCTGACTGACTGTTTTCTCATCTGTTTATCAGAAGAAATGATTCTTACCTAGTATTTAACCATGCTTTTCAGTGCATTTCAAGTAATATATGTGATGTGCTTATCCGCAGCAGATATTCGAGAACTACAGCTACTCATTGGCTGCTGACAAGGTGATGCTGATCCTTAAGTATTGTGTCCTTGGCAATTTACTGGTCTTTAACAATACTAATCACTTCGTTATATATAAAACATATGCTTTTTCCTTAAAATAAATTGCATGAACAGCAATGAAATTATTAGTAAACGTATATTCTAAAAATTGTAAGAATTGGGATAACAATTCTAGGTAAGAGTTTAAAGAATAATAAAATGAGCATTTTGGTCAGTCCCATCTATCTTTATGTTTTTTATTTTTTTATTTTTTTAAGATTTACTTTATTTATTTCTCTCTCCTTCTCCCCTGTTGTCTGCTCTCTGTATCCATTGGATGTGTGTTCTTCTGTGTCCGCTTGCATTCTTATCATGTGAAACTGTTGCTATTTTTGTTGCGTCATCTTGTTGCGTCAGCTCTCCATGTTTGCGGTGCCACTGCTGAGCAGGCTGCACTTTTTTCACGCAGCGTGGCTCTCCTTGCAGGGTGCACTCCTTGCACGTGGGCCTCCCCTACACGGGGAACACCCCTGCATGGCACGGCACTCCTTGCACGCAGCAGCACTGCCTTCGGGAAGCCCTGGGCACTGAACCCTGGACTTCCCATATGGAAGGCGGACACTCTTATCGGTTGAACCACAACTGCTTCCCCTATCTTTATTTTGTTGTCAATTGTTTGCTATTTCTATATTGTTTTCATTGTTTGCTGTATTTCATATTTAGTTAGAGCCACATTAGCTTTGATCTGCTAGCAGCTTATATAGCTTTTAACAGCTTTAGTGCTATTTTAAAATAGCCAAACTAACTAAATCACTTAACTTTAAGATTTGTCAGTTGTCAATTTGAGCTAAGCAAATGCTAACTTTGTATGCCTTTGCTCTCTCTTTCCTACTTTATTCAAATTTAATTTTAACTCTAATAGTAAGATAATATATTCTTAGCTCACCTCAATGTGGAGGGTTTTTGAAGCATGAGTTCTTTGCCCTCTGATGTCTCCTTTGTATCTTCTAACTCTCCACTCTAGAATTGGTGGTTCAAGAAACTGTGTGATTGTTAGGGAGTTGGCAGATGCAAAGGAAAATGGTCTGCAAGTTAGAGGACGGAGTTTTGGTTCCTCTTCCGCCAGGTCACTGCATCTCTCTCTAGAGTGTGGATTCTTCCTTTGCCATGGAGATTGGGCTGAGTGATCTGCAGGGTCTCTTGCCATTAGAACAAATTAACTCTTGCTCCTCTTTACTAACTAAAGCCTCATTTTCCCCAAAGACTGTCCTATTTTTTTCAAGAAAGTGTTATAAAAGTATTTTATGTGAAAGAAACTTTATATTAACTCTCAAAACTAAATCAAACACAAAGATGTGGAGAATCATTTTAGATAGTTACATAACAGAAGACTTTGTATAGCACATAAGTGATCTAATATTCATGCCAGCAGTCTCCACAATAATGCACATATGCATACTCAGATGATTTAGAAGCATTCAAAATATTAAATAACAAACTGATCATTAGACACTTGGAATAGATTTGTCAGTCTTTCTTTGTTCCCCAGAAAGTTCACCAATAGTTAAACCAATTTCCCAAAATGTAACTACATTTGTCATAATACCAAAAAGTGCTTTACTTTAAACACACTACTCTGCTTTGTGTAGACTTTTGAAATTATATCCTAAGTTGCATGCATAATCTATTGTTTCTAAATGCAACCTTATAAGTACTAATCAATAATTTCATTTTGACAATTCTAGATATCAGATTCCTAAACCAGAAAAGATTGCTTGTGTGACACATACTTTGGTCATTATTTAATGCCTTGGCTCTGAGTCCCAGTGATGCCAAGACTATGGATTCCCACTCCATAGTGTTCCAATTCAGTTTCAACTCCACAGCCTCACTCCAACCAATTACTTTACAAGAATGTTTTCTCTTTAGTTTGTCATGAGAGAAACGGATGAAGAAATAAAGATAAATTACAGGCCAGGAAGTAGAGAAATAGGAACCTTCATGCATTGTTTTGGGGAACGTAAAATGGTGCAGCTGCTGTGGAAAACAATTTGGCACTTCCTCAGAAAGCTAAGTATAGAATTACCATATTACCTATAATCCTATTCCTGGGTAGACACCCGAGAGAATTGAAAGCAGGGACTCAAAGCGATCTTAGCACACCAACGTTCATAGCAACGTTATTCACAATTGCCAATAGGTCGAAGCAACAAGATGTGGTATATACTACACTGGAATATTAGCCTTAAAAAGGAATGAAGTTTTCATCTATAACACTACATGGATGAACCTTGAAGATATCATGTTGAGTGAACTAAGTCAGACACAAAGAGATACCTATTATGTGATTAAATGTATGAGTAGCTAGAATACGCAGACTCATAGAGACAGAAAGTAGAGTATAGGTTAGCAGGGGTGAGGGCAGGGGAAATGGAAAGTTATTGCATAATGGGCACAGCTTTTCTTTTTTGAGTTATGTGATGGTTCTTGTAATGGACAGTTGTGAGGTAGCAAAATACTGTGAATATGATTAATGCCACTGACTATGTGCTTGGGAGTGGCTTAGATGGGAAAGGTATGTTATGTATGTTTCCAAAATTGAAAGAAAAGAACAGCTGAAGAGATAATGACAATTAAATGTAATACATTATTCTAGATGGGATCTAATAATGGAGGAGAAAAGGCTCAAAAGGACATTACTGGAGTGGATGTGGCTTAAGAAGTTGAGCACCCACCTCCCACATAGGAGGTCCCAGGTTTGGTTCCCAGTACCTCCTAAAGAAGACAAACAAACAACGAGCAGACACTGAACAAGAACAATGAGCAAAACCAACAAGGAGATGAGAGAAGAAACAATGAGCAGACAACAAGCAAACAACAAGCAAAGACAAATGAACAGGGAGTAGATGTGGCTCAAGCAATTAAGTGCCTGCCTCCCACACATGAGGTCCCGGGTTGGTTCCTGGTGCCTCCTAAAAAAACACAAGCAGACAACGATCAATAAAACAACAAGCAGAAAATGAGCAAAAAACAAATCAATAAGCAAAATAACCAAAAGTCAAAAACAGATGAGGGAGCCATCTTGGGATGGGGGGAGGACACTACTGGGACATACAAAAAATTGGAATATTGACTGTAAGCTTTATATTGATGTTAAAGTTCTTGAACTTGATAAGGGCAGTTAAGGTGGTTACATAAGCAAATATCTTTGTTCTTAGGAAATGTACAAGGAAGTATTATGTATCCAAGGAGCATATACATACAACTATATGTATATGACCTACTCTCAAATGTTCAGAAAAACTGAAATAGAGAGGAAGATAGATAGATGAGAAAGAGAAAGACAGAGAGATATAGAGAAAGAGAGAGCGAGGGAGAGAGAAAGAATGATACAGCAAATATGAAAAAATATTACTGTTGGTGGATCTGGGTATCTGAGGGGAATAAGTTAGCATTCTCGATATGGTTTTCTGTGTTACTTTTGCAACTGTTCTGTAAGTTTGAAATTATTTCAAATTAAAAAGGTTTTAAAAGATAAATTAAAGCAAAAGTATTACCTAGGGAAAAAATCTCCGTATATGTTAAACTCCAAGATTCTGACAATAATTTGACAATAGTGATTAAAATAGTTTGATTTAGGTTGCTAGTTTTGGTATTTAAATTAGTATTTATACATTTAATCTAAATATACACATTTGAATCGTTGCTCATTTATATTGAGGTGTTACACTCCTTGAGACAGTAATTATGTATTTGCCATCAATACGCAAGTAACCAAATACCGTACATAGGGAAATAAAGTTCGATGATACCAGCATTTTCAATATCATATGGATTTCTCCCTCGGAAATGCCAGCTTTCATTCAGCTTTAAGTCATTGGGTCTGGTGTGGTACTCAAACATTTCAGTTCTGAAGGAAGAGAGCGGTCCCATCCAGACATTTACTAATTTGTCAAACTGTGTTCTGTGGAATCTTGATGTTCTATGGAGGGGCTGATTCTAAGTGTTAAAAATAACAATGATATGGTTTAAACCCCACTATTATGAATATTTAATTTGTTTTGTTTTGTTTCTATAGAGTAGTAAGTTGTACACATCTTTGTCCTGTTTTCTAATTTACATGTTTTCATTTATTGGTGAACATACCCATAAAAAAATGATTTCGTCTGGTTCTATTTCTGCAACAGTCACATTTGGTTACTCTCAAGACCTCTGGCCATCTTTTGTAAGTCATAACCTGGCATGTACATATACACACATGCACACCACACACACAATTGAGAATATCCATTCCCTCCCATACTCCTGCTGATTAGCATTCTCTTTTTTAGATATTTGTTTGTCACACAGACTTGAACAACATATTCAAGCAGCCGATAACAGCAAAATCAATATAATAGCAAAATCAATGAAGGAAAATTATTAAGATTTAGCAGAGAAGGAAGAAAGGAGTGTTGAGGAAAATTTATAGCCTGAATACTTTAAATGACTAACACCTTAACTCTTCCTCTGCTAAAATCAGCTCCCTACATGTATATGTACAGTGATCGTATTTATGTTAACTCATAAACATTTAATGAGAGGCATAATGATAAAAGGGGAACTTGGCTGTCTTGCTATTTATTACTTTATTGCAGTATTAGTTAATTTTTTAGTATTTAAACTGTATTGAACAATGATACTAATAAAGTCGCCAATTTTATTATTTGAATATATTGCATAAAAACATGTTTTGTGAGCCTATCAGGAAAACTGAAAAGTCAGTTTAATGCCTCAATAATTTTTATAATTCAGGGAACAAAAGAAACTACATATAAATCATGTAAAGTCACTGGATACACAACCTCTTCCCCTTCTTCAAAATGTTAGCAAACCAAAAGAATATCCCTGCTACAGAACATATATATATAAAATTAAGCCACTTAGTATATGACCTGTATAAGGGCATTCATGGCATTTAATCATCATGTTCTAAAAGCCTCTCCCACACCCTTGGGCAATTCAGCTCTCACCTGATTTTCTTACATACACTTTTCTCTTCTGCCACTAATTTGTATTATATTAAAAACCTGTTGCAGTTTACATTTCAAAACACAATTGGGTTTGTGAGTGAGAGCAAAGAAACACATCGATGAGAAGCTGAAGTGAGAAAGACTGAAATGACATTTAAAATTTTGATATTTGAAAACAAAACTAAAAAGAACATAAAAATATGTCAAGAAAGAAATGTAAGATTAAACATGCTTGGTAAATGGGTTTGTATACATAATAACAAAATGAAGAATTGGATATTTGGAAGGCAGTTATTTGGTTGGTCCTGATGCATAAGGCAAATAACTGGCGGAAGGCCCCCCTCTCCTTTGCAATACATGATTTTTTTTTTTGCCTGATTCTACTAGATTATGATAATACGTTAAAGTGGAGGCTTATGTTTTGGTGTTTGGACAAGCTAGTAAAATAATTGATATTATTATTTATAAATCAAATCTTAATTCATTAGCATCTGTTTCCTTGACGCAAGGATTTAATGAAAACATGTTGCTCCAGAGAACATTTGCACAGGGACACCTTACCACCACCTGTGGCCTATGATTTTATCTGCCTGGAGAAGGCTGCAGGTTGAGACAGCCTCATATGTTAGCACTCCCATCAGCATCGAGAATTCTCTTCACTTTTTCAAATTCCTCTGGAGCCTTTTCTGAGCGGCCACTTCGACCGTCCAGATCATTCACCTTCTCATCTATCTGAAAAGAATCAGTGTTGCCTTACAGTTCAGTTAATAAAGCCACCCTTCTTTTCCAGAGCCAAAGAGGTCCAGAGTACCTTTGTCACACATGGAACGTGATGCAGATTTAGAATTTGTTCTCTGTGAGAACTGAGGAATTTTACTTTGCAAAACCAGTTTTCTCCAATTTAGTTTGCTATTGTCCAGTGTAGACTTCTTTCCAAAACACAGACACAACTCTTCAACCACACTTGAAATATTGTTTAAAGTTTCTGTTGATTTTGCAGAAAAACTTGAAAGATTCTATCACATATTCCCAGCTGCCTAAAAGGGTTCTACGTTAAATTTTCACGTAAGGAAATTGTAGCTGTGAAAACTCAGTGGTAAATTAGAAGCCTAACAGATTACTACTTCCGAATATGACTACATAGCTACGTTTACTCAGAAAGGAGCTTTGTGGGACGACTTGCGGACACACTGAAAAAGAGGAGGGATTGAAATTTAGCCAGACACCAGCTTGCTCCAGTAGACAATGCATTTTGAATAGCCCCTTGCTGATAATCTATGCTATCACTCCCCATGATTTAATTTTCCCCATTCCAAGTAACATGACCTGTTCACTGAAACAAAAACATCACTCAACCATAAAGCAATGTGTTAGGCCTAGAAACTCCATAGAGAAATATATATACGTGTGGTAGTAGACTTTTAAATTATTCCGTTGATTTGTTAGTGGTGATAAGATTTGATCTTTGGTTTATCTGCAGCTTTATAATAATGTTATAATAATATATTAATATAATGTTTTACTGACGTTCAAGGGAGAGGTAAATGTCAAGTCTATAAAAATAATGTTTTCGTGCATAGATGATAGAGTCAAATCTAGTTTGAATCCTCTCTGCCATTTACTACTGTATAATAGGGCTAAGAATTTAGCAAGTCACTACTCCAGTGTAGAAAGAAAATATATTTTCTTCATTTCTATACTTTGCTGGAATTTAGGGATAAAGTCAATTTTATGTTTTCCCATGATATTTTAGACTCTTTCATTTTTAGGTCTTTTTTTATTTCAAACAATCACTATTTTGAAAATAAACAGGCAGTTTAAAATTCCAAATTCTATTAATGCCACATATCTGCTCTCCCTCTTTCTTCTTAAGATGACATCCTGGACTAGAATTAGGCATATGGTCCCCACGCACGGGGGCTTACCATGAGGATGGCTGTGTTGATTATCCCTGCCTTTGCTGGTCCTGGCTGTGTGGACATAGCATGACCCACGGTGGGATTAGTCTGTTCCTGTATCTACCCATCCTGCTGCTATACATTAATGGGGTATGTCCTTTTAACCTTGTCACAATCCTATAGCTCTTCCTCCTGACTCACTCCCTCTGCAGCCCAACTCCAGATCTTCCTGAAGCATGGCTGTGACTCCATTTTGGTCACCCATCAAAATAACCTGCTCAGTAACCCTTAATCACTAGGACACTTTGCTGCCACAGTAGTAACCAGACATTCAGCTACTTATTTTGCGCTCTTCCTGGAGAATGCAGGAATTTTTTGGGTCCCCACCAGGCACATGGCTGCAGAAGGTAACATAGAAATGCCAGCCCAGGCTCATATACCCCTCCTCAGATGCTTCCCTCTCATGTGTATATTGGCACATGACACTCCACACGGCAATCTTTCCCCAGGTGGCTAAACAAAGGAAAAGGCTGAAATAGCCTCTTTCAGCTTTTCCCTCAACCTATCTAATAATTCTTCCTTCTCTAAGAATAGAGTCATAGAGGTATATCAGGTACTGATTCATCCAACTAATTCCTTCTACCTTCCCTTATGCCTTGGAGCACAGAAAGGGCAAACTTCACCTTTCCTATTCCCGTCTAGTGTAATATTTCCCTCCTCCTACAGTGATAGTCACCATATCTTCTTATGTAATTGTATGTGTATGTAATTGCTGAAGGGTACAGTGAAAGAAACTATTTTGAGTTGAATTCACAGAGAAAAAGAATCTCCGTTGGAGGGTTGAATGTAAGAGAGTTATTGGGGAGTCATTCCAGGAATTACACACCTAAAAGTCTGAGAGAAATAGAATAGGCCAGAGGGAAAAGTAAGAACTATGATGCAGTTGCAAAAGGTCTAAAGTTATTTTGAATTTAGGGTACTAGACCTTTATACTCCTGAACTGAGCAATCATTCCCTATGGGCTATTCCTGGGGAGAGGCATAAACGGAGCAAATGGTTCCTTTCCACTAATAGCAGTTACTGAAATCAGACTCAACTGTGTGCAGTTATCAGCTAGTATTGCTAGCAGCCAGAGAAATGAATGCCCCAGTGCTAAACAGGGGATCTGAGTAGCACATAGTAACGTCACTATAGTCCATTCCTTGTGCCACTAGGATCTACTTTATTTAGAGTATTAGTTCACTCTGTATAGGAATCTCCTCCAGGATTCTGGTTGGCTTACTTTTCCTGGGGAAACATACTTAATTAAGGTTAAATAAGAAACAAAATAAAATACAACTGCTGTTGCTGCAATTCCTCTTGGAACCATAACTGACGATAGCCCTCCTCCTACTACCAGCTCTGGATTCGCTGCACCGTAAGTTAACACTTCAGATGGTCTAGGTTACCTGGTGGTAAGATCATGTCCTTCATCCCTAGGGTTTCTGAGACCTGGTCACCATTCCCTATTAAAACCATTGTTGTTGCATGTCAATTTTACATTGACAAATTGCACAAGTGATTAAAAATATAATATGGTAGATCATCCATATGCCAAACATATTCATCCTTGCCTCAATTATGTAAAGCATTCCTGATAATCAATTCTACTACTTTGGCAGCATAATGACCCCTTTCCTTAATGGTTGGTATCTTGGCCCAGTGAGACCAAAGTAATGAAGCAGCAATTTGACTTAACCATTTACTTGGTCTCCTAGAGGATACCTCACAGAGGACAATGTTTTTGGGTTTGGTAGCCCACTTTCCAAGTTGAATCTTGGAAATTATGATATGTTTAGCCATTTCTACTCTCCCCACTTGGTTCTCTCATTATTCTACCAACTGAGGAAACAGAACAACATATTTGTTAATGTAGGCTATATAATGCATCCTGGAGTATGAGTCTACATTCTTACTGGATATCATATATAAACCAGTGCCTGAAAACAGCCTTCCATAGGTTTAGCAAGCCAGGAGCTTCTGTGTGAATGAATATAAATTGGGCAAAGTTCATATCCTTTTTAGGCTATAGATCCCATTAGAGCAGGTGTCACACTTCCTCTGCTCTGCAGTATTCCATGTGAACAAATTAAACATACAGTTAGTCCTTAGATACTGGTAATAGCCAAGGACTTAGGGGCAGAAAAACCAAACTCAAATCAAGAACACATGTTGATTACAGTCGGGAGAAATCACTGCCCTTTCTAGGTGGCAGCAGCCTGTGATGCTTAATATCATGTGCCAACTTGGCTAGCTTGTAGTATCAAGTTTTTTGGTCAAGTGAGCACTGGCCTGATTGTTACCGTGAGTCTGTTTCCAGGATTTAAATCATTGGTCAATTGATTGCCTCTCTGACTGATTGCATCTACAAGCAATAAAGGAGTTTTCCTTCGGCATTGAGAGAAGTTTCCTCATGCAATCAGTTGAACATCTTAAAGGGAGAACTGATGATTTCAGCAGTTGGAAAGAAGACTTTCTATCTCTTCTCCAGATTGCCAGCTTCTGGGGAATTCAGTGTCACTTTCATCAGAATTCCCAACCTGCAGTTTCTCTTGGAAAATTCAACATTACCTTCATTCCCATGGTCATATGAGTCATATAATAAATCTCTTAATATTTACATATATATGTAATATATATATATTATTCAGCATATAGCTTATCAGTTGCTTCTCTGGAGAAATCTAATATACAGGCTCATTAAAATCAACCTGCCATCAGAGACTGGTCAGTCTCCTTGAGCGATTGATTTGTATTGCCGCTCAGTGTTGATTTCTGTTGTTGGCCTTTCGGATATTGGCAACAACAAAATGGTCCTATTAGACCTAGTGAGTGAGAACTCATGCTGTTGGGTCAAAGCACTGTCTCCATCACAACCACAATGACTACTCCATTCATGTACTCAATGTACAAAAATGGGGTGCCCTAATTGAGGTTGGCTGAGTCATTCTGCTATTTGGTTCTTTATGCTTCTTTTATGAAAGATGCTCTCTGGTCGACATTAGCATGCAAAACAAAGGTCTTAAAACTTTGTGCCCATTCCTACTGGTCTATATACTCTCCTTTCCTGAGATCCCTTTGATTTTCAATTACTGTCTTTCAAAGGCAATCACTAACTAATCCTTTGAATACCTGTACATTCTTACCTTAGATCAATCTACTTATACCCAATATGCATGAGTAGGTGTGCTATCTGACACTTTGCCCATTGGGATAATTTCATCTCCCCACTGTCTTTCAAAGCCACCAATGACTGGAGTTTAAGTGCAAGAATAGTTAATTTTGGCTTTTACTACATACTAGGTCAACCATTAGTGATAAAAAATTGGCCTTTTTTCCTTCTCCATTAGTTAGACATAAGAATTCTCAAGGCTCTCCCATGGAGCATGATTAGTTGGTGTATTTTCTATTTGCACACACTGTATCTACTCAGAATGTTTCCTACTCTTGCTTTTTGATGCCTTTACCCACTATTTGACATAGCAGTTATGACATTTTAACTTAACTTAGATTGAAACTTTCCAAGCTTCCAGGAGTCATCACAGTAGTGTCTTAACACTGTCTCCCAGGTGCCTTGCCAATAGAATAAATCCAATATCACAAGAGAATGCTCTGCATTGATAAACTCTACCTTATGATCTTTATGATCATAAACTTTATGACCTACCCTCCTTAACCCAGTGCTCTCAGAAGCCATTTCCAATTCTGATTCCTTCTGTAACATGTTCCCTTAGCCCTGCAGAAACTTTAGTGTATAACTTCATTCCTCTCTTATCAAATCCAACACTTTTCCAGCTCAGTTAAGTTGTGACTTGAACCCTCTTTATTGTTTTGATGACCAGGAGTGGAGTTGGGATTATGTGATAATGGTGGAAGGTGGAAGGGCACAGGCCAGGCACTTTTCATTTGGCAGGCAGAGGCCTTTACATGTACTTCAACTAAGGGGTAGGCATTCACATTTAATTGGGAAGTATGGGTCACTCCTGAAAGCCCTAAATTTTCAAGGGAATCTGAGAATTTAGTGTTTATGCTGATCGACCCAGACATTTCCATCCCAATTTGAAGATCCTCCCTGCTTCCCAGTCAGGGCCCTAACATCAGCATAACAGAACTTGTTGAAATTGAGAATGCTACCTCTCTGGAGTCCTGGAACCATTATAATTACTTTGAGAAATGATCCTCAGGTTTTTCCAACTTCCAGCTGCATAAGATGAGAATCTCTTTACTGGTATCAAGGAAGCCCTCCAGTTTTAAATTTGTCTTAAATTGATAATTACTCATCCTTAGTCATTTAATGTTTTTCCCCAATGTTTCAGTAGGCCCCAAAATGGTCATCTGATTAATTCAATTTCTGATGGTTTAACTTTTTTTTTATCTTTGATTTCCTTTTTGTTAGTTTTCTTTTTATTATTGTGGTAACTTATATGATATAAAACTTCCAATTTTACCCTATTCAGACATACAATTCAGTGGTATTAATTACATAACAATGTTGGGCTACCATGACACAATAAAAAAGCGAAATTTTTTATCACCCAAACAAAAATGCTGCACATATTAATTATGCATTAATTATGTGCTGCATACATTCACCTTACTCACTATCCATTGTAAATTGTATTCTACTTTCTGTCTCTATGAATTTCCACATTCTATTTATTTCATGTAAGTGAAATCATAAAATATTTGTGCTTTGGGTCTGACTTATTTCATTTAATACAGTGTCTTCAGGGTTTATCCATGTTATAGCATGAATGAGAACTGAATTCCTTTTTATAGCTGAATAATATTTCTTTGTATGTACATACCATATTTGTTTATTCATTCATCCACTGAGGGATGCTTGGTTTGCTTCCATCTTTTGGCTCTTGTGAAATTCTATTAACATTGATGTACAAGTATCTGTTTAAGTTCCTGCTTTCGATTATATTGGGTATATAGCTTAAAAAGGGATTGCAGGTCATATGGTAAATCCTTTTTTTGAGGGACTCACAACTTATTTTCCACAATTGCTGCACCATTGTACATTACCATAAACAATGTATGAGGGTTTCTATTTTATCACCTCTTTGCCAACACTTTTTTTCCATTATTTTTAAAGAAATCTTCTGTAATAGGTATGACATGGTATGTCATTGTAGTTTTGATTTGCATTTCTAATATAGCTAATGATGTTGAGCATCTATCATGTGCTTATTGGACATTTGAATATCTTCTATGAGGAAATATCTATCAAGTTCTTTGCCCATTTAAATTTTTTTCTTTTTTTAGAGAAGTTGTAACTTTAAGGAAAAATCATGCAGAAAATGCAGCTCTTATAACCCCCCCCCATTATTAACAACTTGCATTAGTGTAGTAACATGATTACAATTAATGAAAGATTATTATTAGAAATGTACATTTAACTATGCTCTACAGTTCACATTAAAGTTACCTTTGCCTTTTTTGCAGTTTTCTGGTATTTCTTATTTTTAAAATTTTTACTTTAGTAAAATTTCCCCTTTTAACCACATCCATATATATAGTTTAGTGCTATTAATTACATTAACAATGCTGTGCCACAATCAACACCATCCATTACCAAAACTTCTCCATCACCACAAACAGAAACTCTGTAACAATTAAGCATTAACTCTCCATTACATACCCAAACCCTGGCTGTTAGTGGCCAGGATTCCAGGTTAAGACTATGAATTTGCTTATTCTAAATGTTCATATAAGCGAGATCATAAATTATTTGTCCTTTTGTGTCTGGCTTACTTCACTCAACATGATATTTTCAAAGTTCATTCATGTTGTAGCATGTACCAGAACTTCATTCCATCTTAAGACTGAATAATATTCCATTGTATATATAAGTATATAACATTTTGTTTATCCATTCAATTGTTGATGGACACTTGGCTTCCTTCAGTCTTTTGACAATTGTGAAAAATGTTTCTAAGAAGGTTAGTATGCGTACATCTGTTCAAGTCCCTGCTTTCAGTTATCAAAATATATACATAGCAGTGTGATTGCCAGGTCATACGGTAATGCTTTATTTAACTTTCTGAGGAACTGCTAAATTGTCTTTTTTTTTTTGTCTTTATTTTTTTAATGTTACATTCAAAAAATATGGGGTTCCCATATACCCCCCACCTGCCTCACCCCACTCCTCCTCCCCATAACAACAACCTTCTCAATCATCATGAGACATTCATTGCATTTGGTGAATACATCTCTGAGCACCGCTGCACCTCATGGTCAATGGTCCACATCATAGCCCACACTCTCCCACGTTCCACCCAGTGGGCCATGGGAGGACATAAAATGTCCAGTAACTGTCCCTGCAACACCACCCAGGACAACTCCATGTCCTGAAAACGCCCCCACTGTCTTTTATAGCAGCTGCACCATTTCACATTCCTACACACAATAAACAAGTGTTCCTATTTCTCCACAACCTCTCATAACCTGTTATTTTCCATTTTTT
This sequence comes from Dasypus novemcinctus, assembly GCF_030445035.2. NCBI lineage: Eukaryota > Metazoa > Chordata > Mammalia > Cingulata > Dasypodidae > Dasypus > Dasypus novemcinctus. Next base: position 28,585,255 of record NC_080689.1, on the reverse strand, counting down.
AAATAGTAGCATTTAAGTGGGTATGATGTGGTATCACATTGTGGTTTTGATTTGCATTTCCCTAATGGCTAATGATTTTGAACATTTTTTTCATGTAATTTGTGGCCACTTGTATATCATCTTTGGAAAATATCTATTTAAATATTTTGCTCATTTTCAATAGGTTTGATTGTCTTTTTGTTGTTTTTCTAGGATTTTGATTGTTTTAGATTCAGCTGAGATGTCTTTGATTAAATTATGTTAAGATTAGGAATTTGATTCTACCACATCAGTGGGATGTAACTCAGGTTAAGTCCCCACCCCCTTGGTGGGCTATATAAATGGACATTCACTCAAAAAGATACACAGGGAAAGATACATGGAAGAAGAAGGAGAGAACTTTGTTAGTTTTGATCCTGGGGCCCTGGATTCAGCTGAGCAATTTGCCTGATAGTTTGCAACTGAAGACATCAGTCTTCCAATTCATATACATGAAATGTCCATATATTAAAGCATTTTTTTGTTTGTTTCTTTTAGTAATGCTTTGTAGGTTTCCAAGCACAAGTCCTTTACATCTTTGGTTAGGTTCACTCCTGGAGATTTGGTTCTTTTAGTCACTATTATAAGTGGATTTTTTTTGTGTTTCCCTCTTTAGATTATTTATAGTATATAGAAGCACTATTGATTTTTGTGTTGATATTGTACCCCACCAATTTGTTGAATAAATTAATTGGCTCTAGTAGCTTCATTGTGGGTTTTTAGAATTTCCTCTACATAGGCTATATAGGATCATGTTATCTGCAAATAGGGAAATATTTACTTCTTCCTTTCCTATTTGAATGAATCCTTTTTTCTTTTGCTATAGTTTAGAATTTCCAGAACAATATTGAGTAACAGTGATATTAACTGGTCTATCTTCTTTAATCACTGCCTTTTGCTTAGAGAGTTCAACCAATTTACATTTAAAATAATTACTGATAATTCAGGACTTACTTCTGCTATTTTACTATATATTTTTTCTAAGTCCTATGCCCTTTTTATCCCTCAAATCTTGCACTACTTTCTTCTTTTGTATTTAGCTGACCTTTTGTAGTGAACCATTTAGAATCCCTTCTCAAAGTCTTTTTTGCATATTTTTTCAGAAATTTTCTTTGTGGTTACCATGTGATTTAAATTTAACATTTTAAACCTACAACCATTTCATTTGATTTGATACCAATTTCATTTCAATAGCATATACAAACTTCCTTATACCCTTGTGTCCCTCCACCTGCACATTGTCACAAATAATATCTTTATACATTGTATGTCCCAAACCATTGACTTACCGTTAGCTTCATGCTTTTGCATTTTAGAGCCTGTAAAAAATATATAAAGTGGAGTATAAGCCAAAAATTCATTAGTACTTTCCTTTATAACTACCCAAGAAATTAACTTTCCTGGAGATCTTTCATTCTTCAAACACATTCAATCTACTGTCTAGTGTCCTTTCCATTCAACTTGAAGAACTCCCTCTGGCATTTCTTGTAGGTCCAGGCTAGTGGTAAAAATTTCCTTGTTTTTGTTTTTTCCTTGGAGAATCTTAATCTCTATCTCATTTGTGAAAGTTTTGATGACTATTTATTTTTTGGTTGGCAATATTTTTCTTTCAGCACCTTAAATATACCATACCATTGCCTTTTTACCTTCATGGTTTCTGAGGAGAAATCACCAGCTAATCTTATCATGGCTCCCTTGTACATAATGTATTGCTTCTCTCTTGTGGCTCTTAGGATTATCTTATTGTCAAAGGCATTTGCCAGTTTGATTTTTTTTTCCCTTTTTTTATTATCTTTTATTTTAAGATACATAAACCACACAAAATGTTACATTAAAAAATGTAAGAGCTTCTCATATACCCCACTCCCCACACCCCCAACTCCTCCCACGTCGACAACTTCTTTCATTAGTGTGGTACATTCATTGCATTTGTTTTTTGTTTGTTTGTTCATTTTTTTCTCACTTTATTTTTTTAAAATGTTACATTAAAAAATATAAGAGGTCCCTGTATACTCCCCACCCCCTTCACCCCACTCCTCCCATATCAACAACCTCTTTCATCATCACAGGACATTCATTGCATTTGGTGAATTGATTTTGGAGCACTGCTGCACCCCATGGGTAATGGTTTACATTGTAGTTTACACTCACCCCCAATCCATCCAGTGGACCATGGCAGGACATACAATGTCCAGCATCTGTCCCTGAAGTACCACCCAGGACAACTCCAAGTCTTGAAAATACCCCACATCACATCTCTTCTTCCCTCTCCCTACCCTCAGCAGCTACTGTGGCCACTTTCTCCACATCAATGCTACAATTTCTTCCATTACTAATCACAGTACATTTAGGAGCATTGCTACACAGTATGGATTACAATATATGTTGTAGTTTTGTCTTGGTGTGGATCTCTGTGTTTATCCAGTTTGAAGTTTGTTAAACTTCTCAGATGTGTTTATTCATGTATTTCATATTTTAGAAGTTTTCAGCCATTATTCCTTTGGATATCCTTTCTTCCCTCTTCTCCTTCTGAGACTTCCATAATGCATGTATTGGTATAATTGATGGTATCCACAGGTCTGTTAGGCTTTGTTTATTCCTCCCTCTTCTCTTTCTCCTTCCAGATTGAATAATTTCTATTATGTTAAAGCCTACTGATTTTATCTTCTCCAGTCACCAATCTGCCATTGAACAGAGATTTTTTAAAAATATATTTCAGTTGTTGTGGGCTTCAGCTCTTTTTGTTTCCTTTCAGTGATTTATACGTCTTTTTTGAAATTCCATTTTTATTCATATATCATATTCAGATTTCATTTAGTTATTTTTCCATGTTTTTCTTTAGCTCTTTGAGCATATTTAAGGCAGCTTTTTAAAAAAGGCTTTGTCTGTCTTGTCCAAACTCTGGGATTCTTTGTCGATGATTTCTTATTGCTTTGAATGGGCCATCAATTCCTGCTTCCTTTTATACCCTCTAATCCTTTGTTGCTCACTGTACATTTTGATATTTTAATATGTTAAATCTGGAATTTATGCACTGAGGTGTCTATTCCTTAACCTTGTATCCAGCTAGTGGTGTGAGATTTCCTTGAAAGCCAGGAGAATAAAAGAAAAAAAAAGAGAGAGAAACAAACAAACAAAAAAGTCTTTGTAGATTAGATTGAGTGAAATTTTTCCTTTAGAGCCAAATCAGGCTAATAAATAACTGAAGGGACAGGCTGGACTGAAGGTCTATGCATGTATCTTATCCTGCACTTGCTTGATGTTAGGAATCCCCCCATTTACACAGATTCAAATGACTATATTACCCCAGAAAACAGTCTTTCCTCCCAGTCCTAGGTAATATATTGTGTCTTAAAGCTTGCAGTCATTTTTCCCGGGCAGGTGCAATTTTTTTTTCACACTGGTTTAGCTGCCCTGCAAGCCATTTCCATGTACAAAACAAGTTCTGGGATGGAAAGTCAGAGACTAGTGCACTGGCTTATTTTTTCAGGCCACTGCCTGATAGACTGGAACAGACATAAATGCCTTCCAGTATTCACACAAGTGTCACTGAACTTCCTTAAGAACCACGACCATGGGCTTGCACTAAGAGCACAGACTGGTTCCACACCAAGAGGATGAAGGACCTGAAAATGCTTTACAAATTTTCCTACTGTTTTTCTTTTTTTTTTTTTTGTCTTTATTTATTTTTTAAATATTACATTAAAAAAATATGAGGTCTCCATATACCCCTCACCCCCTTCACCCCACTCCTCCCCGCGTAACAACAATCTCCTCCATCATCATGAGACATTCATTGCATTTGGTGAATACATCTCAGAGCACCGCTGCACCCCATGGTCAGTGGTCCACATCATAGTCCACACTCTACCACGTTCCACACAGTGGGCCATGGGAGGACTTACAATGTCCAGTAACTGTCCCTGCAGCATCACCCAGGACAACTCCAAGTCCCGAAAACGCCTCCACATCTCATCTCTTCCTCCCATTCCCTACCCCCAGCAGCCACCATAGCCACTTTCTCCACACCAATGCAACATTTTCTTCGATTAATAATCACAATAGTTCATGAATAGATTATAAGTAAATCCACAATAATCCATACTCCATTCCTCCATCCTGTGGACCCCGGAATGGTTGTGTCCACTCCACATCTGTAACAAGAGGGGGCTTAGATTCCCCATGGATGCTGGATACAATCCTCCTGCTTTCAGTTGTAGGCAGTCTTGGCTCCATGGTGTGGTGGTTGACCTTCTTCATCTCCATGTTAGCTGAGTGAGGTAAGTCCAACAAACCAGAGTGTAGGAGCTGAATTCCTACTGTTTTTTAGTTGCCCTTTTCTTAATTCAGTGCTTACCCAGTTACTGCAATCCTTTGTTATTTTCCAAAGCTCAGGGAAGGATGGTTCTGCCAGTTTTTGCTTACGATTTAAAGTTTCTGTGGGGAGGTAGATCTCCGGATCCCTCACTACACCATCTACATCACAGCACTTTTTTAAAAAGATACTTAGATTACATAAATGTTTCATAGAAAGTATAGGGATTCCCATGTGTCCCACTCCCCATACTGCCCACATTAACCCACATTAACAACATACTTCAGTAGTGTGGTATTGTCATTGCAATTGATGAACACATTTTGGAGCATTGCCACTAAGCATGGATTATAGTTTACATTGTAGTTTACACTCTCTCCCACATAATTTTGTACATTACAGCAAGATATATAATGACCTGTATCTGTCATTGCAATGTCATTCAGGATAATTTCTAAGTCCTAAAAATGACCCTGTAGTACACTCTCTCCCTGACCTCAGAACGTCCAATGGTCACTGCCTCCACATCCATGATACAAGTTCTTCCACTGCCAGAATCACAATTAGTCTGTAGTAGAATGCCAGGAAGTCCACTCTAGTCCATAGTTCATTCTGGTGAATGGTGATGACCACTCCACCTCTAATTGAGAGGGCACTTCAGTTCCATAAGGCTGATGGATAGGACTCTTTTGCCTGCAGTTGTAGACTCTCTTTGTTTCTTGGTATGGTGGTTGTCCATCCTCACCTCCTTGTTAGTTGTCCTGGGTGAATCCAATGAACTGGAGAATAGGTATTGCTCTGTTGAAGCTCAGGGCCCAGCTGGCACATGGACAGCCCAAAGATTCAAGTCTCTTGGATGTACACCTACTAACTCCAGCACTAATTATTGGTTCTAATAGAAGGGACAGAAGAGCCAAGTGTAGGGAAACCACAGATGAGTCCAATTCTGTCATACTGGTAAGCATAAACCCCAAAGTAGGGCCCACAGGCAAGGCACCAAACTCATAAGTTAACTGCCCTGACCATAGTGCCTGGGTGTCTCTAGAGCCCTCAGGATCCCCATATTTGGTGTAGTGTCTAATTTGGCAGTCAACAAGATCATGCTGAGACATGCATAAGCATAACCTCTGGAATGATCTCCTGACTCACATTGAAGCCTCTTTGTCATATTAACTCATTTGTCTTTTCCTTTCCCCCTTTTGGTCATGGTCTTTTTCCAGTTGCATTGCTATTGGTGCTTGGTAGTAATCCCTTGGTGCCAGGGAGGCTCATCCCCAGGAGTCATGTCCCACACTGGGGGAAGTTATCCCATTTATATACTGAGTTTACACAGGACTTTTTTGATGCATCAACTTTTACAGGCTGAACTACATTCCCTAGGTTTACTTTACTCATCTTTTTGTTAGGGTGAATTAAAAAGTATATTATCTGAGGAAAGTTGGGAGGCAGAAAGGAGGCCATGGCTATTTTGTAGTATTCACACACCTTTTTCCAGTTATTCAATCAAACACTAACCTAGGTTTTGCCGTGAAGGAAATTTACAGATATAATTAAGATCCTTAATTAGTTGACTTTAATTTAACCATATGAAGATTATCTTATGTGGGCCTGTCTAAATCAGTGGAGAGCCTTTCAAAGAGAGGTTAGGCCTTGCCTGAGCTCAAAGACTCTAAACAGTAACTTGGTCAGGAAATGTTCTCCAAACCGCCAGCATTTTCCTTCTTTACTATCTGCCTGTAGACAATAAGCTTTAACCCATGCACACAGGACTCCAGGCTGCTCCTAATCTTCCTTTTAAAGTACTTGCCCCAAGGCCCTCAGACTTGTTTAGCCAGCCTGTACCATTACTTAAACCAATACCTTGTAGTAAATCTACATGTATCTCCTACTGTTTCTGCTTCTTATGGTGAATGCTGACTGATATACCACCATCCCTATAATAATTAATTCCAGGAATCCCTCTAACAACTCATATTTTCCACCTGCTATCAGATTAACTTCCATTGATATCATGTCCCAGGTTACCACCAGAGAATGTCTTACAATTTCACTGCAATTATGTCAGGGACCATCGGTATTCTGCCAATCACCAGTGATGGGATTTTTCACTGCCAGCCAGACCAAGAGTGAACAAGCTCTATATCCCATTCTAGTGTCTCCTTCCTAAAAGCAATTTTGATAACATTTTCAGGTTGGATTCCCTGGGAAACAGACTATAACCTGGATCTATATATAGGATGTTTATTGGAGAATGCTGTGGAACAACAACTGTATGGGAGTGTGAAAAGCAGGATTGAGCCTAGGGAGAAATTGAACTATGATTCAGTTGCAGCTCAGACTTTAATCACTTCCACAGGAACTGAGATGGCCTTCAGAGTTATTCCAAATTGAGGCAAGATGGCTGTGCCTTTGTACCCTATCAGTGATGAGTCTTTGGATATGAAGGAAAACAACTTCCTTTAACTGAAGGAAATCCCCAGAAAGAGAGACTTATCAATAGTCAACACAGCTGTGTATGAATAACTTTCTTGGTCCTGGAAGGATGACTGGGTAATGCACCACATCTGCCTCCTTGATCTTTTTTTTTCTTCCCTTCCTCTTCCCCCCTTCATCCTGCTGATTTTGCTGTCTGTGTCCATTCTCTGTGTGATCTTCTATATCTATATTGCTTTTTGTCTTCTCTTCTCATCTTTCTCCTCTAGGATTCACTGGGATTCAATCCTGGGGACCTCTGTTGTGGAGAGAGGCTCCCTATCAATTGCACCATCTCAGTTCCTGGTCTCTGCTGTGCTTCACCTTGACTCTCCCCTTCGTCTTTCTTTTGTTACATCATCATCTTGCTGTGTGACTCACTTGCACAGGCACTGGCTCACCGTGTAGGCACTCAGCTTGTTGTGCGGGCACTCAGCTCACCACATGGGCACTGGCTTGCTGCATGGTTCACCATGAAGGCACTTGCACAGGCACTTAGCTCACCATACGGGCACTCAGCTGACTACGCAGGCACTGGCTCACCATGCGGGTACTGGCTCACCATGGGGAACTCACATGGGTACTCGGCTTGCCACACTTATGTGGGCACTCAGCTTGTCATGTGGGCACTCACATGGGCACTCAGCTCACCATGTGGGCACTTGGCTCACCATATGGGCACCCATGTGGGCACTCAGTTCACTGTGTGGGCACTGGCTCTCTGTGTGGGCACTGTCTCTCTTCTTCTTTTTCACCAGGAGGCCCCAGGGATCAAACCCAGGTCCTCCTACATGGTAGGTAGAGACTTTATCATTTGAGCCACATCTGCTTCCCCTCCCTGGCCTTTTGAAAAGGAGTATCAAATTAATATGAACTTGAGCAATTTTTTAGCCTCTTTGCCTGTATTTCTGATCTATTAAATGGGTATATTTATACTTATTCCATAGGGTTGTTGTAAAGATTAAATACTGTTAAAAATGCATATTTCTACTACATAACAAGTAACCAATAGAAGATAATTGTTAAGAGTATTATAGATAAATAAACATGAGTAGGGGTATTGAATAAGAAAAGGGTTCATCTTGACACATGGAATAAAACCCATTTTGAAAAATAGCTAGGCCTCATATATACACAGGAAAATGAATTTAGTTCAAATAACTAAATCAAAATTTATATTAATTATATTCTTTTTTTGTGGTGATGGACATAATTTGACCCCTTAGATGACACCACAGAGGCATGAACTTATTGCCCCAACAATTCTTTTTGTATTTCTTCCAGAGAAAGAAATTAGTTCACCCTTCAGGGCAAATGATGAGAAATTGAATTAAATACTCTTTTTATTCCCTGCAAATACTAAGTTCCTAAGAAGACTAAACAAGAACCAAACATGGAATTACTACATACACCTGATTATATTTTCTCACAAATATTTATGTTTACAGAAACATGTGCCAAATTATGATCAGCTCTGAATGAGTAGCAAAGGACTGAGCAATCTTTCCTTTGTAATAGAAGTAATACGGTTAAAACTCCAGAAATTGAGAGATATTAAAGAGGCAGACCAAATCCAGACATAACATAAGACATTCAGAATCTAGTAGAAATAGATGGTATCCTATCTGTGTACTTAAGTGCACTCTATTTCTCAAATTTTGGGATCCCATTAAACAGGTGAGCTAGGGAAGTTAAGATAGCATCCACAAAAAAGAGAGTTCTACTCTGTTTTGGAATGCTGATAAAATCACTGAAGAATACTTATAAGACATGATCAAATTTTAATTTAATGCCCTTCATTGAGAAGGTTATCCAGACATTTAAAATTTAGATTGGAATTTAAAAAATAACAAATAAAATAAAAAAATAGACACTTATCACTTTGGAAACATTTTTAGAAGAGGAACTTCTATTTTCTTCACACTACTGCTTAATATAACTTTTAAATACCAAAGATGCATATTCAATTTAAAACATACCAAATGAAGGAACATTAAAATGTCTTAATGCAATTCTAAAGCTAAAGACCTAGAAGCAGTTAGCTCATGGATAGAAAGTATATCACCATTTGAAAAGCAGCCCAGAAAATGGATTTACTTTGGATAGTCCCAAATAAGCCACCACTTCTTCCCTCTGAAACTCAGACTCCACTCCTGTGCAATGGGTAATTCATCACTAAGTTCCCTTCTGGCTCTGACATATCAAGAAATAAATTTTGGAATTTATGACTTGTCACATTTCCATTTTTCTTAGTTAACACCATTCCCTCAGCATTTGTTTTCTTCAGACTCACCTATTTATGGAATCCACACCTTAAGAAGAAAATGCTATTGTTTTATTCACTCACGGCTATAGGGGGATTATGATTTGGGCATTTATTATGACTTTAGGGTCAGACAGACTTTAATTTGAGTCTGTGCTCCATCACAGTGCATTGGGATAATTACATAATTTAGCTGACTAAAAAGTAAGAATAATATGGGTCATGCAGGATTATAGGGAAAGGTAAATGAGAAAGGAAGGATAGAGTATACTGCATAGTATTGGGCTATAGTAGATTCCATGATGCCCAGATCCTACTTCAGGAATGGAGGTATTATTCCCAAAGCTGCTGAGAGTGCTGCCAGGCTTTTAGGGATTGCCTTGAATGAAGACTGTCTGACCTAATGCCATGTGTCCCTCCATGGTAGCCTGAATCACATCACCATGGATCTGTAAAGGCTATGGTCCCCTCATTCTAACTTGGGAGAGCTACCCCAGCTCCTGAGTTCTCCACAGGGTAACTGAGGTCTTTGTTGAAATTACATATTTCCACTTCCCCTTCTGTCCAATTTTGCTTCCTTCCCCTTCTTTCTATGGGTGTTAATCCTAAAGTACTACATAATAAATGCCCTACATGTTCACCTCCACCTCAACATCTGCTTCCCAGGAAACCCAACCTTGAAAGAAGTTGATGATAAAGATGGGATTTTGACAGTGGTCACACACTGTCCAGTTGGCAAGGAAGACTCCATCACTGATGGTAAGTACAACACAGATAGCCTTGGCAAAATATGGCAGTGTAATTGTAAAAACTTTTACCATTATGGTATAAAGTTAAACATTAGCCCATGCAATATGTCAATAATTTGAGAAATAAGGGTGATTTGGAAGCTATAAGTCCTGGGGAATTGAGTGGTTATTGCTAACTTGGATTGATACTCTTGAAAAAGATATTTAAAAGCTTATAAAAGTTAATTGGCAATCAAAAATGAAGTATGAAAGCCAGAGTGCTCCTTAATAGTATAAAGAAGCTCATATTTCCTGCAACAACAGGACAAAGAAAGCTAGTGATCAGGCCCAAGATTTAATCATTAGAGTAGCCGAGTACCTCAGAAGGTTAAACTTTCAACCAGAACAGGACTGCTAAGCAAAACTCAGGGCCCTACTTGCCAAAGTACAGGAACTTTACACATGGAATGGGGGATACTGTGTTGATACACCCAGAAATCCTAAATCTCTAGATTCTCCTGAAGAATATTGATATATAGAAGTGAGTCACTCCTCCCTCTTAAATTCTGTAAGCCTCTTTTGCTTGGTCTCTCCTATGCAAGAAAACATATACCCTTTCAAGATCTGTTCCAAAAAGTTCCCTTTTGGCTATTAGACAAGTAATTATCTTTAAGCCAGTACAAAACTTGAATGAACATGTGCTAAACCTATTGAGCTAGGAAAGTTATTATGCAGTAAATTCTGCAGAACGCAAGCAACTTGAACTGGCAGGGTATAGAAGAGCACACACAGTTGTGGATTCTGAGGTAGCTGACAAAGATGTGTAGTAGTTAGTACATGTGATTAAAAGACAGTTTATTGATATAAGAGAGTCTTCCAGGATATGATATTTAACATGTGCTGAAGAACCCAACATATGGTACAAACTGCCTGCTAAGATGGTTCCTGTAAGCACGGTTAAACAGTTTCTCAACTAGGTGAGGTACAAGTAACAGAATTTCCATGGATGACCGTGGACAAAAGTAATAAAAGGGTTCACAGAAGCTTGAAGTTGGCCATAATGGGAGGATGTATACCACAGATGTTAAAGATTTCCCAACATACCCCTATTGGAAAAACTAAAAATTAGGATGTCAATTTTCACTAAATTGATTTAAAGACTTAGCACAATTTCAATCAAACACTGAAGTTTTATTTTTTGTAGAAGTCAATGAGCTGATTCTGAAATTTATATTGGAAAGCAAATAACACAGAATAACCAAAGCAAATTTGAACAAAGTTGAAGAAGTCACACTTCCTGGTTACATGGTTTACTAAAAACGCTACAGTAATCCAAACAATGTGGTATTGGAGAAAGCATAAACACATAAATCAACAGAACAGAATAGAAAGCCTGGTCATATTAAACACACCTAGATAACCAACTTATCTTTGACAAAGGACAAAGTTAAAAAAATACAGTCTTTTTCAACAAATGATGCCACTATAATTAGACATCCATATGCAAAGTTAAATAAATAAATAAGCTTTGGCTTATTGCTTGTGTCATGTGGGTCATAAGCCTAAATGTAAAAAACATCAAACTGTACAACTTCTGGAAAATAAAATTGGAGAAAAAGCTTTGTGATCTTGTGTTAAGCAACAATTCCTTACATAGTATGTATGAAGCATCAATGATAAGAGAAAAACATATTTATAAGTTGCATGTAATCAAAATTTAAAACATTTGCTCTTCTAAACTCAATGCTAAGAAAATAAAAAGACAAGCCACAGCCTGAGAAAAATATTAACAAAACACATATCTGATAAAAGCTTTCTTTTTCCAGAATAAAGTATTCTCAAAACTCCATAATTTAAAAAGAAGTAACCCAATTAAAAAATGGGAAAATGATTTAAACAATCAAAAATACATATGGATAGCACATATCCACATGAAAAGGTGCTCAACATCATTAGTCATTAGGGAAATATAAATTAAAACTATAATGAGATATCACTACACATACCTTAAAATGGCTACAAGAAAAACAAACTGACCATTCCAAGTGCTGACAAGGGATGCAGAGCAACTGAACTCATGCTGTTTTGGGAAAAGAGTTGAGCAATTCCTTATAAAGTTAAGCATGCACTTACCCACTAACCTTATGATTTAGCCATCCGATTCCTACATATTTACTCAAGATAAAATGAACATGTGTCTCCACAAAAACTTGAACTCCAATGTTTGTAGGGGTTTATACCTAATTGTCCAAACTGAAAATTATTCAAGTATCCATCAGCTCATAAATGGATTAACAAACTCTGGCACATCCATATAATAGAATACTGCTCAGCAATAAAAACAAACAAAACACAGATACATGCAATGACTTGGATGAATATCAAATGCATTATTCTAAGAGAATGAAGCCAGACTCTGACACATGTCCAAATATATGATGCTTTTACATAACAATGTGGAAAATGCAAAAATATGAGGTATCAAGATAGATTAGCAGTTTGCAGGACCTAGGGGTGGGAGTTAGGAAATTGACCACAAAATTGCAAAAGGAAAATTTTTGAGGATTATGTAACTAGTCTATACCCTAATCTGATAGTTACAGATTGTGTACTTTTGTCAAAATTCATAGAAATGTACATATAAAAAGAATGAATTTTACTCTATGGAAGTTGTACCTCAATAACCTTAACTAAAAAGAAAGATCTGAAATGTGTTGAAACAAAAAATAAATAAATCCATAAATGTCTCTGGCAGTTGATATTAACTGTTCTCTGCCATTCAATACCTCAGTGCTGGCCCATAAGACTACACACTTGGGTCCAAAAACATGGGCTTCCATCCAGTAAGATTGATCTACTTACTGCTGCTCCTAAATATCCACACTGCCAGCCAAGGAGAAGAACATAAGTCATTCTTAGAGAGACATTTGACAATAAATTGACAAGTGCAGCAACACTGAAAACTGGAAACAAAACATATCTTTGTACTGCATAATTATTCATACTATTTCTAAAGCATTTAATAATGCTCTTTCATTGGACCCTCATAAAAATCCTGAGCACATAAGTACATCACACAAATATTTCTATTTAAAGAAAGGAACAATAAAGTATAGAGGGCTTAAATGATTTATTCTGTTACACAGAAATTCAATCACAAAACTGAGAACTATACTTCTGTCCTCTTAAAGCCCAATTAAGAATTAATTTTCACATAAACATGTTCTCCCTTTAGACACAGTAGAACCCATCCAAGGCAAATACTGTGGCAGTTTGAAGTTATTTTATGAATCCTGAAAAGAGAAAGATTATGCTTGGAGCTAATCCATTCTTTGGGTGTGAGACACTTTCAGTTGAACTACATCAGTGAGGCATGACTCTGGTTCAGTCTCTGCCCTCTTGCTGGGTCTGATAAAGATGGAGACACTGGAAAAGGAAGCCACATATTTGATCCCGCCATGTGAGAGAAAGGTCTTCAGTTTCACCAAAAGCTGGACTGCAAGGTGAGAAACTCCCGAAAGGCTCTAGGAGCTGAGGCCCAGAGAGAGATGAGCCATATGCTTGACAGCTAGCTTAACTCAGGAAGAAAGCAGTGCAGCCAAGGGTAAGAGAGGAGGCATGGTAAGAGACAGCCTTATGTCTGGTTGCCCACAGCTGAGCTCTGGGAGATGATGGTAGATTCTGGAGGGGAAGGCAGAGACCTTGGCAGAGACTGGCGACCATCTTGCTTCACCATATGGCAGCTCTCACCACATGACTTTGGTGAGAAAGCACTTCTTAGGGTGCCTTGAGTTGGACTTTTCACAGTTTTGGAACTGTAAGTGTTTGCCCCAAATAACATCCCCTTTATAAAAGCCAGCCCATTTCTAGTACTTTGTATTGGCAGCACTTTGGCAAACTAAAACAAATATCCTCTAAAAGTAGCTGTCAAATTCACCCTGCTGAGTAGTCTAGGATATTCTCTAAGTATCCAAAGCTCTGCAAACATATTCAAAATTTGGGGGATACAATATATAGTAGTAATAAATATCTAATGAAATCCAATTGTCATCTGTAAGAATGATTAACTTGGCCAATCAATCCTCACGTCCTGTCTACAAACAAATGGGCATTTTATCTGTTTTTTTTCTCTATACTTAAGGGGGTAACATGGATGACATTGATCTAACACTACATACCAAAGGAGCTTTGTGTAAAGAACTCTTAAATATGCCTGGTTAAAATAGGTAATATATATTTTTTCAAATCAATTTTATTGATACATATTAATAAAGCATAAAATTTATCCAAAGGGTACAGCCAATGGTATTTAGTATAATTACATAGTTGTGCATTCATCATTTCAATCATTATTAAAACATTTTCATTATTTCAATAATAATAAACAAAAAACAGAACAATTGAACAAGAAAATTCCTCACCTCTCAATATTTTTAAATAGATATGTTCAAAACCCCTTTTACTGTGGATGAGTTAGAAAAATAAATACCCTAACTCCCCTATTTATGGTCTTCTGGTACCCAATACTTTAGCATTTATAACTCTTTGTAATCACAGATTCATTTGTAAGTTTATGATTTTAATATATGCATTGCCATTAGACTATAATTAATTGATAAGCGAGATTGTGTCTTTTATTGACCATTGTGATCAATGCCCTCTAATACAGACTTCATTTGACATGTATTCAATAAATATTGGAAGATAATACTAATGATGAAATGAATAAGATTCTATTTCAATGAGAAAATTTATTATACTAATTTTGGGTTTTAACTCCATTAAGAGAAATTCCTCTATCTTTTGTAAAGTTTATCATTTGTATTTTCTCTCCAAAAACTCTTCTTTGAACAAATCCATGTGCCATTATGGTTCTATCTACAAGATTTTCTAGTCAAAAGGACACTGCAGGATATATGAAATAGTATCTGTAGGAAATGCTCTGGGAAACAATTAAATTCAACATTATTTTTGAGTACTCTATGTGACAGGTTCTTTGCAAGCCTGGAAGTCAATCAACGGGTTTCCACCATGTATGTGGCAGAGTTGGGAACTAAGAGAGTCTACAACTGCAAGCAGGAGAATCCCATCCATCAGCCATGTGGGATTGAAGCCCCCTCTTGATTTAGAGGTGGAGTGGACACCACCATCCTAGGGTTCTCAGGATGGAGGAATAAAATATGAATTAGAGTAGACTTACTGGTATTCTACCATAGAATTATTGTGACTCTAGCAGTGGAAGAAACTGTACCATTGATGTGGGGACAGTGGCCATGGGAGTTGCTGAGGGGAGGGAAAGGGAAGAAGATGTGTGATATGGGGGCATTTTTGGTACTTGGAGTTGTCCTCAGTTATATTGCAGGACATTATATATCCTGCCATAACCCACTGGATGGAGTGGAAGAGAGAGTAAACTACAATGTAAACTATAATCCATGCTGTGTAGCAGTGCTCCAAAATGTATTCATCAAATGCAATTAATGTGTCACACTGATGAAAGAGGTTATTGATGTGGGAGGAGTGGGGGGACAGGGGTGGGGAGAGTGGGGGTATATGGGAAACTCTTATATTTTTTAATGTAATATTTTTTGTGATTTATGTATATTTCTAAAAAAGATAATAAAAAATTTTTAAATTTTTTTTTTAAAAAGAGGGAAGTAAACATTTACAATGCTAAGATGAGAGTGACCAAAATAGTTACCATAGCAAAGGTCAAACAAATATTTATGGGAACACTACAAAGTTGTGGTCAATTCTGACCTGAAGAATTAATGAAGAGAAAATACCAAATGGAGCTGACATTTGAAATAGACTGGAAGGACCTTTCAACTGGAGAAAACAAGGTCTGAATTTGGTTTTGTAACCTCAAAACTTAAGTGACCCTTCCAAAAACATGGTAAACTGTAAGAAAATTGGATCACAACTTTCTATTGTAGTGTTCATGTCATAAACGTCTTTATAAATTTTGTTTAACTGGCTTTGACATCCAGAAGAAAAGTATCTATTGCTGTACATGGTAGCATCTAGCCTGTTTATTACAAAAATAATGCCGCTTAAGAGTAAATGGCTACTTAGGTGGAATGTGTATTTTCTTTTAAATATTTTTTCAATATTTGGCCTTGTAAGGGCATAAAATATATATATATTTTGTGCTTCATCATCCTGCCCAGATTAGTCATAAATTTCCCTTTGAGGTATCACTGTAGTTAGGCCTGCCTTGGTGGTAACAGCAACTAGCAAGACCTGCACCTCCATAGAGTTGGATAAGAATTGCCCTTAGTGGATCCTTTCTTAAAGGGATGTCCTATCCCCCAAATTAGGGCCTTGTGCAGCCTTATCAGCAGTGAATATACTATTTATCTATCAGGAGGCTGTGACTGTGGGCGGGGTGAAGTTATTGGCAAGACATGAAGTGGATTCACCTAGGAGCTACAGACCCTGACTTATCACCCTCCTCCTCCAGCACATCAAAGACCTGGTCCCCTGCCCTCAGGGGTTGTGGCTATCTAAACAATTCTCTAACAGCTACCCAGAGTGGTGGTACTTTTGTTTTCACTTTCTCAACCATAGGTATTGTTGCTTTAACCATTGCCTTGGAATAAGATCAAATATTTGACTCCCTTGGTGGGCCATGCCAAATGGGACCCCCATGGAACTGCCTCTGACAATCAAGGTGATAAATGATGCAATATTGCATAAAATAATGTACTATGGGGCTCTGGCCTATAATCCAGGATCTCCTAAAAAAGGGAATCATCCATTATACCTACTGGTCTCTCCATTTTTTTCCAGGCGGGGGCCTTGTGCCTCAACTCGTAGGTTTTTTCTTTTATTTTTTTAACCAGGAGGTCCCAGGGATCAAACCCGGATCCTCCATATAGTAAACAGGAGCTCAATTGCCTGAGCCACAGCCGCTTGATTGACCTATTCAGCTAGTTCTTAAAACCTCCATTAATGCAGGGTGATTAACCATCAGTTATACCAAACTTAATGTACAAGTCTTGCCAATCAAAGTTCCTATTCCTAACATCTAATTAATAAAAAAAATATACAGAGCTTCATGTTGCTTTGCTGTAACTGACTTGAACAAAATGCTTTACTCAGTGCCTACCTTAAAAAAAAATTCCTGACTGCTTCCACCAGGATTTTTACAAATGGTATTTAACAGGGTGATATATGGGGAAAAAAATACAACTAATGCAAACTATGGATTATATTCACTTGTAATATTGTAATATTTTTTCATCAATTGTAACAAAGGTACCATTCAAATGCTAAGTGTAAATGATAGGAGGTTATAAAGGATAAGGAATTTTTCTTTTTTTGGAGCCATGGGAATATTCTCAAATTGATTGTGGTGATGGATGCACAATCCTGTGATTATACCAATAACCATTGATTATACATTTTGAATGCGTTGTATGGTGTGCAAATAAAACCGTTTAAGAAAAAATCATACAGTCATGAAATACAAGGAAAAACTGAAAAACTTTCAGATCACAGGAGACAGAGAAACATGGTAGTTAAAAGGAATGTGGCTTACGGAATAGAAAAGAATATTAATGGACAGACTGGTAAAATCTGAATAAAATTTTAACTTCAGTTAATATAATGCACCAGTTTTGTTTTCTCAGTCCTGACAAGTGAACCTGGTAATATAAGATAATATTAGGGAAAACTGGTGGGAAGATGGCATCATACTAACAGGCAGTGCTCAATGCTTTCACAAAAACAATGGAGAAAGAGTGAAGAGCTGTCTGAGGGATAGTTTCCCTTTACTCTGATGGCCAATTTTTCTCTCTTACCTATTGTTTTTTTTGTTTTGTTTTTGTTTTTTCACAGCTCTTATTTGATATTTGGTTCAACTTGTTCTAAATCTTTAAAACTGCCTGGCTGAAATTTTCAAAATTCGGCCAGGGACTTGCTAGTGCAGTACAGAATTTCTTCCACAGGTTAGATAAAGACTGCAAAGAACAATCCCCTTGAAACAGCTGACAGAAAGGTTTGTTCCCGACCCTTATAAAAGACATAAATATGAATATCCAAAAAGGACAATGCACCCCAAACAGAATAAATCCGAATAAACCTACCCTAAGACACCTACTATTCAGAATGACAACTATCAGAGTAGAGGGAATTCTCAAAGCAGCAAGAGAAAAGCAAAGCATCATATACAAGAGAAATGAGATAGGTTAAGTGCAGACCTCTCATCAGAAACCATGGAGATAAGAAGAATGTTGTATGATGTATTTAAGGTACTGAAAGAGAAAAACTGCTAGCCAAGAATTCTGTATCTGTCAAAATTGTCCTTCAGAAATGAGGGTGAGTTCAAAGTCTTCACAGACAAACAAAAACTGATAGCATATTACCAAAAGACCAGAATTACAAGAAATACTAAAGAAGATGCTGCAGCCAGAAGGGGAAAAAAAAACAAGGCCAAGAGATTTGAGGAGAGTTTAGAAATGAAGATTTTTAAGAAAGGTGAACTAAAGGATAAGAAGGCAGACAATAGAATGATAACACAATACAGAGCTGAAGGACAAAATCAGTGGAGTAAATAATGCCTTTGCAGTAATAACATTGAATTTTAATGGATTGAAATCCCCCATAAAAGACATAGACTGATAGAATGGATAAAAACGTACAAGCCATCTATGTGTTGTCTACAAAAGACACACCTCAGACATAAAGACACAACCAGGTTAAAAGTGAAAGGTTAGAAAAGGTATTGTATGCAAATAGCAACCAAAAAAGAGTTGGAATAGCGATACTAATATTGGGTAAAATAGATTTCAAATGCAAAATTGTTTTAAGGGATGAAGAAGGTCATTATATATTAATAAAAGGGGCAATTCACCAAGAAGAAATAACTATACTAAATATTTTTGCACCTAACTTGAGTGCCCAAGATACATGAGGCACACACTGGCAAAACTGAAAAGAGAAATAATGTCTCTACAGTAATAGTTGCAGACTTCATTACACCACTCTCAGTATTGGATACAACATCTAGACAGAAGATAAATAAAGAAACAGAAAACCTAACAGACATCTATAAAACATTGTACTCCAAAATAGCAGGATATAGTTTCTATTCATGTGCTCATGGATCCTTCTCCAAGATAGACCATATGTTGGGTCACAAGACAAATCTCAATAAATTTTCAAAGACTAAAATTATACAAAACACTTTCTCTGATCATAATGGAATGAAGATGGAAAATAATAATGAACAGAAAAAAAGGAAATTTCATAAAAAGAATGAGGTTAAATAAAACACTGCTAAACCATCAGTGGGTCAAAGAAGAAATTGCAAGAGAATTCAGCAAATACCTTGAGATAAATGAAAATGAAAATACAACATATCAAAACCAATGGGACCCTACAAAGGCAGTGCTGAGAGGGAAATTTATACCCTTCAGTGCTTACATTAAGAAAAGGAGAAAGAACTAAAATTGAAGATCTAACTGGATGCCTAGAGGAACAAGAAAAAGAACATAAACTAATCCTAAATCAAGCTGAAGGAAAGAAATAGTCAAGATCGCAGCAGAAATAAATGAAATTGAGAACAAAAGAAAGAGAGAGAATCAACAAAACAAAAATTGGGTTCTTTGAAAAATCAACAAAATTGATGAACACTTAGGTAGACTGACAAAGAAAAAGAGAGAAAATGCAAATAAATAAAATCAGAAATAAGAGGGCGCACATTACCACTGATCCCATAGAAATAGAAGAGATCATAACAGGATGCTATGAACAACTTTATACCAAAAAACTAGACAATGAATAGGAGATGGATAGATCCCTAGAAACACACAAACCACCTATTCTGACCCTCAAAGAAATAGAAGATCTCAAAAAACTAATAACAAGTGAAGAGATTGAAACAGTCATTAAAAATTTCCTAAAGATGAAAAGCCCAGAACCAGATGACTTCACAGATGCATTCTACTAAACATTCAAAGATGGTCTAATATAAATCTTGCTCAAGCTCTCCCAAAATATTGAACAGGAAAGAACACTACCAAACTCATTCTATGAAGCCAACATCACCCTAATACCAAAATCAGATTAGATATTGGTCTAATCTATATATCTAATGAATATAGATGCAAAAACCCTGAACAAAGTACTTACAAACAGAATCTAAAAGCACATAAACAGAATTATACACCACAATCAAGTGGGTTTTAACCAGGTATGCAAGGGTGGTTCAATACAAGAAAATCAATTAGTGTAATAAACCACATTGATAAACTGAAGAAGAAAAATCACATGGTCCTCTCAAATGATGCAGAAAAGGCATTTGACAAAATATAGTACCCTTTCTTGATGAGGAAAAAAAAAAAAACGACACTCCAAAAGATTTTCTCAACATGATAAAGTGCACATATGAAAAACATACATTTAGCATAATATACAATGGTGAAAGATGGAAAGTTTTCCCACTGAGATCATGAACAAGTCATTAGTATTCTATACTACACTAGAAGTTCTAGCTAGAGCAATTAGGCTAGAAAAAGAAATAAAAGTCACCCAAATGGGAGAGGAAGAAGTAAAACTTTCACTATTTACTGATGAAATGATCCTATATCTAGAATCTCCTGAAAAATCCACAACAAAGCTACTAAAACTAGTAGACAAGTTCAGCAAAGTGGCTGGATATAAGAGTATACACAAAAATCAATAGCATTTCTATACACTACTGATGTGCAGTCTGAGGTGGAAATCTGGAAAAAAATCTGTTAATGATAGCAACTAAAACAATCAAATAAACGTATCCAATGATGTAAGGACCTGTATTTAGAAAAGTGCAAAACATTGCTAAAATAGACTTAAGAGCTCTTAAATAAATGGAAGGACATTCCATGCTCATGGATTGGAAAATTAAATATCATTAAGATGACAATTCTACCCAAACTGATGTTCAGATTCAATGCAACCCCAATAAAAATCCCAACAGCCTTTTTTGCAGAAGTGGAAAAACCATTTATCAATTTTATTTGGAAGGGTAAGGGGCCGCATAAAGCCAAAAAGATCTTTAAAAAGAACAAAGTTGGAAGACTCTCACTTTCAGACTTTAAAGCATATTACCTAGCTATAGTGATAAAAGACAGCATGGTACTGGCAGAAAGACAGACACATTGACAAATGGAACTGAATCGAGAACTCAGAAATATACTCTCACATCTGCAGTCAAGTGATTTTTGACAAGGCTGTCAAGTCATTCTAGCTGGGTCAGAACAGTCTATTCAAAAAATGATGCTGGGAGAACTGGATATCCATATCCAAAAGAAAGAAAGAAGACCCCTATCTCACACCTTATACAAAAATTAACTCAAAATGGAACAAGGACCAAAATATAAAAGCAACAACCATAAAACACCTAGAAGAAAATGTAGGAAAACATCTTCAAGATCTTGTGGTAAGCAATAGCTTCTTAAACCTTACACCCAAAAACAAGCAACAAAAGAAAAAATAGACAAATGGGACCTCCTAAAAATTAAACACTTTTGCACCTCGAAGGACTTTGTCAAAAGGGTAAAAAGGCAGCCAACTCAATGGGAGAAAATATTTGGCAATCACATATCTGATAAGGATTTAATATCCATGATATACAAGGAGATCAGACAACTCAACAATAAAAAAATAAACTACCCTATTAAAAATATGGGCAAAAGACTTGAAAAGACAATTGTCCAAAGAAGAAATACAAATGGCAAGGAAAAATATGAAAAAATGTTCAACATCCCGAGCAATCAGGGAAATGCAAAACAAACTACAATGAGATATCATTTCACAACTATTAGACAGGCCACTATTAAAAAGTCAGAAAACTGTAAATGTTGGAGAGTATGTGGAGAGAGAGGAATGCTTATTCACTGTTGGTGGGGATGTAAAATGGTACAGCCACTGTGGAGGACTGTTTGGCAGTTCCGTAGACTTGCCATGGGACCCAGCAATTCCATTACTAGGGATATACCCAGAAGAACTGAAAGCACAGACATGAACAGACATCCGCACACCGATGTTCATAGCCACATTATTTGCATATACCAAAAGCTGGTATTAACCCAGGTGTCCATGAATTGATGAATGGATAAACTAATTGTGGTGTATACTCATGGAATATTATGTAGCAGTAAGAAGAAATGAAGTCGTGAAGCATGTGACTATATGGATGAACCTGGAGAACATTATGTTGAGCAAAGCAAGCCAGACACAGAAGGACAAATACTGTATGATTATGCTATTATGCACTAAATATATTGTGTAAACTCATGGTGTTAATAATTAGAATATAGAGTACCAGAAAATAGAAGGAGGGTAAAGAATGGAAAGCTGAGGGTTAATCTGTACAGAATTATAAAAAGGTTGTTAGTAAATCTTTGGAAATGAATAGAAATGATGAAAGCATATCATGGTGTTTGCCATAGGCAGTGCTATTGTATAGGTATGACAGTGGTTGAAAGGAAAGTCTAAGGTCATGTATATTACTAGAAGGAAAACTAAAAACTATAACATGGGACTGTATAAGATAGTAAAACCTCATGTAAACATGAATATGTGGGACTGTATAAGATAGTTAAACCTCATGTAAACATTATATTACATATAAGACATTTTTTACAAAATATAAATGCAAATATACTAGAGAGAAGGAAAAAGAATAGCAGCTATGTACGGCAGGCGAGGCATAGAGAGATTGAGAGGTGAAGAGTTTTGTTTGTTTGTTGTTTATTATTATTATTGGAATAATGAAAGTGCCATGGAAAAGATTGGGATGATGAAGGCACAAATATGCAATTACACTAAATACCAATGATTGTACACTTTGGATGGATTTATGCTTTATTAAAATGCAACAATAAAATTGATTTGTTAAAAAATAAAGATAATATTAACGGAAACAGAAAATGGGTGAGGAACATAGGATTACTCTTTACATTATTTTTGCAACTTTTCTGTAAACCTAAAATTATTCCAAAATAAGTTTATTTTAAAAATAAAGATATCTGCTTAAAACTGGCACAATATATGCTGATATCTGATTAAGAGGCAACTCTAAAGAAGGCCTTGGAGAGGACGTAGCCACACACATCCATCATTTACAAAAATGAGGCTGGGCAAGATCACCCCATTAAATGCAAGGGTTGTCAGACTCTGTCACGTTCCTAGATATCATCTGGTCCTTTAGTGGCAGCCAGATTCCCACCACCATCAAACATAAACCAACCTCACACACTACAGAATGCACAACACTTAGGAGGCTTGCTCATATTCTGGAGGTAAAACATCCCACATCACTGACTCTAATTATAGCCCATATACAAAATCACACTAGGGAGATCCCCAACAATGTGCCTTAGAATTGGCACAATAAGTGTGATGAATCTGGACTCAGATGGGATCTCTCTTCATAAGACTTTCATGCTAATGTGCTGGAGTTGCAGTTAGTGTTAGGGTTTAAGATATATTTAGGGGATTTGAATCTCTGGACTGACAATGTGATAGCCAGGTCCTGAGCCTCAACAGACTCCAGCACCTACAATCTGATTTATTGGACTCACCACACTCAGCTAAGATGGAGTTGAAGAAGGACAACCACCACACCATGGAGCCTAGAGTGATTACAAATGAAAGTGGGAGGATTGCATCCAGCATCCATGTGGAATCTGAGCCTCCTCTTGACATAGAGGTGCAATGGACACAACCAATCCAGTGTCCACATAGAAAAGGTGGCATTGGATTGGGAAAAGTGGACATGGTGGCTGATGGGTATGGGGAAAGGCAGGAAGAGATGAGAGGTGGAGGCGTCTTTGGGACATGGAGCTGCCCTGGATGGTGCTCCAGGGGCAATCACTGGACATTGTAAATCCTCACAGGGCCCACTGGATGGAATGGGGGAGAGTATGGGCCATGATCTGGACCATTGACCATGAGGTGCAGAGATGCCCAAAGATGTACTTACCAAATGCAATGGATGTGTCATGATGATGGGAATGAGTGTTGCTGGGGAGGGGAGAGATGGGGTGGGGGTGGTGGGGTTGAATGGGACCTCATATATATATATTTTTAATGTAATATTATTACAAAGTCAATTAAAAAAAAAAAGAGCTAACCTCAAAAAAAAAAAAATAAAATAAAATAAAATGGCCCCACAAAAAAAAAAAAAAGAATTGGCACAATAAGACTTTTCCCAAACCTTGTCCGCCTGGGAATGTATTTTAAATTAGACTCCTTGACCACCTCCTAATATACCTCATGGAGTCCTTGGAACTTGGCAAATCCGCTGCGTATTGGTCTCTTCTAAAACATGGAGGGCTTTCAAGGCCATGACTGGTTAGTCCGCACATGCAGATTCCCGTAATGCCATGGGAGAACTCCCAGCAGGGGCTCAGCAGAACCACTGAATCCTCACTAGTAAAATGGAAATGGTACCTAGAGGAGTGGGCTAAAACTGACAAACAGTGCCTTTCCAAATTACAGGATGATGTGGCTTACCCGTGCTCACTGCCTTGCCCATGGCTCTTGAGATGCTGGTGCCCTCTTCTCCAGCCAATTGGGGATCCCTTTGGGACCAATATCTGACGTGGAAAGGGACTCAGTATATCTCACTGTGAAAACATTATTGCTGTACACAACTCAGCTTGCTAAAGGGCCATAGCATAGTACCTGGCCTCAAATCCCTGGCTTATCCAAGATGGCTGTTTGAGGTCTATGCAGTTGGCAGAGCCGAGAGCTGTCCAAGTAGCCCTCCAGAATGGTCTGAACTGCCAGTTGCCCAATTTCTGACTCTTCACTGGTCCTTGGGTAGGATCAAAAGGGCTGGCAGTGGGGGAGGCAGGTCAGGTCAATGAAAGAAAGATCATTTTCTCATTTCCCATTTGGAAGCAGCTCACAGCTTCACCTATTTCCAATCATGCTCAATTCACCACACTGGAACACAGTGCCAATAAAATACCTAAAATTCATTTTTATGCAATACATCCAGCAGATCCCTCATAGACTGCCTAATCAGGCCCGAAAGCTTCCCCTACCAACTGATAGTCTCAACCCATAGCACCTGAGGCCTTAGAGTTTCCACTGCCCTGGTGAAGGGAGCCCATAAGAAGGGATTGCCTGTAGGTCCATCATGGGCCCTACCAAAGGCTATGGCTGGGGCTCCAAATCCAAACACTGTCATTCCATAGATGGGGTCACATTCCATGCAGTGGGGTTCCACCCTTCTCCCACTGCCTTATTAATTACATGGGGCCATGTCCCATCACTGCCAGAGCAGTCACCTTTAGAGGTGAAGAAAAGCTACATGTGGTTGATGCCAGTCACATCAAATACTGTCCTCCTTTTGCCCTGCCACGAGTGTGCATTACCCACAAAAGGCACAACAGCTGGGCTGGTGAACACCAAACATAGAAAGAGCGTATGAAATCTCTCAGCAAGAGAGAAACAACACCGGGTCCAGCCCTCAGGACACAAGTAGCCCAGGAAGCCGGTCCTAGCTGACTGGAGCAATGACAAATTCACCCTGCTCTGGGTTTTACTAGTTTTGCAGTACATAGGTCAGAGGCTTACTTCCCCACCATGCAGGCCAGGAATGCTCAAGTATTCAGGTAATTCTAAAATTGCACCCAGGGATGGGACTGAAGAGAGTGCAGCCTGCCACTCTTCAACCACCTAAACCCAGTATGCCACCGAGCATGGTGGAGGACCCAGAGCTCTGCAGCAAATAGGTCAAATGGGTCCACTGGCACCAAGGCATAAGTGATTCTCGACCCAGATATAATCTAAATTAGAGTGTTATACAGCACCAACGGCCTCCAATTGTAATCAAATCAAATCTGCGTGGCTAATTGTCCTCTAACCCAGCTTGCCAGACATACTAAACTAAGACAGGAGCTTAGATTGAGAAGAGACACTGCGCAAATATTAACACCTGACTGGCATATAAATGTGGACAAAACATATTCTTCCCGTGGAGGGAAGTGCAGGGGCTGAGCCCAGGGCATGCAGCCAAAGTCTTTGCTAGGTGCCTCTGAGATGACCCCCAAAAGGCATGGAACTCTGATGACAATCATTTTACAAAACCTACAGAGATGTCTTGACTAGGGCTGCTCAGTGGTACTTAAAAGCCCATGACAAAATTCCCCACCCTTTATTCACTGAGACTTGGGAGAGATGCCACCCCCCGGTTGGACCCTGATGATCACTGCTCCCCCTCAGATGATATGGCCACAGCCCTGATCTCATCGCTGAAGAGGACTTCGCCTCGGGTCTAATTCACTGCAGGAGTCGGAGCACAGGACTTCAGAGCCCTGTTTGCAGTCCAGGGACTCAGACTTGGAATTATATCCTGCAGAGATTGCCAGCCACCTGCACAGCGAGCCCATGGTGTATCTTAAAGCCTGCAAAACTGTAAGCCACTCAGCCACAATTCTCAACTCCCCTGGGGGCTTATGGGAGGAGGGGGTGTGTGCAGAGTATGTGATGACCTGCATGGCCTGTTGCATATATATCAACTACTGAAAGTCCAGTATAATTCCAAAAGATGCAATGACAGACACACATTATCAATATCCCAACACCTTTGTTAAAACTTGTAATCCCTCTCTCTATCTTCAGGCCTGCTCAGGACCTATTCTCATGGCTAAGCCTGGCATCTGGGGAGGGTACTAGCTCTAATCAGGATTATGGAGCCCATATTTAGGCTGATCCTTGAAACCGTAATGAACAGCTTCTTGAATATGTCCCTAACTACCTCATCTACTCGGGCCATAGCCATTTTAAAAAACTATGCTGAGGCACCATGGGGTAGAATGTAATGGCATAAAAGAAATTATATTTGGTGCCTCCTCATCCTGCCTGGGTTAGTCATAAATTTCCCTTTTGAGCCACAGTCCCTGTTAGTCCTGCCCTGGGTGTCACCACAATTAGCAGGGCCAGTACGGTCCGTAGCATTTGGATGATAAGGGCCTCTACTAATTTCTTTGAAAGGCCCCTGCCCCTGCTCCCACCAACCTATACCTCCGTACACTTTGGATGGTAAGAGCCACCTTTAGTTTCTCTAAACAGCCCCCGCAGCTTTTCTCCAAAGGGCCCCAGGCCCAATCACGCTGAGTAATTTACCAGAAAGGCCTGTGCCTCCACGTGGCTTAGATAAGAGGTTGCCCCTCAGCTTCTCCAAACAGCCTTGCCGCTTCTACTTTTCACACCTTATATTTTGAAATTTCCAATCCCCGGTATTAACGGAAAGCCTTGCATCTCCCCTCTGGGTCACGATAAAGGGAAGAAGCCAGGGAACCACAGCGCTCTCCCCCCACCACCTCCTCGGACCCTGGCACAAGCTTGGTTTAGGTAAGCGCTGAGCCTCTCTGCAGCCCTCATTCGCCCTTTCCCCCCTCCAGCGCTTTCCAACTGACAAAGCTGCCTGCCCTGCTTTCTCCACTGCTGGCTATTTGTGTTTGCACCTCATCACCCACAGAATTTTCACTTCCTATCCAGAATAACCCTTATCACCAATTATCATTGTAACTATATGATATTGTTTCATTTAGCACTAAAATATTATTTATTATGTTGCCTTCTTATAAAAATTCTTTTATGGGTGAAGTTTATACTGTTTAAGTTATATATCCACCAACGATTGGTATAGGTTGTAAAATTTAAATCTAGAAATAGCATAAAAATGATACTACTTGGAGATTTGTATTCATACTTCCATTTAAACTGAAACAGTTCCTCTCATAAATGAATTAGAGTGCAATTCACCAGAAGCAAATGAAATGGTTTTATTTTTTTAAAGACTGTCCCTTTATTATAATGAAGTGTTAAAATAGTAGAAGACTAAAACAAAAATCTCCATAATCACATGGTCTAATCAAATAATTGTGTTTATGTGTCTCTTTTACCATCAAGCCCTTGTTCCTAATATAGTTAATACTCACCCATGTATAATATTAGTGGTATACTTTTATATTCTACATTTCAGTTAATTTCACAAAAGGACTATTTTTACATTTTTAGTCTGCATATATGCACATGTGTTTTAATTCATACTGTGGTATCATATGCACAACTCAAATTTTCCCATTTTAACTAATTCCAAGTAAACAATTGTCATTAATTACATCCAAACTGTTACAATACCATCACCACCACCCATTACTGAAATGTTTTTCATCAACCCAAACATAAACCCTGAACCAACTGAAGAATAGTTCCCTACCCCAGCCTCTGAAACCTATAATCGATTGTCTCTATGAATTTGCGTACTCTAGGTATTTCATTGTGTAGTCTTTTTTCGACTCACACATACACATTCTAAATGTACCCAATGTAAACATTTTCTAATTATCTCTCACCACTGTTCCTCAAACCTAGAGTTTGCTGAAAAGTAATATACACAGCTGAAGTCCCTTCATTTGTTTTCAAATATAGGAGTCATACTACGTAAAATTTTATAAATTGCTTTTCCTATTTAAAAATATATCTGACTCCTTCAATAGGTTCAAATCTAAGTACTTCTTTTTACTATCTGTCTACTAACTCACGGTATGGATTAATATAATTTACATAATAATTTTTCTCCTGGTAGACATTCATATTTTTGTTTTCTTTATTTTTTCTACTGCAAAAAGCACACATCATGTTAGATATTCAGATATACCTACTAGTACCACAGAATTATGGTGGCATTATCATGTCAATTAGAATACGTATTTTTAATTTTATTGGATGGTGCATTAACATATTCTTTTAACCAAAAATGAGCAATTAGCATACATTATAGTATCCTAAAACAGTGTCCATTTTTCCATATTCTACTGACCTTAGTGTTGTATTGATTTGAAGATCTTTATTTTAAATACTGTTCCTCTTGTGCTTTTTGTGTTAAAAATCCCACAATTTATTTTATTAGAGCAGTTGTAGATACAGAGAAGGCATGCATTGGTGTGGTACCATTGGTATGTTGATGAAATGATATTATTGTATTTATACTAGTCACTATATACCATACTTTAGATTAGCGTTTGCTCTTTGTCTTGTACAGATCTATGTTTTTATTTTTATGTTTATTCTGATAGCATAGATTCAACTTAAAATTTCCCATTTTATCTACTTTTAGATTACATTCACAATGTTGGGCTGCCATCACCAACACCCAAAACTTTTCCATCACTTCAACAGTAACTTCGTACCAATTAAGCATTAACTTTCCATTTTCCACCCATACCCAACTTCTGGAAACCTGTATTTAGTTTCTGACTCTATGAATTTACATTTTCTCATTATTTCATGTCATCAAGAATATGCATTATTTCTACTTTTGTGTCTGGCTCATTTCACTCCACATGATGTCATTGAGGTTCATCTATGTTGTGCCATTCATTAGAACTTCATTCCTTTTAACTGTTGAATAATATTCCATTGCAGTATACAATGCATTTTGTGTATTCATTCAACTGTTGATAGACACTTGGGTTGCTTCCATATTTTGGATATTGTGAATAATGATGCAATGAACATCAATGAGCAAATATTGCTTTGAGTCCCAGCTTTCAATTCTTTTGGATATATATGTAGACGATATGATTCTTTATCTTCTGAGGAACCACCAAAATGTTTTCCCTAGAAGTTACAGCATTTTATATTCCCACCAACAGGAAATGAGTGTTCCTATTGCTCCAAATCCTCTCCGATACCAGTTGTTTTTTTTAAACTTTTAAAATTGTAGTCATTCTGGCAGGAGTGAAATGGTATCTAATTGTGGTTTTCATTTGCATTTTCTTAATGGCTAATGACATTGTGCATCTTTTTATGTGCTTATTGACCATTTGTAAATCTTTTTTTAGAGAAACATAATCAAGTCTTTGTTCATTTTTAAATTGGGTTGTTTGAATTTCTGTTGTTGGTTGTAGGGTTCCTTTATATATTTATATATTTATATTTATATATGTCTTTATATATTATAGATATTAAACCCTTATTATGCATGTGATATCCAAATGTTTTCACCCATTCTGTAGGTTGCCTTTTTATTTTCATGCTAAAGTGCTTTGAGGTACAGAAATTTTTAACTTTGATGAAGTTCCATTTGTTTATTTTTTTGCTTGTTCTTTTGTAGTAAAGTCATTTTTCCTTATGGCCAAATAATTCTCCATAGTGTGTATTTCCACTTTTTATTTATCCATTCATCCGTGGATGTATACTTGCATTGTTTTCAACTTTTGGCTGTTGTGAATAATGCTGCTATAAAAACTGGTATAAAAGTATCTATTTGTGACCCTGGTTTCCTTTTCTTTGGGTGATTTCTGGTTAAATAATTACATATTTAAGTTTCTGAAGAATTGCCATATTGCTTACCAAAATGGCTGAACCATTTTACATTCCCATTGACATTGCACTAGAGTTCCAATTTCTCCACATCCTCTCCAGCACTTCTTGTTTTCCATTTTTAAAATAATAACCATGTTTTTGGGTATCAAGTATTATTCCATTGTATTAATTTCACTTCCCTAATGGCTAATGATATTGAGCATATGTTAATATGTTTATTGCCCATTTGTATATCTTCTTTGGGGAAATGTCTCTTCAATTTCTTTGCCCATTTCTAATTGAATTGTTTGTTTGTTGTTAAATTGTAAAGTTTATATATTTATATATTATAGTTTAATCCTTATCTAATATGTTGTTGAAACTGTTTTCTTCCATTCTGTGGATTGTTTTTTCAGATCCTTGATAATTTACTTGAATATACAACAGTTTTTATATTGGATGAAATCAAATTTATCTATTATTTCTTTTGTTGTTTGTACTTTTTGTGTCATACCTAATAATCCTTTGCCAAGTCCCATGACACAAAGTATTGCTCCTCTGTTATCATTTAAGAATTTTTTATATTAAGTTCTTATATTTAGGTCCTTGATCCATTTGAGTTGAAGTTCTCATTTCATTCTTTTGCATATGGATATCAAGATTTCCCAGCACTATTTGTTGAAGAGACACTTCTTTTCCCACTGCAGATACTCAGCACCTTTGTCAAAAATCAGTTAGCCATAGGTGTGTGAGTCTATTTATCAACTTTCATTTCTGTTCCACTGCTTTCTTTGTATATATTTGTACCTGTCACATGTTGTTCTAATTAATGTCGCTTTGTATTACAATTTGAAATTGGGAAATGTGAGTCTCCCAAATATGTTCTTCTTTATAATGATTGATTTTGGTTTGGGGGACCCTTGCAGTTCCATATAACTTTGATTGATTTTTCCTTTCTGAAAAAAAAAAAAAAGATACTGGAATTTTAATAGAATTGCTCTGAGTAATATATTGCTTTGGGTAATTGAACCTTCTGATTCATGAATAAGGGATGTCTTACCATTTATTCAGTCTTTTTAAATTTCTTTCAGCAGTGTTCTGTAGTTTTCAGTATTCAAATATATGTATCCTTAGACAATTTATTTCTAATATTTTTATCCTTTTAGCTGCAATTGCAAGTGGAATTGTTTTATTTATTTCCTCTTCAGATTGTTCATTGTTAGTGTATAAATGAACACAATTGTTTGTGCATTGATCTTGTACCCCACTACTTTGCTGAATTCATGTGTTAACTCTAGTAGTTTTCTTATGGGTTTCTTTTGGATATTTTATATATAAGATCATGTCTGTAAACAGAGATGGTTTTACTTCTTCCTTTCCAATTTAGATACTTTTATTTTCCTGACTAATTCCTCTGGCAAGAACTACAAGTACAGTATTAATAGAAGTGATGAAAGAAACATCCTTGTCTTGTTCTTCATCTTAGGGGCAATGTGTTAATATTTCACCATTGAATATGATGTTAGTTGTGGTTTTCCATATGAGGCATTTATCATGTTGAGAAAGTTCTCTTCTATTCCTACATATTTAGTATTTTTGTCAAGAAATGGTGCTGGATTTTGTTGAATTCCTTTAATACATCTATTGACAGTATCATGTGTCTGTCTCTTCATTCTATTAAAGTAGTGGCAGTAGTATTAAAGTATAGGCACCTCTTTTATTTTTTAACGTAATATTTTGTTTTTGATGTATATATCTTCAAAAAAACTAATTTACAAAAATGATGTGGTGGGGGGTGGGGAGTGGGTTATATGGGAACCTCATGTTTTCTGTTTTTTTCTTACGTTTTTTAAGGTAATGTTCCTTGTGATCTATTAAGTTTAATTTTAAAAAATACAAGCAATAAAAAAATAAAGTAGTGTATTATATTATATGATTTTCTTATGTAGAAACACCCTTGCATTCCTGGGATAAATCTACATGATCATGGTGCATAATTCTTTTAATATGCTGTTGAATTTGTTTTGCTAGTATTTACTGAGGCTATTTTCTTCTATATTCATGATGGAAGTTGGTCTGTAATTGTAATATCTTTATTTGGTTTTGGTTTCAGGCTGATACTAGACTCATAGTAAGTGTTCCCTTCTCTTCGATTTTTTTTTTTTTTGGAAGAGTTAGAGTAGTATTGGCATTAATTTTTCACTCAGTATTTGGTAAAATATAACAGTAAAGCCATCTGACATAGATTTTCTTTGCTGGAAGATTTTTGATTACTGATTCAATCTCTGTACTTGTAATTCCTCTGTTGAAATCTTCTCTCTCTTCTTGAGTCAATGTAGGTAATTTGTGTGTTTCTAGGAATCTGTGCATTTCATCTAGGTTATCTAGTTTGTGGTCATAACATTGTTCATAATCTCCTCTTATAGTCCTTTATATTTCTGTGACTTCAAAAGCAATGCTGTCCCTTTAATTTCTGATTTTAGTTACTGCATCCTCTCTCTCTGTGTCAGTTTCACTAAAGCTTTGTTGATTTTATTGATCTTTTCAAAGAACCAAGTTTTGGTTTTGTTGATTCTTTTTTTTTTTTTTAATTCTCTGTTTTGTTTATCTCTACTATAACCTTTATTATTTTATCCTTCTGTTCACTTTCGTTTTGATTTTCTCTTCTTTTTCTACTTCTTCCAAGTGTGAGGTTAGGTCTCTGAATTTAGATCTTTTTGACTGTGAGCATTTAGATCTATAAATTTCCTCTCAGCCCTGCCTTTACTGCATTCCATTTATTTTGGTATGTTATGCTTTTGTTTTCATATACCTCAAATATTTCCTAAATTTCCTTCAATTTCTTCTTTGACCCATTGGATATATAAAAAGGTATTATTTAATTTCACATATTTATGAATTTTCTAGTTTTCCCACTGTTACGAATTTCTGTTTTGGTCAGAGAAGATACATTGTGTGATTTCATTATTTTTACATTTATTGAAATTTGTTCTGTGGCTTAACATGGTCAATTCTGGCAAATGATCCATATATATTTGAGAAGAATGTGTGTTCTGCTATTGTTGAAGTGCAGTATTCTATATATATACCTATTAGCTTTAGTTTATTTACAATATTCTTCAGGACCTCTGTTTCCTTATTCATCTTTGGTACAAATGTAGTATTATCATTGAAAGTAAGATAGTGAAGTCTCCTACTATTACTATTAATGTACAACTGCCTTTTCTCCCTTATAATCCAAAAATATTGGCTTCATATATTTTGAGGGTCTTCCATTAGGTGTATATTTATGGAATTGCTGTATCTTGTTGAATTGCCCCCTTTATCTGTCCTTTGTCCCTTTTAACACTTTTTACTTAAAGTCTGTTTGATCTGATATTAACACAGCTTGCACAGCTCTCTTTGGTTACTATTTGCATGGATATATATTTACACCCTTTTACTTTCAACCTACTTCTGTCTTTGAATTTAAGGTTTGGTCATACAGTTGGGCCATTTAACCCCTTTAAATTTAAAGTGACTACTGGTAATGCAGGACTTTCTTTTTTCTATTTTGTTTTTCTAAGTCTTATCTCTTTTGTCCCTCAATTTTTCCATTGATTCATAGTTTCATTTTTTAAAAATTTTGTCTAGTGTACCATTTTGAGGCCTTTTCATTTCCTTCTGTACACATTTTTCATTTCTTTTCTTTTGGGTTACCATGTAGCTTAAAGTTAATATCTTAAATGTATAACAGTCATGTTTTATTTGATACCAAATTAACGTCAATAACATACATAAATACTGTTCCTATATCCCACTGATGCCCTCACCTTATTGTTGTACTTATTATAACTCATATCTTTATACATTGTATATCCTAATCCATAGGTTTATCATTATTCTTCTGCATTTACATTCTAGAATCTATAAGAATTAAAGAGCGGAGATACCTAACAAAAATACAATGCAATGGTGTTGTCATTTAAAATTATCATATGGTTACCTTTATTGGAGATATTTATTTATTTATGTATTTTGATCCACTGTTCAGTGATCTTTCCTTTTGGTATGAAGAACTCCTTTTATCATTGTAGAACTGGTCTGATGGTGACAAACTCACTTAGCTATTTCTTACCTGGGAATGTCCTAATATCTCCTCATTTTTGACAGTTTCCTCAGATACAAAATTCTTGGTTGACAATGTTCTTTCAGCACTTTTAATATTTTATCTATCACCTTTTTGCCTCAATGATTACTTATGAGAAATCAGTACTTAATCCTATTGGGGCTCCTTTGTACATGACATGTTGCATTTTTTTTCCTAGCAGCTTTCAAAATTCTTTCTCTCTCTTTGATATTTGACCACTTGCTTATAATGTCTCTGGGCATGCTTCTCTTTGAGTTTACTCTGGGGTTCATTTGGATCTTGAATGTGTATATTTATGTCTTTCATTACATTTGGGACATTTTCTGCCATTATTTCTTTGAATAGTCCTTCTTCTGTTTCTTTCTCCCTTCTCCTTCTGGGACTCCTATGAT
The DNA here is from genome assembly GCF_030445035.2 of Dasypus novemcinctus. Lineage (NCBI taxonomy): Eukaryota > Metazoa > Chordata > Mammalia > Cingulata > Dasypodidae > Dasypus > Dasypus novemcinctus. The sequence continues at coordinate 28,550,622 of NC_080689.1, read as the reverse complement.
GTGTTTATTGGTACACTTGATAGTATCCCTCAGGTTTCTTAGGTTCTGTTTAGTCTTCTTCATTCTTTCTTCTTTCTCAGCTGGATCGTTTCAATTGGTTTTTATTTGAAGGCATTGATTCTATCTTTTTCTAGCTCTAATATGTGATTGAAACCCCTTGAGAATTTTTGTTTCTTAATTTCAATTATTGTGCTCTTCAACTTAATTATTTCTTTTTTCTTCCTTTCTAAAGTTTCTATATCTTTATTGAGATTCTCATTTTGTTAATTATTGTTTTCCTGATATCATTTAGTTTTTTCCCCATGTTTTCCTTTAACTCTTTGAGCATATGGGAGGTTGTTTTAATAAAGTCTTTGTCTGACATGGCCAAAGTCCAGTATTCTTTATTAATAATTTCTGAAATTTTATCTTGTTCTTTTGGGTTGGTCATTGTTTCCTGTTTATTTTTTTGTCTAATCCTCTTTTGTTGGACACTGTACATTTTAATATTATACTTTATTTGTTCTGAAATTTAGTTTCTGATCTATCAGTTCCATACATTTGTATACAGCTAGTGATATAACAGATTTCCTTGAGTGCCACAAACTAAAAAAAAACAAACACACCAAAACAAAAGATACCTTTTATAGCATTTGAGTATTGGTTCTGTGTAAATTGTGTAATACCTTTTGCTAAGAAAATCAGCCCATTGTCAAAATCAGCCCATTGTCTTTTCTGAGCATGGGTCTTTTCCTGGGCCTGAATAACTGGCCTTAGGAATAAAATTTACAAATGGATCATAATGCCCCCTCTTCTTTGTGGAATAGGCTTCTCCCCCTTCCAGGTTACTTTATTCTCTTAGAGCTGACAAGCCTTTGCCCCAAAGAGTTTGACTGTTTCTTACTCTTCTTTCACTGGAGCTGCTCCTGCGTACAGGATAAGTTCTGAGAAGGTGAGCTAAAGGTGAGTGTCCTGGTTTGGTTCTGTAGACTTCCATCCAATTCTCTGGCACCAACATTCAGGCACTCCAGTATGTTCATAGGAGATTCTCTGCTTCCTCTGGAACAAGGCCAAGGAGCTCCACAATAGGAGCCTAGACTGGATCCACACTATGAAGCAGAAGGGGTGAAAGTAAGACAAGGAAAGGTAACATGATACTCCTATTGCTTCTAAGTTGGGTTGTCTTCATTAGGAACTCTCCCAGTTACTACAGTACTTTAATGTTTTACAGAGCTCTGAGGAAGACTGCTCTGTTGAGTTTTTGCTAGCTGTTCAAATATTCACTGAGAGAACAGGACCCTGAGCATTTTGTACAGCCATCTTGGTTGCCTAGAAGTCTCCATATCCCACAATTTTTGCCAAAACAAAAAAGTTATTTTATGTAATTTAATGCATACTAAATACATATTTTAAAAATTATATACATTATTAGAGCATTTCATTATTCCAATAACAATTAAAAACAAAAATCAGCAAACAAAACATATCACATCTCAATCTCTCTATGCTTCCCCTTCTGTATATAGCTGCTATTCTGTTTCCTTCTCTCTACTTTATTTGTATTTATATTTTATATAAGTGAAGCCAAGCAATATGTAGTATCTTGTGTCAAGTTTCTTTCACTTAGCATATTTTCTTTTATTTTTTATCCTTAATGGTAGATTATCAATATATTACTATGTACTGCTGTCCATATTTTGCTTTTGCTTGTATTAAAGTGATAAATGCATAACTATATGATTATATCAAATACCATTGATGGTATATTTTGAATAGATGGCATGCTTAATATCTGTATCAATAAAATTATTTGTTTAAAAAAGAAAATAATAAATGTTTGTTAAAATGCATTTGTTAAAAATACATTTGCTAATAAATATTTGTTAAATATGTTAAAATACATGTTTAAAACAAAATAACAAAAATTATGTAATTAATTAAAATAAGTGTTCCCTCTGTAGAGTTCTTTTCCTGTAGAGATGTATTGTGTTCCTTATTAAGTACTTTTCCTGTTAAAATGTGTTTAATAAAACATTAAATACATTTGCTAAAACTTTAAAGAAGTGAATACATTTTTAAAAACAAAACAACACTCTTTGCATAATTAAATAATCAATATTTCTTCAATTTCTAAGGATCTTCTTTGACTAAAAAGGTTACCACTATTTTTAAAAGTAATTCTCTAACTTTTCTTCAAAATGTCAGTATTTTTAGGCCTTACAAACAAGTTTTGAATGTATCCATGATGTCTTAATTTAGAATGTATCTCTTTTGTACAAGAGAGATGGTAACATCTACCTCACAGTTTTGCTATGAGGATTTATACCATAATGCCTATGATCCTAACACAGTTTCTAGACCACAATACATGCCTACAAATTAGCAGCTGCTACTGGTATTAACAATTAAAGAGTATTATTACTTTTAAGTTTATAGTAAATAAATTTTCTTATTGAGATGTGAATTCAGTTGACTTTTTTGTATTCTTTATATCCATTTTTTGATAAGCACAATTATTAAATTTCTCCAGATACACTAATATAAATACTCTTTTTGAGTGATATAAAGAACTGATAGATTGTTCTAAATGATACACTGGGTGTTGTATTGAACAGTGTCTTTATTTGCCGGTGACCCAGGCTGAGATATTGTATGGCGGGAGTAACACTGTCAGAAAACCTGCGTAACTGCACCCCATAGAAGAATCACTGCAATTGTGACTTTATGATAAGTATAAGTCCCACTTCACTATTTTTCATTATCATAATTTCCCTATGTATTACTCCACAATAAGCATTGTAAAATTATTCCATCTTGTTCCCGCCAAATACAAAGTGAATATTTTTCAACAAGGCAAATGGTGAAACTTCGCATTTTTTAAGATATCATTTTTTTAGGCTTCTAAAGGCTTTATAGATTCTTCATATAGGCTACCTATAGTTGTTATTAAATGTATATTGATGTTTTCATAGTTTTTAAAAACTTTATCAGCAAATTGTTACTGATATATAAACAGTTGTTAACAATATTATGTGGATGTATATAGCTATATATTTCATGTGTGTATGCAAGTGTGTGTTTATCAGTAAATTTTTTGTTGGAGTCTCCTCTCTTTTCTAGGCAAAGAACTATATCACCTAGAAATTATATCTTTGTTTCATTTTACTATTAATGTTTATGTTATTGAATAAGCTAAAACTTCCTAAGTAATTTCAATAATAGTGATTGTTAGCCTCTTCCTTCTTCCTGAGTTTTATAGGCTGAGTGAGCATTTTCATCATATAATGTAATATTTTTGTTGGATTTTGGAAATAATTCTCATACATGAATAATTTATTTCATTTCTTTTTTCATTTTCTTACAAATGAGAGATAGTTCCAGGATTTATTTATTTATTTTAAAGATTTATTTTTTATTTATTTCTCTCCTCTCCCTCCCACCCCCTTGTCTGTTCTCTGTGTCCATTTGCTGTGTGTTATTCTGTGACCATTTCTATCCCTATCAGCAACACTGGGAATCTGTTTCTTTTTGTTGCATCATCTTGTTGTGTCAGCTCTCCGTGTGTATGGCACCTTTCTTGGGCGGGCTGCACTTTCTTTCGCGCTGGGTGGCTCTCCTTACGGGGCGTACTCCTTGCGTGTGGGGCTCCCTTACGTGGGGGACACCTTTGTGTGGTGGGGCACTCCTTGCACGCATTAGCACTGCACATGGGCCAGCTCCACACAGGTCAAGGAGGCCCGGGGTTTGAACCGTGGACCTCTCATGTGGTAGGCGGATGCCCTATCCATTGGGCCAAGTCTGCTTCCCCCAGAATTTAATCAAATGCCATTTGGGCATCTCTGGAAGGCACTATCTTGAAATAGTTAAGAATAAAATACTGATAATGGCTATGCCTGTAATGGTGGAGGAGTGAAGTGATGAAATTACCCCCAGACTTGGAAGCAGACAGAAACCAGGGATGAGTTTAATGTTTGAAAATGAAACTGGAATGAGTTAGAATTGCATTGTTTTAGATTGTTGAACAGGGAAAATTGTTTTTAAATCTCTTTAAAATAATTGATTGTTTAAAGAAAAATAATAATTATTTGTTGGATTTATAATATATGTTGAGGTAAAATTTATGATAAAAATAGCTCAGAGGACATAAAGACAGTCAGTAGGGTTTACTATTATAAGTTTTTTATACTCTATGTAAAGTGGTATAATATTACTTGAAGCTAGAATGGAATAATTTAAGGTGGATTTTATAAATCCTAAAGAACCACTAGAAATAAGAAATAGCAATAACAACAGAGTTATAGTTGATTAACCAACATTGGAGAGAAATGCTATGATAAAAAACTTAATTCATAAAACATACAGAAAATAAAAGAGAAAAATGGAACAAAGAAAAGGTAGAAAGAATAGAAAGCAAAGAAGATGATAGCTTTAAGCCTAACCATATAAAGATATTTTAAAAGAAAATGGCCCCCAAACCACCAATTAAAATATATAGAAGGTCAAATTGAATGAAAAGTGAATACCTACCTATATGCTGCCTTCAAGAATGAACATTAAATATAAAAACTGTTGAAAATTAAAAGGATGAGGAAGAGATAGACTTTATTAATGTCAATAAAAAAGAAAGATACTTTGGCTATACTGATATCAGAAAAAGTAGAGTTCAGAGAAAAGACTATTACCAGGGACAAAGAGAAATATTTCCTATTAACGATACCAATTTATCAAGAAATCATAACAGTCCTAAATGTGTATGTCCATAATAACAGAACATCAAAATACATGAAGCCCAAACCAAGGTGTAAATAGACAAACCCACAAAAATAGTTGGAGATGTAAAATCCCTCTCTTAATTATCGATATAACTAATGGACTGAAAATCAGCAAGGTTATAGAATACTTAAATAACTATATCAGCCAAGTTTATCTAATTAAACTTTATAAAAGAGTCTACCCCAACAGAAAAATGCACATTTTACAAAAATTTACCAAGATAAATCCATATTCTAGGTCACAAAGTAAGACTCAATAAATGTAAAAGAATTCAACTTATACCAAGGATGCTCCTAGAACACAGTAGAGTATGATTAGAAATAAATAACAAAGATATCTGGGAAATGCCAAAATATTTGACAACTGAACACATTTATGTAACCTCTGGATCAAAGAAGAAGCCAAAAGGAAAATTTTTTAAATTATTTTGGACTACATGGAAATAAAACACAATACATCAGAATTTGAGAATATGGCTAAAACAGAACTGAGAGGGAAATTATAGCACTAAATGTACATGTGAAAAAATAGGAAGATATCAAATCAATGATATCAGTTTAGACATGAAGAACCTAGAAAAGAAGAACAAATTAAACCCAAACTAAGCAGAAGAAATATTATAATATTAAATGTAAGAGCAGAAAGAAATGAAATTGAAAGTGGCAAAACAATGGAGAAAATTGATTAAATGAAAATATGCTCCTTGGAGAAAATTAATAAATGAATAAATCTTTAGGCAAAGCAATTTAAAAAGAGAAATGACACAAATTAACAGTATCAGAACTGAGAATCATTGCATAACTACAGATTCTACAGATGTTGAAAGAATATTAAAAGAATATTATGAACAACTTTATGTCAATAAATTCAGTATCTTGGATGAAATGGTAGATTCCTTGTAAAGCATAAACATCCGGATCTCACTCAAGATTAAATAAATAATCAAATTAACTGTATATCTATAAAGGAATCAGAATTGTGACTAAAATTGTCACAAAACTGCAAATCAAGGGGACTTCATTGGAAATTCTACAGAGCATTTAAGGAAGAAATAATAAGATTTTTCCAGAAAATTGAAGAAGAGGGAATAACTTTCCAACTAATTCCATGGGGCCAAAATTGCCCTGATATACCTATATACTTTATAAATATAGATGTAAAATTCTTACAAAATTTTAGCAAATTGAATGTAATAATATGTAAGAAACCTAATAATACATCGTGACCAAGCAGATTTGATGCTCAGAATTGAAGAATGGTTTAAAGTACAAGAATCAATCAATATAATTTATCATATAAACTAATTTAAAATGATGCAGGTAATGCATCTGACAAAATTCAGCATACATCCCTAACAGAAACTCTCAGCAAACTGTGACTGTCAGAAAACTTACTCAAACTGATAAGCACATATATAAAAATATTCATCTGACATCATGCTTAATGTTTAAATACCTAATGTTTTCCCCTTAAGATGATGAAAAGTCAGAATGCCAACTGTCCCTGCTTCATTGTACATAGTACTGCAGGTTCAAGCTAATGCAGTCAGGCAAAATAAATTAGTAAAAGTAAGCGAGTCAGTAAACAAACAAAAAATGCATCCATATTAGAAAAGAAGAAATAAAACACTCCTTATTGTCAAATAACATGATTTTCTGTAGTAGGAAAACCTAAGCTTTGAAATAAAACACAACTAGATCTGATAAGTGAGTTTAGCAAGTTTTCAGGCTACATGGTCAATATACATAAATGAATTGTAATTATATGCTTGCTCCAACTCATCATAAATTGAAACTTTAAGAAACACTAAATGTAACAAGAGATGTTCTCCATTAAGTACAAGACAAGACAGAAAAATTAGGGCTCCCTAAGTGGAGATATGTACCACGTTTATGAATCAGAGAGCTCAATGTTTTTAAGATGTATCATCTCCACAAATAGATATGTTGATTCAATACAAATCACAATCAAAATCCTGCCTGGCATTTTTGTAGAAAATGACAAAAGGATTCAACAATTTACTTGGAAATTTAAATGAACTTGAAAAGCAAAGTGAAGAAAAAAGAAATTAAAAATTTAAAATACCTACAATCCAGTTTGATACAAAGGATAGAGCAACCAAGACAGTTTGGTATTGGCAAAGGAAGAGACATATAAATTAATGCAACAGAATACAAGGCTGAAAGAAGCAATGTACGAATGTTCAGTTGATTTTCAATAAACATGCCAAGATCGCTAGTTAGGAAAATGAAGGTATTTTTAAAAATGAACATTGACCCTTGTGCTACACTCTACAATTAACTTTAAATGGATTATAGATTACATGTAAAACTTAAACCTATAACATTTCCAGAAGAAAATATTCATAAACTTGGGTAAGCAAATTATTTCTTGGGAGCACTGAAAGCAAAAGCCAAAAAAATTAAATACTTTTCCTCTTAAAAATAAAAATTCAGCCACCAAATGAAAAAGAAATATATGCTTATGTGTCACAAAGATTTGTATCCAGAATTAAAAAATCTTAAATCTCAATGGCAGGAAACCAAACAACCCAAAGATATTACCACCTCTCACTGTGTCAAACTCCTCATAAGTTTAATCAGATGTATACTTGCCTGAATGGTTCTAAGTATATGTTGTAGTAGTTAATTATACCATTAATCCCTTGTGTCTGCAGAAAACTATACCGTTTACAAAGCAAATAAATTACGGTTACTTTCACAATAACTCAGTTATCGAGTATTGGCACTATTCTCTCCACCCTTCAGTTAAAAAGGAACCTTAAAAATTTAACACATTTGCCTCCTATAACATATATGTCTGCTGGAACAGAAGGAATTGGTGGAGCAGAGAAGAACTCAGGTTTGTTTAGTCTTTTCATGACACATAGCTTAAAATTGAATTGCAGGGAGGGTTGGGGGGAGTAGATGAACAGGGGAGATTGTCAGGTATGTGGTTGAATCTATAATGTTAAGAAAATATAATAAGGAAGGGTTACTTGTTTAAGGTGCTTAATGTGGGGCGTCTGGCACAGGGGCAGGCTTCTAGGGAGTGTGTGAGTGCTCATCTTGTCAATAGTGTGTTATATCATTAGGTGGAGACGCATACAATGAGTGGGAAGGTGTACCCCCATCCTGGGTAGCCTGATGTTCTCAAACAGAAGGAAGGGTGTCTCGAGAATTGGTGGCTCCCAATGGGGGAGGACAGTCTAGTGTGTCAAAAGCCTTCAGCATTGTTGCAAGTATCTGTGAATCTGGTCCTTCAAGCAGTGAAGCTTGGTTGTCACTGTGGGCCCTCAGGGAAGGGGGAAAGAAGAATAGAATAGATGAAAGCAGGGGTAACTGGGGGGCAATAGAAGTATTCCGCAAGGTCATGCAATGATGGATATAGGACATGTTAAATTTCACCAAAAATTTATAAAAGTGTATAGTCTACAAATGTAAACCATAATGTAACTAAAAATTTCAAAAAGTATACAGTCTAAAATATAAACCTGTGAAACTGACTTGGCCCAGTGGTTAGGGCGTCCGTCTACCACATGGGAGTTCCGCGGTTCAAACCCCAGGCCTCCTTGACCCGTGTGGAGCTGGCCCACGCGCAGTGCTGATGTGCTCAAGGAGTGCCGTGCCACGCAGGGGTGTCCCCCGTGTAGGGGAGCCCCACGCGCAAGGAGTGCACCCCATAAGGAGAGCCACCCAGAGTGAAAGAAAGTGCAGCCTGCCCAGGAATGGCGCCGCCCACACTTCCCTTGCCGCTGACGACAACAGAAGCGGACAAAGAAACAAGACGCAGCAAATAGACACAGAGAACAGACAACCGGGGGGGGGGGGGGGGAGCGGAGTTAAATAAATAAATAAATCTTTAAAAAATATATATATAAATCATAATGTAAACCAAAAAAAAATGTAATCATTGTCAAGGAAAACAGTTTTATGGTTACTGAGAAAGTTATGCCTAGCATTACCATATGACCAAGTCATCCACTTTATATACCCATAAAAATTGAATAAAATAAGCCAGACACAAAAGCATAAATATTTTATGATCACATGGATATGAAATAAGTAAATTCATAAGGTCATAAACTAAAATACAGTTTGCCAGGGCCAAAGTGTTGTTAGAGAATGGAGAGTTAATGCTAAATTGGTAAAGAGAGTTTTTGTTTGGGGTGATGGAAAAGCTTTGGTAATGGATTGTGAATGTAATTACCACCACTATATTATATATTTGAATGTGATTCAAGGGGAAATTTTAGGTTATATATATATATATGTTACTAGAATAAAAATAAAATTAAAAATCAAACATAGGATTGTTCAAAACAGTGATTCTCTGATATGATCCTATATCTAGAATTTAAAGAAAAATCCATAACAAAGCACTAGAACTAGTAGACAAGTGCATCAAAGTGGCGGGATACAAGATTAATAGGCAAATATCAATAGTGTTTCTATACACTACTAATGTGCAATCTGAGAAGGAAATTAGAAAAAAATATTCCACTTACAATAGCAACTGAAACAATCAAATATTTAGGAATGAACTTAACCAAGGACATAAAAGGATCTGTATTCAGAAAGCTAGAAAACATGGCTAAAAGAAACTGAAGAAGACTTAAATAAATGGAAGGATATCCTGTGTTCATGGATTAGAAGACTAAATCTCATTAGATGTCAGTTCTACTCAAATTGATTTACAGATTCAATGCAATCCCAAAAAATTCATGACAGCCTTTTTTTGCAGAAGTGGAAAAACTAATTATCAATTTTATTTGGAAGGGTAAGGGGCCCCGAATAGCAAAAAAAAAAAATCTTAAATAAGAGAAACAAAATTGGAGGACTCTTATTTCAGACTTCTAAACATATTACATAGCTACAGTAGGAAAAATTGCATGGTACTGGTATAAAGACTGATACATTGACCAATGTGTTGTAGAATTTGCGAGAGGTTTAATTATTTGTGTATAGAGAGGCCAGGACTCAGGAATGATTTTGAGAAGGAAAAATGGTTTATTGATGGCCGGCCGGACTCAGGAGCTTTTTGTTTCAATCCCAAGCCCGGAACAAGACTCCTGAGTCCCTTTTATACAGAGAAGACAGGCCAAATGGTCCTTTTGTCTCAGTTCTCAATAGGCTTGAATTAGAATATATCTTCCACATCCTAAGTAAGCCCCCAGCATGGACTTCACACATTTCAGATAAGCCTCTAGCCCATTTAGTCTGCATTTTCCCTGAATATTTAAAGTTTGTAGACTTTGCATTGTTAAACCATTTTCTGGGACTGGAGTCGCTACCATGGTTACCAAGGGCAGGACTGCAGCTTCTTATCATTCCACACCCACAAATCACAGACAGCTTAGGTTATCTATTAAGAGACAAAGAGCCTTCCACCCATAGCCCACATGAAATGGAACTAAATGGAGAACTCAGAAATGGACACTTACATCTATGGTCAAGTGACTTTTGACAAAGCTGTCAAGCCCTCCTAGCTGGGCCAGAACAGTCTGTTCAAAAAATGGTGCTAGGAGAACAGGATATCCATATCCTAAAGAAAGAAAGAAGACCCTATCCCACACCTTATTAAAAAAATAACTCAAAATGGATGACGGACCTAATATAAAAGTGACAACCATAAAATTCCTAGAAGAAAATATAGGAAAACATCATCAAGGCCTGGTGGTAGGTGGTGCATTCTTTATACCTTTTTTTCTTTTTTTTTTAAAGACATTTAGATGACATAAAAGTTATAAAAACATATAGGGTATTCCCATATACCCTGCTCCCTATACCTCTCACATTTCCCCACATTAACATCATCCTTCATAAGTGTGGTATTTTTGTTTCAATTGATGAAAACATTTTGGAGCATTGCCACTAAGCATGGATTATAGTTTACATTTACATTGTAGTTTATGCTCTCTCCTGCACAAATTTTTAGGTTATGGCATGATATGTAATGCCTGTATCTGTCATTGTAATGTCATTCAGGACAATTCCCAAGTCCTGAAGATGCTTCCATATTTCACCTGTTTTTCCCTCTCCCTGTCCTCTGAACCTCCAGTGGCCACTGCCTACATATCAATAATATAATTTCTTCCATTGCTAGAATCACAATAAGTCTATAGTAGAATACCCAGTAAGTCTAATTTAGTCCATACTTCATTTCCCAATTCTGAGGATTCTGGGATGGTGATGCCCACTCACCTCTAATTGAGAGGGGGCTTAAATCCATGGGACAGATGGAGGGGAATCTCTTGCTAACAGACTCTCTTGCTTATAGAACTTCTTGGTTCCTTGGGATGGTCATTGTCCATCATCATCTCCTTGTGGTGAGTCCAATGAACTGCAGAGTAGGTTTTGCAACTCCATTGAGATTCAGGGCCCAGGTGGCACATGGACAGCCCAGAGATTGTAGTCTCTTGGATATATATCTTTCAACCCTAGTACTAATTATAGGTTCAAATAGAAGGGTCAGAAGATCCACGTTTAGGGAAACCACAACTGAGTTCAACTCCGTCACATGGGAAAGGCTAAATTCCAAAGTAGGGCCCCTGGCAAGGCATCAAACTCCTGAGCTATCTGCCCTAACTACAGTGTCTGGATGTCTCCAGAGCCCTCAGGAGTCCTGCTCTTATATTTGAGGTAGTATTTACTTTGGCAATCAATGAGATCTTGCTCTGACATGCATAAGCATAACTTCTGGAATGACCTCATGACTCACTTTGAAGTCTTTTAGCCTTATAAACTCATTTATCTTTACCTTTTTAAACCTTACACCCAAAGCATGAGCAACAAAAGAAAAAATAGGTAAATGGGACGTCCTCAAAATGAAATACTTCTGTACCTCAGAGGACTTTGTCAAAAGGGTAAAAAGAGAAAGCAGACTTGGCCCAATGGATAGGGCATCCACCTACCATATGGGAGGTGTGCGGTTCAAACCCCGGGCCTCCTTGACCCGTGTGCAGCTGGCCCATGCGCAGTGCTGATGCACGCAAGGAGTGCTGCGCCACGCATGGTGTCCTGGCGTAGGGGAGTTCCACGCGCAAGGAGTACACCCCGTAAGGACAGCCGCCCAGTGCAAAAGAAAGTGCAGCCTGCCCAAGAATGGTGCCACACACACGGAGAACTGACACAACAAGATGATGTGACAAAAAGAAACACAGATTCCAGAGCCACTGATAAGAATAGAAGCAGTCACAGAAGAATACACAGCGAATGGACACAGAGAGCAGACAACTAGGGGGGAAGGGAGATAAATAAATAAATAAATCTTTAAAAAAAAAAAAAGGGTGAAAGGCAGCCAACTCAATGGGAGAAAATATTTGGCAATCACATATCTGATAAGGGTTTAATATCCATAATATACAAAGAGATCATACAACTCAACAATAAAAAGACAAACTGCCCAATTAAAAAATAGGCAAAAGACTTGAAAAGACAACTGGCCAAAGAAGAAATACAAATTACTAAGAAACACATGAAAACCTGTTCAACATCATTAGAGATCAGGGGAATGCAAATAAAAACTACAATGAGGTATTATTTTACACCTATTAGACTGGCTGCTATTAAAAATTCAGAAACTGTAAATGTTGGACAGGATGTGGAGAGATAGGGATATTTATTCATTGTAGGCGGGAATGTAGGATGGTGTACCCACTGTGGAGGACTGTTTGGCAGTTCCTAAGAAAGTTGAATATAGACTTGCCATGTGACCCTGCAATACCATTACTAGGTATATACCCAGAAGAACTGAGAACGGTGACTTGAACAGACATCTGCACACCAATGTTCATTGCAGCATTATTCACAAATGCCAAAAGCTGGAAACAATCCAAGTGTCCAAATGGATAAACAAATTGTGGTGTATGCACATGATGGAATATTATGCAGTAGTAAGAAGAAATGGAGTCATGAAGCATATGACAGGATAAACCTGGAGGACATTATGTTGAGTGAAGCAAGCCAGACACAAAAGGACAAATACTGTATGATTGTGGTATTATGAACTAAATATACTGTGTAATCTCTTGCAGTTAAAAATTAGAATATAGGTCACCAGAAAATAGGAGGATAGAGAATGGAAAGCTGAGGGTTAATCTGTGCAGAATTATTTAAAAGGTTGGTTGTAAATCTTCGTAAATGAATAGAAATGGTCAAAGCATATCATGGTGTTTGTAACTAGCAGTGCTATTGTATGGGTACGATAGTGGTTGAAATGGAAAGTCTAAGGTCATGTGTATTATTAGAAGGAAAGCTAAAAACTGTAACATGGGACTATACAATAATAAACCTCATATAAAAATGTATAAGGGTGATATCGCATATATACAACCATTTTTACAAAATATACTAGATAGGAGGAAAAAATAGCAACTATGTATGGCAGACAAGGCATAGAGAGATTGAGAGTTGATGAGTTTTGTTTGTTTTTTTGTTTATTGTTTATTATTATTGTGAGAATAATGAAGGTGCTCTGGGACTGATTGAGGTAATGAATGCACAAACATGTGATTACACCAAATACCATTGATTGTACCCTTCGGATGGATTTATGCTTTATTAATATACATCAGTAAAATTGGAAACAACAACAGTGAACCATACGTAAATTATAGACTATAGTGAATAGTATAATTACAATAATATTGTTTCATCAATTGTAGCAAATGTATCACATTAATGCAAAGCACTAATAATAGGGGAAACTGTGGGAGGAGGATATTTGGAACTCTATTTTCTGCATGAGTTTTCTGTAAACCTGCAACTTCTCTAAGAAAATTAATTAATTGGCCATTGTCAATCTAGACTGTACACCTTATTGGGTAAGAGTTTACATGCGTTGCTGCGTAGGGGGTTCTGCTCAGCCCCATGTAAGCCCTTGGGCCATGAGCTTTCCTTCCCAAACCGTGCTGTCCCTTTCAGTGTAGGGTTCCACCCTCTTTTAGAGGGGGTATGAATGCACTAAGCCATAGAATAGTGAAGAGAGATTTTGTGTAAGGTTGATAGAAGTCTTGAAATAGACAGGGGCATATCTGCTAAAAGATCCAAGAGAGATATGTAGGTGGCTCCCTATAGGAGGTTTGGACTGAATGGTAAGGAAAGGAGCACTCCTGGGGTTCCAGGTATATCATGTTCTGGATCTGATCCCCTTGTGATTGTTCTTACAATAAAAGTTCTTCTTATCACTTACCTTGGCTAATTTTGATCCAGACTGTGGGGACAGAACATTCAAGATCTTCATTCAGATTCGATTTTCGTATTTATAAAATAGTACTCCATCAGGGCATTACATAAAATAGCCACTAGAGGACAGCAGAGAGCCAGGAGCAGATGGCGAGGAGGCTGGACTCATTGACACATTTGGTACAGCAATTGTTGAACAGTACTTTGCGGTCACTTACCTCACCTCTTTGCTAAGTTCCCACTTAAATGCAGAAAGGAAAAATATTTAATTGCTATCATGACAATGGTATACAGTTTTAGATACCAAATTGTGTCTAAACCAAGCAAAAATAATGCAATGTAAATAAATAAATGTTTGGGACTCAAACATCGATCTATATAACAAACATTTCTTGAATGCCTACTATATATCATACACTCTTCTAGATTCTGTAAATAGAAAATGAAGTCCAAGGAAGGATTTTTTAATAGTTATATCAGTTTATTGACCTGTTTTACCAAATTCTTATGATCACAATTATTCTTTTTTTATACTTTTAAAATTGAAGCTTATCATTCATGCATGAATATCCATAAGCAATAAGTGTATAGTATAAGTTGTAAACACACAAAACAAATGTACATATCATCATACAGAGCTCTCATGCATTAACCCAACAATACCTTGCGTTGCTGTGAAAAATTGTTACAAATATGAAAGAGCATCATCAAAACATCACTACTAACTATAGCCAATGTCTTATATTTGGTGTATTTTTCTCCCAGTGCACCAAGTTATTGACACCCTGTATTAGTATTATATACTTGTTATAGTTCATGAGAGAATGCTCTCATATTTGTTCTGTTAACGACAGTCCTTCCACCACAGGATTCGTTGTGTTATAATCCATTCGAAGTGTACACTCAGTGGCTCTCCTATTCATCACAGAGTTGTGCTGGCATCACCTCAGTTAATTTTAGAACATTTTTATTACTCCAAAAGAAAAAATCCCTTACCTCCGTATACCTCCCTTACTGTTGTTCCTTTTAATTGATATAATATTTTCTGTCATTGCTGCAAAACTATTGCAATATTACTGTTAACTATAATCCATAAGTTACATTAGTTATGATTTTCCCATTTATTACCATATACTTAAAACTTTGGAAAGGATGAATATTCTTATACTACTAACCACAATCTTCATCCACCACCAAATTCACTGTCATGTAGTCCCTACATTATTCTTTAGCTTCCTTTCAATTAAAATATTACCTCCATAAATTACCCCTTTAAGCAATCAAATTTATAAACCAGCAGTGCTAGTTATATGCACTGTAATTTATTACCATCAACTCTACTCATTTCCACACATTTACAATAAAACTTTCAAAATTTCTACATACATTAAGCATCAGTTTCCATTTTCAACCCACATTCAATTTCCTAGTAGCTTATACTCTAGAGTTTACCTCCATGAGTTTACTCATCCTTTTAGTTCATATTAGTGTCACACAATATTTGTCCTTTTGTGTCTGACTTATTTCACTCAACATAATGTCCTCAATATTCATCCATGTAGTCATATGCATCCCAATTTCATTTCTTATTACAGCTGAAGAGTATTCCATTTTATCTACTCATCGGTTGATGGACATTTGAGTTGTTTCCATATTTTAGCCACTGTCTTCCCCAGAGGCTGAAACATTCTACATTCCCAATGGTGAAGGAGTGTTCTTATTTCTCCACATCCTCTCCAACACTTGTTCTTTTCCATTTTTTAAATATTGGCCAGTCTATGAGTTGTAAATGATACTTCATTGTAGTTTTGATCTGCATTTCCCTAATAGCTAATGATGTTGAACATTTTTTCATATGGTTTTTGGTCAGTTGTATTTCCTCTTTGGAGAAACGTCTTGTATTAGTCAGCCAAGGGGGTGCTGGCCGTTATAAAGGGTATTTATTTGGCATAGGAGCTTGCAGATAGCAGGCCATAAAGCATAAGTTACTTCCCTCACCAAAGTCTATTTTCACGTGTTGGAGCAAGGTGGCTGCTGATGTCTGTCAGGGTTCAGGCTTCCTGGGTTCCTCTCTTCCTGGGTCTTGCTTCTCTCCAGGCTCTGGGTTCCTCTTTTTCCAGGACTTGCTTCTTCCTGGACTCAGGGTTCTTTTCTTTCTGGGGCTTGCTTCTTTTTCCTCTGCGTGCTTGTGCTTACTTCCTGGGGCTGCAGTTTAAGCCTTCAGCATCAAACTCCAACATCAAAACTCCAACATCAAAAACCCTCAGCATCAAAAAGCTTCAACTCTGTCCTTTGCCATGCCTTTTATCTATGAGTCCCTACCCACCAAGGGGTGGGGACTCAACACCCTAATGACATGGCCCAATCAAAAGCCTTAATCATAACTTAATCATGCCCAGGTACAGGTCAGATTACAAACGTAATCCAATATCTATTTTTGGAATTCATAACTATGTCAAACTGCTACAATCTGTTAAAGTATTTGGCCCATTTTTAATTGGGTTGCTTGTCTTTTTGTCTCTTTATATAACATGGATACCAAACCCTTATCGAATATGTGGTTTCCAAATATTTTTCCCAGTGGGTAGTCTGCCTCTTCACTTTCTTACCAAAGTCCTTTGAAGAACAAGTGTTTAAGAAAGAACTGCTTACCTATTTTTTCTTTCATTGCTCATGCTTTGTGTGTAAGATTTATGAAACCACCACCTACTACAAGATCTTGAAAATGCTTTCCTACATTCTCTTCTAGAATTTTTTGGCGGTGGTTTTTTGTAATTTGGTCTGTGATTCACTTTGAGTTAATTTTTGTATAAAGTGTGAGATAGGGGTCCTCCTTCTTTCTTTTGGATATAGATATCCAGTTCTTCCAGCACATTTCTGTGCTGGTCCAGCTGGGTGGACATGAGAGTCTTGTCAAAAATGACTTTGCCATAAATTTGAGGATCTATTTCTGAGCACCCAGTTGTATTCCGTTGGTCAACCCAACTATCTTTATGCCAGTACATGCTGTTTTTACCACTGTAGCTAAGTAATATACTTTATTTTTTTTTCAAATTTGATTTTATTATTTAGAACTTCTGAAACTTTCATCTTAATTAAGATTTTAAACATTTTTGTAGTAAAATGTCCAGTTAGCTTATTTCATTTTCTAAAACAAGTTTTTTTCAAAACACCATGCTTTACCTTTATATATAAAAAAAGAGATATTTCTATTTGAATTACTTACATTTTAAAAAATTGTATGATATTGTCTCTGGATTTAAAGAGACAGTTTTTATAAAAATGTCTTATTAAATTCATCTTTTTTTAAAAAGATTTATTTATTTATTTATTTCTCTCTCCTTCCCCCCACCCCAGTTGTCTATTCTCTGTGTCTATTTGCTGTGGCTTCTTTTTTTTTTTTTTGTCTTTATTTATTTAATGTTACATTAAAAAAATATGAGGTCCCCATATACCCCCCAACCCCCTCACCCCACTCCTCCCCCCATAACAACAACCTCCTCCATCATCATGAGGCATTCACTGTATTTGGTGAATACATCTCCGAGCACCACTACACCTCATGGTCAATGGTCCACATCATAGCCCACACTCTCCCACAGTCCACCCAGTGGGCCATGGGAGGACATACAATGTCTGGTAACTGTCCCTGCAGCACCACCCAGGGCAACTCCAAGTCCCAAAAACGCCCCCATATCACATCTCTTCCTCCCACTTCCTACCCCCAGCAGCCACCATGACCACTTTCTCCACACCAATGCCACATTTTCTTCAATTACTAATCACAATAGTTCATGAATAGAATATCAGTAAGTCCACTCTAATCCATACTCTATTGCTCCATCCTGTGGACCTTAGAATGGTTGTGTCCATTCCACATCTATATCAAGAGGCAGCAATGCTCCAAATCTCTAGCTATCAGGGAAATGCAAATCAAAACTGCAATGAGATACCATCTTACTCCCATAAGATTGACAGCTATGAAAAAAACAGAAGGCTACAAATGCTGGAGAGGACATGGATGAATGGGAACACTAATCCACTGCTGGTGGGAATGCAGAAGGATCGAGCCATTCTCAAGGACAGTTTGGCGGTTTCTCAAAAAAATAGTTATAGATTTGCCATATGACCCAGCAATTCCACTGCTGGGTATATACCCAGTAGAACTGAAAACAAGGACACAAACTGATATATGCACTACAATGTTCATAGCAGCATTGTTCACTATTGCCAAAAGTTGGAATCAACCCAAATGCCCATTAACAGAAGAATGGATAAATAAAATGTGGTATATACATACAATGGAATACTACTTAGCTTTAAGAACGAATACACTACAAATGCATGTGATAACATGGATGAATCTTGAGAACCTTATGTTGAGTGAAGCAACCCAGGCATTGAAGGACAAATACTACATGACCTCAATGATATGAAATAAGTAAACCAAGCTGCCTCAGAGAGCTAGAGACTGGATGATAGGCTTAAAGGAAAATGGGGGGTAGAGGAAGGATGCAACACCTACATGGGTGAAATCTATGATAAGCTGGAGGTAAGTATTTGTACAAGGAAAGGATAAAATGGGGGGATAGGGTTACCTTTGGGTGGGGCTTTGTGGGCTTGAGGGTGCTATGGGAGGATGGGTAATATTGCCCAAGAAATTGGGGGGAGGGTGGGGCAACATACGAACATAAGAGATTGTCAGGTATTTGGTTGGGAATATAATGCTGAGAAAACTTTTTCAAAAATATAATAAGGAAGGTTACCTGTTTAAGTAATATACTTTAAAGTTAAGAAGTGAGAGTCCTCTAACTTGACTCTTCTTTTTAAGATATTTTTTACTATTCAAGTTCTTAACCTTCCAAATAAATTTGATAATTGGTCTTTTCAATTCTGTGAAAAAGGCCATTGGAACTTTTATTGGGATTGTGTTGAATCTGTACATAAATTTGTGTAGAATTGACATTGTAACGATATTTAGTCTTCCAAACCATAAACATGGAATATTCTTCCTATTATTTAGGTCTTCTTTGGTTTCTTTTAGCAATCTTTTGTAGTTTTCTGAAAACAAAACTTAATGTCCTTGGTCAAGTTTGTTCCTATATATTTGACTCTTTAACTCTGTATTGTAAATGGTATTTTTTTTCTGACTTCTCCCTAAGATTGCTCATTACTAGATATAGAAATGCTACTGATTTTTGAGTATTAATCTTGTACTCTGCCACTTTGCTGAACTTGTCTATTATTTCTAGTAGCTTTCTTACAGATTTTTCAGGATTTTCTAGATACAGGATTGTGTCATCAGTGAATTTTGAAAGTTTTACTTCTTCCTTTCCTATTTGGATGCCTTTTATTTCTCTTTCTTGCCTAATTGCTCTAACTAGAACTTATAGCCCAATACTGGGTAACAATGGTCATAGCAGGCATCCTTATCTTGTTCCCAATCTCAGCAGGAAGGCTTTTGTGTTTCTCCATTGAGTACAATGTTAGCTGGAGGTTTGCATATATGCATATTATCATATTGAGACAGTGTCCTTCTGTTCCTATCTTTCAGAGAGTTTTCATCAAGAAAGTATGTTGGATTTTGTCTAATGCCTTTTCTACATCAATCACAATGATCATGTGATTCTTCTTCCTCAATTTAGTAATGTAATGTATTACACTGATTGATTTTCTTCTGTTGAATCACCTTTGCATACCTTGGGTAAAACCCACTTGATCATGATGTGTCATTCTTTTAATGCAAGTTTTTTATTGCGGGTTTTCTTTTTTCAAGGTATTTTTATCTGGCTTTGGTAGTAGGGTGATCCTGGCTTCTTTTTCATAGAATGAGTTTGGTAGCATTCCCTTCTACTCTACTTTTTTTTTAAGAGTTTGAGGAAGATTGGTATTAATTCCTCTTTGAATGACTGGTAGAATTCACCTGTGAAGTCATCTGGTCTTGGGCTTATCATCAATGGTAGGTTTTTGATGACTATTTAAATCTCCTTACTTGTGACTGGTTTGTTGAGGTCTTGTATGTCTTCTAGGGTCAGTGTAGTTTGTATGTGAGTGTTTCTAGGAATTTGTCCATTTCATCTACATTTTCTAGTTTGTTGGCATACGGTTGGTCATACTATCCTCTTGTGATCTCTTTTATTTTTGTGGGGTTAGTAGAAATGTCCTCCCTCTCATTTCTGATTGTCTTTATTTATATCTTCTGTTGTTTTTTCTTTATCAGTTTAGCTAATGGTTTGTTGATTTTGTTGATCTTTTCAAAGAACCAACTTTTGGTTTTGTTGATTCTATTTTTTTTCCTCAATTTCATTTATTTCTGCTCTAATCTTTGTTATTTTTTTTTTCCTTCTGCTTACTTTGGAATTAGTTTTCTGCTCTTTTTCTAGTTCCTGTAAGTGTCCTGTTAGATCTTTGATTTTGGCTTTCTTTTTTTTTTTTTTTAATATAAGCACTGAGGGCTATAAATTTCCATCTCAGCACTGCCTTCACATAACCTTCATCCCATAGGTTATGATATGTTGTGTTCTCATTTTCACTTGTCTTGAGATATTTACCAACTTTTCTTGTAATTTCTTCTTTCACCCACTGGTAATTTAAGAGTGCATTGTTTAATCTGCATATATTTGCGAATTCCCCCTATTTTCACCTGTGCTTGATTTCCAGTATCATTCCTTTATGATCAGATATAGTGCTTTGTATAATTTCATTTTTTTTTTTAATTTATTGAGACTCTTTTGTGACCCAACATATAGTATATCCTGGAGAATGATCCAATAGCAATTGAGAAGAATATATATTCTGCTGTACTGGATTACAATGTTCTATATATGTCTGTAAAGTCTAGTTCATTTATCATATTGTCCAAGTTCTCTGTTTCCTTATTGATCCTTTGTCCAGTTGTTTTATACAAAGTTGAGAGTGTCATACTTAAGTTTATGACTATTGTAAAGACATTTATTTCTCCCTACAGTTTTGCAAGTGTGTGCCTCATGTATTTTGGGACAGCCTGGTTACGTGTATAAATATTTATTATTATTATTATTATTTCTTCTTGGTGAATTGCTCCTTTTATTAATATATAATGTCCTTCTTTATCCCTTATAGCAGTTTTGTATTTAAAGTCTATTTTGGGGGGAAGCAGATTTGGCCCAATGGATAAGGCATCTGCCTACCACATGGAAGGTCCGCAGTTCAAAACCCAGGCCTCCTTGACCCATGTGGAGCTGGCCCATGTGCAGTGCTGATGCATGCAAGGAGTGCTGTGCCACGCAGGGGGGGAAGCCCCATGTGCAAGGAGTGCCCTGCCACCCAAGGAGTGCCATGCCATGTGGGGGGGGAGCCCCACAGACAAGGAGTACTCAACCATGCAGGGGTGTCCCCCACATAGGGGAGCCCCACATGCATGGAGTGCACCCTGTAGGGAGAGCCGCCCAGCACTAAAGAAAGTTCAGCCTGCCCAAGAATGGCACCACACACATGGAGAACTGACACAACAAGATGACACAAAAAAAGAAACACAGATTCCCAGTGTCACTGATAAGGATAGAAGTGGTCACAGAAGAACACACAGTGAATGGACACAGAGAGCAGACAACTGGGGGAGGGGGAGAGAAGGGGAGAGAAATAAATAAAAGATAAATCTTTAAAAAAAAAGTCTATTTTGGTCAATACCAGTATTGCAACTCCAGTTTCTCCTCAATTACTGTTTGCATGGAATATCTTTTTCCAACCTTTTACTTTCAGTCTATCTGCGTCCTTGCATGCAAGGTGAGTCTCTTGTAATCAGCATATAGATGGCCAATATTTTCTTATTGGCCATCTGCAAGTCTGTGTCTTTTGATTAGGGAGTTCAATCCACTAACATTTAACATTATTACTGCAAAACATTACTTACTTTGTCCATTATAATTTTTGACTTTCCGTTGACCTATCTTACTATTGGTTTTTTACCCTTTTTGTTACCCTTCCTAATATTCTTCATTTCTACACTCTTCTTCCAGCCTCTCTCTCTCCTGTCTTTACATTTCAGTTTGCAGCACTCCCTTTAGTATCTCTTGTAAATCTAGTCTCTTGGTAACATACTCTCTTAGTTTTTGTCTATCTGTGAAGACTTAAATTCATTCTCAGTTTTGGAGGAGTTTTGCTAGATAAAGAACTCTTGGCTGGCATTTTTCTATTTCAGAACCTTTAATATATCATACCTCTGCCTTCTTGGCTACATGTTTTCTAATTAGAAATCAGCACTTATTGCATATCCCTTGTATGTGATAAATTGGTTTTCTCTTGCTGCTTTCAGAATCCTCTCTTTATCTCTGATATTTTTCATTCTGACTAGTAAGTGTCTTGGAGTAGGTCTATTGGGATTTATTCTGTTCAGGGTGTGTTATCCTTGGATAGTGATATTTATGTCTTTCATAAGCATTGGAAAATTTTCAGTAATTATTTCCTCAAATATTTTTTCCAATCTTTTTCCATTCTTTTTTCCCCCTGGGACATATATGTGTGCATTGCACATTGTCATTCAATTCCTGTCATCCTGTTCCATTTTTTCCATTCTTTTCTCTTTCTGTTCCTGTCTTTTCAAATTCACATGCTCTTCCCTCCAACTCATTCAGTCCTTGAACAATTCAAATCTGCTATTGTAGACTTCCAGTGGTTTTTAATCTCTTCCATTGTGCCTTTCATTCCCATAAGTTCTATTACTTTTCTTTGCAAACTTTCAAATTTTCATTATGTTCAACCAGCTTCTTCTTAATATCCTTAATCTCTTGTGCCATCTAATTGAATTTCTTAAATAGATTTGTTTAGTGTTCTTTGATTAGTAGTCTCAAATCCTGTGTTTCATTTGAGGGTTAATTTGTTCCTTTGACTGAACTATATCTTTCTATTTCTTAATATGGATTATAATTTTTTGCTGGTGTTGGCATCTGATTTTTTGTGTGTGTTTATTCTGTGCTCTTCAGTTTCTTTCTTTAGACTATGGCTTTCTTTTTGGTTGGCTATTTGGTAAAGCTTCCTCTGTTTCTTCTCTGTGACTGTTAGTCTGTTGTGTTTGTTTTTTATTTGCCTGTCTATATTTGTAATACTCCATTTGTCTTCTTTTGCTGCTATTTCCTGGAGGGTTACTTTTGGTAGAAGTGCCCCCTGAAGACAACTCTCCCAGCTCTGGTTTCCCAGTCAAAACAAGCTCAGAGGACCTAGGAAGGAAGTGTAGATTGATTCCAGTGCACTGGAGAAGAGATCCTAAAGACTTCCAATCTTCTCTTTGATGTCTTCCCCAATCTAGGCTCTCCTAAAATACCCAGGAGGTAGTACTCTTTATCCAGTTCCCTACTGTCCTAAGGTTATTCTGTGTCTATCTCAGCTGACTGAGCTCCTAGTGGGGGCAATATTGAGGCTGAGGTTGCCAGACTACCTGGATGAAACTGTTGCACATCTCCTAGCAGCTGAGATCTGAGTTCTCTGGTCAAGTGCCACCCCCTATGCTGCCCCCCTCCCTACTTGGTAAAGTAATGCTGCCTGTGCTGTCTTGAAAGAGAGTGATCAGATGGTTTTTGGTTCCTCTCCTTCCTGGGGCACCTGGGGATAAGAGTGCAGCTGCTGTTCAAAGAAGCAAGGTGAATCTGCCTACATTGCCTACAGGGAGAGTGTTTACTTCTCCTTCTTCCAGGGGACATTGGAACCCAGTGTGCAGTAGCCCTTCAAGGTGGGCTGGGTGAATCTGTCCATACTGCCTATGAGAGAGTGCATTCTTCCCCTCCTTCCAGGGGGCATTGGGCTCAGTGTGACTCTGCCTGCTCTGCACAGAGAAAGTGTTCCACTTGTATCCAATTTCCACTGCTGCTAAATGTGGGGGCCTAAGCAGTGGCTTTCCAAACTGGGCACACTGGATCTGATCCCTACCACCCTGGAGGACTGGTGTATTTTTTAGTCACCCCTGCTTTCATTCCTTTCAGGGGTAGAAACAGCACAAATGCTGCTTGCTTCTTGGTGGCTCGGGCAGATTTAACTCTCAGCTATGCTCAAAATTGAAATCCAGGCAACCTTATTTGCCGATCAACAGCTAGCTGTAGTTGGTACTAGGCCACTTCCTCTCCCCTGCAAGAGCTTCTGCTTCTGGCCAGGAGTGGGTCTGGAGGCAGCCTGCCTTGCCAATGGGTGTTGGACAACCACCTCTGCAACATGGAGGAATCTACTCATGAGTCTTCACTGCAGAAGGCCAGTCTCCTCTTCCTGTTCTTCCCTAGATCGTGCACTGTGTTCTTCTGGTGTCTGAGCCCCCAAACAGTTGATCCAGACAGATTCTGACTGATGATTTGTTGTCCTGTGGTACCAGCTGATTATTAGAGCTTCCTACACTGTCCCCATCTTGGGTCTTCAATTCTAAGGAAGGATTTGAACAGGGATTATAATAAAAGGATTACTTAGGGAAGATCCTCATGGATGTAAAAACATGGATTAGAAATAATTTTAGTTCAAATTTTCAGCAGGTAGAAGGTTAGGTTTTCTGGTAATGCTGCTATTATACAGAAAGTAGAAAGGGGAAAGCGAGAAAAGGAGAATAAAGTATAAAGGAGTAAGGTGTAATGAAAAACAAAGAATGGGAATGTGTCAAATAGCAGAGCTGAATCAATACTGTGCAATGAATCCATGATATAAGGCAAAGAATAAGGCAAGTAAAATAAATAAAAAATAAACAAACAAGCAAACATAGTAAACAAACAAATCACTAAGTAAATTCTGGATTTATCCATAATGTTATTGGCAACCTTACAGAAAATTGGAGAAAAGCAAAAACAAAGGTATTTCTCTTCTTGAAAGGAGGAGAAAAGGAAGTAAAAACAATAGGTGAAGACTATTCTTTCACAAATTTGAAATTGAAAGGAAGGAGAGAAATAAGGTTAGAGAATGAATAACATTTTTGGAGGGGAGATTTCTATGGGTTTGTAATCTTATAGGTAGAGAAAGTAGCCAGGGAAAGATAACATTCATAAAACTTGGACCCAGTTATTGGTAAAATGCATGCTAAAACCTTTGAAAAAGTTAAACTTGAATTCATTTTAGGAAGAACCATAGCTAAGACCAAAATCAAAACGAAAGCAAAACATAAGCAAAGCTTTTTGTGTTTTGAACCCTACCTAAATAGCACATCTGAACCCAGTGCTAAAATTATCCCTATAAAATCAGATAATAGTGAAGATTTTCTACTACTGTCAGTGTCTTCACTGGAAAGATTCCAAACTGGATTTGCATTATACAGAGTTCCATGGAATTGTGATTTACAGTAATAGTGAAGACTGCATGCCCTAATTGTGTTTGTTAAGTTGGATGTAGCCCAAGTAGGAAATGTGTTGGTGGAATGCATTGGGTTCATTTCATTAGGCTGCTAGGCAATCTTATAATAATGATATATTTCACTTTTATACAAGTGTTTCCTTCAAAGAGCTCTAAGCACTATATCATTTTCTGAAAAGTTCTGTACACTTATTAACTCCTGCAATATCCCCTGAGGGAAGAAATTATAGATATTATTTATTTTCTCTATTTTCTGGCAAAGGCACAAATAGGCAAAGTAATGTGTTTGTAGACACAGAAAGACAATCCTTGATTAGCTTAACCTATATTTATGAGGCATAATTCATTAGTGTGCTTAGTGTCTGCAGGAAACATGACAATGTAGATGGCAAAACTACCACACCTATTAAATACGTGACAAACTATGGGGAATAAAGATCATGTGCTCATGATTTCTGTAATAGAATTTCTTATCATAGGAAAAATCCTCTTATGAGGCCTATGCTAAACAAATGAAGAGTGATTAAGTGAAGTATTTAAGTACCTTAATACTGAAGTGCCATGTTAAATCAACTCATATAATACAGAAATTGCCAGAAAAACATTTCTAACTATGTTGAATCATAGATTTGGAAAAGAGCATAAAAAAAAAAGAGGAACCACCTTTCCTGGCCTTGGCAAATCATGTAGGTGTTTACTAGTCCTTTGTTAATTTGAAGTAACTTCCGTAGCACAAACGGCACAGTGTCTTCAGTAATTCAACTACATTCAAGAAATCCTTCATCCAACCAAAATCCTTCAGACTTTATTTTAAGTAATATTTCTCTTATCAAGCTTCAGGGGTTGAAGGAAGCTAATCATAGTCAAATTTATCATAAAATCCATTTACTATTCAGAATTTAAATATTGTATTACAATATTCAGTGTTCTATTTTCTTGGATAATTCATTGTTTTCTCTTAAAATCAACTTCCTATAGTTTGACCATTTCTGTGAGTATTGTTCTGTTAAATCCGCATATATCTAATCAGTGACAGAGACAATGCTGAAAAAAGAGAGATGGTAGCCATGAAAGTTAAACAAAAGCAATGCTTGAGATGTTAAGATGAATTTACAAACTACACTGAAGTATCCAAAAGAAAATTAATGCTTTCTTTATTAGAGAACTATTACCTTTTATGACCAATAATCCAACGCTAGTATAAATATGGGATAAAGCAAATAATTACTTTTTTGTGTTTCCATGCTTACTATAAGTGCTATTTCAGGCTTTGATCTTATTCAGTTATAGCTTCGCTGACAATACACAATTGGTTGTGGTGAAAGTTAATTAATCACTTTAAAAAAACAACGTAATTTGGGTCCTTATCTCCAATTAAAACCATTTGAAACATATATGGGCAAACTATGTCCAACATGGCCATTAAAACAATGATGTTACCTATCAAAATGATCAAAATCATTGACCAGATTGACAAATAATACTACAAAGATCTTAAATTATCTTTCCATTGGCCGTCTGACTTCGTTAATGTGGTTTATCTGTTGAATAAATGAACAAATAATTTTATGGATACGCCTAAAGCTGATGTAATGCTGATTCTTTAGAAAAATTAAAAAGTTCAGTCATTTCTATGGTCACTCAATCAACAAAAGTATGTAATTACTTTCATCTTTGCATTAGTAGGAATCTTTTGCATTTTTATACAAATAAGAGATTTAGAAGAAAAAAAGGTATATGATCAGGGAGGAATTTCTTCACTGCCTATTAACGTACAGACATTTGATTAAAATGTTTTTTTTTTTCCAAAAAGTTTGTTTAATTAGAAACAGTGAACTATTAAAATGTCCACAAACAGAGGAATTACAAAATAAAGATTTTTATTGTTTAATTTTGTGTATCTGATAAGTGCAGGAACTCTTAACTAAGAAATATTACTGTATTTCTTACAGTAATTATATTGATTGGTAATTTGGCCATTAATTGATATTTAGCCATCAACCCACTTTAAATTTCTGTATAATTACATGAAAAAAAAAAGAATTTGAAATGCCCCAAAAATTAATTTAGTTGATCAAAAATATTAAACTATAGGAAATAAAATATTTAGTCGACAGAAGAACATTATTGGGAAGCAATACACTCCAGTATGTTTGACTGCTGATTGGAAGAAGCTAATCAGTCCAGTTCCTGCAGTGTAATGTGTACAATTTAAGCAACATTGGAAAGGCAAGGAAAAGGTCATCTATTGATCATTTGATTCAAAATGTCCTACCCTAAGCTGGGAAAAGTCATTCCATTTTAATTACTGCCAATTCAAATTACACTTTCTTTTCTACAGGCAACTTTGCTCTTTTACTTCAGTCTATTTGAAGAATAATCATTGCATTTCCTTGTACAATCTGAGTAAATTAAACATAACATTTTAAAAGAAATGGAGTTTGCAAGTCAAATGCTGTAACAGGAGACCCATATCTTTGCAAAAAAAAAAAGGGATAGCATAAAGTACTATCTTTTCCCAGGCATATGATGAAGTATATTTGACTGGAAATATGTGCCTTCTTTAATTAAAGTGCAAACTTTATTTCTTCATTCCTGGTCTAAAACATTTAATATTGGTGAGAATCTTCATTCATTCCCCTTTTCATTCAACATTTATTTACTGAATACAGTGTGGCAGGGACTGGAAATACAAGAAGGAAAAATAAATAGACAAAATTCTCTGTCCTAATGGAGTTTTATTCTAGTAAAGGGAGACAGACTCTAAATATAACAAATAAGTAAATTATATAGAGGGATAGAAGGTGCTAAGTACTATGGAACAAAGCAGAGAAAGGAAATGGGGAATATCTGCCTGGAGTGGGAGGGTATTCAAAATAGATCTCACTGAGTTGATATTTAAGTGAAGACTTGACGGAGGTGAGGGATGACTCTTGTAAGCCTTGGGGAAAGCTTTCCAGGGAGAACAAATATCCTGAGATAGGAGCATCTCAGCCTGTCTGAAAACTTTTTCCACCTGAAAACGGTCATATTATTCTTTTCCATAAAATTTTTGCAAAATTCATGGCTTACTAGACACAAATGTTTAGTCTTTTAAGAGTTTTGCTGTATTCAAGACATTGGCCTAAATATTAGTTTTCAGCAAAATTCACAATGAAACTTTTCCAAGGTTCTCAAATTTCGTGAATCTACCAAGCTTTGAGCCTCCTTGTGCTTTGCTTCAGTAATCTGGCACTTACATTATGAGGCCAGATGTATGAGTTAAGATACCTCCTGAGATTACATTAAAATAGGAATGCTGGACAACCAGAAAGATGATGGCAGAATAAGGAACTACTAGAGTCAACTCCTGCCACAGAGCAGTTAGTAAACACCCAGAGCTATCTGAAGCTAGCTGAAATACCTGTTTGGGGGCTTCAGGAGACCAGAAGAGCATCCTGCAACATACTTGAAGGAATGG
Organism: Dasypus novemcinctus; assembly: GCF_030445035.2. Lineage (NCBI taxonomy): Eukaryota > Metazoa > Chordata > Mammalia > Cingulata > Dasypodidae > Dasypus > Dasypus novemcinctus. The sequence continues at coordinate 28,521,933 of NC_080689.1, read as the reverse complement.
AAGAAGGAGGCTGCCCATCTACAGAGAAGACTCCTAAGTAGAGGGCTCCATGCCATGGAGGCTGGTGCCCATCCTCCACTGGAGGCACAAGCCACCTCAGGAGCTGTTCCATGACTGGAACTGAAAGCTCCACTTCCCAAAAGCAGAGTAGGAAGAGATGGTTGGGCACCAACTTCAACTACTGATGAGTAAATTCAGCAGGCTAAAGTATAATCCTAAGAACAGCTAAGGTTTGAGCCTGTCCAAATCAGAAAGAGTCTGGGAGCTGCCATCTTAACTCCACGCCTGGCATGAGGGGAAGCAGGGTGGACTGAAAAATCACAGTGCTGGTAGGGAATGGCTTCTTTCCATCCAGATCAGATTGCAGCTCTAGCGTAGACCCCAGTGCCACCTCTGGCAAGGAAGAAGCTGGGGGGTACTTGCACCAGCCCCTCCAGGAAATTGCTGACCAAACCATGGAGGCTGGTGATTATCCTACTCTGGCAGTGCAAGCTGCTCCAGGAGCTATTCTATGGCTGGAATTGGACGCTCCATTTCTCAAAAACAGGGGAGGAGGAGAGAGTTGGCTGCTGATTTCAACTACTGATTGGTAGACTTGGCTGGCTAAGGTATAACCCTAGGAACAGCTGGGGTGTGAATCTGTCCAAGTCAGAAAGAGGCCAGTGACCACCATTTTTATTCCACCCTCAGTGTGAGGGGAAGCCAGTCTGACTGAAAATCACAGTGATGGCATGAACCAGTTTCTTTCACCCAGCTCAGCTTGTAGTCCTAGACTAGGCTTCTACCCCACTTCCGGCAGGGAGGAGGCTGGTGGGCCCTGTACCAGGTAACTATCCAGGTAACTGCAGGTACCTTTGACAGGCACAAACTGAAGAGTAGGAAGTCTACTGGGGAAACTGCGGTCATCTTGGACCCACACTGCATAGATTGCTGCCCACACCTGCATCTCCATCCCTGCCCCAGGCAGGGGAGAAAGGGGCATGAAGCTTCATTAGTCTCTATGGGCAACTAGTCTAGACCTGCGTGACTTGAATTATTCCACAGCTGTGACTCTGTCCCTACCCCTGGAAAAAGAGAAAGTTGGGAGATGCTTCATTAGTCCCTGGGGCAATGAGGGCAGCTTGAGGCTCCACAGCTTATAGCACCAATTACATCCTTGGCTCCTACTGCACAAACAGTAAGGGAAAAAGGTCAGGAAGCCCTAAACTAAAGAGAAGAACTGCACACAGAATAAATACTCTCGTAAGTCAGATGCCAAGATACCAACAAAAAATTACAATCCACACCAAGAAAGAGGAAGATATGGCCCAGTTAAAGGAACAAGATAAGCCTCCAGATGACATAAAGGAGTTGAGACAACTAATCAGAGATGTTCAAACAAATCTTAATAAATTCAATGAGAGGCTAAAGAGATTAAGGATACTAAGATGACACTGGATGAACACAAAGAAGAACTTGATAGCATACATAGAAAAATAGCAGATCTTATGGGAATGAAAGGTACAGTACATGAAATTAAAAAACATTAAATCATATAATAGCAGATTTGAGTAGGCAGAAGAAAGGGTTGGTGAGCTTGAAGAAATGGCCTCTGAAAGTGAACATACAAAAGAACAGATGAAGAAAAGAATGGAAAAAAATTGAACAAGTTCTCAGGGAACTCAATGACAGCAAAAGGTATGCAAACATATGAATCATGGGTGTCCCAGAAGGAGAAGAGAAGGGAAAAGGAGCAGAAGGAATATTTAAGGTAATAATGGTAGAAAATTTCCCAAACCTATTGAAGAGCATAGATATTCGTGTCCAAGAGGTACAATGTACCCCCATCTGAAAAAATCTGAATAGACCAACTCTGAGACACATACTCATCAGAATGACAAATGCCAAAGACAAAGAGAGAATTCTGAGAACAGCAAGAGAAAAGCAATGCATAACATATACCCAGTAAGATTAAGTGCTGATTTCTCACCAGAAACCATGGAGGCAAGAAGACAGTGGTCTCATATATTTAAGATACTACAAGAGAAAAACTTCCAGCCAAGAATCTTATATCCAGAAAGATTGTCTTTCAAAAATGAGGGCAAAATTAGAATATTCACAGGTAAACAGAAACAGAGAATTTCTAACTAAGAGATGAGATTTTCAGGAAATTCTGAAGCATGTGCTACAGCCTGGAAAGAAAATACAGGAGAAAGAGGCCTAGACGAGAGTCTAGAAATGAAGATTATATCAATGAAAGTTAACTAAAAGTGTCAAAAGAGTGGTGAAAATAAAATATGACATAAAACTCAAATAGTCAGAAATAAACTTAACCAATGATGTAAAGCACTTTTATTCAAAAAACTGTAACTCAATGTTAAAAGAAATCAAAAAAGTCCTAAATAACTGGAAGAACATTCCATGCTCATGGATTAGGAGACTAAATATCATCAAGATGTCAATTCTACTCAAATTGATATACAGATTCAATGCCCCAATAAAAATTCCATGAGCATTTTTAAAAAATTGAAAACACAATGATCAAATTTATTTGGAAGGGTAAGGGGTCCTGAATAGCCAGAAACATCATAAAAAGGAAAAGTGAACCCTATCTCTGGACTTTAAATCATATTACCTAGCTATAGTAGTACAAACAACATGGCACTGGCATAAAGACAGACACATAGACCAATGAAACCAAATTGATGGTTCAGAATAGACTGTCACATATGTGGTCACATGTGTCACATGTGTGACTAGCCTGTCAAACCCACACAACTCGGGCAGAACAGTCCATTTAACAAAATGGTGCTGAAAGAACTGGATATTCATAGCCGAAAGAAGGAAAGAGGACCCTTATCTCACACCTTATCCAAAAATTAACTCAAAATGGATTTAAAAAACTAAAAATAAAAGCAAAAATCATAAAACATCTAGAAGAAATTGTAGGAAAATATCTTCAAGACCTGGTGGTAAGTGGTGGATTCTTAAAGGAGATAATAGGAGGACTGAGATGGACTACTAATGTTTAATGTTTGCAGAATTTTCACTAGCTTTACTATAAAAGTGTGAAAATGTATAGAGTGGATGGTAACAAATAGTGAGTAACAACTAGTTTATAAATGGGTATGTGGCTGAAAACGGTTGTCTAGGTATATAAATGCCAATTGACAGAATACTAGGGAATAATCTAGGAACTGAATGGCACAGTAAACCAAGAGAATTGTGGTAGATGGGATACAAGAACATCCTTTTCAAGCTAGAGCAAATGTACATCACTCTGGCAGGGTGTTGGGAATGCATGTGAAAAATACTACTGGAGTGGCCTATGGACTGTGATTAGCAGTAATAATATAATATTCTTGCATCTATGCCAAAGATGTACAGTGTTGATAATGAGGCAGTATGGAAAATGTAAGCCAAATGTACCCTACAGATGTGGTAACAATCAGGTGATATTATCTTATCTGTAACAAATGTTCCACCACAATGTGGTGTGTTGATAGAGGGGTGTTGTTTGGGAATTCTGCACATGTGTGTGATTGTTTTATAAGTTTACAACTTCTGTCATAAAAAATTTATTTAAAAATAAAAATAAGTGGGTTGGGGAAAAAAACACACCAAATGTTAAAAAAAGGACTATAATTAGTAGTAAGATTTTGACAGTGTTCTTTCATAATTTTTAACAAACATCTCACAATGCAAGGTGTTGGTGGAGGGTTGATGTATGGGACCCCTGTATGATGTTATGCATGTTTGCTTTGTAAGTTCACAACTTTTACTCTACAGTTGTTTATGTATGTTCACATAAAAATGTTATAGATAATAATAATAGGGAGGGTTGGAGAAAATACTTTGCTTAGTAGTAATATTTTGACAATGCTCTTTAATCACTAGTTAAAAAGGTTTAACAACAATGCAAGATATTGGTGGTAGGGTGAGTTATGAGAGTCGTGTATGATGTTATATGTTTGTTTTGTAAATTCATGACTATTACTATATACTTATTGTTTCTGTCTGTGTGTAGGTGATATATTTCAAAATTAATTTTTAAAATATTTTTTAAAATGGGAATGCTGCATAGTTCTCTTAACAAATTAAAATCTGCATATAAGAAATAATAACATTGAAAATATTTTAACCTTGCACTGTTTTCTCAATTTGAAATCGATAACTAAGGAAATACATATGAAAGTATATTATGAATAAATATAATTTTTTTCATAGGGTTTTAATATTTAGTATTTATCTTTTCAACCAGTTTCCTTGAATTATACTCTACAATCAAATTAATTTGATTTTTATGATTCCATGCTTTTTGACAGATGTTTATAGTTATGTAAACACCACCATAATGAAGACTTAGAAAATTTCCATCTCCACAAAATGTCCCCTCCTGTCTCTTTTCAGTGACTCCTATTCTGGCCCCTAGAAATCACTGATCTCTTTATCTCACTATCATTTTGACTTTCTAGGATTTAATATAAAAGGGATAATAAAGTCTTTGGTGTCCAACTTCTTTCATTGAGCATAAAGTTTTTGAGATCCACCAATGTTGTTTCATGTATCGGACAGCCATTTGTTTTCTTGGCTGAGTGTCATTCCATTGTAGGGACAGACTACATTTTGTTTATCCATTCACAATTTGATGGGCATTTAGATTGCTTTCTGTTTGGGCCTCTTATAAATAAAGATGCCATAAATATTTGTACGCAAGTATTTGAGGACATTTTTTTTGTTTTCTTTTGGTAAATACCTAGGAATGGAATGCAGGTAGTAACTTCATGTTAACTATGAGTTTGGGAGAAACTACCAAACCCTTTTTCTAAATAGATATATTATTTTCATTTCTGCCAGTATATGAGATTTTGAGTTACTCTGCTTCACTGTCAGCACTTAATCATGTCAGACAGTTTCATTTTAGACATTCTAATAGGAATATATTGTTATTTCATTTTGTTGTTAATTTACATTTTCCTAATTCAATGAAGGTATTTTAATGTGTTTATTTGCATACATATATTTTCCTTAGTGAATGATTGCTCTGAATCTATTACCCATTTTTAATTGGGTCATTAGTTCATTAGTCTTCTTAGTATTGTTTTTCCTTGTATCCTATCAAAGACATCTTTGCCCAGTTCAAAGCCACTTAGATTTTATTTTTTAGAGTTTTAGCTGCTATTTAGGTCTTTGTTGCTTTTTGAGTTAATTTTTGTGCATAATACAAAATAATTATTGAGGTTTATGATTTTAAACATGGATGTCCAATTGTTATATCAGAATTGTTGAAAAGATTATCCTTTCTCACCATTAAATTGTCTTGGTACTTTATGTCAAAAAATCACATACATGTATGTTCTGGACTTTTGGCAGTTTTCTATTTGTATTTGTCTATCCATAGTCTAAATCACACAATCTTGATAACAGTAGGTTTGTAGAATGCTTAGAAATCAAGGTAAGCCCTCCAACTTTATTTTCAAATTGGTTTGGGCCAATCTATGTCCTTTTTACTTCAATGTAAATTGAGGAACTTAATTTCCATAAAAATGTTTGCTGGGATTATCATTGAGAATGGACCCAGAAGTCAATTTTGCTTAGAGTAGCATTTTCAAAATTGTATTTTCTGTTTTATTGTAATCAATTTGAATATTTAAACTACATTATTTAAACATTATCCATTAAAAGTTCAAATTAATATAAATGTTGATACTTTATGAATTATAGATTTTAGGAATTCCTCAAAGTTTTTACTGATCTGGTGAGTTTATGAATTTCTTCCATTAAATAAAGCATGTTTTATCACATCCTGGGTTTATTTTTTATAGTTCTAAGTTACAGACAACAGACCTAGCTGTTTTAAACACTAAGGAATTTTTTTAAAAAGTATTTGATCTAGGACCATGTTTCATTGAAAGGACTGCAGACTAAGCTTCCATAATTGTACTGTTGATGAAGTTGTAGACTTAGTATGATCAGAAAGCTTTAAAATATACTGTTGGGGTGGCGGACTTGGTCCAGTGGATAGGGCGTCCGTCTACCACATGGGAGGTCCGTGGTTCAAACCCTGGGCCTCCTTGACCCGTGTGGAGCTGGCCCATGCACAGTGCTGATGCACGCAAGGAGTGCCATGCCACGCAGGGGTGTCCCCCGTGTAGGGGAGCCCCATGTGTGCCCCATAAGGAGAGCCGCCCAGCGCGAAAGAAAGTGCAGCCTGCCCAGGAATGGTGCCGCACACATGGAGAGCTGACACAACAAGATGACGCAACCAAAAGAAACACAGATTCCCGTGCCACTGACAACAACAGAAGCGGACAAAGAAGACACAGCAAATAGACACAAAGAACAGACAACCGGGGTGGGTGGGGGGAATAAATAAATAAATAAATCTTTGTATATATATATACTATTATATATATATAAATAATTATATATATATATATATATAAAAATAGTATATATATACACTATTGGGTACAGACCTATACCACCTCAGATCAACTTTTACCAGTAAAATAGAGACCTTTATTCTGCCTCTCCCTTAGTCCTAGACTACTGTAGCAGTTTGATATTATTGATGAATTTCAAAAAGAAATATTGGATTATGTTTGTAAACTTGTCTTTTCCTCTGAGATGAGATTATATTGGATCGTGTCAGTAGGGTGTTAGGTACTCACCCCTTGGTGGGTGGTACTCACAGATAAAAGGCATGGCAAAGGACAGAGTTAAGGGTTTTTGATGCTGGAGTTTCGATGTTGGAGTTTGATGCTGAAGCCTTAAGTTGGAGCCCCAGAAAGAGAGGAAACCTAAACCTGGAAAGAAGCAAGCCCTGGAAAGAGAGGAACCCAGGAAACCTGAACCCATGCAGATGTCGGCAGCCATCTTGCTCCAACACGTGAAAATAGACTTTGGTGAGGGAAGTAACTTACGCTTTATGGCCTGGTATGTGTAAGCTCCAGCCCCAAATAAATACCCTTTATAAAAACCAACCAATTTCTGGTATTTTGCATCAGCACCCCTTTGGCTGACTAATAAAATTAGTGTCTTGTGGAAGTGAACCTGTCTGGCAAAACTAAAACATATTCAAAACTCTAGTTTTAAGGAGTCTTGGAAATTTAGTTTTTATTTTTATTTTCTTAACTTCTGATAACCATATAAACTGCTAAAAGACAATTGGAATATGTATTTAGCAAGCAAGTCTCATGGATCTGTCTAAAATTATTTAAAAATCTGAACATTTCTTCTTTCGTAACAGAACCAAAATTCTAGCATGGTACCCATGACACATTAATAAAAGGCCCCATTTTCCAGCTCCCTTGAAGCTAGATGTGATTAAGTGATTGAGTTCTGACTGGTGGAAAATAAGAGAAAAATGCTATATAGATTTTCAGGATATCTGGTTAAAGGGAACTGGCCCGGAGAGAATGCCCTCCCTCATTCTGTTTCCTCCTTTTACTGGTCCACGTGCAAATGGGATGCCTGATGTTTCCTCAGCCAATTTGGACTATGAATTGATCTTACATATGTTTAGAATGACATAGCTGATGTCACTGAACCTCATCTTTATTGACATCATGGAATTCTCATGCCAAGTTCTGGACTTCCTTCCTTCTAGTCTTTATATGAAAAAGAAATTATTTCATCTTGTTTACATCACCTTAATTTGGGAAGTCTTACTTACATGAGTCTAAACTCACTGCTCCAGTGTTTTAAAATAGTTTTTATAAGGAAAAAACATATTTCTCCTGTTTTTTAATCAGAGGGATTTCCTTTATTCACAATATTCCTTTTCTTATACCCTACAGCAAATTGCCATAGATCTGATGATTTTTCTCCTTTAAAAGTAGCCACCATGTAGGTTTTTCAGTCCATTTAGCTGTCTTCCTGGAAGAGACCCAGCTTTCTGTTTATTATTGCTCTAAATTATGGAACTGAGTCTCCCTACAATGCTATATTTCTGTTCATTTTATGTCTACAGTTTACCATCTTGACTCCATATTAGGAGGATTTAGAAAATTTTGAGTAAGTTTTGTCCCTTTCTGAATATCCTATTTTATCACAAGGCTGATTTGCCAGCTGCCTTGGATATCTTTTTTAATTGGTTAAATCGATACTTAACAGAAATCCTTCTGTTTGTGGTATGTAAATGATAACATCCTAGTTTCCATTGCTAATGCAAAAATTTCCCTCTAGACAAATGTTGATTATTTTTATGAACTTCTAGGAGGATTGCTATCTTACCCTGAATTCTCAATGAGTTCATTCACATATGTATGTATATGTATAATTATAACGTTTTTTAATTTCACTGGCATTTATTGAGCAATTATAATGTGCTACGAATAGGAAATTCAAATATAAATATTCTCAAGGTCATAACTAAGTTTTATTTGACTTAATATGGCTAAAATCTAGGATGAACAAAAGGACTTGAAAATATAACAATGAGGAAACATGCTAAAACAAATAAATACAGATTGGTTTTAATGGAGTTTGATTCTATACTGATAACTATTTGGCTACAACATAAACTAAATAGCAGAACTTGCACTCTCTAATCTCAGAGCAATCAGAAAATCCTATCCCTAATACAAAGTTTCTGTTCCAGTTCTTTGTGTTTTCCTTCCGAGTCAGATAAGTCAAAGCATATTAAATGTAATTAATTAAATTCAATTAAAATTTGTATTTGAATAGCTCCATTTTTAATTTTTGTTATTTTCCTTTACTGTCAATAAACAGTGAATTTCCCCTCATAACATGAACCATATTAGTTCCTAATATGTATGGAATATAGTAAGAAACACAAATATAATCTGTCCTTAATTCTATTGCTGATTAACCTCAAGGAGTGTTATAGTAATGTATTGTGTTCATTTTGACTATATACATTGGTATATTCTGAAGTAAAAAAAAACCTCCAAAATGTTTTAACTGTATATTTTTATACTGATTTCAAGCATAAGCATGTTACTTTGTATATGCAGTCATGGATCCATAATGGAAAGAATACTGAATTTGGAATTAAAATGTTGCCTAAGAATACTTGCTCTGTCACTTGATATAGGACCTAAGAAAAGCAATGTAATCCCTCTTAGCCTGTGTTTCTTACCTGTAAATGGGAATAATAATATGTGCTTCTCACAACTGTTGCGTGGATGAAGCTTGGTGTTGTGTGTGTCCTCTTTACTGTAAATCAGAAAACCTGTGTTCCATTCCTAGCTCTGTCACAGATGCCTGTATAAGTTAAAAATGCTTCTTTCCTGACCCTCTTTCTCAGTTTGTTCACCTGTAATTGGAGAGCCTGAACAAGATATCGCTTAGTTGTCTCTAGTTCTTTTGGTTAATTTTATTTTAAACATTACTCATCAATATTTAATATTTCATAACAATTGTTTTATCATTCTCTCTTTCATGTGTTTATATTTATATATTCACTTGTATACATATATTTTAAATAAGATATGTAATTTTATGGGCCATTTGAGAATAATTTGAGTACATTTTTTCCATTTAGCCACAGTATATTTCCTAACAAGAAGGGCATTTTCTTACATAAAAATAGCACAGTTATCAAAGTCAGGAAATTTAACTTGTGTACAGTATCATTACCTGAAGTGTAAAATGTATCCTTATTTCACTAAAATATTCAGATTTTAATATTCTTTTAACTATAAGCTATGTGAAGTCTCATTGAGAAATCTAAAGCACTACTAAAATTACAAGTTTTTCTCCTCCAGAAATTAGCCCAAAATGATTTCATAAAAGAACTGTCTTTTAAAGGAAAATACAGAATATTTTCTTAGGATTGGAAGCATCATACCTAGATGAAGATCTAATGAGTTCCATTTCTTATGTTTACAATTAATAGAATTAGAGGTAAAATTTCACATCATCTAATGGGAAAATAATTTAGGCTACTCAATAGAGAACATATTTCATACATCAGATCAAACCAGCAAAGTTTGAGTTGATCAAATAAAATAACACTTTTTAACTGTATTGGGTAAATGAACTATTAAAATAAAAAATTATCAGTCCTGAGAATTGCTTTCTGATTTTATTTCTGCTTCACTGACAGCAGGTTTTTATGTATATTTGGTCATTGTAGTACATCAAAACCGTATAGTGTGTTTAATAAGGCATTCTTTCAACAGAATATTGCCAATTACAAAGCATAGTCATCTTTGGATAAGTCTTCAAAGAATATTTTAAAAATCAGTTAACAAGATAAGATGTATGCATGCTACACATTCCCACACACCAATCAAAAAACATGTTGCCATAATTGGGATAATGGGGAAAGGTCTCTGAATCAGAGCCATGTTTAAAGCAGGACTGAATAATATAATGGCTCCAGTGACTAAAGAATTTCTCTTTAGAAATTGTCAAATGTTAAGCTATCACACTGCCATATTTTTTTAAACATTCCTAACGAATTCATTTTAACTGGAACAATAAGTGAATTAACTCGTGGGAAAGATCCACTCCAACAGAGAAAGGAAATGTACCTACTACTTCTTCACTTCCACAGAAAGCCAAATTTAACGGTGGACTCTTTCCTTTCAGTTGCCACAGTGAATGACAGCATGGATTGCTAGGGTCCCCTGGAGAAAATTATTTTCTTTCTTTATAAAACAAACATTGATTTCTGAAGAATAATAAAGCATTTTGAAACCTGAAGGGTTTTTGATCATCTTGATTTTCTGGAGCATGCATTCAAGTTCTTTCACAAAAGACATTTTTAAAACTCGCTGTTTCTGTATTGACTGATAATATTTTATAGAAAATACAGTGCAGAAATTTCTTTCTTTCATCCTACCTCCAATCTGCTCTTGTGACGTGAATATGTTAACTGAATTACAATTTGAAACTTGAGGCCACGGGCTATAAGAGAAATTAAGGAATGGAAAGTTGAAAACAGCTGGAGTCCTAGATTAATGTAAAACCCTAAGCTGTTTCCATCTGGACTTAGGCTTTCTCTATGTGAAGGAAAACTAAACATGTATATTACTTAAACCAATTTTTTAAAACTTTTTATTTTGAAGTGTTTTTAGATTTATATACAGTAGTGTGAATTAATGTAGAGCAATCCAATATAGCCTTTACCCAGTTTTCCCAAAAAGTGATATCTTACGTAACTATAGTACAAAATTATACCAGGAAACTGTAATTTTATTTTGGGTCTCTGTTACAAAATTATTTGGTGAATTAATATTTATTTGGTATGTACAACATTTGGGTCTCTGTTACAAACTAAGTGAAACATACATTCCAACTATTATATTTCATACTACAAAATATTTAGAAATATTGGATTAAATATTTTTTAGTCTTTTAAAAATTGTAATTGTTTTTGCATACAAGTAAAGGAATGCCAAGGATTAAAGCAAAGAGGGACCATAAAACTAGAGTAGTAAGTCTTTGACCTGAAGCAGAACTGATCTAGGGTAGAGGTGAGAAGTTTCTAGTCTCTATTAATTGATATAATGTATGCTTTAGACAATGTAGGGGCTAAAGATGTGGCAAGTAATGCTCTGAAGACGGTGGTCACTAGATCTTCAGTGAAAGGGTGAACTCAAACCTAAGTTCACCAATGCAGGGAGAATGGCCAGGAAAGGAAAGAAATGTTCTTCAGAGAATTCACAATCAACTACTCTGGCCGTCCATAGACCAAGGTTCACATTTTCACAATCTGGATCCATCAGGAGGCTCCAAGGTATAAAAAATTAGCCTACAAATCAATCCAGGCTAGTGATAATTCTCAGACTTCTGGTAAATTAAATGCTTATTCTTTCTAATGAGACATATCCTCAAGCCAGGCCAAACAAAGTTCTTACCAGCCCAAACTCACAATCCAAAATTACAAGGTACTCAAAGGAAAATATCAACCATGAACAAGAGTAAGCAGATACACATGTAAACAAGATTATATTCTCTACTAGTTTCTTAGGGCTGCCCTAATGAATTGCAAACTCAGTCGCTTAAAACAACAGAAAATTGTCCTCTCGCTGTTCTGGAGGTGAGAAGTCTAAAGTGGAGGTGTGACAGTTTGATAATTTTCAATAAGTTTTAATTGCCTAAATCCTTCGATTCAGGAAACTTAATGAGTCTTAAGTAGAGTAAATAAAAATAAAGTCACACCTAGATATGACACAGTGAAGCTGAAGGAAACCAAGTACAAAGAGAAAATATGTGCAACCAGAGATCAAAGATTTTTTTTTTTATCTATAAAGAAGAACAATAATTTGAAAACAGACTTTTCATTAGAAGCAACAGCAAAGAAAATACAATGGAATTATGCTGTATATACCAAAGGCTGGCCTTTTCCAATATTTATACTTTAGATCCTTCCTTTATTAGAACTCAAATTATCATCTTTCTTAGATTCTATTGTAGGGTTTCAGAGGTGTTTTAGATTTCATCAATCAAAAAGACACATGCTAGTCTTGTATTTAGAACCTTATCAAATGGAGTAAAAAGTGGCAGAATGAAAGCCACCCTTTCCTGGTCCAAGCAGCACAACTTGAGACAACACATTCAAGGGTTGCCTGGTGGTTGCCTGATCCTTGCATAGAGCTAGAGGGGCATGATTCTAGAATCAGAAATTGAGGCGGCAGTTTCCTGATTCCAGTAGAAATAATATTTCCCATGGTGATCCAATTCTGAAGTGCCATTCCAAAGTCATTTTGAAGGCCCAGCCTGGAGCTTGTTCTTCTAGGCCTTCCAATAATTTAATAAATGTCTTTTCTCCCCATATCAAATATTCTTCTGTTTAAAATAGCTAGAAAATATAGTAATGTGAAACCAAGGCTTTACCAATAAAGTATTTGATACTAAATATAGTTGTAGTCAACAGACTCGTTAGGATGGGAAATTGATTGGTTTTATGACACAGTTGGTTTAAAAGTAAGGGATATCTATTGTTTTCACTATAAAAATAACATAGTAGTTGTTCTTGGTGCCCAATGTTAAAAATATTATTAAATTCTTACCTATGGAAGCACAAACTGTGGGAGATCACATGGTAGCTTCCACTGCACAATGCTACAGCTGCACAAAATTGAAAGACTATGAGGCAGAGTGTTTCTAATAATACTGAATAGCATAAAAATGAAAATAATAGATCCAGGGATTTAAATATTAGGCTCAAGGCACGATCAGAAATACAGTAAATGTCTATGAACCCTCTAAATTAATTTCTTACCTGTATTAGCTGGAGGCCTAATGCAGGCAAAGATCAGACAGAATCTTATCCTGTGGGGTGCTAAATTGCAAAGAAAATTAAATTTGCAGACTCACTAGGTGTCTTATATGAAAGTTTATTGTGAAATATTGATACTCTCCAATGTAGAATTTGATATTTAAATGATTTGCATAAGTTCAAGTATTCCAAATTCCAAACCCCACTGAGCATCCCAGGACAGCTAAAGCATTTCCTCATCTCCTGAGTAGGGTCCTGCTTTATTGAAGAGTTGAAATGACCTCATAGGTTACCTTAGAAGGGAACACGAATTATCTTCTTGCTCCACCACTACTATCTAGTTTCCTCCAGAACTATATTTAGTATCATACCCCAGCAGGCTACAGAAGCCCAACTGTAATGGCCACAGAAGTCCAATTATAATGTCAAGCCAAGAAAGAGAATATTTACATGCCCAAATAATGCAGATAGTGGTAGTGAATTTTTGTTTAAAATATTTTCTTGCCATAGTAAATTGAAATAAAATACATCCATGGTTGGCAGTATGGCTTGCTTTGGCAAATAGAATGAAAGCAGAACTGGTGTTTACCTCTTCTGAGTAGAAGCTTTAAGAACCTTCTACTACCATATGATTTTTCCCCTGCCACAAAGTCAACAATTTCCAGAAAGATCCTTCTCCTTTATCTTGGGTCCCGGAGTGAACTCCACATAAAACAGACTGAAACCCATAAAAGATATATAATAAGAGAAAAACATATATATATGTATTTGTGTGTGTGCACACATTTAGATTTAGATTTAGATTTTAGGATTACTTGTAAACACTGTATAATAGCCATACTGATACAAAGTACATATCAAAAAACTTTATCAGAGAAATAATATTCTTTAATTAATTGACATGTTAATTGCTATACTAATCAGAAATTCTAACTCTATCTTCTAACCAAACATATAGAAAGGCTCTAATAATTTGTTCATTGATTTGTACTACAGTTCTTAGGATGATAGAAATCGTATTATATATATATACACATAACCACACATATATATCCACACACATTCATATATCCAGAGTTTCAGAGTGATCAAGATAAAGGGTAACTAGAGTAGAGTTTTCATGCCCATCTTCTAACTCACTCCATAACTAGATTGCTCAGAAAGCTTCTTTTAGCCAAGATATAGAAAAATATATTCTTGAGGATAACATAGGCATCCCTGAAAAAACGTGTACTGTTTACATGTAAAAGTGAAAATGCTGCAATTGAAATATCATCCCTCATTTTATCATGGATAAGGATATCTGAGGATAAAAAGTCCAGTTAACTTACTACCAGGGAAGAGATAGACATCGTTACAATACTAGGCAACACTGCTAGAGTGGAAGCTGAATGGTTCGATCCACTGCAGACTTTGTTAGTCACTCACTAATCACAGAAGTCTTAGGAGAAAGAGTGAGGGAGGGGAGGGGGGGAGAGAGAAAGAAAAGAGGGAGGCAGGGAAGGAAGGAAGAATACTGTTAACTTGCATGATCTGTAGATTGTAGATTGGATTTGCATTTCCCTGATGGCTAATGACATGGAGCATCTTTCCATGTGCTTTCTGGCCATTTGCATATCTTCTTTGGAGAAATACCTGTTCAAATCTTTTGCCCATTTTTAAAAATTGGGTTGTTTGTCTTTTTTATGTCAAATTGAAGAATTTCTTTATATATTCTTGATATTAAGCTGTTATCTGATATATATATGGTTTATAAATTTTTCTTCCATTGTATAGGTCTTCATTTTACTTGCATGATAAAGTCCTTTCAGGAAAAATAAGTTTTTCATTTTGATGAGGTCCCTTGTATCTGTTTCTTCATATAGATAAATAGTTGCTTGTACTTTTAGTGTGAAGTGTAAGAAATCATGGCCTAACAGAACTTCCTGGAGATGCTTCCCTACGCTTTGTTTTAGGAGTTTTACAGTTTTAGCTCCTACATTTAGGTATTTCATACATTTTGAATCAATTTTATAAATTTGTGTGAGATACATGTCCTCCTCCTTTTTTTCTTTGCAAATGGAGACCCAGATTTCCCAGCACCATTTGTCAAAGAGACCATTTTTCCCAATTGAATAGTCTTTGCCACCTTGCCAAAGTTCAGTTGACTGTAAATGAGAAGGTTGATTTCTGAGCTCTCAATTCTATTTCATTGGTCTATATGTCTGTCCCTGTGCCAGTACTGTGCTGTTTTGATTAATTGACTTTATAATAAGTTTTAAGTTGCCAACGTGAGTCCTCCAACTTCATTCTTCTTTCTCAAGATGGCTTTAGCTATTCAGAGCTCCTTACCCTTCCATATAAATTTTATGAATGGCTTTTCCATTTCTACAAAGAAGGATTTTAGAATTCTGATTGGGATTTCATTGAATCTATAAACTGCTTTGGGTAGATTGACATCTTCATGATATTTAGTCTTTGAATCCATGAACATGGAATATCTTTCAATTTATCCATGTCTTCTTTAATTTCTTTTAGCAATGTTTGTACATTTCTGTATACTAGTCCTTTACATCATTTTCTAGATTTATTCCTAGATATTTGATACTTTTAGTTGCTATTGTGAATGGAATTCTTTTCTTGATTTCTTCTTCCAATTGTTAATTGCTTGTGTACAAAAACACTATTGATTTTGGGGTGTTGATTTGTACCCCACCACTTTGCTGAATTCATGTCTTAGCTCTAGGAGCCTTGTGGATTTTTCAGGATTTTCTTTATATAGGATCATATCACCTACAAATAGAGAATGTTTTACTTCTTCCTTTCTAATTTGGATGTCTTTTGTTTCTTTTTCTTGCCTAATTGCTGGCAAAAACTTGCAGTACAATGTTGTAGTAACAGTGAACATACTTGTCATGTTCCTGATCTTAGAGGGAAAGCATTCAATTTTCACCATTAAGTAGGATGTTAGCTGTGTGCTTTTCATATATGACCTTTATCATGTTGAGGAAATTTCCTACTCCTAGTGTTCTAAATGTTTTTACTAAGAAAGGATGCTGTATTTTGTTAAATGCCTTGTCTCCAGCCATTGAGATGGCTATGTGATTTTTACCCCCCTTCTTGGCTATTAGTCTGGTCTATTTCATTGATTGATTTTCTTATGGTGAACCAACCTTGCATATCAGAGATAAATCCCACCTGATCTTAGTGTATACTTCTTTCAGTATATTATTGGATTTGGTTTGCTAATATTTTGTCCAGGGTTTTTGCATCTTTATATAGCAGAGATATTGACCTGTAGTTTTCTTTATGCAGCTTTGGTATGAGGATGATATTGGCCTGGTAGAATGAATAAGGGAGTGTTCCCTCCTTTTCAATCTTTTGGAAAAGTTTGTGAAGAATTGGAGTTAATTCTTCATGGAATAATTGGTAGAATTCCCTTGGGCCATCTGGGCCCAGTCTTTTCTTTGTTAGAAGCTTTTTGATTACTGATTCAACCTCTTAAGTAAAAATTTATTTGTTGAGATTTTCTTGAGCCAATGTAGATAGTTTGTGTGTTTCTAAGAATTGGTCTGCTTCATCTAGGTTATCTAAATTATTGACATACAGTTGTTTATAATACCCACTTATTTTCTTTTTATTTCTTCGGGGTCAGTAGTAAGGTTATCCTTTTCATTTCTGAGTTTCATTATATTATCTTTTTTTTTTCTTTAACAGTCCAGCTAAAGGGTTGTCAATTTTGTGATCTTTTCTATGAACCAACTTTATTTCTGTTGATTCTATTGATTTTGTTTTATTTTGTTTTTTATTTCATTTATCTTTGCTCTAAATTTTGTTACTAATTTCCTTTTACTGCTTTGGATATAGTTTGCTCTTCTTCTATTTCTTCCAGTTTTGAGTTTAAGCTTATGATTTTAAGTCTTTCTTCTTCTTCTATGTAAGCATTTAGAACTATAATATTCCATCTCAGCACTGCCTTGGCTGCATCTCACTAAGTTTTGGTATGTTCTATTTTTGTTTGCATTCGCCTCAAGATTTTACCTAATTTTGCTACTGATTTCCTCTTTAACCCATTGGTTCTTTAAGAGTATGTTGTTTAATTTCTACATATTTTTCAATTTTTCTTTTCTCCCTCTATTGTTGAGTTCTAACTTCATTCTGTTGTGATTGGTATGTAAACATTGTATGATTTCAACATCTTTGGATTTATTGAGACTTCTTTTGTGACCCAACATATGGTCTATCATGGAGAATGATCCACGTGCACTTGAGAAGAATGTGTATTTTGTTTTCTTTAGGTGAAATGTTCTATATATGTCTGTTAGGTCTAGTTGGTTTAGAGTGTCATTTAAGGCTTGTACTTCCTTACTGATCTGACTAGATGTTTTATCCATTATTGAGAGTGGTGTGTTAAAGTGTCCTATTATAAATGTAAAACCATTAATTTCTCCTTTCAAATCTATCAGTATTTGCTGCATATATTTTGGGACTCTTCTGTTATGTGTATATATAATTATAATTGTTACATATTCCTGTTGAATTGTTCCCTTTATCAGTACGTGATGACCATTTCGTCCTTCATAATTGCTTTTAACTTAAAGTCTATTTTATGTGATATTAGTATAGCTACCCCAGCTCTCTTTTGGTTACAACTTGCATGATATATATTTTTCTCATCTTTTCACCATCAACCTATTTGTATCTTTGACTTTAAAGTGAGTCTCTTACAGATAGCTTATAGTTGGATCATGCTAAGCTATTTTTTTTATTTTTTATTTTTTCCCATATAACCCACTCTGCATGCCTCCACCACATCATTTTTGTAAATTGTATTTTTTAAAGATATATACATCACATAAAAAATGTTATATTAAAAAATACAAGAGGTTCCCATATACCCCCACCTCCCCACCCCACTCCTCCCACACCAACAACCTCCCCCATCATTGGGGCACACTCATCGCACTCAGTGAACACATTTTGGGGCACTACTTCATGATATTTTATACATTCTGCTCATCTCTGACTTTTGACTGAAGAGTTTAATCCATGTACATTTAAAGTCACTATGGATAATACCAGTCTTTCTTCTGCCACTTTACTATTTAGCCATTGTCTTATACCTTTTATGTCACTTATTTCCATTAAAGCTATTTTTATATTTCTTTGCTTTCTTGTGCTGTACCATATTGAGTATGTTCTCATTTCTATCTGGATATAGCTTTCATCTGTTTTCCTTGTGGTTACAATTTATAACAACTATCTTCATACCAAGTTAACTTCAATAGCTTGCACATATACTTTTCCTATACCCCTCCACCCCCAATCATTTTTGTACTTGTTTCCACTTATATCTTTGTACATTAAACGTCCAAAAACATAGATTTATCATTACAATTTATGCATTTGTCTTTTAACACAGGTAGGTAGTAAGAAATGAAATTATATACCTAACAATACAATACAATAATATTGATATATATAATTACCCAAATTATTACCTCTACCACAGATATGTATTTCCTTATGCTGCTTTGAACCATTGTCTAGTGTCCTTTCCTTTCAATCTGAAGAACTCCCTTTAGCATTGTTTGGAGGGCAGGTCTAGTGGTGATGAACTCCCTCAAATTTTCTTTATCTGAAAATGTCTTAATCTCTCCCTCATGTTTGGGTGAGTCTCACTGGATATAAAATTATTGACTGGCAGGTGTTTTCCTTCAGCATTTTAAGTATTTAAACCCATGCTTCCATGTTTCCTGAAGAGAAATTGACAATCTAATTGAGATTCTCTTGTAGGTAATATTTTGCTTTTCTCTTGCAACTTTCAGAACTTTCTCCTTTCTTTGCATTCAATACTTCAATTTTGCATTCAGTTTCTATTCTTCTGTTTAGTTCCTTTTTAACATTCCTATCTTTCTATTTATACTCTCATATTGTTCATTGTTTTCTTGATATCCTGTAGTTCCTCTGTACTTTTCATCATCACCTTGATCAATTTTAAGTTCATTTACATAACGTCTTTGTTTGGTATACACATTCTTGTTTTCTTCTTTGGTGTTTTCTCTATTTCTATCTAATTCATTTGGATGGGCCATCATTTCCTGTTTATTTATTTATCTTGTAATCTTTTATTGCACACTGTACACTTTAAAATGCTATCTCTGGGATTTACTCACTGGGAAGTCTGTTTCTTGGTTTTGTAACTAGGTGATGACAAAAAGACTTTCTTGAGCTTCAGCCCTCCTATCAGGAATGCCTGCCCGAGACTAATGCATTATACAGGGTTTCCCCTGTTTTACTGGGCCTCTTGTCTGTTCCTGGTTTTTTGCTGATTAGTTGTTTTCAAGTTTTCTTGTTTATAGGAATTTGGTTGTCCCTCTGTTTCCCAAGGGACAAGCTTCCCTCTCCTGATTATCTGAAGGTGACAGGCCTTTGTCCCAGTCAGTCTGCCTCTATAGTTCATTTGTACTCCTTTCATTGTCTCATGCTGCTTTTTCCTGGATGGTAAATTCTGGTAAAGAGTCACCCCTTGCAGACTTTGCCCCTTTGGTTATTCCCAGTTAGAACAGGGCCGGGGACCCATGAAGGAAGTACAGACCAGCTCCAAAGTACCCTGTGGAGGGGATCAGGAAGGGCACCAAAAACTTCTCTGGCCTCCCCAGCAAATGCAGCCTTTCAGCTAACTTTTCCCCAAAACCCTGCC
Source organism: Dasypus novemcinctus (assembly GCF_030445035.2). Lineage (NCBI taxonomy): Eukaryota > Metazoa > Chordata > Mammalia > Cingulata > Dasypodidae > Dasypus > Dasypus novemcinctus. The sequence goes on along the minus strand of NC_080689.1, from coordinate 28,502,074 downwards.
ATTGCCTTTGTCCAGAAGGGGGTTGAAACAATAGCTGGCCTCAGAGTCAGGACCTAGGGTCCAATTTGCTAATCAATAGCCATGATCTCTGATTGACTGCACATGCCCTTGTTCTTGATGAAGATGAATTTTATGCCCCTTTCTATAACCAGCTACTAGCCACCAACAGGTCTCTCAGTAGCCTGCCATGAGAATAGGGGGTGAGCTCTGGTAGCCACCACATGGAGAAAGCAATTTACTGTTCTTTAAGACAATTTATAAGCCTATTCTTCTGGCTCGTCCCTGGATGCTGTACACATTGTTCTTCTGGACTCTGTAGTTTCAAAATAGTGTTTCAGACAGTTCCTGCCTGTTTAATTGTTGTTTTCATGGAAAGACTGAATTCTGGAACTCCCTACTCTGCCATCTTCCCTGGAAGTCCCATTGGTAATTTTTTTATTTTTCTGTGAATTATGGCCATCCCTTTTTGGATTTGTACATTTTGCTGACTACAGTTGAGCTATTAGAGGCACTGTGCTTGAAGGGAGAAGCAAAGTTCTTGAGAAAGTACCTGAGGTAGCTCTTAGCCAATAACTTTCCTCTTTTCAAGTTGGGAAAATTCCAGTGCATAATTTATATTCCAAAGCTCTGACATTACCTTGAAGGTAAGTCTGGACAATTGCTTCCACTTAGAACCTTGCTTAGCTTCTTTCCTTTCCCTATCCTGATTCACCCATGTCTTTACTAGTCATTCCTGACACCATGACCTTAATTGTTTGCCCTCAAGTTTCTCATGGTTTATTTCTGAGGCACCTCACCTTATAATAACACATCTTTGCAAGGGTATTTTGAATAGTAAGTGAGATTGTGTGTTTAAAGGCACTTTGTCAACTTTAAGATGGAAAAACAAGTATTCTAATACTATTACCCTGTGAAATATCTATGTGAGTGTATGGCACTGATGAAGTCTTGTAAGACCTACATGGAATTTAGGTTAGTTGGCCAGTTTTTCCATTCAACATAGATTTGAAATTGGACAAAATTTAGGGTTATTCCTGTATACTACAGTACAGTATTTCAAAGGCAGTAATCAAAAAGGGGAAACATCAACCTCCATTTAAATTGTTTACCTATGTGGGAATAAAAACACAAAAACCTCTTAATTTTAGAGTTGAAGACATCTAAAATAATACTTGAACATTTTAAATTACAAGTAGAACAGCTGATATTTGTTCACTTTTTGATTTGAACATTGTAATCAATTTACAGAGGAATGTCATCATGCTTTCAATGATCTCATGTGTGCAGTAACATCTTACTATAAAATTCTCTCTTAATAATTTACATTTTAAAAATAAATAAATATGCAATCCTTAAAGGAGACAAATCAAAAGGAATAGGCTGATTCAGAGTTCTTGAAATGTACAGAATCAGACTTTAAACTTATAGAATCGGCTCATCTGTATGTTACTGAACATAAACACAGAAAATTTCTTTAAAGTTCTACTTATGAATATTTTACTGTATCCCTTGAGTGTATTTATAAGTATTTCAGTGATATATGGGAGTAAATTACTGAAAAACATACTTAATTAGAAGTAGTCCCTAGAGTTGCCCTTGTCTTGCTCTTTTTCTTTTCTTTTGATCTCTAAAAACCCATTTCTTATTGAAAATAAGCTTGTTTCAAATGAGCTTCTCTAAGCATTTTGAATATTTTATTCAGCTCCCATCCCATTTATGTCACATATCTAAACTCTGACCTTGCTATGTTCATTTTCCAGGGTATATCACCAACTGACATTATGATTTGATCAGGTTAGCTTTACAGAAAGCACCATACTAAAACACTGGAATACTCTCTCATTCCCATCTTCAGTCTTCTTGAAGACTTTACATTAAAAGTCTTTACATGCTTGAAGTTGAACATTAAATTGCATTTAATCACTGGTTTTTCCTCCATATCATCTTTTAAGTGAATTTTTTTTAGTGTACCTAAGTTTATCAGTCATTTTTCAGGTGATAGGAAATGGAGAGTTTTTAGTGCCACGAGATAAATTAGGAGAGGAGATGAACATAAAGTAGATGTTGGGAAATCAAAGATAATTGTATTATTGCTTGGATCCACATGATTTGATTGTCATTTTTGAGTGAGAATAGAGTTTTCATAACTATACCAATTTTAGTCGAAACTACCCTTCAATCACTGTTAATGAAGAGAGCAAATTTTATTGCTTTCTTACAAATGTTCCCCTATAGTGCAATTTTGCTGATATTTAGTTATTTAATGACCAAACATTAGAAAAAGGCTGAAAAAATTTGCATCCATTTATGATGACAGATACAGAAGTTTTAATACTATGACACTGTAAAATGGCTGTGTAGTATGGGCATTTCTGCAGGGTTACATGACTAGCTGGGTATTGATTTTATGACCTCTGAAGTCTGTATGAAACAGCCTGACAGTGAGTGGTTTTGAGGGTGAAAGGTTAAGAGGTAGACCACTCTTTCCTGAGAATTTTCACATATAAAAGGGGTAAGATTTCCAAAGTTAAGATGGCAAAAACGTATATATCATCTTCCCATTGTTTTGAAATTTGTTCAAAAACAACAAAATATACAAAAATCAGAAAGACAACACAAATTCTACCTGTAATTAAAGTAGAAGAGATGTGTTTATTGAAAACCAAAATGTACAAAGATTGAAAAAACAGGTAATAAAAGTAGATGACTTATCAAAGACAAGAAAATTCAAACTTAAAGGTGATGAGTTGGGATGGAGAAAGATACCTCCAAAAAGCAAATGTATTGATTAGTCCTATAGACACCTTGTTATTGATAGAAGTTGATGATTGAGTGAAAAACAAAAGTTAAGCTTTGAATATATAATACAAACCCAAAGTAAACGAAGGAAACTAATGAGTGATTTTCTCAGTTTATTTTTAGATAAGTTTCTCTGGTTATGATTATATTTCTCCTCTATATCATCAAACCAAGTGACTTCTGTTCATTTCTTATGAAGCAGATATGAAATCTGAGTGCTGCTTTTTAGTGTTAGTTGTTCCAGCATTATGAGCCCTAAAGATTTTATCAAAATTTTTGTTTGCTTTGCATGTCTCAGGCTGTTATGCAATAACGAACTGTGGACTATTACAGTTCCCATTATGTTCAAAGTCAATATGTAATACCATTATCTGTGCTTATTGGCATGTACATGCATTTTTGATTAAAGGCTGAGGAAAAGAGAGAAAGTCACTTTTATTACTTAATTTCTGACATTTTCTTTTCAGAGACCCTTCAAGTTCTTAGGTGTTTGAAAAAATATAGAGACTATCCTGGCTTCTGGTAACATGGGAGATTTTATCATCCTTGAGACACATAGAAATCTATAATATAGTCCTGCAAACACTTCACAAATGTATATATTTGTATGTAGGTTTAGAATATTTCTTTAATCTGTATAATTTTACATAGCTGCTTTTTTAGACACCAATACAATATGAAAGGGGTGTACACATGATGAAGAGTGGTTGGAAGTGCCATTACAAAGAGGTTTTTGCTGTTGGAATCTTTACTATCCATTAGGTATATGTCTGATCATCTCTTTACAAATATTTGGTTTCTTTAATATTTCTAAACCAGCTCATCAACCTCGAGAGATCTGGACTTGCCAGAATATAGTTCTTACTGTTTGAAACCCTCTGACATGTCTAAAAAATAACAAAATCATGTAGCTTCTACAAATCAATTAGGATGTAGGTAGATGTGATTATCACCATATAGCTCTGTTAAAGGCCTTAAATCCAGAGTTGCTTTCTTTGGGAATATATTATAGAAAACTCTCCCAATTTTGTAGGTGTCAGTTTACCATTTTGACTGAAATACTGTTTTCCCAAGATGAAATAATCAAGGTGTATAAAAAGAGGCCACAATTTCTTTAAAAGCAAGTTATTTCAATCCACTTTTATTTTCTGTCTGTCTCATTGTCATTTTGGCAGTGTTATTCTTCTTTAGAGAAGGGAAATAGGTGAATCAGGTTATAACCAGGCTATTATCTCCTAGATTGGCAAAGGCAAAGAAAGTTTGCATGAGCAGTGATACTAGTAGAATGTTCAATTCCCAAGGGCACAGCTGTGCTAGAGGTATCTAAGCACCACACAACTAGTCTACAGATTGGGGATTCTCAGAAACTCAGACAGAAGTGAGTTCTTGTGTCTAATTGCAGGAAGACACCTTCTTGCTTTGGAGAGTAACTTCTAATCTACTAGAAACTGTATTGTGGTGTCATTTATTGAAAGCATGTCATGAAGTCCTGCCTTTATTTCACATACACTTAAGGTTGGAAAAGGACAGATTAAATAGGCCCAATCCTGCATAATAAGCATTTTGTTCATACTGTAACCTTTCTCACTAGTTAGCTTGGAAAATATAGATATTTTGAATATACTCATAGTAGTTAAAACAATAGACTCTTGTGTGACAGTTTGAGGTTCTTTTTTTGAATCCCAAAAGCTTATGTTCCTAAACTAATTTATTCCTGTGAGTGTGATACCCTTTGATTGCATCTGATTCACTCTAAATTACTTGATGAGATTTTTGTTAATTCTTGGTTTATTAAATCAGAGAAGTTGTGAGTTTACAAAACAACCATGCATAATGTGCAAGATCCCCATAAAGTATTCCTCTACCAATACCTTATATTGTTGTAGAACATTTGTTACAGATTATGAAAGAATAGCATAAGACTATTGCCACTAACTATGGTCCATATGTCACAGTTGATATATTTTTTCCACACACTCCCTATTATTAACATCATGTATTAGTATTGTACTTTTGTTACAGTTCATGAGAAAACACTCTTATATTTGCACTGTTAACCACAGTTCATTTTCCCCCATATGGTTCACTGTATTACACAGTCCCATGCCTTGTAGAACCTATTCAAAGTATACACTCAGTGGCTTTCACTTTCATCACAGAGTTGTGCAGTCATTTCCTTAGTAAACCTTTGAATGTTTTTCTTAGTACAAAAGGAAAAAATACCCCCCTATTGTTGACCCTTAGCATTGATATAGTACCATCTTTGACATCGATGTAGAATATCACAAGGTTATAATATTGTTGTTAACTATAGCCCTTAAGTTACATTAATTGTATTTTTCCCATGCATCAGTATATGCTTATCACCTTATATTTGACATACATTTGTTCTAGTTCATAGAAGAACATTCTTGTATATGTATTATTAGCCACAATCTTCATCCACCTCCAGGTTTACTATGTTACTAAGTCCCTAGGTTATTCTCTAGCTTTCTTAATTGTCATTTACATCCCTAGACTACCCCTTTCAGCCATAATCCCATTTATAAACCAGCTATGTTAGTTATACTCACTATAGCATGTTACCATCAACTCTATTTCCACATTTTTACATTCAAGCTAATTGAACACTCTATATACATTAAGCATAATTATTCCTTTTCAGTTCTCATCCTATATCCTAGTAGCCAATACTTTAGGGTTTACACTTCATGTTTATTCTTTGGATTCAGTTCATATTAGTGGGACCATACAATATTTGTCTTTTTGTGTCTGGCTTATTTCTCTTAGCATGATATTCTCAAGGTTCATCCATGTTAACATATATATCCCAATTTTATTTCTTCTTACATAGAATATACCACATTTTGTTTATCCATTCATTGGTTGATGGACAGAGGTTGTTTCCATCTTTTGGCAATTGTGAACATTGGTGTACAAATGTTTGTTCGTGTCACAGTTTTCAGTTCTTATGGATATATTCCTAATATATTTCTCGAGATTTTCTATGTATAGGACCATATCATCTAATAGAAGGACTAACAGATCATCAGCAGTTTTATATTTAGCTTTCTGAGGAATCGCTAAACTGTCTTCCACAGAGACTGTACCACTATACAATACCACCAACAGGAAGGAGTGTTCCTATTTCTCCACATCCTCTCCAGAACTTGATCCATTTTCAGTCAATTTTGGTATAAGGTATGATATAGGGATCTTCTTTCTTTCTTTTGGATATGGATATCTAATTCTCGCAGCACCATTTGTTGAATAGACTGTTCTGTCACAGCTCGGTGGGCTTGACAACCTTATCAAAAGTCAGTTAATCATAGATGCGAGGGTCTGTTTTTGAACCATCAATTTGGTTCCATTGGTCTATGTGTCTGTCTTTATGCCAATACCATGCTGTTTTTACTGCTGTATCTTGGTAATATGATTTAAAGTCAGAAGTAAGAGTCCTCCTACTTTGTTCTTCATTTTTAAGATGTTTCTGGTTATTTGGGGCCCATTACCTTTCCAAATGAATTTGATAATTGGGTTTTTAAAAAGGGAGATGGAATTTTTATTGGGATTGCATTGAATTTGTGTATCAATTTGGGTAAAATTGACATCTTAATGATATTCAGTCTTCCTATCCAGGAACACAGAATATTCTTCCATTTACCTGGGTCTGCTTTGATTTCTTTTAGTAATGCATTGTAGTTTTCTGACTATATGTACTTTACACCCTTGGTTAAGTTTATTCCTAAATATTTTAATTCTTTTTGTCATTATTATAAATGGAATTTTTTCCTAACTTCCTCCTCAGATTATACATTACTAGCGTGTAGAAACACTATTGATTTTTGCATATTAATTTTGTATTCTGCCACTCTGCTGAATCCCTTTATTAGCTCTAATAGCTTTGTTGTAGATTTCTTGGCATTTTCTAGGTACAGGACTATATTATCTGCCAATGGTGAAAGTTTTACTTTTTTGTCTCCAACTTGGATGTTTTTTATTTCTTTATCTTGCCTTATTGCTCTGATTGGAAACTCTAGAAACTATATTAAACAATGGTTATAACAGTGAGCATCCTTGATTTGTTCCCAGTTTTAACCAGAACACTTTCAATCTTTCACCATTGAATCCCAAGTTAGCTGTGGGTTTTTCACATATGCTCTTTATCTTAATGAGAAAGTTTCCATCAATTCCTATCTTTTGGAGTGTTTTTATCAGGAAAATATGCTGGTATGAGTAAAATGCCTTTTCTGTGTCAGTAAAGATGATGATGTGATTTTTCTTCTTTAATTTATTAATGTGGTTTATTGCATGGCTTGACTTTCTTGTGTTGAAGCATCCTTGCATGCGTGGTATAAAATCCACTTGTTCATGATGAATAATTCTTTTTATGTGTTGTTGGATTCAATTAATGACTATTTTGTTGAGGATTTTTGCATCTGTATTCATTAGTGAAATGGTCCTGTAATTTTCTTTTTTTGTAATATCTTTACCTAGCTTTGGTATTAGGGTTATACTGGCCTCATAAAATGAGATTGGTAGTGTTCCTTCCTGCTTAATTTTTTTGGAAGAGTTTGAGTAAGATTGGTATTAAATCTTCTTTGAATGCTTGGTAGAATTCACCTGTGAAGCTATCTGGTCCTGGGTTTTTAATTTTGCTGAGTTGTTTAATGACTGGTTCAAACTTTTGCTCCTGATTGGCTTATCAAGATATTCTGTAAGTTGTTCATATGTTCCTAGGAAATTTTCCATTTCACCTCCTTTCTCAAGCTTATTAGCACACAGTTATACAGTTGTTCATTGTATCATCTTATGCTCTTTTTTCTCTGTAGGGTCTATAGTAATGTCCCCATTTTCATTTCTGATTTTACTTATTTGCATATTCTCTCTCTCTCACTCTCTCTCTCTAACAATCTAGCTAAGGCTTTGTTTTGTTGATCTCAAAGAACCAAATTTTGGTTTTGTTGATACTCTCTATTTTTTTTAATTCTTTTTTTATTCTTTTTTTTTATTTATTTATTTTTCTCCCCTTCCCTGCCCCCTCCAGTTGTCTGATCTCTGAGTCTTTTCACTGTGTTTTCTTCTGTGTCTGCCTGTATTCTTGTCAGTGGCACCCGGAATCCATGTCTCTTTTTGTTGCATCATCTTGCTGCGTCAGCTCTCCATGTGTGTGGCGCCATTCCTGGGCAGGCTGCACTTTTCTCATGCTGGGTGGCTCTCCTTATAGGGCACACTCCTTGCTCATTGGGCTCCCTTACATGGGGGACACCCTGCATGGCATGGCACTCCTTGCGCACATCAGCACTGCGCATGGGCCAGCTCACCACATAGGTCAGGAGGCCCTGGCTTTGAACCCTGGATCTCCCATGTGGTAGGCAGATGCCCTATCAATTGGGTCAAATCTGCTTCCCTTATTGTTCTTGATTTCATTTATTTCTGTTCTGATCTTTGTTTTTTAATTCCTTCTTCTTGCTTTGGGCATAGTTTGCTGTTCTATTTCTAGTTCCTCCATCTGTGTAATTAAGTCACTGATTTAGCTCTTTCTTCTTTTTTAATGTAAGCATTGAGGGCTTTAAATTTCTCTCAGCCTATTTTTGCCATATACCATAAGTTTTGATGTGTTATGTTCTCTCATTTTCATCATCTTGAGATATTTATTGCATTCTCTTGCAATTTCTTCTTTGACCTACTGATTATTTAATAGTGTATTGATAGTGTGTTGTTCAATCCATGTATTTGTGAATATTCCCTTTTTCTGCGTGGTGGTGATGTTGAGCTTTATTCCATTATGATCAGAAAGGTCCGTTATATAATTTTGATCCTTTTAAATGTATTGATATCTGCATTGTGACCCAACATATGGACTATCTTGGACAATGGTCCATGAGCACTTGAGAAGAATGTATATCCTGCTGTTTTGGGGTGCAGTTTTCTGTATGTCTATTAGGTTTAGTTAATTTATCATATTATTCAAGCTCTCTCTCTGTGTATTGATTCTCTGCCCAGATGATCTATCCAGTGATAAGAGTGGTGTCTTTCTATTTATCCCTTCAGTTTTGCCAGTGTTTGCCTCATGTAATTTGGGGCATCCTGGTTAGGATCATATATATTTATGATTGTTTTTTTTTCCTCCTGGTGAATTGCCCTTTTTATTAGTATATAATGACCTGCCTTGTCTCTATTAACAACTTTGCTTTTAAAGTCTATTTCATCCAATATAAGTATAGCTACTCCAGCTTTTTTGTTGTTGCTGTTACTACATATGTGGACTATCTTTTTCCAGTCTTTCACTTTCAATATATTGGTGTCCTTGGGTCTAAGGTGAGTTCCTTGTGGACAGCATATAAATGGCTTATATTTTCTTATACATTCCACCACTCTCTGTCTTTGGTTTGGGTAGTTTAATTCATTAACATTCAATTATTACTGTATAGGCAGTTCTTCCTTCACCCATTTTGATCTTTTGGTTTTATCTGTCTTATCTTGTTTTCACCACTTTTTTTACACTTTCAGTTACTTTTACTGATATAATCTTGATTTTGAGACATTCCTCCAAACCTCTGTCTCCTCTCTTTTCTTTTCAGGCTACAGCACTCCCTTTAATATTTCCTACAAGGCTAGTCAGTTGGTCATGAACTCCCTCAGTTTCTGTGAATATTTAAACTCACCCTAATTTTTGAAAGATAGTCTTGCTGTTTGTAAGATTCTTGACTCCAGTTTTTCTTTTTCAGTATCTTTAATATATCACTGCCTTCTTGGTCCATGGTTTTTCTGATAAGAAATCAACACTTGATCTTATTGGGCATCCCTTCTATGTAATGAATCTCTTTCTGTTGCTGCTCTCAGGGTTCTCTCTTTACCTTTGGCATGTGGAGTTGGTCTATTTGGATTTATTTGGTTGAAGTATATTGGGCTTCTTGGACATAGATATCTATGTCCTACAGTAGGGTTGGGAAATTTTCTACCATTATTTCCTCAAATATTCCTTCTGCCCCTTTTCCCATCTCTTCTCCTTCTGAGACACCCATGACATGTATATTTGCGTGTCTCTTGCTGTCATTTTGTTCAAGTTTTTTTTCCATTCTTTTCTCTATCTGTTCTTTTGTATGTTTTCTTTCAGAGGCCCTATCTTTAATCTCACTGATCATTTCTTCAGCCTCTTCAAATCTGCCATTATATGCCCCCAGTGTATTTTTTTTTAAAGATTTATTTATTTATTTAATTCACCCCTCCCCTGGTTGTCTGTTCTCGGTGTCTATTTGCTGCGTCTTGTTTCTTTGTCCACTTCTGTTGTCGTCAGCAGCACAGGAAGTGTGGGCAGCACCATTCCTGGGCAGGCTGCCCTTTCTTTTCATGCTGGGCGGCTCTCTTCATGGGCGCACTCCTTGCGCGTGGGGCTCCCCTACGTGGGGGACACCCTTGCGTGGCATGGCACTCCTTGCGCGCATCAGCACTGGGCATGGACCAGCTCCACACGGGTCAAGGAGGCCCAGGGTTTGAACTGCGGACTTCCCATGTGGTAGATGGACGCCCTAACCACTGGGTCAAGTCCGTTTCTCAACCCCCAGTGTATTTTTAATTTCATATATTTTACTTGCATTCCCATAAGAGCTGCTGTTTTTCTATGTATGCCTTCAAATCCTTTGTGATGCCCATTGTCTATTTGATGTCCTTAATCTATTTAGTCATCTCACTGAATTTTTAAAGATTTGTTTGAATATCTATGATTAGGTGTTTTAACTCCTTTATGTCATCTGGAGATGTCCTTTAGGCCATATCTTTCTGTATCGTGGTATGGGTAGTAATTTTTTGGTGTTGTCTAGGCATCTGATTTACTAGATTTTTCTTGTCCCCTTTTCTCTCTTTCGTCTAGGGCTTTCAGTTTGATTGGTTTTGTACTACAGCCTTTCTTTCTTTGATACTTGTTTCAACCTAATTTGTAACTTTATAGTGGCTCATGTTTAGGCAATCTGAATTTTTTCAGCTTTATCATGTTTCCTTCCATTTCTCCCTTGCTGCTTGTGGACTAGGAGGCTAGGATGGAGTTGGTACTATAAACTGTGGAGGCTGAAGCTGCCTTCATTGCTTCAGGAACCACTGAAACTTCTTCCACCTTCTTCCTGACCAGGGGTAGGAACAGATCCACAGCAGTGTGCAATAATCCAAGCCATGCAGGCCAAGACCATCTGTATTTGCCCAGAGAGTGTGATAAAGCTTTACTTCCTTTCCTCCCCTGCCTGGGGTGGGAATGGAACCCCAGGTGTAGGCAGCACCCTAAGCTGTGTGAGTTACCCAGGTAGACTGGTGAAGTACCTCTCCTACCCTACCAGGAGCAGGAATGGAGCCTCCAGTGTGCCCAGCAATCTAGTCCATGCAGGCTAAAAGCAACTGCAGTTTCCTGGAGTGGGTGAGTGTTCCTCCTCATTGGTCTCTTGGGCTCCCCAAACAGGTGACTTTGATAGCTCTGGCTGATTACTAACTGCACCATAGGAGCAGCTGACTCTTGGAGCTCCTTACTCTGCTGCCATCTTGCCCTCTCTCTCCTGATTAGATTGCTTTTGATTAGACTATGTTGATGAGAAGTGATTCATACTAAGTATCCACCCTCTTCCTGGGTCTAATATAAATGGAGACACAGAAAGAGAGACACAGAGAGAAAGGAAGCTACCATTTTTTATCCTGCCATGTGAGTGAGGACTCAAGGATTGCTTATAGCCAAAACTTCCACGGAGCAGTTCAAGGCTGAAAAGATGAGCCATATACCTGATAGCTCACAGCTGAACCTGGGATAAGAGAGCAGCAGCCCACTGAAAGAGGAGCTCCTAAAGATGGAAGATTCTGAAAGGGAAGGCAGGGAAAAAAGCAGAGATCAGCTGCTGTCTTTACCATGTGGCAGGACCATAGGATCACCAGTAGCTGACTTGGGATAGAAAATATGTGCTGATACTTTGATTTGAACATTTCCTGACCTCAGAACATTAAGGTTTTACCCTAAATAAAATTCCCATTATAAAAGGCAACCCATATCTGGTACTTTGCATTGGCAGCTCTGTGACAAACTAAGACAACTTTGGCATCAGGGAGCCTGTTTGGTTATTTTATTTTTCATACAAGCTTTCTTGTTTTGCAACCTTGGACATCAAATGTTGATAAGATCTACTTCACAAGATTTTAAAGTATATTAAAGTAGATATACTCTGTTAGGTATTTAGCATCATGCTTATTCCATGTTAAGACTGTACAGATGTGATGGAGTCTTCCTCTTCTTCCTATATTATTGCTGTTTTCACTCTTACTACAACCAACATGGCTACCCCTATAATGACCACTCGTCTAGTTCTGATCTTTAATTGCTTGGAGCAAGGCTTTAAATGCACTAAAGTTCTCAATAAATGTTAGCTATTATTACATAAGACACTCAAGAGCAATCTTATTCAAAATTTAGCTAATAGACCAATAATGGAATTAAATAGGAAATTGTTAGTATCCTGAGTATTGAGATAATCTATGTAGTACTGATAGACAAAGTATATTTTGTAATTTATTTCCTTTGAACTTAACTGAAGGTAATAATTATAACTGCAATAATCAAGAAAATGGAGATTTTATTAAATAAAAATAATTTTGCTATGTGTTAAATTTATAAGTTTTGCTATAATTTGCATTAATGAATAAAATATTTTGTGATTACCTTTTTAATTTTAATGTTTCCATTATTTATTTCATCATAAAAGCATGGTTAATACAATTATCCTATTATCTAATTCCATCCAATTTTATCCTGTTATTAGGTGCATACTTCCTCAAAGCAGGAATGTATTAATTAGGGTAATACAAAGGCAAATAGGATCCCAAATTCATGGATTCTGCTGCCTAGTAGGGAAACTAGATGTGTATAAATAAGAAATATAAGAGCCAATTCAATGCAACTCTGAAAGGTGGCACAGGAGATGAGCATTATTGATGAAAGGTGAGATTTTTTGTGTCTTTTGAATCATTTTGCATTTGGAAACTTTAAAAATATTCATCATTTTGATGGAGTACAAAAATTTTAATATCATGCCCACAAGAGTAGTCATTATGACAGAAGTCAAAACTAGATTTCACAGTGTGAACAAAATTTTATGACAGATATTTTCTCCAAATTGTAGCAAAATGGTAACATGACAGGTTTCTGTTCTATTGCTTCTTTGTGAAACAATCTTTATTCCACTATATCATTAAATTCCATAATGTTAACTCTTGTTAACTCTTTTAGTAATGTAAAACAAAGAAACAATATTACTTAATATCATGTAATCTGCAGAGTGAATTTTCCAAATAGGTAAAACCTAACCAATTGCTTCAAATTCCTAAGCTTTTAATATTTAAATAATTGGGATAGATATTTTAAAATATGCTGTCCATATCCTTAATTTCTAATGTGAAACACATTGGCTACGTCACTACATTGTAACCTTTTTTGTAACTCTAGAGTATTTTTGGAATGCCAGTTATTCTCTTATGCACAAATTAAGTGAGAATCTAGAGAAACATTGTCTAACAGAACTTTCTGCTATGACATAAATTTTCTGCATCTTTGTTGTGTAATATATTAGACCCAAGTCATATATGGTTATTGAGCATTTGAAATGTGAGTAGTGCAACTGAAAATGCTTAATGAAATAAAACATTTTCATTTTAATTCATTTTTATTTAAATATTCATGTGCAACTTGCATCTACCAATGCCAGCTAGAGGATTATTGAGAGATGAATGTTTTAATATTTTATAATTAATTTATAATTTACTGTTTTTATGATTTTCCGTTCAAGAAGAGTCTTTATATTTGACAGTGACTTTCCTTAATAAATTTTCCAATCTCTTTCTATTTTTGTTTCTAAGAAGCTCAGGATATTAAAAGTAAATATATTTTGCTGGAAGTAGGCCCATATAAGGGCAGTCAATTTGAGTAAAGATACAAAATTCTCCCTTTTTGCTGTAGCAAAAAGACATTCTAAATAAGGCTGTATGTTAGTTGTAGAAAGGCTTTCTTGTAGGTGTCTACCATGTACCAGAGAATTGATTTACTAGGGAAGAATTCTCCCAATAAAGGAGTATGATGAATTTATGAAAATCTTTTGTAAGATTTGTAAAAAAGTTTAGACAGGTCTTGATTATAGTTGTTGTTAAATATAATTAAAGAAAATCTAAGAAACAGTCTGACAGGGTACAAGTCTTCTTAGCAGGAAGTCCATTATGATATATTAACCTCGACCTAGACAGTCTCTTGAGAGGCCAGGATAAGAGAAAGACTGTAATCGTACATGAGTATTGCAAAATGTCCAAAGACCATGAAAAGATAGAACTGACCTTTTAATACTATAATTATATTTGTGCAATCACAAATGCACAAATGTGCAATTACAACTTGTAAGAAAGTTCTTATCAATCATTAGGCCCAATATGTACAGGCTAGTATTTGCTAATATGGATGACTGAATTAATCAACTCATCTGAAAATTTCACTAATGCAGTTGTATTTACATGGAAATAAAAATAAAGAAAACAGAAAATATAGAGATGATGAAAACTTTCATACTAAGAAAAAATTATAAAGAGGGAAAATAAAAGCATAAATATAGGAAGCCAGAATGCAAAAGCACTAATTTTGTGTTTTTATAGGCATGTGTCAAATCTTCTAACTCACACTTTCTCTACAAAGCACTCGTCATGTTATGGAAAACACATAAATCCAATATAAAACACCACCACATTAACTGAAGGCATTGACAAAAAGAAAGTCATACATAACTACAATGATAAACAAAATATATGAAAACAGTGATTCCCAGACACTGTAAGTCAGATGGTGCAGGGCAGTGATTCTTGAGGGAAGGAAACCAAAGGAGGTGAGCCCTTTCATTGTCCCAGCTGACTGCTTTGGGAGAATATCCAGGTCACAGCATGAGGGAGCATGACAGTCTCCTTGAGTTGAAAAAAAAAGTTGAGGTTCTGGAAAGACCAAGGTGGCTAAAGTTTGCAATTCAGAATAGTGGAGACTGAAGATGTGCAGAGGGCCTCCCTCAAGGGAGGCTTGTGTTGTATAATACATATACATTAGCATATGTATCAGTACTTACATATGTTAAGTACTGATGAGTGCATGCATATGAGAAAAATATCTAAGGCCCAGGAAAGAGACATCCAAAAAAACTAAGGAAATAATCCCCAGGTCTTACAGATGGCCATGAATTTTTTGTGTTCCACCAGCCAAGTGAAAAACCTTGTAAATCAATGGCCATTGGGTAGAGTGCTCACAAGATATGATAGCAATAATAGGGTAATAGTATCTCTAGACCTATGGCTACTCTAATTCTGCCTAACAAACCCCAAAAGCAAGCCTTCATAGTATCAACCATTTCTAAGAAACTTAACTGTGGCCATAACAAAACTCAAGTTTGCTCATACTAATACAAAAGTATCAAAAAGGTAAAGTTTATAATACCTGGCATCCATTCAAGAATTTTAAGTATGGAAAAGGCAGGAAGATACAACCCATTATAAGGAGAAAATTCCATCAATAGAACAGGCCCAGAAATGATATGGATAATAGAATTACTAGACAATGAGATTAGAAGGGTTATTATGACTCTATTCCATATGTTCAAAAGGTAGACAAAGAAGATTCAGCATGTTAAATAGAGACATGGAAATCAGATGTCTGGGATTGAAAAATATGTCTGAGATGAAAAATATACTGGAGGGGATAATAGCAGATTATACACTGCAGAGAAAACATTGATACACTTCAAGATAAAGCAATAGAAACTAGGTATATGAAACAAAAAGTCTGAAAAAAAATAACATCATAAATGAGCAGTGGAACATCAAGCATTCTTGGGATTCATTGGAATCCCTATAGGAGAGGGTGAATAATCTTTTCAACAAAGGATCTTGAAACAATTGAATCACTATATGTAAAAAATGAAACTAAATCTTTACCTTAAACCATATCTTAAAATTAACTCCAAATAGATCATGAATCTAAATTTAAAAGAAAACTGTAATACCAATTCTAGAAGAAAACATAAAGAAAACCTTAACTTGGATTTAACAAAAAATTCTTAAAAACAACACAAAAGCACAAACTATAAAATAAAAAAGCAATCAATTGGACTTGACCCAAAGTAACATTTGTTCTTTAAAAGGCACTCCTATGAAAACAAAAAGGCAAGCCACAGATTGTGGGAAGATGCTCATAAAATCTATATCTGACAAAGTACTTGTATGTAGAATAAATAAATAATTTTTATAACTTAGCAATAAGAGGCAAACAACTTCTTGTTAAATGGGGGGAAATTGAACAGACATTTCATTACAGAAGTTGTATGACGAATTTTAACTAGAGATGTTAGAAGTCATAAGTGTTTCTCAAGTGCAGTGAAACACTTGGTCTGTAATAAAAAGATTAAAGACCTAGAGGTCTTGGTGGATGTAATTGAAGCATATAAAGTCTTTCCAATTGATTTAAGAAAAAGTTTCCTTTTTTGTCTGTAGACTTTGGGAAGCCTGTCTGAAGGCCTATTGGTTCATCAGAGCAGTCAGGTGTAACTTTAGGATTTTATGAGTGTTACTGTGATAATTGGCCTTTAGGCATTCTGAGGTTACTTTTGGAAAAAGACAAGGAGAAATTTGCTCTTGATCTTGTAGCTCCCTCTAGTTTGTTTTTGTTGTTGTTGTTCTTGTTGTTTTTATCATTTAGTGTGCGTGTACATGCAAACACCATGCATGAGTATGCTCACATGTGTGTATATGTCTCCAGATATGTGCTCTCAAGAAGCTTTTTGTATCATCCCTTTCGCTTCTCCAAGTCTAAAACTTTGCTTGGCCCACACTGAGTCCTTGTCAAGGTGTGAATCATCTGTAAGAGCACAGCATTTCCAGTTCCATCAGCCAAAAAGATGCTCATCATCAAAATAGTTACTGTGTAGAAAAAATAAAGAGAAGAAAAACTGGAGGCCAAAAGGCATTTATAATGAACAGTGTGTTTAACACTCCTGCTCTCGGGATGATTTCTTCTTTACAAAGCACTTAAACAATCTAGTAAAGGCCAAATACTAATTCTCAGAGTCCAGTATGTATATGTATGAATATATGCATGTATATGTATAGATTTTTAACAACTTTTTATTCTGAAATAATTTCAAGCTTATAGTATAGTTGCAAAAATAATACAATATCCAGACAGAGAACTCTTAATATATCCCCTACTCAGATAC
The DNA here is from genome assembly GCF_030445035.2 of Dasypus novemcinctus. Lineage (NCBI taxonomy): Eukaryota > Metazoa > Chordata > Mammalia > Cingulata > Dasypodidae > Dasypus > Dasypus novemcinctus. The sequence goes on along the minus strand of NC_080689.1, from coordinate 28,485,014 downwards.
CCTGATTTACCAACATTGAACATTTTGCCATATTTGACATATCATTTCCTCTCTCTGCTTCTCCTCCCTTCCCTCTCCCCCTTATCTACCTAACTACCTACCTATTTCCCAAACATGTGAGAGTAGGTTGCATACATTATGCTCCTTGAACACTGTTTGTATGATTTAATAATGAACCATTGAATATTTATACATGTGTATGTACACTTCTTTTTAAAATATAAATAATTTGTGTCATTTTAGGAGTAAAATTAACAATGACACTGGTGGTCCTGCAGTTTAAAATGGATGCCATAAATATGATGTCTTTCTTATTATGGTCAGATATAGACTTCTTACAATTAGAGGAATAAAACAGTCTGGTGATTAAAATCACTGAATGAAGGCAAGCTCTTTTCAGCATAATTCTGAATATATAGTCTACAAAAATACATATCCCTGAAGAATAATAAACATATTAAGGCAACTAAGTCAATTTAATGCAGTGATTTAAATATTCTGTCTTTAGTGAAAATATAGGTGTTAATCCTGGATCAATCTTTCTCTTCCAGAAATGATACACCTGAATTGAATTTCAAAAGTTGTACAATAACTGAACTGAACTAGCAGTTTCAAGTATGAGGCATTGAGTTAATTTGTTTTTTTAATTGTTTTGTTTTGCTTTTAACTGTTGTGCTATTTTCTGGCTTACACTTCACCTTGAATCAGATAGGCCTTTAACCTGGTCTATGGCCTCTAATCTACAAGTGCTTTCAATCGACAGAGTACAAGTCAGCATGGGAGTACCCCTGAGTCTGCTGCATTGGAAGTTTCCACATCACATTTCATTCAGAACTACCTTGGAAGAACTATGTTGCAGGGTCTACTGGACCCTGGAGGTTTATAGGGATGTGTCACATTAAAGAATGTACTATGCATATCCATGTACCCAGAAAGCAAATTCCACAGGAAAGAGTCATGCTCAGCATGGAGTTTCCTGACCAGCACAATGATGGGAACATGCTTGCACCATTAGCCCAAGTCATTAATTAGGGTTCAAAGAAGAAATTGATTGGACATAATTGGAGTGATCTTTCTCTTTATTCCTCCCAGAAGAATCTGGTGAGTAATGGTACAGTTCAAGTAGCAGGCAGATGGTAGCCAACATTTATTTCCCACTTACTCCATTCCAGGAAAAATGGTTTTGTGGGTTACCTAATTTAAACTCCACAGCAAGCATGTGAGGTGATTAATATTATTACTTCCACATTACAGATAAGAAAACCAAGGTCATATAGGGTAATTGAACTACAGAAGATTACACAGCTAGTAACCAGCAGAGCTGGCTGGTATATATAGTAGTCCAGCTCTAGAGACTCTCTGCAATGTAGTTATGTCTATGGAAAGTCCTCTTGAAGCCACTTTTTGAACAAATGGATCCAATGTCCAAAGCATAGAAGGGAGTTTGCCTCAGTAAAAATAAGTGGCAGGAATAACCTATCTTGAGGACTTGGCTCATTTTATGCTGATTATTTCTTAACATTTAGCCATACTCTTCACCATAGAAAGGCTAGCAACAGTGGTGAACCTCACAAAATAGTCTCTGGCCTCGGGATAGAAGCACCCACTTCTATGACTTTGTGGCCATATTTGGGTTATCTAGTTTATCTCCACCCAGCTTGACTTAATACTCAGGTCAGGGTTTGTATATGAGCTGAGGTCTAAAAGTGTGAGACATCAGAAGCAAAGGTTCTCCTCATCGTCAATGATAAGCAAGGTTTCAACTTGTATCTGGCAACTCCAGGGTATTTTGCTATTTCAGGATTCAATGTTTCCTTTTAGGGGAGATTTCTTACTCACCATCTGCCTCCAAATCATTCTTCCAACATCTCCTTCCCTCATCATTTCCCGACTCATACACTGTGTTCTAGCAAGTCTAGCAAGTCTTGCAAGCTGCTTTCTGTTCTTTGAATGTTATGTGCTTGTTCACCTTGACTTCACATCTAACTTGTTTCTAAAATAATCAGATTCTTCTCTCTGCTTACTGAAACACTAATGTTTTATTAGTCAAGACAAACATTATGAAGGAACTTTGTTCTGATCATGGTTCCTTGATATAAAGACAACATTAATTTAAACTCCCTGCCCCTCCATTAGTTTAATTCAGTAAAATAACATACAAAGATAAAAAAAGACTAAGTTAAACATTTGTTTCTTCTATGACACTTTCCTGGACATTCTTGGATAGAGATGGCAAACTATCCAGCAAACAGCTCTAGCAAACTAATATACTACCTAAATCCTGATAAGTATCTTAAATTTAACAGATCCAAAGTCTGAATTCCTGATCTTCCACTCTGAATCTGCTTCTTTCTTAGTCTTCTTTATCTCAGTAAATGATAAATTGTCTCTTCTTTTAGTTTCTCAGGCTAAAATCTTAGTATTCTCCTTGACTCATTTTTCCCAACCTTATATCCAATTCATCAGCAATTCCTGTCAGCTCTTCTGCTAAATATATCTAAAAGCTGACTATCTCATCACTTCTGCCATTACAACTCTTTCCAAGTCACCAACATCACTTGCCTGAAAGATTGCAACAGCTTCTTAAATGGTCTCCTGGCTTCTGCGTCTGCTTCCCTATAGTCTATTCTCCATATGGAGACAAAGTGATGCTGCTTAAATATAGTCAGATGATGTCTTTCTTTTGCTCAAAACCCTCCAATGATTCTAAAGTGCACTTGGAGCAAAAATCAATGTCCTTTCAATGGCCTACAGATTCTAAACAACCTAGACCCTCCCCTCTATTTTCTTCTCTGACTTCATCTCCTGCCACTTTCCCCCAGGATCATGCCCATTAGGCAATCTCTATTCATGCTTTCTGTAAGTGAGCTAGATGTGCTTCCACCTTAGACAGTAGCCCTTTTGATCACTTTTCCTGGCTAACAACTGTGTGGTTCACGCCTTCATCTCTTGCAGGTCTTTGTTCAAATATCAGACTCTCCATCACACTTTCCCTGGCCACTCTATATAAAATCAAACACTCTCCCCCTTCTCTATACCCTTTCTTGTTTTCCTCATTGGCATGCTCTTCTCTTAGCATTTATGATCATCTAACATGCTATATACTTTACTTATTTATCTTACTATTTCTCAATCCAAACTAGAGCACAAGCTCCATAATGACATGGATTTTTATTTTCTATTTATTTTCTAAGTGTGATCCCAGATCCTAAAAGATTGCCTGGGATATGAAACACTCAGTAAATATCTGTTGGATAAAATAATGAAGTACATGATGTGCTTTTATTTCTGACTGTTTAAGTTAAGCTATTTTAGCCATATTTTTGGTTGGAACCCTAAAATATGACATACTGCACTCCAAAATAGATCCTTCCTTACCCTTATTAAAAGTATAAAAGGATCAGGAGACCAAAGATTAACAGAAATATTTCTGGACAGAGAGAATTGTTGCTGTGCAGTGAGCACTATTCCAAAGTGGAAGAAAGGAAAGGTGTCTGCTCTTCACCACAATACTAGGGGAAAATATTCCATAGGACCCTAGGAGAGTTTGAGAGACACAGTGTAGTGGTCTAATTAATGCCTTGGAAACCTAACGGTTAAAAGATTGGTTGAGATATATTCCCCCCTCAGTTCTCAAACTGGTAGGCACCAATTTGGGAAATAAATGTAGTCCTGATATTGAATTAAAGGGGAGTATTACAGAGGTGGACCTTGTGCACAAAGGAAAAATCCAACTGGAAACTTTTTAAAAGAAATTTATCCAAGAATGTCAACTGGGACCCAACAAACAGATGGTCAGTGTGGAGGTGCACAGCCAAGCAGCCAGCTAGTAGGGAATGTATCATTCTCATCAAGAGAACTACAGAGGATACCCTAGAGGGACTCTTTCAAAAACTCATGAAAGTTTTGCATAGCATACTGTCAACTTGACATATTTTTCAAAGCTCAGAGATCATTACAATCATTCACAATAATACAAGCCAAGTAGGAACATTCCTGTTCATTTTCTCCTCTTTGTTATGGAGGGGCCATAAACAATACTTGGGAGGAAACTGGAAAAGAGGTAAATTCACAAGGAATAGAGAGAACCTGGCATATGGTACCCCTTTTTCACTGCTGGCAGGACCAAGATGATATTCATAAAAGTTAAAATTCAATTCAAAAAAGTTAAAAGTTTGAATGTTATTTATTAATGGGTATATTAATTACAAAAAAAAATGCCTTTAATGCCTGAAAATAACACAAAAAAGCATGAGACCCTATTTTTATCAAGGGATGGGGAGAAATTAACACTACAGAATAAACTTAAAGCAAGAGTAGAAATTAAAAAGTAAGTTGCTTATAATCACATTCCTTGAGACATATGGGCTCGATGCTATTGTTATATATTTAATCATTATTATACAAAATACTTGACTTTTTGTTGTATGAAGCATTTTGCCATGAGAAATATCAGAGTAGGACTCAACTACCTTCTTATTAAAATTTGTCCAACTTTTGCACAGCAGAAAATTGTTACTCCCATCTGACTCCTATCCTTGACCAAGAAGAAAAAATGCTCATGGTTACATATATTTTTCCAACAATTTTGCTAAATACATAGGTAGATTATAAAAACCTGTCAATTGACCTCAGTGAATAGGAGAAATTACCCAACCTGTTCAGATTCCTCTATAGAAATACCAACAGGCTCAACAGAACACTGGCTTTCAACGCTGTAGTTTAAATTACAACTTGCAGCTAAAATTGCTCATGCAAATCTAAGCTTAATAATAGAACTATAGTCTCCAGATTAAGGGAGCTAGAGCTTTGATTTGTTCTGCATTGTTCAGATCACATAAAGAATATCAAGTTGCATTCTGAGTGCTATATTATAAGAAGGAATGGGTCAATCTGAAATACAAATAAAGGGAATGATCTGAAGAACTATATAATTTGAGGAACATAAAGAGTAGATATGTAGAAACATGAAAGTTGCTTTCATTTAAAAATCTGTTATATAAAAGAATGAGTAATTATTACAAAAGAGAAAATTCAAATAGCTAATAAACATAAAAATATGCTCAACCTAATAACAAGGAATGCAATTTAGAATCACATCTTCCATTTTGGGCAAAAAAAATCCTTCTGATAATACAAGTTTTGGGGAGGATGTGGAACAAAATGAATTTCTGCACACTGCTGGTGGGAGTGTACATTGGAATAATGACTTTAGAGAACATATTGACATTATTTAGTAAAATTCTAGATACATGTATCCTGTGATAGAGAAATTCCATTTCTGGGTATGTATCCCACAGAAATGAATACACTTATATGTTAAGACACATGCAGAAAGTTGTTTACCAGCTCTAGGACAAGAGCAAATAAATTGGAATCTATTCATACAAAGGCATAAGACAAAGCACAAAAAATGAATAACTACTGTAATACAATAACATGGCTAAATCTTCCAACTATAAGATTGAGTGAAAAAAGCAAGCATAATATAATACAAACAGAATCATTCTTTTTAAATAAAGTTCAGTAACAGGTAAAATTAAACCATATTATTTAGAGATGCATACGTTATGGTAAAATTATAAAGAAAAACAAGGAATTTCTTACCATAAACTGTCTAGTCTGGATAGTAACTACCTCTGGAAAGGAGTGAAGGAATATTATTGAAAGGGATACAAGGGCATATTTTGGTTGCTGACAGGTTTTATTTCTCAATTTGTGTGGTGGTTAAATGTATATTCACTTTATAATCATTCAGTAGAGTCTTCTATGTGAGTGTTACAGCTCATGACAAAAGCCTATGGGGACCATGTAGGCCAGGCAATGGTCATTTCAGATGTTAAAATAGTAGAGCAGCAGAGTTGTACTATATTGCTGTAAGGGTCAGGGATAGTATACATAGGTATAAGTTGACAGTAATGAAGTTTCCATGTCAATAAAGGACATACTTTCTGATACTTAAAGCTAGAGCTATCCATGCATGAAATGGTCCTTTGACCTCCCCATCACATGAGAGCTCAAGCAGATATTCATTATCATCAGTTAGAAGAACTTTATAAAGAATTTGTGATTTGGGTAGAGATTCAGATTTTGGGAATTCTAGGTTTGACAGTCTTATAATATTTTAAGACATGGTTTCTATTTTAGCCATGCTTTTCATTCTCCCTCCAAAAACTCATCTTGAACCTTCTGCTTGCAGCATGAACATGGAGTTTTTGCTGGGGATGTGCTCCAGGAACATGGAGCATTTGCTGGGGTTTTGAAGTCCTGGCTTTTTAGTTTCTCACATCTGCTTTAAGGATTACAAATCTGGGGCATTTGACAAATGCAAATCCAGTGAATGGTACCATCTCATGGGTGACCCTCCTACCTAAAGATAATACAGTGTGGATCAGTCTTGCACAGGAAACTCAGCTGCAAATGTGTCAGCAGACATGTTTGCCTCTCATCTGAAAGTCATATGTCTCTTCTTTGAAATTAAATACTTGAACCATAAAATAGTGCTTTGAAAAATGTAGTGTTCTTATTTGGTCAAATGACCTTTCAATTAAAAACTAAAGTAACTGCCCTGTCATTTGTAGTTTTTATAAAGTATAGGAAGCCAACCTGACTTACAAAACATTGGAGATTGAGTCCTGCACTAAGTCAAATTAAGTAGATGAAATAAATGGAAAAATTGAGGAGGAAAATTAATTAGTAGACATTGACAGGAGTATGACAATGCCAAGAGAACAAGGGAAATTTAATAAAGATCAGTCCTGCTTGAGATGATTTATCTATCAGGAAATAAAACACTGTCCAAAACAATTTTTCTCTGCTTAATTTCAAGAAGGAGGGGGTGGAATAAGTGCTTGATTTGTTCTCTGGCTGTTTTGCCATGCGTGGTATGTCTAGGTGGCATAATAATTTTCCTTGAGAAAATCTGTTCTCAGATGAAAAGTAAGATTGGAACCTCCCATCTGTTTATAACACAAGTATAGTTCAATAGGAAGTATAAAAGGGAGGCAGATGCACAGGTTGCATATCAGTCAGGACGGACTGGGTTATCATACAGTAACAAAAATCCCTTAAATCTTGGTAACGTAAAGCAATATGGTTTATTTCCATTCATACCACACACCTAGTACAGGTTGGCTGGGCCCTATGCTCAGTGTCTCTTGGGAACAGTTTAATATCTCAAATATTATCAGGTCCCGTGTCTGAGAGAAAGAGACTTTTGAAGAGTCTTGAATTAGAAATAAAATGTCCTAGTCTGGAAGTGATACAGTCCATTCAACTCACAACTCATTAGCCAGAATGAGTCACATGGACTCATACAACTATAAGGGGGTCAAAAATTTTAGTCTTAGTATGGCTATAAATTCTTTGATACTCCTATCCATGAAAGATTTATTTATGGTGCCTGTCCTTGAAATTCAGTGTGCTTTGTGATGACTTTTATTACTAGAATATGCAGGTATGGCACTGTCCCAATTTCCAGGTTCAGGCTTTAAGAGCTCGGCAGCCTACATTCCCCACTATTAGCATGCTCACTATTCAGGAAGCCAGTTGCTACCTAAGATTTCTGACTACCTTGGCTGGCACTGCTATGATATGAGCAACACAATAAGCCACATGGACAGACTGAAACGAGAAAGTTTCCTGGTCTGCCCCACAAGAGATAATGTGGAAAAGAACTGAAGAATACAGCATGACTACTGTTGAAAAAGATTTTGAGTTTTTCTGCCTCATAAAATGGGTTAGGATATTATTATCTGCAGTAATTCATTGCAATAAGATGTGAAGAATTCCCAAATAGGAATTTGATTATCCAGAAAGATTTTTGGCCTAAATGGAAATTAAACAACTAAACCAATAATGTATTTCATTCTTAGAGATTATTATGTCCAATAGTTAGATCTGTAATATAAAAATTAGGATTATGTTATAATTGATTTCTATTTTAGTAGAATTATGTACATTTATAAATGTTCATTGCTATACTATCCATTTCTTATAATTGATTATATTAGATCTAACCTGGCCTTATACTCTTTTTTAAAATTTGTAATTTCTTTCCATCTATTTTCTATTTTATTTTACAATTTTACCATGAAGGTCTTTTTAATAGCAGAAAGAAAAAAAGAGAGAGAGAGGGAGAGAGAGGGGGAGGGAGGGAGGAAGGGAGGAAGGGAGGAAGGGAGGAAGGGAGGGAGGAAGGAAGGAAGGAAGGAAGGAAGGAAGGAAGGAAGGAAGGAAGGAAGGAAGGAAGGAAGGAAGGAAGGAAGGAAGGAAAACACAACATATACCATGAATGCAGAAGGGGTAGAGCAGGATGTGTGTGTACATAAATGACTATCATTGTCTCTTTTCAAGATGTAGCACACCTTTGTGTGTGATGGTCTTCTAAACATTTTTCCCATTTGATTTACCCCTTTGGGATTCTTCTTCTTCCTCCAATAATAGGTACTATTTCCTCCATAGAAAAATTTTAATCTAGGTATTTGGGTTGCATTGAGTATATTTCATCTAAAGAACCTAAAGCTTATATTTCCCACAGCTCCATGATTTGGGGAAGAATTTGGAGCAGAGATGAACCCTTACAAACACACAGAACAGAAAATATTAAGTAGAAAAAAAAAAGCTTATAAAAAGGAATTGAAAATAGTTTCGGAATTGGAAATTTTATTGTTCTTTCTCCTAATTCACCCTTCAGGAGTCGAGGGGGAACCAAGAAACTCTATAAGCTCTAGACAGAAGCACATTCTCTCTGGCATACAAGACAAGATGACCCCCAGGACTACGAAAGTTCCTGGTAATATGGTTGTTCCTTTATTTTCCATGACACTTATGGTCTTGGCTCCAGTTGCTGCCTTGAGAACATCAGGACTAGTCTCAGGTAATCTATCATTTCCAGGAAACCATTCCTCATTTGCTTCTAAGGGCCTGGAGAGAATATCCTTCCATACCCAATTCTGGACTCCTTACTTCTTGTCTTTTGGCACAGTACTTAGCACATCTGACATATTGTATTTTAATTTAGTAATTTGAGAATTTTTATTCTACCTCCCAATTCCCAAAATGTCAACTCCATATGGTTGTGAATATTTGAATGTTCCATTACTTTCTTTTTCTTTTTTAAAGATTTATTTTTATTTATTTCTCTCCCCTTCCTTCCACGCCCCCCCCCACCCTCCCATTGTCTGCTTTCTGTGTCGACTTGCAGCATGTTCTTCTGTGCCCCCTTGCACCCTCGGTGGCACTAGGAACTGCGTCTCTTTTTTGTTGTGTCATCTTGCTGCGTCAGCTCTCCCTGTGTGCCGCATCCCTCCTGGGAGGGCTGTGCTATTTTCACACGGGGCAGCTCTCCTTGGGGGGCACACTCCTTGCACATGGGGCACCCCTATGCAGGGCACCCCTACGTGGCAGGGCACTCCTTGCACACCACAGCTCTGCACATGGGCCAGCTCACCACATGGGTCAGGAGGCCCTGGGTATCAAACCTGGACCCTCCCATATGGTGGGTGGACAATCTATCTGCTGAGCCACCTCCCTTTCCCTGTTCTGTTACTTTCTATATCCCCAAGACCTAGTGCCTGGCAGATTCCAGTCAAAGTTTGTGAAATCCCCTGTTGCTGAAGAGATGAATATGTGCAAAGAAAAAAAATTAAGTTTTTGGGTTCTATAGATAGAACCTAAAATTGTTAATGACTAGACTTGTACTATAAACTAGATATATCCCACTGTTTAATCTGACTTGATGCCATAGTGTCAAAGAAGAAGCTTAGAGAACACTGTGCCTTTGAAAATGTATACACAGTGACTATGAGAAATACTAAAAATAATTAAGAGATCTGTAATCAGGTAGCAATTGTGTTGTTGACTAGAATTAATGATATAACATCATATTATAATTATTATGGATTTAATAATTATAAATAATTGTGGATTTCCAAGTTCAGCATTCTTTTTTTTAAGGAGGTACATGGGAAGCAGGTGCACAACTGCTGAACTACATCTCCTCCCCAATGACAGAGTTGTTTTTTTCATTTGTTTGTTTTATTTTTAGGAGGAACAGGAATTGAATTCAGGACCTCATACATAGGAAGCAAGCACTCAACTACTTGAGCTATATCTGCTCCCCTAAGTTCAGCATTCTTGATTACTTATTCCCTTTTTGGTACTCTTCCTACGATTATAATTCATAGTCCACTAAGTGAATGACAGATCATTCCTATATCTAAATGTGATTAGCATAAAATACAATTAACAAAAATGGTAACCTAAACCTAAAAAAAATAAGTCCTTATAATTCATACAGAATCATTATTTAATATAAAATTGTCTAGGAAAATTTCTTAACTTCAATTATGGTCAACATAATCCATGTTACCTTTTGCAATAACAAGAGTTTGCCAGTTAAGTTAAAATTATAGGACTTTTCTTACTCTTCAATTAGTCCTCCTAATCCTTAGTGTTTCCTCCCTCTGTTTTTTTTTTTTCTCCTAAGAATTTAAAGCAGGAAAATGTTTCTATCAACTGGAGGATCCTTAGTAATAATTTTATTTTTCTTTGAGAATATGACCAAAAAATCGCCCAGTGCTTAACTCCTCTGCCTTTCTTAGCTAACTCTTGTATGAAATAAAATTTAAAGGATATTCAGCAGAACAATATAGAATATGGCTATGTGCCAGCATAGATGTATCAGTTAAAGGCAGATGTCATTTCTAAAAGATCTATAATTCTCTTGGAAAGAATAAATATTTAACAAATACTTAAATGTAAAGTTCAACGAAGTTTAAAACAGACATTGTAGTTTTATCTACACAAGTTAATACTATATTTTCTAACTCAAATTGCCAGATACAACACATAGATCCAGAGTTTAAAAATAATAGTGGTAGTCTTGGTAAATTGTACTGCATCAGCCATGTATTTGTCATTTACTTTAGGTGTAACTAGAGAATATATTTAAAAGAGAGAGTTCAGACCTTGGGTGCAGTATTAAATGTGAGACCAAATTTGTTAATTATTAATTCAACCAAACAAGTCTATTGGCTCAATAAAATAATTGGACTTGAGACTTTGACATATTGAAGGACCTAATCTACTTCATTGTTCCCACCATATCTCATTCTTCTACAAAATCATTTTCCCTCTCTTGGATCATTTACCAAATACAAATATACCATGTATTTTCTAAAAAGAAAAGGAAACTCTCCTCAATCCATATCTCCTCTAGTTACTGCCCTGTCATTCTATTCCTCTTTGCAACAAAACACCAAAGAGAAGTAATTATAAGAGGTCTTTACTTTCTCCTCTCTCTTGTTGAACCCATGCCAATCAACATTTCCCTTGCACATGAAGGAGCTCATTTCCCTAATGACAACAAGCCTCAAGGAAAAAGAAAGGAAAAACAATAAAAGAGAGTACATTTGTGAAGGAAAAAAAAGTACTATAGATTAAATCAGTAAGGGCAAAATTTGGTTCCTTGTAAAGATTAATAAAAATTGATAAAACTGTAGTCAACAGAAAAAGAAAGTGAAAATTACTAAAATCAGTAATGAAAGAAGGAACATTTCTTAAGATTATTCAGTCATTTAAAATATATGAGAATATTATGAATAATTTTATACCCATGTATTTGAAAATTTGGAAAACTAATTAATTTCACTGAAAATATTTATCAGAACACAAAGCAATAGAAATTACGTATCATCCTATATCTTCTAAAAAACGTATTCTATTTTTTAAAACAAAAAAAATCTCTGTATCAAAATGGCTTAACTAGTGAATTTTTTTAACATGTAAGAAAAAAATCACTACTTCTATCAACCAGTGTACTCGAGGTGCAGGCCAGGGAAATAAAGGTAATTTAAAAATAAAAGATATAAACATTAAAAAGGAAATTAAAAAAAAAAACTGTCATTTACAAATACTATAGTTAAGTGCATAGATGTAAAGTTAAAGAGGGAAACAGATGTTGCTCAAGCATTTGGGCTCCCACCTACCACAATGGGAGGTCCATGGCTCAGTTCCCAGTGCCTCCTAAAGAAGACAACGAGCAGGTACAATAGGCAGGCATGGAAAGCTAACACAACAAGAGCACACAATGAGAGACATAAGAAGAAAAAAAAACATAATGAGAGATATGTCAAAGCAGGGAGCAGAGGTTCCAAGAACCACCTAAAGAGAAGGTGAGTTGGCGTGACAGGCTGGCGCAGCAAGATGATGCAACAAGATGATGCAACAAGAGACATAAGAGGAAAAGCATAATGAGAGACACAACAAAGCAGGGAATGGGGGTGACATATGAGATTAGGTGCCTCCCTCCCACATTGGAGGTCCCAGGTTCAGTTCCCAGTGCCTTCTAAAGAAACAAAGAAGAGGAACAGACACAGCAAGTACAAACAACGAGGGAGTGGGGAGAGATAAATAAAATAAATACTTAAAAATAATCTAAAGACTACTAAAATTAATAATCTTTGCAAGTTCACTGGATTTCAAATCAAAATAAAGCTTAATTTGTATTTTTATATATCAGCAATAAAAATAAAAATAAATTAGAAAAACTTCCATTTACAATTTTATCCAAAAACATAAAATAAAAATAAACTACCAACTGATGATGCAACTGGCAAATGACCTTATACGGAAGGTTCAATGCAGATCAGCAGAATATCCACGTCTACATAAAATACCATGACTTTAAAATGCTGTTTGACCTAAAGTAAGGGGGAAATGAAAAGGAGAAATGAGTTTATATGGCTACGAGTTTCTAAAAAAGAGTCTGGAGGCTGGCAGAAGGATTGCCCTCATGCACAACTGAGCAGAGTCAGAGAGACAGATAAAGCAAGCAGATACAACCCCCAGATATTGGTTCCTTTGAGGGCTAAAGAGACCCATAAGAGTTATGGTCATGGCCGATGGGGTTAACTACCAGGGCAGATGGCCCCTCTTTGGAAATGGTGTTTATGTGTGATGAATCTGGACTCAGATGGGATCTCCCTTCATAAGACTTTCATGCTAATGTGCTGGAGGTGCAGTTAATGTTGGGGTTTAAGATATATTTAGGGGATTTGAATCTCTGGACTGACAATGTGATAGCCAGGTCCTGAGCCTCAACAGACTCCAGCACCTACAATCTGATCTATTGGACTTACCACACTCAGCTAAGATGGAGTTGAAGAAGGACAACCACCACACCATGGAGCCTAGAGTGATTACAACTGAAAATGGGAGGATTGCATCCAGCATCCATGTGGAATCTGAGCCTCCTCTTGACATAGAGGTGCAATGGACACAACCAATCCAATGTCCACATAGAAGAGGTGGCATTGGATTGGGAAAAGTGGACATGGTGGACGATGGGTATGGGGAAAGGCAGGAAGAGATGAGAGGTGGAGGCGTCTTTGGGACATGGAGCTGCCCTGGATGGTGCTTCAGAGGTAATCACCGGACATTGTAAATCCTCACAGGGCCCACTGGATGGAATGGAGGAGAGTATGGGCCATGATGTGAACCATTGTCTATGAGGTGCAGAGGTGCCCAAAGATGTACTTACCAAATCCAATGGATGTGTCATAATGATGGGAACGAGTGTTGTTGGGGGGGGGAGAGGGGGGGTGGGGGGGTGGGGTTGAATGGGACCTCACATATATATTTTTAATGTAATATTATTACAAAGTCAATAAAAAATAAAAATAAAAAAAAATAAATAAGCAACTATTATAAATAAATAAATAAATACCTACAAAAGATGCAAGACTTCTACTCTAAAAATGCAAAACTTTTGAGGGAGAATAAAGAAGACATTAAATAATGGAGAAATAACCATGTTCATGAATTGGAAAACTCAATATTGCAAAGATATCGATTTCCCCCAAATGTATCTATAAATTTAGTGTCATTTCCATCAAATTCCAGTAGGTTTTTCATGGACAATGGCTTTGAAATCTCTGTGGAAATGCAAAGGGCAAGAACAGCCAAAGAAACCTTGTAGAAGAAAACAGAAGGACTTAACACTATGGGATAGCAAGACCTTGAGTAAGGCTAGTGTAATTAGGAAAGTGTGCCTTAATGCCAGGATAGACAATTACATGATAGAACAGAACAGGTGGCCCAGATACAGATCTACACATCTGTGGTCTCCTGAAGAAGACAAAGACACTGCAGTACAGATGGGGAATGATAGTCTTTTTAATAATTGATATTGAGTTAATTGAATGTCAATATAGAAAATAATTAAAAAGAATCATGCCCCAACATCACATCTTACACAAAATTAATGCCAGGTAGTTTTTAGATCTAAATGTGAAAAGCACCATTGTAAGTTGTTTCAAAAATATTGGAGGATATTTTCATGATTTTGGAATAGGCAAATATTCCTTATACAGGATGCAAGCAGTACTAACCAAAAGGAAACAAGTATAAATTGAACATTAAAAATAAGGATTTTGTTTATCACAGTGTATAAAAGAGCTATATTACAGCTGGACTGAGATAACTCTATACTTATCATCAGGGATGCCTGGAAACCTGGCATTGACCCTTGGCCAAGAAAAAGAGATGGGCTAGTGATTATATTGAACCATTAAAAGTGCTTTATTTCCCTTACAGGTACATGGAGCTAGCTTGTTTAAGGATGTTTATAGCTTGATTTCTACATTTGATTTAACTGGTTCACAGCCTGGTCTAGTTACATGGCCTGTCAATTCTAGCTCTCAAAAAGTTTCAAAACACATTTCCCATTTTCTGTTCATTTCCACTGCTGCCTTGGTGGGCCATCATTTCCTCTGTCCACCTTCATCGTCTCCCACTTACAGTACTGCCATGACTACTCATGGGATATGCCATTCTGTCACCAACATATCTACTAAACTTCTCCCAGCCTTCATTTTTACATCGTGAAAATACAATCATGTATTTCCCCACACTAAATTTCTTTAATGCTTTGCCATTGTCCAGGGAAATATTTCTTGAAATCGTGCAGACCATCACCATCAGAATTCCTAAATCAGAAAGCTTGGGCATGGACAAGGGATTCTACGGTTTAATAAAGTCCCTCACAAAGTTTGCAAAACATTTCCATAATAAGAAAGCAGTTCATCCAATTCCAGGGCATATATTATCCTTCATTATCTAATCTAAGTCTATTTTTTATCTAGTGTCTTTCGTTATCTGCTCCAGCAATATTGAAGCAATCTGTAACCCTCTGAAGATGCCATCTTTTCCTACCACTCCATGCCTTTGCAAAAATCGATTTTTCTGCTCAGAATTTATTTTCTGGCAATTCTTATTCAACTTTCAATCCCAGCTCTTTGACAACAGAGAGCTATTTTTAATCTCTGTGTCTTCAATGCCTAGCAAGCATCGAGCATCTAGCACAATGCTTAGCTCACAGGGGGCCAAATTCACTCCCCACCACATGTCATTCTTGATTTACTTTTCTATGTGTGTTTATTTTAGATGTCCTCTCCTCCTTTTTCTCACTAAGTGTTAACTCCCTGAATATAGGAATTTTGTTCTCTGCTGTATTTCCTTTACCTGGAATACCTGGAAGAGTGGATAATATGTAATTGTTAACTGACTGTCACAATCAATAATTTAGTGTTAGAATAAATAGGTAACTCCCCCAATTCTATGATGTATGAGGAAACAACAAACTCTGGAGAAAGAATCCTGGGTTTCTGGAGAACAGTGTTCTGGGCCACTTTTTCTACTAATTAGTGATATTAGCAAATCCCTTATCTCTAAGCCACAGGTTTCTCAGCAGGAAAACAATGGGCTTTGGAAAGGTTGAATGGTTCTCAACATGGGTGGAACTTTACAGTCATAAAGGGAATTAAAATTCATTGAATCAATCAATGAAGTCACAGTCACTTGGTGTGGGACCCCAGCATCAGTAGATCTGAAAGTCTCCCATTCTGGTTAAAATCCTCTGAAGCAGGTGATATTCTTCTGAATTTTCATGTGCAAAGGATGATATGTAGTAAGCTTTTCAATTACACATGGAACAGTTTTTCACATGAATTTATTTCTGGTAAAAATGTCTCATTGGAAACATTTAGTGCTAAAATAATGCATCTTCCACTTCTGTGAAGCAAAACAAAAACATCAAGGTAAACTATAGCTAGTGTACTTTGTTTTGTGTTCTCCAAATACCTATTCCCTTTGGCTGTGCAGAGAACAGTGTGTTTCTGGCCACCTTTCAGAATCTCTGTCCTATCTTGCAGAAGGCCAGTGGGTTCCACTGACATGATCTTAAAGAGATGGAAACAAAGTGGTCCTGATTCATTCAGCGGTCAAGAGAGCCCATCAATACTTACCTCTAACTTTGGTCCTGCATCTACACATGAGGCTGTGAGCTAAAGAAGAGGGGGAAGAGTAAAAAACAAAGGGCATTCAGGAAAAGCATGAACATAGCCAGTACTGTGATCCTCTGTCAGCAAGGCAGCCCAGGGAAGAGATCGAGGGTTTGGACTGAGTTGTTTGAAAATGTAGAGAGTAGAGTCCATAAGAACAAAAAGAGGCACTATATTCAGTCAATGAGGGGGGAGGTGTCAACATTCATTACCCAATATTCAAGTTTTCTACTCATTGATTCCATCCTGATTTTCCCACATTTTAATCTTTTCCTTAAATCCTAATATCCAGGCAGATTATACATACATATTAGTCCTTGTATAGTTTGCATGAGTCTATGTTTATTTATGTTATGCTTATCATCTGAAATCTCCCTTTCTCCAATGACTCAGACTCAAATCTTAGCCTTCACGGTTCATCTACACACCCTGATTCCTTCCAGCACCCACTCCAAATGACCAATACCCTGTTTTCTTCTCTGAATATCGATGGTATTCTGATTGCTTTTGACTAAGCTTATCAGCTCGTTTTTGGTATGATTGTTACACATCAAAGTAGACTCTGAGTCTGATTCATGCCACTGGCTGCCTCAGTACCTAAGTATCTTAATTATAGTTAGGCACTCAATAAATATTTACCATTAAAATAAGTATGAAAATAAACTGTTTTTTTGAAGTGCATATTGTTCTACCACAAGAGAGAAAATATTGGCACTTGAAAAGTATAAGCAATCTCGGAAAGTCATATATTGATTACAGAATAAACTGCTGATGGAAAACACACACACATACATGCAAACACAGATAAAATAGTACATATAGTTAATATTTATTATGTCCCAGCTTCTGTTGAGGGTGCTTTAAATACATTATCTTTTTCAAGCCTCACAGTCAGCCCATGAGGTAGATACATTGCCTCATTGCCAACCCATTATCTCTATCTTAAAGATGGGAAAATTGAGGCTTTGAGAGATTAATAGTGCAAGGTCACAGACCAAGATAGAGTTTGGAATTGTCTTATTCATTCCCAAATACTTGCTTTTTCCATTACTCTACATTTTTTTGTATAAATGTAATATCTGAAGTGTTAAGATTCCTTAAGATTGTTAGCAAATTTCTCCAAAACCCTATTGAGATTACTCTCTGAATAGAGAATAGAAGTCAGGATGGATAGGACACAGATCTAAAACAGACACGCAGTGTTTCCTATCCCCTCCCATGTTTCATTTTCAGTATTTTGACCTTGGCATATTTTGAAAGAAGCACAGTATTATTATTACTGGTAATAATATAAATATGGATACCCTTTTGAGAAGTTAATATATTGTCAAAATGTTATCATTTCTTATTAAATATCCTCTTTGCATTTTGTTTGCATAATTTTAGTATATCCAGAGATGAAAATACTTTCATTTGATATTTAAAATATAATCAAAGAGAAAATAGAATTATTTAAAAGACATGTGATTAACAAAACTTTCCTGGAATTCAGCTCTTCCATTAAATAAGTGATTTCTGAATTTTAAGCATTTATTTAGGTAATCAGAATATGGAAAACTTATTCTGGCCTTGATTTGATAGCTCTTGTTCTATTTTAATATTCCTTGGCATCTTGAAACATCAGAATTTTACTTAGATTAGTCCAATGGCATTCTGAAGTTGATTGGCACCCTAAGATTGGAATGATTTGATTTTGACTCAGTCAAATTTATTTTTGCAAATTGTTCCTTTCTGTTCATCCAGTCACCCATGTCAAGTAAATATCTTCTTATATAGAAAAATAAAGATGACTGAGTAGAAAATAGTTTTTCAAGGTTTTAAAGGATTAGGTTAGCCAAGGAGTTGAATCTTTTGAAAATAGAGGGATATTGTATAGAGAAAACAAGGAACCAGATTTCTACTTGTAATTCATTTTATTTTTCCTTTATTTGTCATGGTCTGAAGGAATCATTCGATTTTCAGGACTTGTAGTATTTCTTCTCAGACAGTATGCAAACATACCGAGGCATATTCCTTGGTTTCAAATTGCCTTTGGAACAACAGAAGGAGATAGGAAAAAGAAACCCAGCCCACATAAGAATTCATCAATGCAAGCTAAGCAAATAATTTTTTAAGTTTCTATTATGTTTAAATATTAATTTGCTAGCTTATCAGCTACAAAATGAAAATCACTTACAAATGTAATCTAAATAGAAGAATCAGGCCTATATTTTACAAACACTTGCCCTTGAAAGCCTGTATAGGAGATAAATAGAAACTCCAGAGTAGGTGAATCACAGCATATTTCTTTTTTTTTTTTTTTGGTTAACATTCCAAACATACATAACCAATGAACATGGCCTACGTTTCTTTATTGATATTCACTTCAGTAACTTGAATCCACAGATATATAAACAGAATATAAGCAGAATGTTATAAGTAAACACAGATTATACATGCAAATTTCTTTTCACAAAGGTCACAATGTGCAGGTACATGTTACATGTATTAGAAGCGTGTGTCTAGAATATTATCAACATCTGCACTTACACTCAACCAACATGCGACACCAATATACAAATGGCACTACTGTGACATGCAGATTCTGTAAACGGTGCCTTTCAAACAGACATAAAAATTTACATTCATGCATACCAGGAAACTATCCTAAATATAGTTAAAAAAGCAATGGTTTCTCTAAGATCTAGAAAAAGGCAAGGTCAAAATATATGTACTGCAATAACACAATGCATTTCATTTTTCTCTCTGGGAAATAGAAATTTTAACATTATAATGCTAATACTGGGCACACAAGGTAAACATCTGTTCCTTAATATTTTTCATATTATCTATTGAGTGAATTTTATTCCCTCAAATATTAGCATTCTATGATGATAATTTTTGTGCATGATTCTGCTATAATAAATAAGAAAATAATGTGATTTGAATATATTAAATATTCTGTATTTGCAAGTATATCTGAGCAATTCTTCTCCAATAATCTTATTTTCTTAATTAAAGCATGTTCTAAATAAGTTTATATAGTTAAGTTAGATATTCACAGACAAATCCAGGAATGTTTCCTCTAATTCAATCTTACCTGCAAAAACATAATGTAGATTGATACATATTTCTAATACATATAGAGACTTTTTTTTTTCTGTTTTACACATTTTGTAGCCTTCTCCCTTCTGTGGTATGGAAACTGAAGACAATTTCCCTTTTGGTTAAATAAATAAGCAATAGTAAATACTTAATTCAAGATTTAGATAATTTAACAGTTTACTAGTAAATAGGATCTGTTAATCAGCAACTTTTAAACATTGAGTCCACTTTGTGTATTACTCAAATGGAAATAGTATTCTGTGGGCTATTGAAATTAGGTAAGTTCTCATGACGCATTCTCTTGTCACACAGAAAACCAGCTGATCTTCATGTTGACCCAGAATCATTTGTCACAAATTGTATTCAGAAAAGTAAGTCCCAGCTAGCCTAGCTAATTTTATTAGTCCCACATGATGTAGGTAATTTCATCATCTTCCCCTAGTAAATTTCTTTCTAGAAAGGGAGACCTGTTTTCCCAATTTAACAGGCTTTTCCACAAATCTCAGAGATATTCCAAGAATTTATAAAGAAGTCCTTGTGCCATGCAGCAATTTTAGTCTAAAATTTGATTGTTGTAGATTGTTTGCTTAAAGCTTACAATCATTTCTCTCCGTGTATACACTTACCTTGGCCAAGGAAATGTACTGCTCCTCCTATCCGGAGGTGGAATCTATGTCTCTGTACCTTGAATCTGGACTGACCTTGTAATTTGGGCCAGAAAATGTGGCAAAGACAGCTTTCAGCAATTTCTGAACACAGGCTTCAAGAAGCCTTCTTGCTTGCACTGTCCCTCCTGGAACTCTACTGAGGTGCCTTGTGAACAAGCCAGCGATAACCCAAGAGATGATAAAATATACATCATTCAGTGATTACCATTGTCCCAGGTGACATCTAGCCAACTCCCAGGAGCAGTAGAGAGACTTGGTAGATTTGCAAGTGGGCCCCTGTGAAAGTGGAGGTAGCTGGAACCACATGCCCAACTGAACCTGAGACTTCAGATCACTGAATTATATCCTGCCATAACCCACTGAATGGCTGGGGGAGAGTGTAAACTATAATCCATGCTGTGTAGCAGTGTTCCAAAATGTATTCATCAAATGCAATGAATGTGCCACACTGATGATGAAAGAGGTTGTTGATGTGGAAAGAGTGGGGTGGGATGGGGAGTGAGGTATATGGGAACCTCTTATTATTTTTTTATTGTTCTCCCCTTCACCCCCTCCCCCCCAGTTGTCTGCTCTCTGTGTCCATTCACTGTGTATTCTTCTGTGACCACTTCTATCCTTATCAGTGGTGCCGGGAATCTGTGTTTCTTTTTGTTGCATCATCTTGTGTGTGGCACCATTCTTGGGCAGGATGCATTTTCTTTCACACTGGGTGGCTCTCCTTACAGGGTGCCCTCCTTGCACGTCGGGCTCCCCTATGCAGGGAACACCCCTGTGTGGCGGGGTACTCCTTGGGCCCATCAGTACTGTGCATGGGCCAGCTATGTATCTTTAAAAAAAAAAGACAGTAAAAGATTTCATTTAAAAAAATGTATATATATATATAAAACACTGAGTGTGTGATTTGTTATGGAACAATAGACAACTGATTAAGCTGATTGTATGTGAATTGTTTCTCTAAAGACTTTAGGTTGTTTATATCTTTTGATGCCTTGTTAGTATCTAGCATAGAGTTGGAGCTCTATAATGAAGTAGTAAAGGTTTATATTACAATAGAATAAGCAGTTACCATTTAGTAATATCCAAATATCCATGAATAAACAATCCCTTATCCATCTTATTCAATTATTTGAACATCTAATAGAAGCATGGAATGTACAAAAACATTGAATCTCAGGGTGGTGTGGACTGTTTCCACAAACTTTTTGGTCTTGCTTTGAACACACACATTCTAATGCCTGTTTAACTATGGCAGGGGTTGATCATAAGCATAAAAGTCAGACTCAATCTTTTATTTACTTTTGGGGAGCCAGACCTTATAATGGCCCCACCAGAGTATACATTGCTGGATAAGAATTCTCTAACCATTCTATAATTACTAATTGATTTGAATAAGTGCCTTGTTCCTCAAATGTGTGGTCCTTAGACTCGAAGTATTTGTATCTTCCAGGAGTGTATTAGAAGTGTAAATGTCATCCTCTCTCACCCTCATTCCTATCAAATCAGATTATGCCTTTTTAAAAATACATATTTTATTACATGTTGTAAACTTACAAAACAACCGTGCACATATGTAGAATTCCCACACAGCACCCCTGAACCAACACACCACACCATCATGGATCATTTGTTACAGATTATGAGATAATATCATCAGACTGTTACCACTAACTATGGTCCATAGCATACATTTGGCATATTTTTCCCATGCAATATCCCCTCTTATTAACAAGTACCTCTTTGACATTGATGCAAGAATATTACAATATTGCCATTAACTATAGTCCATAGGTTACATTAATTGTATTTTTCCCATATTTCTCCACTTTCCCACCACCCTGCAATGGTGATTAGTACAGTGGTAAAAACAGCATGGTATTGAGATAAGGACAGACAGCTTGGCAAATGGAACCAAATTGAGAACTTGGAAATCGACCCTCACATCTACATTCAAGTGATTTTTGACAAGACTGTTAAGTCCACTCAGCTGGGCAAGAACAGTCTATTCAACAAATGGTGCTGGGACACGGCTGGGATAGCCATATCCAAAAGAAAGAAAGAAGACCTCTGTCTCACACCTTATACAAAAATTAATTCAAAATGCATCAAGGACCTAAACATAAAGACAACAATCATAAAACTCCTAGAAGAAAATGTAGGAAAACATCTTCAAGAGATAGGCAGTAGTTTCTTAAACCTTACACCCGAAGTAGGAGCAGCAAAAGAAAAACTAGATAAATGGGACCTTCTCAGAATTAAACACTTTTTACACTTCAGAGGACTTTATCAAAAGGGTGAAAAGGCAGCTGACTCAATGGGAGAAAATATTTGGCAACCCCATTTTTAAATTGGATTGCCTACTCTTTTATTCTTGAGTTTTATGATCTCTTTATATAGAATGGGAATCAAACTCTTACTAGATATGCAGTTTCCAAATATATATTTTGAAACTAGCTGGTTCTAGCTTTTATATTTAGGTCTTTGATCCTTTCTGAGTTAATATTTGTATAAAGTATGATATAAGGGTCCTCTTTCTTTCTTTTTTGCTATGGATAGCCAGTTCTCCCAGAACCATTTGTTGAATAGACTGTTCTGCCCCACCTGGGTGGGCTTGAAAAATCACATGACCATAGATGTGAATGTCTATTTCTGAACCATCAGTTAGGTTCCATTAGTCTATGTGTCTGTCTTTATGCCTGTACCATGCTGTTTTTATCCTGTAGGTAGGTAATATGATTTAAAGTCTGGAGGTGAGAGTCCTCCAACCTCACTTTTCCTTTTCAAATATGTTTCTGGCTAATGGGGCCCCTTACCCTTCCAAATAAATTTGATAATTATATTTTCCATTTGTTTAAAAGTTCTGGTGGAATTTTTATCAGGATTGCATTGAATCTGTAGATAGCTTTGGGGAGAATTGACATCGTAATGATATTTAGTCTTCCAATCCATAAGCATGGAATGTTCTTCCAGTTATTTAGGTCTTTTTAAAACTTCTTTTAATAAGCACTGTAGTTTTCTGAATATAATTGCTTTACATCCTTGGTTATATTTATTCTTAAATATTTGATTCTTTTAGTCACTATTGTAAATGGATTTTTTATGACTTCTTCCTCCTATTGCACATTACTAGTATATAGAAACACCACCAATTTTTATGTATTTATCTTATATCCTGACATTCTACTGAAATTGTTTATTAGCTCTAGCAGCTTTGTCGTAGATTTTTCAGGGCTTACTAGGTATGGAATCATAGCATCTGCAAATAGTGAAAATTTTGTTTCTTCCTTTCTGATTTGGATACCTTTTATTTCTTTTTCTTGCATAATTGCTCTAGGTAGAACTTCTAGAACTATGTTGAACAACAGTTGTGACAGTTGGCATCATTGTCTTGCTCATGATCTCAACAGGAAAGATTTCAGTCTTTCACCATTGAGTACAATGTTAGCTGTGGGTTTTTCATATCTTGCCTTTATCTTGTTGAGAAAGTTTCCTTCAATTCCTATCTTTTGTAGTTTTTTAATAACGAAAAGATGCTGTACTTTGTGAAATGCCTTTTCTGCATCAATTGATAGGATCATGTGATTTTTCTTCTTTGATTCATTAATATGGTGTATTATACTGATTGATTTTCTTGTGTTGAACCACACTAGCACAGCTGAAATTAAGCCTATTTGATCATGATGAATTATTCTTTTAATATTCTTTAATATGTTGTTTTCAAGTAGCAAGTATTTTCCTGAGGATTATTGCATCCATATTTACTAGGGAAATGAGTCTGTAATTTTCTTTTTTCATAATATCTTTATCTAGCTTTGGTATTTGGGTGATATTAACTTCAGAAAATGATTTTCATAGCATTCCCTCATGTTCAATATTTTGGAAGAGCTTAAGTAGGATAGGTGTTAAATTTCTTTAAATGCTTGATAATACTTACCTTTGGAATCATCTGGTCCTGAAAACAGTTTGATTACTGTTTCAATCTCTTTACTAGTGATTGGTTTGTTCCTGCCTTCTATTCTTGGGTCAATGTAGGTTGTTGGTGAATTCCTAGGATTTTTTCCATTTCAATTACATTATGTAGTTTCTTGGCATAGAGTTGTTCATAGTATCCTCTTCTGATCTCTTTTATTTCTGTGGGTTCAGTAATAATGATCCTGTTTTCATTTTTTATTTCATTTATTTGGATCCTCTCTCTTTTTTTCTTTGTCAGTCTAGCTAAGGTTTTGTCAATTTTGCTAATCTTCTAAAATAACCAACTTTTGGTTTTGTTTATTCTCTCTATTGGGTTGTTCTCAATTTCATTTATTTCTGCTCTGATCTTTGTTATTTCATTCCTCCTTCTTGCTTTAGGAACAGTTTGCTGTTCTTTTACTAGTTCTGACAGCTAACTGTGTAGTTAGGTCATTGATTTTAGCTCTTTCTTTTTTTTAATGTAAGCACTGAAGGCTATAAATTTCCCTTTCAGCACTGCCTTCATTGCACCCCATAGTTCTGATATGTTATGTTCTTGTTATCATTTGTCTCAAGACATATATTGATTTCTATCACAATTTCTTCTTTGACCCAATGATTAAAAGAGTGTGTTGTTTAATCTCTATGTATTTGTCAATTTTACTATTTTCTGCCTGTTATTGATTTCCAACATTACTCAATTATGATCAGAGAAAGTGCTTTGTACAATTTTGATCTTGTTGAAATGATTGAGATCTGCATTGTGACCCAACATAAGTTCTATCCTAGAGAAAGATCCATGAGAACTTAAGAAGAATGTGTATCCTGCTGTTTTGGGGAACAAAGTTTTGTTTGTGTGTATTAGGTTTAGTTCATTGATCATGTTATTTAATCCTTCTGTTCCTTTATTGATTCTCCCCCAGATGTTCTATCCAATGCTGAGAGTGGTGTATTGGAATCTCCAACTATTATTGAGGATATATCTATTTCTCTCTTAGTTTTGCCAATTTTTGGCTCTATTTCGTCTGATATAAGTATAACTGCTCCAGATTTTTTTTTTTGTTTTTTTTGTTTTTTTTGTTACTGCATTTTTTTGTTACTGCATTCTACACATATTCATGTGTAGAATATCTTTTCCCAGCCTTTCACTTTCAATCTATTGGTATCCTTGGGTCTAAGGTGAGTCTCTTATAGACATCATATAAAGGCTCATATTTTCTTATCCTTTCTATCAGTCTGTGTCTTTTGATTGGGGAGTTTAACCCATTTACATTCAATGTTATTACTGTAAAGGTAGTTCTTATTTTACTCATTTTGACCTCTGGATTTTATCTGTCATATTTTATTTTCACCAGTCTTTTGACACTTTAGTTACTTTTACTGTTATAATCTTTGTTTCTAGACTTTCTTCCAAGCCTCTCCCTCCTGCCTTTTCTTTTCAGGCTGTAGAACTCCCTTTAGTACTTCCTGAAAACCTGGCCTCTTGGTTGCAATCATTCTCAGTTTCTGTTTATCTGTGAATATACTAAGCTTGTGCTCATGTTTGAAAGACAATCTTGCCAGATATAAGATTATTGGCTAATAGTTTTTCTCTTGCAGTATCTTAATATATCATAATACTGCCTTCTTGCTTCATGGTTCCTGATGTGAAATTGGCACTTAATCTTTTTGGGTATCCCTTGTATGTTATATGTCACTTTTCTCTTGCTGATCTTAGAATTTCTCTGTCATTGGCAATTGAAATTCTCATTATTATGTGTATCAGAGTTGGTCTATTCATATTTATTTGGATGGGAGTACATATTGTGCTTCTTGGACATCTATGTCCTTCAATAGGATTAGGAAATTTCTACCATTATTCCTTCAAGTATTCCTTCTATCCCTTTTCCATTCTCTTCTCTTTCTGGGACACCCATGACATATATTTTTGCACATCTCTTGCCATCATTTAGTTCCCTAAAACCCTGCTCCATATTTTCCATTCTTTTCTTCATCTGTTCTTTTGTGTGTTTGCTTTTGGAGGCCATGTCTTCAAGCTCACTGATCCTTTCTTCTGCTTCCTCAAATCTGCTGTTCTATGCCTCCATTGTATTTTTATTTCATTTATCATGACTTTCATTCCCATAAATACTGCTATTTTTCTATGTATGCTTTCAAATTCTTTTTTGTGTTCAACCAATGTCTTCTTTCTCTCCTTAATCTCTTTAGCCATCTCATTAAATTTAAGGAGATTTATTTGAACATCTAGGATTAGTTTTCCCAACTAATATCTGGAGGCTTATCTTATTTCTTTAACTGGGCCATATTTTCCTGTTTCTTAGTATGTATGTAATATTTTTTGGTGTCTTGGCCTCTGCCTAACTAAATGTATTTATTCTAGATGCAGTTTCTCTCTTAATTTAGGGCTTTCTTGCTCTTTCTCCATTGCTCTCTCTAGTAGGAACCAAGGATGAAGTTGGACAGTAAGCTGTGGAAGTTGAAGTGTCTGCACTGTCCCAGGAACTGATGAAGCTTCTCCCACATTTCTCCTCTTCCAGGGATAGTGACAGAGCTGCAGCCATGGGTAATATTCCACATCATACAGCCAAGACCATCTGTAGTTGTCCAGAGAGACTGATGAAGCTTCAATCCCTTTCTCCTTTGCCGGAGTCAGGAGTGGAGCTGCAGGTGTGGGGAGCAATTTATGCCTTACAGGTCCAAAATGATCGCAGTTGTGTGATGTAGTTCTGACCCTCTCCTCCCTTGCCAGCAGTGGTGATGGATCCTACAGAGTACCCAACAATATTAACCATGTAGACCAAAACACCTGTAGTTGCCCTGATAGGCTGAGGTAGTTCTGTCCCTTCTGCCCTTTAGGGTGTGGGAATGGAACCACTGGTATCCAACAGTTCAGTCCTTGCAGGCCCAAAGTGCCTGCCATTGCCCAGAGAGGTTGCAGAAACACCAGTTCCCTCCTTTTCTGTTGGGCATTACAGTGGATCCACAGGTTCCCAACAGTCCATTCTAAGCAGGCCAAAAGTGCCTGCCATTGCCTGAAAAGGCTGAGGAAACACAGCTCCACTCCTTTCCTACATCAGGGCAGGGATGGAGATACAGGTGTCTGCCTATTCAGTCTGTGCTGGCAAAACCACCTGCAATTGCATGGAGAAGCTGTTGCAGTTTGCCCCAGCTTTCTCCCTCCGAGAGGTGGGGCTGGCACCTAGGCTAGGGTTGCAATCTGATCTGGGTGGAAAGAAGCTGGTCACTACTGTCATTGTGATTTTCAATCAGCCCTGCTTCCCCTCATGCCAGGGGTGGAGTTAAAATGGCACCTTTCTGACTTGGACAGGTTCAAACTTTAGCTGTTCTCAGGATTTTACTTTAGCCCGTCGAATTTACTAATTAGTAGTCCAAGTCAGTGCCCAATTGTCTTTTCTTCCCCTGTTTTCAGGAAATGGAGCTTCCAACACCAGCCATAGAGTAGGTCCCAAGGCAGCTTGTGCCACCAGTGGAGAATGAGCACTAGTCTCCACAGTGTGAAGTGCTCTACCTATGAAACTTCACTGAAGTTGGGCAATCTCCTTCCATTCTTTCAAGGATGTTGCAGAATGCTCTTCTGGTCTCCTGGGCCCCCCAAACAGGTATTTTAGATAACTCTCTTTAGATTACTAACTGCCCTGTAGGACGAGGTGACTCTTGGAATGCCTTACTCAGCAGCCATATTGCTCCTACCAAGTCAGATTGTGCATTTTAATAAGATCCTCCGGTTTGCAAATCTGCCAACCTGAAATAAACTGGAGAGAATCTTTCCCAGGCCTGAGAATAATGAGAGGGGAAACTAAGGAAGAATGTATAATAGAATATCTTTTGTGTTTCTGAGGTATTTGGATTTAGGAGTAAAATAAATAAAAGTTAGTCATAAGCAGATTAAGAGATATTTTTCCAATTCTGTTCAAATTAATCTTCATACACAGCTCCTCACAGAGCACAGAAATTCCCAATCTTTCTCAGAAAAGACTGGAAAATCTTATGACCATCAGGATAACAGGAGAAAGAAGGGATTGTAAAGACAATAAAGTCTCAGAGGGTGTTAAATATTTTTTGGTCATAATCAAGGGCAAGCTGGGGTTAGCTGGGGAATAAACCAATTAGCAGAGGTGAAGGAGTCGACATGGGAGGATTGAGTAGTTTCCAGTCACTTTCTAGTCCCTCATGGAAATCCCAGTGAGACCCAGCAATGAGTGTTATGGGCCAATGTAACCAAGTGATCAACCAGTGTGTCCTTGTGCTTTCTATCTTCATAAAACCGTACAATTAGAAAGGGCCTTACATGTCAGTTTTCTGAATTCATTTCAATGATTCAATGAAAGCATTCTTTCTGAAATATGCCTCTCACACTGATAGTATTTACTTCTATTCTTTAAGGCTAGAAATCTCCTTTATTTTTTATTAGGCTTAATAGGATCAGTCCTTTAGGAAGTAGTTACTGCATCCTTTTTCAGACCTGGTTGCCCTCTGCTAGAAAATTGTCTTTTTGTGCCCTCAGTTTCAATTACTTCAGTTTCCTTTTGCCAGGTTGTCCAATGGATGGGAGGAAATAATCTCCACAGATGTTATGGTTTATTTTTACCAGGAGAGCAGAAGCCAGGGTTAGATGGGAAAATAAAAGGAAGTTTGTCTTATGTGTGCTGTCTGACCTCAAAGACCACATAGGCTTTTCTCTCTGTAAAGGAAAAAAATAAAAGCATCTGATCATGTCTCTTCTAAAAGGATGAATTCCCAGTAAATATGAAAGGTAGATTCATTTGATTTGCTCTCTAATTGTAGCTCACTACTTACAAAAAGCCAAGGAGGCTTCTACTATCGTATTAATAATTCAGTATGAGACTCTATTCTGAAAAAGTATCCTAAGAAATGATCCAAATATAGAATTCATGGCATAAGTTTGCTTTGGTTTAATTTTATTTATGGCATTAAAAATAAAATCAGTGTAAATAACCAACAATATTGAAATAGTGAAATAAATCATAATACAACCTTTCTAAAAAGCATTATGAACCAGGAGTAGAAAATAGCTTATAATACTGTGAGCCCAAAAATAATTATAAAATATTGTGCTTGCCATGATTGCAATGTAAAAATTTCACTTACAAAAATGAAAACAAACTCTACAAAAATTATGAAAGTGTATAAATTCCACATGCAAAGCAAATGCATCTCAAGTTTGTCTACCCCAGCAATTTTAATAATCAAATAAATTTTTAATAGTCTCTGGGCATCTAACATGTAAGAAATCAAAGGAGCTTCTGATTTAAGAATAAAAATTACACTGAAGTTCCATTTGTTACATTGCTTTTTATTTTTTACACTTTTCTGCAACTTTACCAACACTTTTATAATTTAAAGATGGATGGAAGTTTCAGTTTATGGTAATTTTGTGGGCTGGATAAAATAAAAACCATGCTTTCAAACTCCTAAACATGATGGAAGAAGCTTTTCTTTTTTAAGTAGAGAAGTGGGTTTATAGAAAAGTCATGCATATAATACATAAAATAAAGAGTTCCCATGTTGCCACCCTATTATTAACACCTTGTAATTCATGTGGTAACTTTGCTATAATTCATGAAAGAACATTTTTATAATTGTACTAATAACTGTAATTGTACTATTAACTATAGTCCATCATTTTCAATAGGGTTCACTGTGCTTTTAGTCCTACGATGTAGTTTTTCAAAAATTTTTATTTACTAACATTATTTGGTTCTTCTATACTTAACTTTCTGAGAAATTGCCCAACTATATTCCACAGTGGTTACAACATCTTACCTTGCCATCAGTAATGAATCAGTGTTCCTACTTCTCTGCATCCTCTCCAACACTTGTAATTTTCAGTTTTATTTAATAGTAACCATTCTAGTGAGTATGAAATGGTATCTTAGTGTGGTTTTGATTTGCATTTGCCTAATAGGTAATGATGCTGAGCATCTTTCCATGTGTTTTTTGGCCATTTGTATATCCTCTTTGGAGAAATGTCTATTCAAGTCTTTTGCCCTTTTTAAAATTGGGTTCTTTGTCTTTTTATTGTTGAGTTAAAGTATTTCTTTATATATTCTGTATACTAAACCTTTATCAGATATGTGGTTTCAAATATTTTCTCCCATTGTATAAGTTGTCTTTTCACTGTCATGACAAAGTCTTGGATGCAGAAATGTTTTTAATTTTGAGGAGGTCCCACTCATCTATTTTTTTTTCTTTTATTGCTTGTGCTTTCAGTGTGAAGTCTAAGAAACCATTGCTGTGACAATTTGATATTCTTTATGAATTCCACAAATAGATACTGGATTATGTTTGTAAACTGTTCTGTTCCTCTGGGCATATTAGATTGTATTAAATTCAGAAGTTTCATTTTCACTTGATTTAACTATGATTAGGGCTTTGATTCCAAGGGGCCAGGGACTCACAGAGAAAATGGCAGGGCAGAGGAGAGAGTTTGAGTTTTGATGCTGAAGCCCCAGGACACAAATACACAGGAGAAGCACACAGAGGAATAGAGACAGTGCTGTAGACACAGCAGAGGCCCGGGAAGAGAAGGGCCCTGATAACTTACACCCTCAACTGAGCCTGGAGAGAAACGAGCCCCAGGAGAGAGATGAGGTTTGTCCCTGCCTACAGCTGAGATTGGAAGAAAGCCAGGACCAAGGAGCCTTAAAAGAAGAGGAAGGCTGAAACCTCGCAGAGCCATCTTGCTCAACACACGGCAAATGACTTTGGGTGAGAAAGTGCCTCTTATGGTAACTTGAGTTGGACTTTTTAGAGCCTGTTAGCTGTAAGCTTCTACTACAAATGAAAAAAAGCCAACAGAGTTCTGGTTCTTTGCATCAGCACCCCTTTGGTTGACTAACACAATTACCTAACACAAGATCCTGAAAATATTTCCCTATAATTTCTCTGGTTCTATACTGCTGGCTCTTATATTTAAATCTTTGATCTATTTTGAGTTAATTCTTTCATATGGTGTGACATAGATCTGGATCTTCTTTCATTCATTGTATATGGAAATCCAGTTCTCCCAGCACCATTTGTTGAAGAGACTATTCTTTCCCGATTGAGTGGGCTTGGCAGATTTGTCAAATACCACTTGATCATAGGTGTGATGATGGTCTATTACTAAACTCTCAATCAGATTCCATTGGTCATTATATCTACCCTGTGTCAGTAGCATGCTGTTTTGTCCATTATAGCCTTATAATAACTTTTAAAGTCAGTAAGTGTGTGTCCTTAAACTTTATTTTCCTTTTCAGACGGCTTTGGCTATTTGGGGTCACTTACCTTTATAAATTAGATGATTGTGTTTTCCATTTCTTCAAAGAAAGCTGTTAGAATTTTTATTGGGATTGCATTAAATCTGTAAATATGGCTTTGTGTAGAATTGACATCTTAAAAATATTTAGTCTTCCAATTCATGAGCATAGAATGACCTTCCAGTTTTTCAGGTCTTCTTGAATTTCTCTTAGCAATATTATATAGGTTTCCATGTATAAGTCCTTTATATCCTTTGTTAAATTTATTACTAGAAATTTTATTCTTTTAATTGCTCTCATAAATAGAATTTTCTTCATGATTTCCTCTTCAGATTGTTCATTACTAGTGTATAGAAACTCTGATTTTTGTGTACTGTTCTTGTACCCTGCCACTTTGCTGAATTCATTTTTTAGCTCTAGGAGCTTTGTTGTAGATTTTTTGGGACTACTTATAGGATCATGCCATCTGCAAATAGTGAAACTTTTACTTTTTCTTTTCTAATGTGGATACATTTTTTTTTCTTTTTCTTTCCTAATTGCTCTGGTTTCTGGTACAGTGTTGAATAACAGTGGCACCCTTTTCTTCTTCCACATCTTGGAAGGAAAGCTTTCAGTCTTTCACCATTGAGGGGGCTTAGATCCCACATGGTTGATGGATGTGATTCTCCTGCTTGGAGGTGTAGACACTCTCAGTTCCCTGTTGTGGTAGTTTACTATTAATATCATTCTGTCTCTTTTCTATTATTGCACCCTTCATCTCTGTATAGTTGATCTTTTATGATGTATCTGACTGAGCCCTTTCTCATTTGTTTCTGTATATATTTTAAATACTTCCTTTGTTGTTACCCTGCCATTTGCATTACACAAATTACATCTATAATGTACTAATTTGAAAAGAGACCAACTTAACTTCAATAGCATACTCAGTAAGATATGTATTGATATTGATTTTAAAAATGCATAGTTACTTTTGAAAAGGAAATCTCCAGAGGTCAAAATCAAAGAGAAAATTGAAAAACAGAGCAATTAGCTAAAACAAATGCCTTGGCTATTCTGAGGGTCATTTGCTAATACAAAAGAATGACCAAGAGATTGGATGTTATAACTACACAGGTTAAAGGGATGAGGTTTTGTGCTGAAAAGAGGCAGGGAGTGATAACTTCCTTATGAAGCCTGGACAATCACAAGTGGAAAGTTAAATGAAAGTGTGGGCAAAAGAAATCCAATCATAGCCATAGAGTGATTTTTTAAAAAAATAAGTTTGTTTCTATTTGGACTCTGGGTAAGAAAAAAATATCTTTTGCAGAATTCATTATTTTGTATCTGCCTTCACGTTAGTTGATGTAGAGCTTTCTTGGTAAATGTTTAATAGGATTTCTAGGGGGAAAACAAAGTCCTAATTTTTAGCATTTGCTAAATTCTTTGCTGTATATAATTCCACCATGGCTGATTTCAAGCTACCAGTGTGATATCATGAACGTGGAGAGAAATGTATACAATCAGTTCTTGCACGTCACTATGAAACAGTCCAACATGACACTTGTTCAAAGGGTAAACTCATAGCACCTGAATGATCTAGAAATACTTAAATCAAGAAATAAGCAGAAATAGTGAGATAATAGAAAACTACATTTTCAGTAAAAATGGTGCACTGGAAGAAATATCAACTGATTGGCACATTGTAATATATTTATTATCAATTTTATACATTGACTTTGTGATTTAGAAGAAAAATGTCCTTTCTGAGAAATTTTATACAGAGAACTAGCCTCACCTACATTTTAAGTTTAAATGTATACTATTACATAGTTCAAGGAACCCCAACAGGAAAAATTAATAGCAATAAATTGTTTGGAATTTTTAATTGTTCTGGAGCATCTAATGCATCTAATGCAAATATATATTAGTCTGGAAAAAGATCTTAACCCTAGTTTCACAAGAAGCCATCCAAATTATTTTTTTAATGCAACCAGAGATGAGCTCACAATATAAAATTTATAAATACACATTGAAACAAAATGCAAAAATCAACATTAGCAGAAACTGTCCTCAACAACTGTAAAAATTATGTGTGTGTGTACCTGCATGTGTAAGTGTATGTAGGTGTGTAAGTGTGATTTTATGTCTTCAGTGATTTTATGGCTATTTTGCTTTCTATTTCTTCTTGATTGAGTTTTATGACTTTTTTCCCTAGGAAATTCCAGATTTCATCCAAATTTTAAAATTTCTTTACATAAAACTTTTCCTGTATTTCTCATTACTCAAAATAAAATCTTTGTTGTTAATAGAGTTACCTTCCATTGTTCATTTCTAAGACTGCTTATTGTGCTTTATTTCTATTTTTAAATTTTCATCAATACTGCTAGAGGTTTCTATTTATTTCATCTTTTCACAGAAAATGCGTTTTAGTTTGTTGAGTTTAATTATTGTTCCTTAAAGTTTGACTTCATTAATTGTATATTTTTTTCTTTTAATTCATTCCTTGGATTTTCTGTGGTATTAAACACTAATTTTTAAAAATTTTTGTGGGATGTAGGATCAGTCATTAACTCATTATATTTCATTTCCAGTATAATATTTTGAAACTATCAATTTCCTTTTACTGTCACTTTTCTAACATCCTATAATTTGAAGGTTCATAGAAAATAGAATATCAAAGATTATTTTATTAAAGCTAAGATAAACTTGATTCAGACAAGAATAACATGATAAAGGAATAAAATGAACATGAAATTTCACCTACGAAAACTGACATAAAAATGTTTTTAAAAAGTCAGTAGATGAAATGCATTAATGCTTTAAAATACAATATACAATATAAACAAGTTGTTTTCATATCAGTAAAGCAAAGGTGACTCCATGTTCTTATGTTATGCAGCCCCGTCCCTCTCATTATGTTAGGATTGCAATTAATACTGCAAGTTATTAATAAGGTTTCTAGCAATGGATACAGGAAAATGTCTTTTAAATATAATTTATATTAGCAGTAGATAATAAGCAATAATAACAGCAATGATAACTGATATAGGCATGGGGTCTATGGATGAAAACAAATTTATTGTTAACATCATTTGTATTTTCAAAATCTAGAACAACCTAGGATTATTTCAGTGGAAGAATGATTTAAAATACATTATGAGCATCCATACAATAAAATAATAGGCAAGTTAATAGTTAATATACCTATGTTATTATGGCAAATCTCCAATAGGCACATGAAAAACAAGATATTTACTATTTTACTATTTATTTAAAGAACTCTATGTGTCTAAATATATAGAAACCTATTTGAAGGTGTATATAAAAGGCAATGTTTATAACTCAGGAGAGGAGCTATAAATATAT
The DNA here is from genome assembly GCF_030445035.2 of Dasypus novemcinctus. Taxonomy (NCBI): domain Eukaryota; kingdom Metazoa; phylum Chordata; class Mammalia; order Cingulata; family Dasypodidae; genus Dasypus; species Dasypus novemcinctus. Next base: position 28,450,346 of record NC_080689.1, on the reverse strand, counting down.
ACATATATAATGATATAATCAAATCAGGGATAGGCAAACCTGCCTCTGTCCTTGTAAATAAAGTTTTATTAGAACTTAGCCACATACATTTGTTTAGGTATTATCTGTGACTGCTTTGCATCACAACTGCAAATTTGAGTAGTAGTGAGTGATTCCTTATGGCCCACAATGACTAAAATATTTAGTAACTGACCCTGTACAGAAAATAATTGTAAACCTCTGATCTAAATAATTCTGCACTGTTTTAATTTCTAACAATGAATGTATGTTCATATATTACTTTTTAAAAATAGTTGATGTGTTGAATCACAAGTAAGGTCTACTTATGTCTTTTTTTAATGTTAGGTTTTCTCTATTCCCTAGTCATCCACAAACATGATTATCCCCAATAATTAAATTAATAGTTAAATTAATATGGAAGTTTGAACTGGAAATTCTCTCCATTTGTCTAGAGCATGTCTGGCCACAGAAAATATGTTCTCTTCTTCACTTTTTCCCTTGAAGTACCAGTACACAAAATAAGGACACATGAGAACACATATTAAATTTCAATGTTAGCAATGCACCAAATGTAATAGGATTGTCTTAATAAAAATGAGTGCATTATTTTCTTCAGCCCTAACTGCTTGACTGGTCTTCTCTACTGTAGGAGAGAGAAAGCCCATGAGCTTTGATAACATGGATTTCATCATGATGTGCCAAAAAAATAATTTATATTGCAAAGCAGCATACAAATTGTCTTCCTTTAGGAAGAAAGGGAATGGCTAGAAGTAGAAAATACATTGAATTAAAATATACTACTTACATATAACCAACCCTACTTATTCCCAAAGCCATCTCCTCTATTCATAATTTAAATGGAATATGGATATGTTATGTAAATATATAAAGCTCACAACAAGACAATAAAGTTTGTAATTTATTTACTGTGAAAGATGATGTAGGTATTCTTAGGTAATTTGTATATATGTATACGTATATATTTATTCAAAGGAAATTTTGAAAAACAATCATGATTCAGTATTGAAATTATATATATCAGAAACATTCATTATTGACAATGTCTCTGATATGAAAATGGTATTAATAAAGCATTTACTAAGTTATTTATTTATTGGAAAATAGTTTTCATTTGTGTATGCATATATAGTAGTTCAATGTTATTGATGAATTCAAAAAAGAAATATTGGATTATGTTTGTAAACTGGTCTTTTCCTCTGGGCATATGAGAGTGTATTGGATTTAGAGCTTTTACTTTTACTTGATTAAATAATGATTAAGACTTGGACCATGTCATTAGGATGTTGCATTTGCTGCCCCCTCCATGGTTGAGGACTCACAGAGAACCTCACTGCAGAGAAGGGAGGTTGAAGTTTTTGAGCTGGAGCTCCAGAAATTAAGTACACAGAGGAGCTTGGTTGTGAGGAAAGAGAGAAGGTCCCTGGCAGATAGATGAGCCATTCACCTGATAGTTTGCAGCTGCAGAAACCACAGAATGAGCAGCTGAGCCTAGACAGAGGCAAGCCTTAGAAAGAGAGGAACCCAGGAAACCTGAACCCATGCAGACACAGGTAGCCATCTTGGTGTAGACTGGTGAGGGAAGCAACTTACACTTTATAGCCTGGTAACTGTAAGCTTCTACCCCAAATAAGTACCCTTTAAAAGCCAACATATTTCTGGTATTTTGCACCATTACCCCTTTGGATGACTAATACAGCATATAATAAATATTTAAATATTTTCTTAAAATTTTAATTCTTTTTGACAAGCATTGTAACTGAGATGCATATGTTTGTGTGCCCATGAAGAAAATTTTTGTACTGTAAATAATTTTAATACAACATCATACCCTTATTCAAATTTTCCTTTGATTTTAATATAGGATGATGTGGATCATTTCTCTTATAAATGGATAATTAGTATATTTTATTTACCAAGGAATACTTTTTATCTACCTGAGATATAAAGAACAGAGAGAGGGGAGACTGCTGATTTATTTGAGAAGGAGGCAATGAGAATGTTTGTTTTATTTTCTTACTTTCTTACACTTCTTCACTATTTAACTTCTCTCTACATGAAGACTCCACTCCTAGGTTCTGATAATTGCATCAGAATTTAAGCATTTTTCATGAGACAGAGAATTTGGTATATTAGACCTTGATGATTTACCTCTTCCCTGGTCTAATTTATTTGGGGACATTTAAAATCCATCATCAATTAATGCTGATAAATTGGTGCTTATTGCTAGATACGCAGAGAACCAGAATACAGAATGTATTTGTATGAAAACATTTTATTTCTGAACTTGAAATTCATTTTTTCCTTTCTTAGGAAAATATATTGAGCACCTAGTGTGTGCCAGGTGCTGCACTAGATGCCAGAGATACAATCCTTAAAAGGACACCATCCCTGCTTTCAAAGAGCTTATGTTTCCAGAAGTAGAGAGACAATTAAATTTACAGTCCACATCAGCAACTGTTGGATATGTACTGAGGAAAGACAGAATATGGGCATCTAACCTTATTTTATCTAATATTTAGCTGGCATTATTAATTTTATTTGCATCTGAAATCAGCAAAGTTCCATATTTAGAATAACAGAACATACTCAATTACAGTGAAATAAACTCTACTGTTTCAAAATTTTGTGATAAAATTCATTATATTAATAAATTGCCTGAGAAACTAGGAAGGTGACTTGAACTCACTATACAGGGAGATTTGGACAGTAATTGACTTACCAAATGTACAAGCACTTTCAATGAGTTCTTGGTTCAGGAACCTCTCTAATGCTATGATTTTTTTGTTGTTGTTGTTATCCAGAATTCTAGTTGTTTTTCTGGGGTTTTTTTCCCTGCAATTTCTCTCTTTAGATATTCTTATTTTGTTCATACATGGTCTTCCTGGTTTCCTTTATCTCTTTGAGGACATTTAAGTCAGTATATATACAGTCTTTGTCCAGAAAGTTCCTTCCTCAGGGATGGTTTCTGTCAATTTATTTTCTTTCCTTTGAATGGGTCATACATGTTCCCTGGGTATAGAATTAAAGCTGAGCCTTGAACCAAAAAACCTTAATAATAAGGTAAGAGTCTTCCGACCTGCAACATAAAATATCATTTGTGTCAAAATGATCAATCTCAACAACATAATCCTGAGTAGAAATAAAATGACAAATGTTAGAATAATCCCAAAGGCAATTTGGACTTGCAGTGGTCTGACTCTTAAGGAAATCTCCCAGTCAAATTTAGGAAGTCATTATGATTATCCCAGCATATTCTGAAATCCATTCTTGGACTATCAACTCAAGGGTATATTTTCTGTGGGTATTTTCTCTGTCTGTTTTCCTTCACTGGGAACTAGGTCAGCACTAAATGCCTTTCTTTCTTGATGCTTACCATGTGCTGTTAAGACTGATGGTATCACTTTTCTGCTATTTACCCAGATGTAGTGGGAAGCTTTGTTTCTATTCTCTTGATGCTTCTAGTTCTATTTTATATTGAGGTTACTAGCTTTTGTCTACTCTTTTCATACTTCCCTTTCTCTCATCTTTTTTTACAAAACATATGAAATAAGCATTCTGTCTTTCTCTCTCTCTTTCTCCTCTCTCATATACACTCATGCACACACACACACACACACACACACACACATACACACACAAACTCACTTGGAAATCAGTAATTCTTGTCCAAGCCCCACTTTGACTTGTTTGATTACAAGCCTGAGTCATCTGCAAAAAACTTAAATACCTATTTCACTGCAATTTGCTGGAAATAAAGTAAGAGCCTTTTTAGAAGAAAATCCTTGAAAAGTGCATGGTGGAATTTTAGTTTTTTCCCTATCTATCTTTCAAGATTTAGTGTCATAAAAATCCTTAAATTAATAAACAAAACCTGGTATTTCAAATGTCTGCTTCCTAAAACTATCCTAGATATAATCTTTCATCTATAGAGGATCATCTCCAATTTTCACTTAATTATATAATAACAAAATGCTAATGCTCTCTTGTGCTCATTCCTGTTATATATCAAATTTTAACCTTATTTTACTAAAATTGTTAAGGCAGTGACATATCTATGTGACCTCCTTTAGAAATTTTAGTATTTATTTCACTACACAATTCACCCATTGCTGCTATCTGTGGTGAATAAAAGGGATCACAATTCATTTCTCTAATTCCTGGGGGGTGAGAGTGGCAGGCAGATAGCACCATAAATTGATCAAGTTACCAAAACAGCAACAACTTTTCCTGAGGGCTGGAGACCTCAATAGAGAAAACATTCAAATGATACCTGTATGTCTGTGTGGAGGAGGCTTTACTACAGTCAGTATTTCATTTGCTTTTGAATGAATGATACCCTTTCAGATTATGAAGCAGGATCCTGAGATCCCGGTTTCCACTTTTTTCGTTTTTTGGTTTTTTTCCTATTTTCCTACCCTTTTACTAGACCCCTTATGCTGCCAAGTTGGCTTTTAAGCTCTCTTTAAATGAATGTTTGAATTTTTCATGTAGATCACAGAAAAAATGTAAAGCCAAACAAACATCTATTCTGGTATCAAAACATATCTTAAAACAGTTTGGGCATCATAGTTTAAAAATCAACATTGAAATATAAAATTTTTAGTGAAAAAGTAAAGATCACAGCTATCCAATCAATGTTATAAAATATCTAGAAAGAAACCTAAATTCCAATTTCTGATTCAATTAAAAATTTGGAACTATAAGAACAACTTCAATTCTCCTAAAAATACAGGGTTTCCCTAGTCCTTTCAATAATTACCATGGAAAATATTGTTTTTTTAGCAGCAAATTCGTTCTGATTGAAATATTTTATATAAATATTTTCATAGGAAAAGAAGTTTTAAAAATTTATGCCCAATATAGTTTGGTTCTCAGCAACAAAGATTTTCTAGATCTTCAAACGGGATTTGATTATACCATATTCATCCATCTATAAAACCAAAATTTATAATATATATTATTTATTTTGTTCCTTCAACTTGATTTCTATAATTCTATATACAGGTAGGAAACACAGACATGACAAAACCTGTGCTAATTACCCTTGAAAATGTTCTCATAATACACAGTACACTAGTAACAGAATTCTGTTACCAATGTACTTACAGTAAATTAAAATTATTGGGGTCAGAGTGACCTTTATTCTGCATATAATGATATATTTCCCACACCAGTCCATTTAAAGCTGCCCCATTTCACAGTGTAACTTCTTTAGGAATGCCCTCCTTCCTTTTATTTTTTGAATGTGTGCCACTTAGTAGAATACAAACCTTTCCCAAGGGAAGCATGTACACATTCAATGCAAAATAGAGTAAAGAACATGAAAAACTCACCAATATAAGTTTATAATAGTCACAAAACCAAGCTCTTGTCACAACTGTCATATATCAGTCATTTAATGTTGATAAATAGAAAGTGCTCACACTCTATATAAGTAATTTTTCCAGAATAACTTCACCCTATAACTCTAATATTTAAGATATTATATAAGTATTTGAGACAATCCCAAATCAACATCTTTTATTTTTCTTCTAAATCAGATACGTTTGAATTCTGAGTGCATTTTAAGTTAACCACTTTAATTAACATCCTGCTTTCAGATTGTCTTCATTTTTTTCAAATAGTTTTTATTCAAACTAAATGGCTACCTAAATGAAAAATAAAATCCTTTGATTTTTAATACCCTGGAATGAATTACTTAAGTGATTCAAAGATATCTGTTTAAAAGATAAACTGTTTTATGATATTTTTAAGAGCCAATATTACAGGTTCACAAAATTGTTTTCTTAGCAAATTTTAATTTTCTTATTTTTGGGTTTTCTTTATTTGTTGAATAGTTTTCTGAAAAGAAGAACAATAAACTCTTTGTGAATTTGAATCTAATTTCAAAGAACCAACAATTTTTATAAAGCTAGTAACTCAAAGGGATGTGGGGAGGCTTGCATCAATGCTTCTTTCCTTTTTTGGTGATATGTTACTGTAGAGACATTCAAGAAATTCCTAGGCTAAAACAACATACCAAATGAGACAGAAATAAAAGTGTTCTCCTTGGAACTCCTCAAATTTTAAAATGGATTAACGACAATCTAAATGTGCTTATTTTATTGTTACATAAAACATCAAACAGATTGTATCAGCAAAGGCTTAAAAGCAAGAAACAGCAAGGCTGATGTTTTCAAGATGTTGATATAAGAAACAAAGTAGAATTTCAAGTCCATAATAGAAAATATTATATAGAATGAGGGGGGGTAATACATCTTAAAGATTGATCAGTGTGTTTGGTTCTCTAAAATATCTCAACCTAGCATTTTAGAGCTGGAATAGATTTTATATTCCATTCCATGTTTTATTATAATCTTTAAAAATATTTAAAGAAATACAACAGTTAAAAACCTTGGAAAAAGACCAAAACATCCACTATCCCAAATTATTTTTATTTTGCATATTGTTTTTATTAGTTATGTATATGTACTCCTATAAACACATTTATTCTTTCCACAAATGATTATTTTGTATCTACATATCCCATGTAGGGAATTGAAATCATGAGTAAAACAGACCCTGCCACTACTCCTGAAGAGGTGATTATCTAATGAAGAACATAAGGATTAATGAAATCATGACTTTATAAATTGCTATTTGTTAATTAATGAAATGATCAGTTTTCTACAATCCTTTCCAATCTTTTAAAATAATATTTGTTGGCTGCCTATCTTTCATTAAGTTAATGAAACATAACATAAACATACCTCTACCACCCTCCAACAATGCCTTCTCTTTTTTTTCTAATAAGGAGGAAACTGGAGCCTATTGGGAATAACAAGTATCAGTTGAAAATGGAGTCAGTCACATGATAATGTGCTCCCTATTGGAACGTAGATATGCCAGACAAATGGAGGACTCTCTATATCCTGGTCTTATAATTTTGCAATAATATACCCATCTACTCAAGAGGGGATCAGAAGAGGGTTCTCCAATGTGTGCCTGAGAGGGAGTGAAGAAATGATTGTGCTCCTGGGAAAGCCAGAAATTGTGGAGTCAGAAGGAGAAAAAAGGCAAATATCTCATAATTCACAGTATTTTGTAGGCCTAAACACACTACCTGGAAATACTCATTCACATTCTCTAAAGCTATGTACAAATTTGAATTATCTCAGAGGGACTTGAAAATAGAACTATATTTTCTTTTATCAATATGCATCACTAGGGAGGAAGGAAATAGTGGTGGGAATAAAGTAAGGCTATTTTAGACTGCGTTCTTTCACTTCTGTTTTCTCATTCAATCTCTATTACAACCCTATAGGTTGAGTATACTTATCCTCACTTTATAAATGATCAAAATTAGGTTGAATGTTTAAGAACATTGTCCAAAATAAAAAGGGAAAAAAAGGAAGAATGTATCTTATTCCATATGCCTAAGAATTGAAGTATCATATATAAATACTTATCTGTAGGCAATTAGAAAATTATCTGTAGGCAAATAGTTAAATCAGTGCATTTTTTCTTCAGTAATGAGGCAGAAGTTTTTGCATTTCTAGGCAATAGATTTTAGATCTGTATTAAATGCTCTGACATTAGAGTGACTCATCAAATTATTACTAAAATCTAATTACAATAATTTATTCTACACATTTATGTTGTGGGTGTTTGTTTCAACATCTCGTTTTGTAAGAGACGAAAAGGAAGCTATGCTAAAATATGTAATGCAGGAATCATCATAAAAATATGCTTTCTTAAAGCTGTTATAGCATACAGTTCAATACATCCTGAGAAATAATACCATATATAATCTTTATTCGGCAAAGCACTTTGACATAGTTGGCATATTTGACAATTACTCAATGATATACCTGGAGACTAGTCTAACACAGACCTGGATTCTTATGCCACCATGGTACAGTGAAAACAAGCTTACAAAACAAGATAATGCTTGAAGACAACAGGAATTAAGACTCTGTGTTCCTTCAATAAAGGGTACAGTGGATGTCAGCACAGGATCTTTCAAGTTTACAAAAAATTTATTATTGCCCTAACATATATTAAAACTCTAACAATCAAAGCATTTATGGTACCAATACAATAACAGAAAAAAAATCAGTGGGATAGAATATAAAGTTATAAAATAGTTCCAAGAATAAATATGGGTTTAGAATTAATCAAAGCTATTATTTCAGATAAATGGTAAAGGAATTAACTTTTCAATAAATCTTGTTGAATCAATTGTCTAACCATTAAAGAAAAGAAAGTTAGATACTTTTCTCACACCAAAATAAATCCCAGATGTAGTACAGATGTAAAAACTATCCAATGAAACCATACAAATTCAGCACATAACATGAATATGTAATCTTCAGGCAGATGCTTTCTAAATATCATTTACAAAGATAGAAATCAGAAAGTATGAGTTAGAACAGGTCTTATCAGATGGTCTAGGTTCAATTAGAGGGTAAGAGTGTGTGGACTCTTGGTTCCTTCCCGAGGCATGCATGCAGTTAAGTGGCCAGTGCCCCTATGTCAGTTCAGAGGCATAATATTATCCTTCTTGACATTTGATGTGAGTGGATAGAAGCAAGTTTACATCAGAACTCAAGATTCCACCCTATTTTGTGTAGTCATGCTTAAGCACATTTGTTACTGTGTCATCAAGCCCTATGGAAAGCTCAACCATGCCCTACCACAAAGGAAATATTGATGTATTGAAATAAATTGGAATGTTAAAAACCTTCACACACCTAAACTTCTAAATAAGAAAAATTGGAAATATTTCTAAAGTTGCTGTGTGTTTTGAGAGTAAAATCCTCCATAATAGACAGAACTTACTCATGCAATCTGAAGTTCACAATCCAAGATTTTTTATTTTACTCCTTTAGACAAACATAATAAGCCTTTTACAGATCTTCAATATACGTACCTCCCACTTTGTTCTTATTGATAAATGCTGTGGTTCTTTTGTGTTCAAATATATATTTAACCCTCTTTCAAAGACACTACATCAGTTTCCTTACAAAGAGCCTCTTTGAAATTTGCTAATTTGTAAGGTCCACCCTCTTCTTCTGTGCTGAGCATCAGTATGTCTCATTTTCCCTACATGTTCACATAAGCCTCCTCTTCCCCTGCTGGTCACAAAACAAATCTTGGAGAAAATCAGTTATAGAAGAATGGTGGAAATTTTGAAATGCCAAAGAACCAGGATGCAATGGTTTCCAGTCATTGTCTGGTATTCACTATTTTACCTTCATTCCTTGTTGTGCTAATAAACAACAAAGTCTGAATTTAAATTCTGAATTGGTAGTTTTTTGCATGTTTTTTTTTGTTGTTGTTGTTGTTGTTCGTTGTATTCATAACCATACCTTTTCCAGGATCTCTGAGTTTTGAATTTCATTACTACTCATTCATTCCTCAAATCCCAGAACTTGAAGCCTTACTCAACTCTTTCTCACCTACCACATGAAATCTTTCAGCAGATCTTATCAGCTCTGGCTTTCAAAATATATCCAGAACGCAGCTATTTTCACTGCTTCCACCATTTCCACCTTGGTATAAGCCACCTTCTTCCCTTGTCTGGACTCAAATAGCTTCCTGACTGGTTTTTCTGCTCCTTGTACTGAATGTGACAGTCAAGGTAACCTTTTTAAGTATGACATTTGCCTTCTCAAAAATCTCCAGAGATTTCCCACTGATGTTTACAAGGCCCTAAATGATTTGGCTTATCGCTAAGGTCCAAGATCCGGTCACCCTCATTTCTTTGGTACTTACCAAAATACCAAACACACTTCTTGCCTTTGATAATCTGTTTGCTTTCCTGAAAAGATCTTCTCTTATGTCAGTGGTTTTCAAAGTGTGGTCGCTGGGCAAGCGATCAGCATCACCTGGGAACTTGCTTGAAATGCAAATTTTCAGGCCCCACTGCAGAATTAAAGAATCAGAAACTCTGGAGATATGACCCAGAAATGTATGTTTTAAAAATCTCTCTAGTTGATTCTGATGCACACTCATGTTTGATAAACTCTGCTCTTAATATTCTTAAGGCTATTGTCCCAATTCATTCTGTTCCTTACTCAGGTGACAAACTATCATTGTGCTCTTCCTGACCACCAGCTTCAATTGCCACCTCTTTTCCTCTCAAACAAGATATCTTGACATACTTCTTTTTCTAAACCCTTACCATTACCTAGAAATATATTAAATATTAATTTTTATCTGTTTCTGTCTACTTCAATATGTGTTTTGTTCACTGATGTAGTCACAGGACCTAGAATAGTACATGCACACAAGAGGTGTTTTATATATGTATATAATAACTAATATCTATTGATACGGACTAAATTAATAGAGGATACATTAATCAATGGATGGATGCATTCAGTTATATCTGGGGTCAACCTAATAAAATGATATGGTAAGTAAAACTGAAAAAATGTGTTGGAAGAACTAATCCTGAGGAAAGAACCAGAAACAATTAATTTGACTATTGGGATTAGTAATAAAGACCCAAATCTTAGAGTCCAAGAGAGTGTGATTTGCATCTCTAATGTTAGCTCATGTCCTTGGACAGTTCTGTTGACAATTTTTTTATCTGTAAAATAAGAGAACTAATTGGGTAATTGTGACAATTAGAATTATGTTATAAAAGTACTTAGAGCAGTCTGTGGGACTGCTCTAGGATATCCTATATTTGTATCCCATTTTTCAGCAGAAAAGCCTATCAGTTTCTTTAAAGAAAGAAAATAAGTAACTAGAATATGAACATTACCTTCAAGAATGGAATTCAGCTTTTATCATTGAAGTGACTGCTGGCTAGATTAGAAGCCAGAAAGTCTCAAAGCAAATACAATTTTGCCTTGATTTTATAGTTCTCACACTTCTGAAAACAAAAGAGAAGATAAATTTCTTCTAGTTGTAATATATTTGGTAATTTATTTTACTTTTACACTCAAAAGACCCTTCATAAAATGTAGTGTCTCGAATGCTTGCAAAATTAACTAATCATAAAACAATAGTTTCTGTGAATATTAATAATAGTTAGAAATATTAGGTTGATGTAAATAATTTTACTACACTTTTCTTAAATGCACAGTGTTTTTTTTAATTTAAAATTCTTAATTTTTGATGATGATGTCTAACCATATTGCTTGACCTACTACACAATAATTTTAGATACACACACAAAGATAGACATATATAAGGTAATTTCTGACATTTTTTCTGATACTTAAACATACCCAATGCTTTGATATAATGAACCTTTATTTCCACAGCTGACATCAATAAATTGTGGTATTATCTCCACTTGGATGCCTAATGGGCATCTCAACTTTATCATGTTCAATAGGGATATTTTCTTCCTCCTCAAAACCTGTTCCTTCCTCAGTCTTCCCTGTCTTAGAAAATGGAAAAATCACTCACACAGTTAATGCAGACAAAATAAATAAATAAATAATCGTCATTCTTGTTTCCTCTCTTTCCCCTATCCTTATCCAATTTATGAGCAAGTCTTGTGTACTCTACTTCAAAAGAACATCTTTAATCAGTCCACTTCTTCTCACTATGATTCAGGCCACTGTCTTCTGGGATTGGGATACTACAATACTTTTCTAACTGGTCTGTCTGTCTCACTCTTTCCCATATAATCCATGTTTTTATATATGATAATATCAAATAGTTATTGAGAATTTACTATATGACCAGAACTGTTGCAAGCATTCCCCTTGTTTATTTTTTTAATTTACTCCTCAAAACAACACTATTATTAAGTCTATTATTCCCATTTTACATATATGGAAGCTGAATTATATAAAGGTCAAGTAGTTGTCCAAATTAAAGAACCAGTATTTCAAACTAAGGCAGTTTAATTCCAATGCCCATGCTCTTAAGCATTATACCAACAGTCCCCTATCATAGTTAATCCCTTCTAAAACTTCCCCAATAGCTTCCCTCTGACGATTAATACAATACAATCCTTACAATGATGTAAAAAAGTGAGCATATCTTTCACAATGCCAAGCACACAATGAATGCTTAATAAATGTGATCATAATCCCAAAGATTGATATGCTATCCCCAAAGATTACTGTAGAAGATCTTAAATGTTCTGTGAACTGAAAATCTTGGCAAGTCATATACTGAACCCACAGAGATAAAGGTGGCTGTTCAAGCTCCTTACGTTTTTGTTATGGAGAGGGAGATACAAGAATTATTACTGGTACAAGTGGGGTTATTTTTTTTTAAGGCCTCTCAGAACTTTATTTAGTAGAGATTCTCTGCATTACTTGGGATCTGGTTGGATGGTAAGTAAGGTGACATGTAAGTTAGGAGTGGTAGATGGAGAATATCAAACGCATACAAATGCCTCATAGTAAAAATTTTGTCCAACAACACAAAATAAATTTGAATCATACCCTTTAATCTTAAAAAAAAGGAACATCCTCAAAAATATCTAGTAAGCAAGGGGTAAAATGAACTGTACATGCTCATAAACTTTAGCTTTATATATGTAAGTTGTTCTTTAGAGTGCTGTTTTTTTTTATTCTATTTAAATAAAAATTGTGTGTGCAGCACACATCTTAAAGTTTTAAAATAAATTCACTTGCATATTGTTGGCATCCCCCGTCAACCTAAACTAATTTTATTAGACATAAGGTTTCCAAAATGAACAATTTCTGAAACAACCCCCAAAGTTTAAGGAAATACTCCTGAATTTTTTTTTTCCTGTTTCAAGAGCCCCAGTAATCTGATTAATTGGCTGGAATACCATTAAATCTGTAGAGGGTTAGGTAAATTTAACTGCCGCCGAGAACTGGACTCGACAGAGCTCTCCATGGTCCTGCCCGCCATATACTTGCTACATCCCATGTGAAGACTAGGAAAATTGGCATTTGTCTGGCCCCTTGAGGATATTTTGAATATTGCTGCTTTGATTTAACAATCATCTACCCCCACCTAACTGCCTTAAATTCCAATTCATTCATCTGGTTCACATAAGGTATCTTCAAGTAATTTAATCAGTATACTCTTAATTTTATGTAATCTATTGAATTAATAAAATGTGAAGATACTCACCAAAATGTTAAAAGAGTGTTAATTTTGTATGTTTGTAGTTCTATAGTGTACAATGCATTGCTCCTTTCCCTGCTGGCTACATCAATAACCTTATGTCCACTTACTTCCAGAATTGTGTAGTTCTTGTATCTTCTCCCATTCCTTTGTCTTTGATGATTTTTTCCTTATAATAGAATAAATCCTTCTCCTGTATGACATTTTAGTGGGGTTTCTATAGGGAATAAATGTTTGTGTTCAACATCCCATCTTTTGTCAGAAGTTGTGTTGTAAAAAATTTAAGCAAAAATACACTACTAAAATGGATATTGTTCATAAATTAAGACAGTAAAATATGTATTTGAAATATTATAATTGCATTTGGTATTCACTATATACTGCAAAGTTTTGTTTCATAATTAATGGTAGTTCTTCCACAATCAAATGTAGCTAATTTTCTTGCCTATTTTTTCAGTAGTTAAAATGCCATCCTAAATGGGGAAGGTAGAAAAACGATATTATTCAGCAGTAAATAATTGGTTGCTAGCTAGTACAGCTTCACTTAATAGCTTCTGCTTTCTATCTTATTGTCATCAAGGTTATTCCCAGAAGAAAAACAATTATAAACAAGATTGAACTGATGATTTTCCGTCCCCAAACATTATGTGATAAATATTTATCAAGAATATTATTCAAAAAGAGAAAACTTTTTGTAATTCTTCATCTTTATTTTGTACAAAAAAAATATTTTCAGAGTTATAGGAGACAAAGTTAATAAAAATTTTGTAGTCAAACTAAAGGGACAGGCAGTATATGTTGTTCATGGTTATAGTATATAGTCTGTTTGACTCAATCTGAGATGTATTTGAATGATTTGGTGATCTAATTCTAGAGTTTGTTTTGGATTTCTCCTAAAGTTTTCCTGTAATTATTTTCACAGATAAATGCTTGGGGTGGTTCTAGCCCAAGAATAACACACAGTACAGTAACAGACATTTAAAGAAACAAACTTGAGAGATTGTGCCATTTATTTTCATGACATAGATTAATCTAAGCTAGAAGCCGTCTTCTTTAAAAGAGGCATAATTTAATTCTGAAATTTTGTATGCTCAGCCTGCAGACTAATTGTTGTAAAAGTATGAGAATGCTGTTTCTCAAAAGAATAAAGCAAAGTCTTTCAAAACTGCAATGGCAACTTCATTGTAATAAGATTATGCATTTTGGCCAATAAAAGTTTAAATGATTTTAACTAGTATTAAATAATTTAATAATATTATATGATTCATAGTAAAAATAAATGATCAGAAATAATGTAAGTAAAACAATTAGAATTATATATAAACTTATGTAGTATATTCCTGTATACTATTGTATATTTGTATATGAGAGAGATAGAGAGAGGGAGAGAGAGAAAAATAAAAGGATTATTAATGAAAAACCTATTTTGCTCTATGTCAGGAAGCCAGGAGAGTGGGGAAAGACAGAAAAGGAGAATGAAGTGGTAATATAGGTACTCTTATAAGTTACTAGCAAACCAAGTATTTTTTAAAAGTTGTGCTATGAAAAAAGTACCTAGAAACATGCTGCTGTTATTTTGACACAGAGGTATTAATGTGATGAAAGCCAAGAAATTATTGAGATCTTGTTTGGAAAATCACATTGCATATTATTTTTAAAAGGAAAAAACTGTGTTTTTTTTTCCTTTTGGATTCTCAAAAATATATTTTGCTAACCCCATTAAAGAATCATGATTTGAAGCTCTATTAAAAAGTTAAACTTAATTATATTTTCTAATATCATAATCAAGACCAGAGGATTTTGACACATTTGCTTCCCTGTTTTGCCAAAGATATGGTTCCAGGGTTTTTTAATAAGAATTTCCACAAAGATGAGAGTGTTCTAACATATTGGAACAATTTTGTTCACTTTTCTTTTCCGTCCACATTGATTCAAGGAAATCTGTGTTAGAACGAAATTTTTAAATCTTCACATTTGGATGATTATTTACTGAATACTGCTCAAGGTCTATGTAAGGACAAGGACAACTTTGGCTCTAATGGTGACTTCTGAAGAGCATCCAGGAAAACATTCAGAAAAAAAAATGGTGTGTTATAAAATTCCCAAGACAGCTCAGTACATCATACCTTATATAACAATGTATCGTCACACCAGCATTCCTGTGGTTTCATGAATGAGAGAACATTGAGGGGGTAGATGTGTGGTGAGGCTGACATTTCTATTAGAAGAGTACTTTTCTGTGCAAGACAGTTAAATTTCCATAAAATTAGGCCATTTGATGAGTTCTTCAAAATTTCTAATTCCAAAACAGCACATCCTAAGTTCCCTTTATTTAGAAAAATAAACTTAAATTGCATTTTTATAATATCTTCAAGACATTTTAGACAGTGTTTATAGGTAACAAGAACAATCTAGTTGTTAGTGGGTAAATTTTCAAATCTCACTTTTACTATGTATTCTCCAATGTTTTACCTCCAACTTCAGAGCAAATGAAACCATCCTAAAGTGTCCTGTGGTTATGACTTATTTGCCAAAGTACTCATTGATTTTACACCCTACACTATGTATAATAATGCTAAACTAAAGTAAAAGTTCAATATGTGTTACTCATCATCAATTAGTCAACATTCTTCATTGAATGTATTCATGCCTTACCATATTTAGAAAATTTGGAAAATGAGTCACTGACTGGTTTCCTATCTTTGGTAGTCTTGAATTCTACACTTAGGTAGGCAGATGCGAGAGTAAAAGAGCACTTCACTAAGAGAAAAGAAGGAGATGAATGTCAAATAAATCTGACAGTTATGTTACTGACTACCAGAGGATGGAGATATGTATGTGTGTGTGCATATATATATATATATATATATATATATATATATTTTTTTTTTTGTATGTATGTATGAATTTTTTAAATGACTATTTTTGAAGAGTGTGTGAATATGGAAATCTGAAAAAGAACCTAGAGGTCATATCTGTACCTGTATTATAGGAACTACTCAAGAGTATTATGAAATCTTTTCAATTTATTTTTTCTTTGTTTCTATCAGTCTTTCATAATTAAAAAATAATAGATATGTTATAAGTATAAAGGAATTTAAAACCTGAAATTAAAATCTGAATAATCAACTATATAGGGCATATAAATACCACTTCTATGCCTCAGGCCAGGAATTTAAAAGGGAGCTGATAACTACACCAAGGAAAAGAAGAGGTTAAATTGGGAAGGGGAGAAACATGCAAAACTACCTTCCAAAGTTGAAAAATTAGAGCCATTGTTTTACAAAAGGTATGCATTTGTTTTCATTTTTCATTTTTGTTTTTGTCCATGGGATAAGAAAAAGGAAAGCTACAAGCAAATAAGTTCATATTTGGAAGAGTGTATAAAAGCCCCAAATGCTTTCTGCTTCCCCATGTCCAAGACTGTACAGCAGTAAGTGAACAGTGAGTGGTCCTTAAAGCTGAATCTGGGACTTTCTTCTTTCCTTATGCTTCCTGCCTAAGAGGACTTGAATTGCTGGGCCTACCCAGGCACACTAAGATTGTGAGTGGGAAGTGCTTTAAGTTCTTTACAGAGTTATGTTTTATAAATACTGTTATTATTGAAGCTATTATTAAAGTCTGATCTCTGGTTTTAGCTGATGCATTTCTGGAGACAGGGGGTGGGCAGCAACCCACTTTACCACCCTGCCAGAGACACTTAACCTCCTCTTTACTTTCTTCCATGCACTGTATCTCAGTTCTATTGTTTTTGGTTTCCTCGTTCTCAAGGAGTTCACCCTCCCCATTTCTCATTGAAGGTCAATTCCCAGAGAGGGAGACAGTCAGGCAGGAAATCTCAGAAGAGCAAATCAAAGTAGCAATTTTAGTAAAAATAGCTGGATTTAGCCCATGATAAAATGGCTTTTCACGGAGTTTGCCTCATGCACACACTCATTACTGTATGTCTCTCCCACACACTGCAGGAGCCCAACGGTGTCAGCTGGCAAGGAGATTAAATTTTCCTCAGGCAGTGTTGCAATTCTTCCAGCTACCTCTTAAACCCTTGCCTTGGACTATGTGATGAGCAATTATCAATTGTCATCTGTCTTAATTTATTACAAAGAATTTGGCACATGTGCAACCTCTACCTATTCAAAGCAGCCCATTTGAGAGAAACATTTGTGGATTCTTTCCTTTCTCTCTTTAAAAGAAGTGTTTGAAATTACATTTATGATGCCCAAAATTTATTGTCTTCCCAAACATATGGCAATTGCAGCCTGCACCTAGGAGAGTTCCCAGAATCATTATTGAAACACATATAGATATAGGAAAAATATGCCTGTAGAGGTGGTACCCACAAGAAACTCTAAAATGAGAAATTCTCTACTAAAGGTTGAAGACTGATGTTGAATTCTGCTGTGTTTATCACAGTGCAGTGTGCTAAATTGGGTATTTTCTATGTTTCAGAAATTTTCAGACTATTATTTCAAACATCATCCAGAAACATGTGAAATTAGTCTTTTCATGCAAGTTGAGCAACAAAGTATGAAATAGTTCTTATAGCAGCCTTTTAATAATGAATTCATAGGTGCAAGAGAGCAGGATTTGTAGAGTGTATCTGTCCAGTCTTCCTAAGTTCACAGATGAAGGAACTGATGTGGTGAAGTCCCTTCTAAATGTCACATAGCTGGTGACAGAACAAGACCAAAATCAGGTTCCTCAATTCGCCGATCAATGTTCCTTCTACTGTTGAATTCTATTAGCATTATTACTCTTGAGAATTGGGAGAAAACTTCCTGAATGAAAAGGAAAGTCAATCAAAATTTCATATTGTACTAAAACAACTTAATGCAGTAGTTGTTCTAAAGATTCTGGAGTTCTATATTTTATATTTTGTTTTAGATTGATTTATTTTATGACAAAACATATAAGATGATTTAGGTATTTTGAATACAGAAAAAATAAATACAGAAAAAAACATAAAAATAAAATCAACTCTGAGAGAACCACTATGATTTCAATATAGTTCTTTCTAATTCTCACTCCTTCTTTCATCACAAGTATGTATAAACATATTTATATGCATATTTATTACAACTATATAAATAAAATTGGGATATTAGTGGAAAAATGATTTCGTATATCCATTCTTTCCCTAGCTTTTTTGATCATGAGCATTATCTCATAGTGTTGTATAGTTGAATTTTTTAAAATTATATAATACATTATGTCCCATTTGAGCAAAATTTTGAACCAACTCCTATTCAAGGCATTGTTTATTTTATATTTAAGCTTTTTTCTATTTCCAGAAGAGTGATAACACCCACTGTGATATAAAATACCTCCAAACGTACGTTTATATGGTATCTTGATTGTTGTAGTCATTTCCATCTGAAAGTCTTTAAATCAGGATTGAACTCAAGAAAGAGTGATTGTTCTTCTCTTACAAGGAGCGATAAAGGGCTATAATGAGGCTTTTATGGCCAATAGGAGTATGAAATATACCTCTTGTAAGATAAATAAAAAGGAATTAGGTACTGAATCTGGAGATATAGCTAGTTCAGGGTGCTAATAAACTAGGAAAAAGAGAAGGTCTAAGAAGTTACAAAACAAATGTAGGTTTTGATTATGCAAACTAAAGAGAGTGATATTTATCATGTCAATAAATATGTTTTTGCATAGCTTCAATATACCAAGCATGTTAGGTAGTGGGAACATAAAGGTATATTAAACATGATTCCAGTATTCAATAATTCACATCCTAATAGGATATACTAAAATATACCCAAGTGACTACTATAAAGTTGTACAATATAATAGTGGTATTGTGGGTATATGCAAAGCTATATGGACTCAGAGGAATGAGCAGCTAATTTTGACCCACGTTTGAAGAAGGATGTGTGACAACTTCCCAAAAGGAAATAGTTGAAAAGTACCTCTGGAGTAAGTGGTGGAATACTCCCAAAGGAATTTGTTAGAGATGGATAATAGGTGGTATGCTAGAGGAATGACAAAATTTTATGGAACATACACCATCTGTCAGCCATTATTCCCAGCAGTGTAGAACACAGAGTCTTGAGTCTGAAACTCAAACTAAATTTTTCATCTAGAAATCTCAGTCTGAGAACGAGTCATTAGCATATAATGAAACTAATTATAAATTAATTTAAAACCACTCTAGATAAGATCATCTGAGAAATGAGGGAAAACAAAGAAAAGATGAGCACTGGGGCACCACAACATATAAAGGTTAAGAAGTGAGGCTGCTGAAGGAGACTGAGAAAAAATGGCAAGTCAGTTAGGAGGAAAACTTTGAGAATGAAGAGTTCCAAAAAACAGATGAAGAAAGAGTTTCAAAAAGAAGGTCTTGATCAACCAAGTCACGTGTAAGTATGTCAAGTGAGACAAGGACTGAGACTTCATCATTAGATTTAGCAATGATTAGGTAATTGGTGCCCCAAAGAATTATTTGGGTAGAGTGTAAATATGTTTAACTAAAATTATCTGCCAGATGAATCTTAATCTCTTTAGAAGGCAAAAATTGTGTTACACCAAATTATATTGAAAATGTGGATAAGAAGAGAAATGGGTGTTTGATATGGGATTTGATAAGATGCTGTCACTGAAGACAGTGGCAAAGGGTTTTCACTGGAGTGATGCAGAAGAAACTCCGTTACTTCAAGGGAGACTAGAAAGTGTAGCATTAAAGACAATAAAAGAGTATGAAAATCATTTCATGGAATTTTCCCCTAAAGGGGGACAGAGTGTAAAAGGGTTTAAACATGCATTATGGAGGGTCCCCAGTTTCCCCTGCTTCAACCCTGTTATTTTTCTCTTTCCCCTTTATTTGCTGACTCCCTTACCCATGAACCTTGTCTAGCCCACAAACCATAACCTTACCAAAACAACTCTTGAAAGAATTATTCTGACAGTTATTGGAATGTCATTGTGACAATGATCCTGAGCAGAAAGAACAAAAAACTGGAACCATCTCCAACCATTCCAACAGCAATTTTCATAGCAATTTAGATATGAAAACTACTATGAGCCAAACCACAAGTACCTCTTCTTTTCCTCCCTTATAAAATCCCTCTTTGACTCAGAGTTTACCTGAGCTGAAGATACTCCCTGATGTGTGTCAAGTGAATAAAGCTTTTAACTCTACTTGAGTCATTTAAGTTATTTTATTTTCCTTTGTCAAGGGAAATGGGGCAGTAACTGCAGAGAGATTTGCCGCTAAGGTGTTTAATGAAGAAAGCCAGTTATTTCTTTCTAATGAAAATAACCCTGTGAAGAGGGGGAAATTCTTGATGTGCATGCAAGATGAGCGAATAATTCCAGGAAAAACATATATGCATCTGACAGAAGATGGGAATAAAGTAAAGAAAACAAAACAAAACGAAATGGAAAAATAGGAAGGAGCATGGAGAGTTTATCCATTATTACTGATAAAACTGATACTGAACAAAACATGGATTCTTCGGTACAAAGTACTAACCAATTCCTGAGACACTGAAGTTTCAAAGAGAGAAAGAGTATTTACTTGAACATGGCAAAGGAGGTCAGTGGCCTAAGGGCCCCAAAATCTGCCTCCCAGTACTTCAGTAATCCTGGTAGTTTTATAATACCCAGGTTTAATAGTTTAAGCTAATGAGTAATTGAGGGTGGGGCTGGCTCAGGTTCCTTCATTAATAAACATTAAGAAGCTGTACAACATGGGAGGTTACAAAACAGGGCTGAGTCACAAGATCATTACAATCACAAAACAATCATTATCAGAGATTAAGGCATCTGGGGATATGGAGGTATAGAATGGGTCAGTTACGAGGTATTTCATACAGACTTCAAACGGGGAGGGTGGAGTGGTTACCATTTCAATAGAAATGTTCATATACAAGGGTAAGATCAATCTGGAATAATCATCATAATAGCAGGTCTGAGTTAGAAATTACTGCATACAAAGGTAAATTCTGTCTGGAATAATCATCACAATGGCAGGGTTTTAGTTGGAAATGGACATATATACAAAGGGGGAGGTCTGTTTAGCCAGATTCAGTAATTTTCGATATTACCCTTTGGCTATTTTCTAATATACTGGAACTAAAAAGGCATCTAGTGATTCAGTACTCATAATTGTTTGTTAATTCTTGACTTTCAGTTACATTACCGGAAGGAAGTAGAGGATACTGGTGCAGACAATAAGATGATAAAAAGATAAGGTAATTCTCTTCTGATGGCTTCTATTTGCTCAACGAAATAAGAAATGAGGTCATCATATGAGAATGAGGAGAAAGGAATGTTGACATTTTAAGGAGAGATATGACGAGAAATAGTATCTTCTTTGTCATTAGTATCTAATTTATTGGATTCTGATCTTGAAGTTTGAGCTTGTGAATTGCCTGGGAAATATGATAGGATTGTAAGGGTGCTCAAGACCACTTGACAGATGATATGTTGGAGAAACATAATTTAGGTTCAGATAGTGAATAGCATAAAAAAATGTTTGAAACCAAAGAGGAGGCATAGATGATTTCGAACAAGTGAAGACAAGATTAAATCACCTGTTCTAAATATATTGTTGCTTCAGAATAATTTTTGTGACAACAATTTGCTCTCAAAACATAATTATTCAATATTCTCTGTAAACCATTCATTAGTGAGTATCACCATAACAGAAAGAAGGGAATAATTTATAAATGTACAACTAATTACTTTCGTAAAGATGATTCCACAATAACTTAGGAACCATACAAACTAGTTTTTCATTGTTTTTGCTTATTATTTCCTCATATTCTCCCATGAACACATTTGAAAATACATATATTTGGAAACAAATTAAGTCCTCTCTCTTATGAAATGTGTTTCAAAATATCATTTTTTTAATCATAAAAAATAATATGAGTTAATGTTAAGAATTTGGAAAGTATAGAAAATTACAATGCAGATAAAATGATTTATAATCCTAAAACCCAGAAATAGTCATTATAATATTTATAGTATATATCATTATATGAATGGCTCATCATTTATTTATATATTTTATATAGGTTATTTACAGATACAAATTGTATTTTAAAAGGAATTTGCTGAAAACCATTGGGGGAGGTGTTGGTTGCATAATTGCAAACCAAGAGCAGTTACTTTTGGAAAATACAATAAATTATAAATATAAAGGAATGTAAAATATGATGCATTGAAAGTTTCAAAGGATTTCATTAGGGTCTCCCAGAATTCAGCTCAACTCCCCTCCCTTCCTCCACTAAGTCTCCATCATGACCTGGACCTAAATCATCACCCAAGCCTTGATTCAATCTGAATCATAATAAAACATATACTGCATTACTTTGGGAAATGTAAAATCAAATAAAACCAGGTCAGGTTAACCATATGGCAGTGATTTTAAAGTTTGCTGCAAGGCCTTTCATCAATAAAAGCTTGTTTTTGTGGCAAGGCAAGATTTTCTGAGTCAGAAAACTTGTGTGAATTTGGCCAAGGTTTTGATATTTTTAAGAGTCTTTTAAAGTTAAATATTATATTCAAAATAGAGTCAAATTGGTCAAAAAATTAATATCAGAAACTATCTTCTTTCTTCAAAAAGTAATTACTGAATCCACAGGATTTGAGAAAAATAGTTTCAGAAAAAATAGATTCCCATCAAAATCACTTACCTTCAGGGTTAACTATGTCCATTTTTAAAATCCTAAGACAAGAAAAACCCTTAAGGTTTCCTGTATTTTTTTGGCCATATGGTGAAATCTGATAGTATAACAAGGCAATCTATTTTGTTTGTGGCTTTTTCTCCCTCACTTATCAAAATCACTGACTCATGAAGCTGAGAGATAGTAAGATCAACATTATGCCTGGAAAAAAAATAAGTTCAGTAAGTTGTCCGAGAGTCAAATAAAGAGTTCAAGTTATTTGAATCTTGCCTGATCATCAGTAAAACTGAGATTAATAACCAAGAATAAAGAAAATGAGCTGTAGGAAATTTGTAAAAAGAAATACCATTGCCTTCCTTTTCCAGATAGCATCCTCCTAGATTATAGTTGCTAGACATACACTTGGGTCTTGTCACAGGGTTGACTTAATCAGAATGAATAGAAGTCAAACCAAAAAGTGATAGAATAATAAAGTGACTTGCCAAAAGATGTGTATATGTGCAAAAATCAAGTAATCGGGAGAGTTCGTGATTCTAGTAGACTCTAAAAGAATGCTGAAATTTTGAGCTAAGTTTCAGCAGGAAACCAGGAGTATGATTTTCTCCAGTAGAGACCAGCCTCAGGAAATAAGGCAGAATTTTATTCCTTCAACAAACCAAAGGAATAAGATTTGTCTCCATTTCTGATGGGGCACATATGTGGGCATAAACTTACACAAACTTACAAGTACTCGGAGAAAGAAGAGTTTAGATGTAGATTAAATATTGATAAAATTTTAAAGCAGAGACTTTATAGACTGTGTTTTCACAATCCAATTAACTTGGAAATATTTTTTAAAAACCTTATCCTCTTGGAAATTAAGAAACAGACTTATAAATAACCCCAGTATCAAAAAGGAAATACAATGTGCAGTTAAAAAATATCTAGTAAACATTTAAAAGAATTAATAATGGTTCATACTTCACATCAAATCCTAAGGATTTGGAGAAAATAGTAACCAGCTTTTAGTTTTAAAGATCAAAAATATATAAAACAACCTAAAATAAATTAAGAGAAAATTAATAAAGATAAAAATAGAAATAATTAGAAATAGAAAAAGAGCAAATAGAAAAATATTTCTTTGAGTATTTCAATTAATATGTTAAATATAGAAACTGCTTAGGGATCTGATTAAGGAAAATAAAGACGTAGCAAAATGAACAATTAGTAAATAATTTTTAAAAGAGCTTAATCTGATACTGGCAAAATTAAAACAGAAGAGAATATTACATAGAAATCTATTTGAAAACCTAAAGGAAATAGATGTGATTTCCTAGCAAAATTTAAATTATCACTATTAATCCAAGAATTAAAATCTTGATTAGGTCAATTTCCATGAAGGATTTTGAAATGTGATTGAAGATAAAATATTGGAAGAGAGACTAGGACAGAATGGGTTCACAGCTGATTTTTATTTAACTTTTATGAAACAGATCTTTCCAAAGTTAACAAAACTTTTCCAGTCAAGGACTTCATTTTATGAAGTCAACATAAATTCAGATTCAAAACTTGGTAGAGTAAAAAAAAGGAAGTTATGTAGCTGTCTCTCTTATGAATTTAGGGGTAGAAATTATAAAATTTTTCAAATAGAATCCAACAAATTTCCCACAGATTTTTACAATATTATCAGAGTGGGTTGTTTCCAGGAATATGAGTGAATTAAACAGCAAGAAATTGATAAACATGATGTACTAAATGTATCAAACAAATAAAAGAGAAAAGGCATGATCTATACATTTGCTAAAATCAAACAGCCATTCCCAATAAAAACAGGCAAAGAAGGAAATTAAATAAATATGATAGACAACTTAAAATACAACAAATACTGTGATCTAATGATGGAACACTAAAATCATTTAATTTAAAATCAGTAATTAGGCAGAGTTGCCTCAGATCTATATTAGGTTACATTGGCTTGGACATTATAGCAAATGTAATGTCAAGTGAAATAAATTGAAGGATATAAAATCAAAAAAAGGAAAAAGTCAACATATTTCTTTTTTACAAAAACACATACACACATTTTAAATAGAAAACCTATGAATCTTCAGTAAAAATATAAGCCACTAAACAAAAAAACTAGAATTAATAAGAAAATATTTGGTGCTAGAATGATAATTGAGACTCTATTAATTAGCTCCTTATCAGTATCAGGTTCATTGAGAGGCTGAGCATCTAAAAATATAGGGTAAAAAATGTTGGTTCTTACTTATAATTTTATACTAAATTAATGACAGACATGGTCCCATCAAATGCTAGTTGAAAGTTTGAAAATATTTTAATCCAATCCTTAACGCACTGTGGAAACCTCTTCTTCACATCACGAAGACAACCAACAGAGTCTATACTTAAGCATGTCTAGCTAGAGCAAGCTTCCCATTTCACAGAATGATGTTCTGCATTGAACTGAAATGTCTTCCCACAATGTCTATCTAGGAGCCCCAGCACTATTCTCTGAAAGGCATCATAACATTTGCTTTAAACAGCTATTCTTTCGCCATCTTTCACTGATATTTAGTCTAATAACAAATCAGACTATCATTTTAAACACTATCATAGTGAAAAAATAAACAGTGCTACTGCTGTCTTTGCTAATTGTTTATATCATTTGTGAAAAAAAGCAGTTGTTGGTATGGAATCTGTATGTGCAGGCCAACTATACCTTGCTTGGCAGATGGGCCCATTGTCTTCAGGGTCTTTTATAGCTGCCTCTACACTAAGCATCATCCCTTAGTTGTTTGTATATATGGCTACTCCAGGTATATTTGAAAATTTTAATCCATCTGAATCTTCAAGATTTATCATTAGGCAACACAATAGGTACTCAAATATTCTTCTCTTTCTGTCTTGGGAACTTTGAGATTATATTGTGGAATTAACTTTCCAAATTAACCTAATGGAAAAATGGGATTCTATCTTAATGAATGCCCACTGATGATGACAATCATCATCATTTTCATCACCAGCATCATCATCAGTATTCATAAGCACACTCTTCTCCTATGATACTGTCATGTAAAAAAAATAAATAAAGATTTATTTCTCCCCCCACCTATTATTTGCTCTCTGTGCCCATTTGCTGTGTGTTCTTCTGTGTCTGCTTGTATTCTCATTTGGTGGCTCCAGGAGCCAATCCTGGGACCTTCTGAAGTGGGAGAAAGGTGATCATTCTCTTGTGCCACCCTAGTTCCCTGTTCTGCTACTTCTTATTTTCTCTCCTATGTGTCTCTTGTTGCACCATCTTGCTGTGCCAACTGTCCACATCGGCTGGCACTCCTGTGCGGTGCCGCATCCCTGCATAGGCCAGAACTCCGAATGGGCGAGTTCACCATGTGGGCCAGCTTGCCCTCACCAGGAGGCCCTGGGCATTGAACCCTGGACCTCCTATATGGTAGAAGAGAGCCCAATTGGTTGAGCCACATCCGTTTCCCTGTACTGTCATTTTTAAAAGTGAGAAACTTTGGCTCAAAGTAAAATAGATCACCCAGTGAAAGTAGGCACATTAACCTAGCAGTTTTTTAAAACATTCTTTAGTTTATTATATTGTGCTGAGTTAGGCCAGACCACAGAATCTTGTTCAGATAGGAAGAGTGGGAAGCAGGATGGCCGCATACACAATTATAACTGAACCAGAAAATAAGCAGCATAAAGAAGATAAAAATATGAAGAATTCAAGTGAGCAGACTTAGTCCCACATCACTTCCCAGTTCTTCAAAGAAGTCTGCCCCAAAGTCTACCTCCCAGTGTTGCTCCCTTGTTATAGACAACAGTCTACTAGATATGAGGATCTCATAACTAGGCCTCTTGCCCTTTATACCATTATTCCAAAGAAGGAACACTCAAAGATTCACCTATTGCCATTTTGTCTTTCTGGAAAGTTGTACTTCTACACTATTTATTCCCACTCCAAAGAAAATACTGTTATATCTCAACAAGCAAAAATTTAAACTTACAGAAGATTCCACTGTCTAAAGAAAGTTTTGCCGTGGCCTATCATGTGTCAATCCTGAAAAATCATACTGATTCTTGTACATAAGTTTGAAACATTCAGAACACAATTCTCAAGAATTTGAGTTTGTTATCCAAAGGAGGATGACCATAGAGGTGGAAGTCATGGAATAAGAAGAAATGTTTAAAGAAGTGGGTCATTTACTCTAAAGAAAAGTAAACTATGAATGTGGCATATAGTATAGCTATTTGGTAAATGAAACAAGATGGTTTCATACATTTTATTTAAGGGAGTGCTCAATAGTTCCACATTGTTGGAGAGAAATGCCAGTGGAGAGAGATTTTATTTCGAGATAAGAATACAGTATGTTCACTATTAGAGCTGTTCAACAATGAAATTAGTTGTTTTTTAATGAGCTTAGCTTAAGACAGGAGGTATTCAAACAGAGGTTAGATGATTTCTGCCCAAGATACTGAACAGATATCTTTAAATTGGTCAGACTGACTGATGTTCACTTTAAGGAATTTATTTACAATTATGCAGTCTCTCTACTGAGAAGCTAATGACAGCCTCTTATAAAGGTTCTCACTGTCATACAGGACTTCTTGCTTTAATATGAAGAATTCCTTGACACTTAGAATAACTGAGGATATGTAAGAAGTTATCATTAAATGCTATCATCTTCTCAAGAAATGTAGAATTCAGTTAAGGGAATTGATGCACATTAAAAGTGAATGAAGGGCTACCAGAGCAGGCTGTTTCGGGAACCTGCAGGGCGGGAGGTGTTTGGACATCGATCTGGAGAGACTGCAGCAGAATTGGTGTTTGCTCAAGGTAGAATGGCGGGTTTCTAACACTGAACTTGGAAGCCATGGGAAGGTAAATCCCTCCCCCCCAGGGCTAAGAGCCTCAGTGTTCACTGAGAACTGCTGGTCGTGGGGCAGAGTCTCCAAGCCCCGTGTCCCCCAAATGCATGAACCCTAAGCCTGTGTCCCCTGAACCCCTGCAGCCCATGCTAAATACCCCGAATCCACATTCTCCCAGGTCTCTGTTTCCCAAGCCCAGCACTCCCAGAAATCCAGCATTGTCCTACCCCTCCCGACGAGCACTAACTCAGAAAGTAGGAGAATTTAGGTGGGAGGTGCAGAGGGGCCAAGGAGTGCAGGTTCAATTTTCTGGTTCCCCCCTTTTTTATTGACTTTGGAGGAGATATTAGCTGACTTGGGGAGAGTCTAATAGAGAAGAGGCGAATCTGGTGAGAGAGCCCAATTTACCTAAATGCCCCTGGGATAGGAAACTTGGTCTGGGAGAAGATAAAGTCAGAAAATTAACCAGTCACCTTGTAGCACACCTAAGGGAGAGGAGAGGGACAGTAGGACGTGCTTTACAGGCTTCCAGTAACACATTTAGGATTTCTGGCAACGGGAGGGTGCTCTCTCGAGAAATTAAGAGTCATTATTTTCTCAGGTGAGTTGGTTCACCAGGGACCCATTTGAATTTCCTACAGGAGCCCTCATGCAGCCTTCTTGATGCCTTGGGAGAGAAGGAAGTGAGGAAGGGAGAAAGAGGGAAGGTCAGATTCCTAAGCAGTTTATTCAATTGCAAAGAGGATTTTTTGCCTGAGGCCTTGTCTGGTATTTTTTGTTGGTCTGTTTTCTTGGTTTTCTTCCTCTTCATCCTCCCTCCCCCCCTTTTTTTTCTTTATTCTCCCCTCTCTCTGCTTTTTTTCCCCCTTCTCTCTTTCTTTCTCCTCCCCACCCCCTTTTTTTCTTTTTTTATATTAGTGCTGCAGGCAACATTTCTTATTTGCTGTGCTTCCTCATCCTCAATTTTCTCTTTACTGGGTGAACTGATTTTGGTTTCCAACGCTATCCCTTTGCTTTACATCATTCTCTCCTCAATCATTTATTGTTTCTCTTACATTCCACCTCTCTCTGTTTAGCCCCCAATATTTCTGACTTTGTATCTCTAATACCTCTAATCTGTTTCCTATCATATATTCACTCTTTATGTTATTGTCCTCTCTTTTCTTTTTCCCTCTCTCCTGATCACACTGACCTTATAATTCATAGTATTTTTCTCCCCTTATTCAGTTTAATATCTCATTATAGGTACTCCACTTTTTTTATGATTGTAACTATACACAGCTTCCATGAGTTCTATATCCATGCTCCTAGATCTCATATGGTTCTTCTGCTAACTCTCACTATCAATACTATTATTATATTTTTCTTTTCTTACTCCTTTTGCTTTCTCCAGACCTAATATTTTCCTTCAAGGGAACTTAGCCAACAACAAGGAAATAGAGTAAGAAGAAAAAAGCGACAAAGAGAAGACTTAACATGCACACAAAAACAACAACTAATTAAACCCCAAGGCTAGAATAAGAAGATAATCAACAGAATAAACCCAACAAGATAAAATGATGACCAGACAGCAACAAAAAACTACAGACCATACCAATAATCAGGAAAACATGGCCCAATCCAATGAACAAACTAAAAACCAAGAAGAGAAGTGGAACACCGAACAAGTAATTAAAGTTCTCAAAACATGTATCATGGACCAATTCAATGAAGTGAAGGAAGAGATTAAACATACAGAAAAAATTGTGATCATGCACAAAAATATCACAGATGATGGGGATCAATAGCACAATCCAAGAAATCAAAAATACACTCTCAGCAAATAACAGCAGATTTGAAGAGGCAGAGGAAAGAATGAGTGATGTGGAAGACAGTACACCTGAAATCAAACAGATAGTAGAATTAATTGATAAAAAGATTTTAAAAATCCAGCAGGGACTTAGGGACCTGAATGACAATGCAAAAAACACAAACACATGCATTATAGGCATCCCAGAAGGAGAAGAGAAGGGAAGGGGACAGAAGGGGTATTGGAGGAAATAATGGCTGAAAACTTCCCAAACCTATTGAGAGAGATGGATATACATGTCCAAGAAGCACAACACACCCCCAATAACATAAATCCAAACAGGCCTACCTCAAGACATATACTTGTCAAATTATCCAATGCACAAGACAAAGAGAAAATACTAAAAGCAGCAAGAGAAAAGAGAGACATCACATACAAGGGAGGCTCCTTAAGATTAAGTGCTGATCTCTCATCTGAAACCATGGAGGCAAGAAGGTAGTATGACATAGTCAAGGTACTAAAAGAAAAGATTTTCCAACCAAGAACTCTCTCTCCAGCAAAGTTAGCATTCAAAAATGATGGAGAGTTCAAAATATTCATAAATAAACAGAAACTAAGAGAGTATACCAACAAGAAACCTGCCCTTCAAGAAATACTAAAGGGAGTTCTGCAGGAGGAAAGAAACAAACAGGAGAGACAGACTTGGAGGAGAGTATAAGAACAACTAAAATTACAAAAAAAAAAAATCAAACAACATAAGACAAACACAAATCCAAAGAAAACATGGCTAATTTAAGTAATTCCTTGAAAGTAATAACACTAAATGTCAATGGGTTAAATTTACCTCTTAAGAGACACAGATTGGAAGACTGGATAAGGAAATACGACCCATCTATATGTTGTCTATATGTTGTTAGACCCAGGGATTCAAGGAGGTTGAAAGTGAATGGCTGGAAAACAATTTACAAGCAAACAATAACAAAAAAAGGGCAGGAATAGCTATATTAATATCAGACAAAATAGACTTTAAATGCAAAAGAATTGTGAGACACAAAGATGGACACTACATATTAGTGAAAGGGAAAATGTGTCAAGAAGAATGAACAATCATGAACATTTATGCTCCTAACAAGGGCACCTCCAAATACATGAGGCAAACACTGAAAAAACTAAGTGAAAGAATAGATGCCTCTACAATTATAGTGGGGAACTTTAATACACCACTATCAACTTTGGACAGAACATCTCAAAAGAGAATCACTAAAGAAAAACTTTGAACAGTATATTAGAGGAGCTGGACCTAATCGACATATACAGAACATTATACCCAAATACAGCAGGATATACATTTTGCTCGAGTACACATAGATCATTCTCCAAGATAGACCATATGCTAGGCCACAAAGAAAGTTTCAATGAATTCAGAAAGATCGAAATCATACAAAATAATTTCTCTGTCCATAGTGGAGTAAGACTGGAAATCTGCAATGACCAGAGGCCCAGATTTCACAACAAGATATGGAAATTAAATAGCACACTCTTAGAAAAAGAGTGGGTCAAAGAGAAAATCTCAAAAG
This sequence comes from Dasypus novemcinctus, assembly GCF_030445035.2. Classification (NCBI taxonomy): domain Eukaryota; kingdom Metazoa; phylum Chordata; class Mammalia; order Cingulata; family Dasypodidae; genus Dasypus; species Dasypus novemcinctus. The sequence goes on along the minus strand of NC_080689.1, from coordinate 28,419,411 downwards.
AAATTAATAACTACCTTGAAACTAATAAAAATGATAACACAACATACCAAAACGTATGGGATGCAGCAAAAGCCGTACCAAGAGGGAAATTTATAGCCATAAATTCATAGATCAAAAAAGAAGAAAGAGCTAAAATTGAAGAATTATGAACACTTGAAGGAATTAGTAAAAAAAAAAAAAAACAACAAAGTAACCCCAAAGGAAAAAGAAAGAAAGAAATAACAAAGATAAAAGCAGAACTAAATGAAATAGAAAATAAGAAAGCACTTGAAAAGAAAAACAAAACCAAAAGCTGGTTCTTTGAGAAGATCAATAAAATTCACAAACCCTTAGCTAGACTAACAAAGAAAAAAAGAGAGAAGATGCAAATACACAAAATAAGAAATGAGATATCACCACTGACCCCACAGAAATAAAGGCTATCATAAGAAAATGCTTTGAGAAACTATATTATATGTGCAGGGTGTATTAAAATGTTTGGATATTTTCATAGTGATTACAGTTGGGAACGATGGCTAGGGGAGTGTTGAGTTCCTGGCCTGGGGAGCTCTGTCACATTCCCTAATAGAACAGCAACAATCCTCCGAGTGCAATGGCTAAGACCAATAAGGAAGGATGGTCCAACAATGAGCCCTTGATGCTAATGACTATGCTTGTAGACCTGTGGACCTGAAATAAGAACTAGGCCTAGAGCTGCAGGGTGCCTAAGATTTACCTCCTGGGAGCCTCCATGTTGCTCAAATGTGGCTAGTCTTGAAGCCAAACTCAGCATGTAAATGCATTGCCTTCTCTCCAGCATGGGACATGACTCCCAGGGATGAGCCTCCCTGGCACCAAAGGATTACTACCAAGTACCAGCTGATGATGTGACTGGAGAATGACCTTGAATAAAAGGGTCAACTCAGATCAGCAGAACATCTCAACCTACATGTAATATCGGTAGTTAAAAATGCTTTTTGACCTGAATAAAAGGGGGAAATGGAAAGGACAAATGAGATTATACGGCTATGAGTCTCCAAAGAAGAGCCAGGAGGTCATCAGAGGGGTTGCCCTTATGCACACCTCAGCAGAGTCCCAGAGACAGCTAAAGTAGATACAACCCCAGGTATTGGTTCTTCTGAGGGCTACAGAGACCCACGGGTTCTATGGTCATGGCAGGTGGACTTCAGTGCCATGTCAGTTGGCCCTACTTTGGAGTTTGTGGTCCTAAGTGTGATGGAGTTGGACTCAAATGTGATCTTTGTTCACAAGCCTCTCCTGTCACTTTTACTGGATCTGTGGTTGGCGCTGGGATTTAGTGTAAACTCAGGGGACCTGAAGCTCTGGACTCTCCATGTGATAGCCAGGCCCTGAGCCTCAACAGTCCTGCAACTCCTACCCTTTGGTTTATTGGACTTACCCCAGCCAGCTGACAGGGAGATGAAGAAGGTCAACCACCACACCAGGGAGCCAAGACTGCCTACAATTGCAAACAGGAGAATTGCATCCATCATGGGATTTGAAGCACCCTCTCGATACAGAGATGGAGTGGACATAATCATCCCAGGGTCCACAGAATGGAGGAATAGTGTATAAATTAGGGTGGACTTACTGATACTCTATTCTGGAACTAATGTGATTAGTAATGGAAGTAAATGTAGCACTGAGATGGAGAAAGTGGTCATGGTAGCTACTGAGGATGGGAATGGGAAGAAGAGATGTGATGTGGGGGCATTTTCAGGACTTGGAGGTGTCCTGGGTGGTATTGCAGGGACAGTTACTGGACATTGTATGTCCTCCCATGGCCCACTGGTGGACTGGGGGAGAGTGTAAACTGTAATGTGGATCATTGACCATGTGGTGCAGCAGTGCTCAGAGATGTATTCATCAAGTGCAATGAATGTCCCATGATGATGGAGGAGGTTGTGGTTATGGGACGAGTGGAGTGAGGGGGGTGGGGAAGTATATGGGAACCTCATATTTTTTAATGTAACATTAAAAATTAATTAATTAATTAAAAAAATAAAAAAATAAAAATTTTTTAAAGTTAATGAAGGGCTGATGGATGGGACTCTCTTGCTTGCAGTTGTAGACTCTCTCAGTTCCTTAGTATGGTGGTTGTCCATCATCACCTCCTTGTTAGTTGTCCTTGGTGAGACAAACGAACTGGAGAGAAGGTGTTGCCACTCCTTTGAGATTCAGGGCCCAGCTGACACATGGACAACCCAAAGATTTAAGTCTCTTGGTTGTATACCTACCAACTCTCGAAATAATTATAGGTTCAAATAGAAGGACACAACAGTCATGTGTAGGGAAACCACAACTTAGTCCAACTCTATCCCACTGGGGAGCATAAATTCCAAAGTAGGGCCCAGTGAGCTGTCTGCCCTGACTATAGGGTCTGCATGTCTCCAGAGCTTTCAGAAGTCCCACTATTTGGGGTAGGATTTACTTTGGCATTCAATAAGGCCCTCTCAATTAGAGGTGGAGTGGACATCACCATCCCAGAATCCTCAGGATTGGAAAACAAACTGTGGACTAAAGTAGACTTACTGCTATTCTACTATAGACTTATTGTGATTCTAGCAATGGAAAAAACCATGTCGTTGATGTGGAGGCAGTGGCCACTGGAGTTTCTGAAGACATACAGGGACATTTTCAGGACTTGGGAATTGTACTGCATGACTTTGCAATGATGGATACAGACCATCTTGTCATAACTTACAAAATTGTGCAGGAGAGAGTGTAAACTACAATGTAAACTATATTCCATGCTTAGTGGCAATGCTCCAAAATGTGTTCATTAATTGCAGAGAATGTAGCACTAATGAGGGATGTTGTTAATGTGGGAAAGTGTGGGAGATGTGCGGAGTGGAGCATGTGGGAATCCCCTATAATTTTTATGTGACATTAATGCAATCCAAGTATCTTTTAAAAATTTTTAAAATTTTAAAAAGTAAATGTACATTCTAAATGAGCTAAAGGTATTTCTTCTCAATTTTTCAAGGAAATGTACCTAAATAAAAGAGCAACAATAAAGAATTTTAAAATAACAAGAATTATAAATCATCACATAGAGAAAGGCTCTTTCTGGTGTACCAATTTTTAGCCACAGTGTACTAAGAGTAAAGGTTACCACGGTAAAATGTTAATTTTATATTGTTTGCCTTTTCGACAAGATTTTGTACTCCTCAAAGAAAACAACCCCATTCCATTTACCTTGAAGCACCTATCATTAAAAGTGGCAATTTAGAAGCAATACATTAGATCTGAATTGAGCAAAATATTTCTATGGATAAAACCATTATATTTGGCTATAGAAGACACCCAACTAGATCCTACAAATGTTGCCACGTATTATTTTTGGGAAATTTGAAAATCCCCAGTAAATGTAATTAGATAAACAATTGTCTATAAAAAGGATTGACTCATCCAAAGAAAAGATCAGCATTCCTTCATGGATTCATATGTCTTTCTGCCCCTAAAACTATCAGGAACAATAAAAATGAAAAATAAAAATAAAAATTACTGGGCTCTCACTTCCTCATGACACTGTACTAAGAGAATTATAGAAATATGGTCTCTTCCCTTTAGGGATACACAACTGATGACACTTAGAAGTAAATAACTACAGAGCTGCAAAAGGAATACTGAACAACAGCAAAAAAGAAAAAAAAAAAAGAACTTGAGCTTTGTGTTTAGACATTCGTGAATCGAATGACCTTTGTTTTTATGGTTTTTTTCAATTTTTAAAAACTTTTTATGACAGTAACTAATGTACAACTCAAAATTTTCCATTTTAACTGCTTGTAAGTAGTGGTATTAATTACATTCATAATATTGTAGTACTCTTACCAGTGTCAATACCACAAATGTTTCATCACATTAAACAGAAACTCAGCAGCCATTAAGTAATACCTCTCTTCTTCCCCCACCATCCAGCCCCTGGTAACCTATGAGTTTTTAATCTAAGAGGAAAATAAGGCATACACATTTAGTTAGACTAGATATAGAAATTCGTGATGATAGGACTACTCATTTTGTCTTCTGGGTGTCTGACATAGTGTTGAACAAATGAAGGGGTTAATACACTATTTTTTGTAGATTTCTAGAAGGCTTCTGCTCCATTTTGATCCAGGTGTAGTGCCACTGAATTTTTCTCTCTAGTATATACAGGCTTAGGAGACACTGCTTTATAGTTTTGAAAAGGGCCTTTAAAGAACAATAGGAAACTCTTTTGGTATATGTGAAATGGCACATTTCTTTGGATTTGAAGAACTTATTTTGTGAGCATTCTGTTGCATGCACCTAGGTTATCCTGCTTTCTGAAGGTAACATCTTAATCATTTTTAAGGTCTTCTATTATCTAAGTCTTTCTATCTAAGGTATTCTAATATGTAAGTCTTTCCAATGAGTTTGCCAATTTGTTTTATTTCTTATACCAGTTAAAATTATTTTGAGAGCTGTCTTTATTCCAAATTGTGCTTCACATGTCTAAATTTCTTTCCCAAGTACCATCCTGCCAACACAGTCTATCCTCGTGAATTTTTATGAAAGATTGGTGTTGGGATAGTATGGGACATATTAGGGAGAAATCAGAATGTTAGTATGCATTCCTATAAAATATTTCCAATAGTTCCTCACATTATCTGTAATATCCTGTGAAGCCAACACTAGTATAATGGGAAACAGAAAATAAATGAACGATGTTTTTGTAACATAATTATGCAACTTTATCCACATTTCTACACTTATCTGAGTGTGAATAAGTTAGAATTAATTTTAAAGAATTAAAGACTCTTGAAATAGTCTTTGTTTACCAAGCATTTAACAATCAGTGTGCTATCACAAACCCTACTGTTTCTCATATATCTGTTTATTTATTAGACATTTTCTTTTTTTCTTTTAAGAAACCCTCTTCCAACTTGGTAAGACAATTTCTTGGTAGTAAATAAAAATATATTCTTTCCCAATGTATGCCGTAATCTTTATAAATCTGAATTTCCTGTTTAAGCTATGGATTTTATTGGAGAAAAGTGCAATAAAGGCAGTCAGGGATGTGATAAATTACTATTTCCTTTGCTTTAATTACAATTTCTTTCTCAATCAGAAACATTTTTACAGAAAATAATGTTTGTGTCAGTTTCAATGAGAATATGGAATAATGACAACAGATGTCTCATGGTGCATTCTAAATGTCTTTTGAACAATTTGATGGATTTAAATATTATCTCATTGAAAAAAATTGAGAATATATATATCACTAGATATATTTTAAGTTAAGAAATTTTGTCTTGTGGAAGTAATGTGCTAGCGTCACTACTTTTTAAAAAAATTTTAAATATCTATGGTTTTAAAATTTTTTAAAAATATCTATGGTTTTATTATATACACATATATATATAGTCAGAGTCAAAATTGAAACAAAATGTTTGGGAGATTTGCAAAATAAGCTTAGCACTATCCTTTATTCACCAGTATTGGGTGGGAAAATAAACAAAACAGAAAGAGGGATGAGTTGGGCCAGAAAGGATGGGGGCCAATTTCTAGAGAACTGCAAACCTAACCAGAAGGTCAATGGAAATTGAGGTTGGTGGATCAGAGCAGGAGACAGTAAAAGCTACATTCGAGAGGTATTCTTAAAGGAATTAATGAAGGGAAGAAAGAGTTGTCCTTCTTAATTCTGAGGCACAGCATCTTTTGGACACTATATATTTCTACAAGGACAACTGTGTACCTTCCAATTTCCCTGCAGACTGTCTTGAATGTGTCTTGTATTAGATTTCTCTTGCTGCCTAACAAATGACCATAAACTTAGCAGCTTAAAACATTAGTTCACTATTCTGGAGAAGAGCAAGTGGGCTTGACTGAGTGCTCTGCTCAGATTCTGACAAGGCTGAACTTCAAGTGTTTTCAGGATGGGCTCGTGTCTAGAGGCTCTGAGGAAGAATCCACTTCATGGCTCATTCAGGTTTTTGGTTGAGTCCAGATTCTTGAAGCAGTAGGAAAAAAATACCCATTTCCTTGCTTCCTGTCAGCTAAGTACTGTTCTCTGCTCCTGGAGACCACCTGCATTCCTTTTCACATAGCCCCCTTCATCTTCAAACTAACAATGGCATGTCAAGTCATGGAAAACTCTATGTTTTGGAAGGGCTCACCGAATTACGTGTGGAACAACTAGATAATCTCCCTATTTTGAGACCAGGGCAACTAATTAATAGCCTTAATTACATCTGTCAAATCCCTTTTGCTATGTAATATAATATAATATCATCATGGCAATGAAGCCTATCACATTACAGGGAAGGGACATATACAAGGACAAAGGCCATTCCCAGAAGTCTGCTTACACATGCCTTTTGGAGTTTGGATAACTAGGAATTGTCAGACATTTATATGGAATTTCACAGAGGAACATATTTAAAAGTTCACTCAACACATTAATATTTCCCACAAAACTGAGTAAACCTAAATTATAGACTTCCTTAAAATAAAAAAGTAGAAGCTAAGAGTCAGCAGTTAAGAAAGAAAAGAAGACATCTCTAAGTTATCATCCTTGAAAAATTGTCATCAAGTCAAAAGAAGGACAAAAAATTACTTTCCTCATATTTCCTCTCAAAGAAGAGTACACAGTTAAGATGAAGTGTACAGGATGTAAAAATCTCACAAATGACTTCCCAATTTAGACACCACATGAATGGTAAGGTGTGCAGACAAACTCAGATAAAATATGCAGATTATTCCTTTAGTGCAACAGCACCCCTGGGTCAACTCAGCAATGTACCAGTGTCAGAAAACTGCCTTTGCTTGCCATTTGTTTTTTCCAGACTGGAAAGCAAACTAGAAGGGGGAGCCCTACTAGTCCTAATTATCCCCAGCAGTAAAAAACATCTAGTAAAAAGGAAGACAAAAGAAAGCATCTCATAAATAAGCTCAAATCCTCTGAAGGGATATGAGGTAGGAGGAGAACTGTTAGCACAGCCAAGGGAAATCTTTCTCCATGGAAGAGCAAGTCATGGCCAAAACCCATGGGTTTACCTGTTACTTCACTCACCTGACTGAAGGATTGTGAACAGCTGCTAAGGAGGCAGGTAGAGTCGGGACACTAAATATCTGAGGGAGGTTACGTCTGTCTGGTAAAAGGTCCAAATGTTCCATCTTGAAATGGAAAGAATTACAGGAAGCCTGAGGAAGATACCATATAAACACAGCAAGTGGGTTTACTGAAAAAAAGTTTTAAACACAATTTCAGAAAGAAAAACAAAAACCAAGTACACCAACCACAACTGCCCACTGCCCTGGCCAAGATATCCAATTCCCCTTCTTGTACTCTGAGGCAATGGGATTACATTCAGACTTCTGCTTTAAACTGAAGCCCTATTTAAGGAGAATTCATCCCTAAAAGTTTTCAATGTCTTGGAGCAGTTTCCATATTAATCTTGAGCATATGATAGTTCTGCAGTGCAAAATTAAGCAAGTTTTACAGGTTTGCAACTGAGCTAAATACAGCGCAAATGTTGGGTCCAACATCAAGTCTGAATATACCCTGCAACATCCTTATCCCAGCTAGCCATGGAATTCTGGGGAGTGAGCAGATGGAGCTGATTGAAACTTGAGGTCACTGTCAGATGCAAGTTGCAGAGGTCAGTCCATATAATTAATTTCCTTGAGATCTGATCTGGGAAGATTGTCCAGCAAGTACTTCATAACTTACCTCATATCCTTCTTAGCACAAGTTTGTTCTTCAACCTATGGTTATAATCTATTGAAATAATGATTTGGCCTAAACCCATAAGTCAACAAAGACACTCTAAAGCAGGAGTTCTTAATAAGGGGTCAATGAGCTTGAATTGAAATTCAAAAACAAAACAAAACAAAACATTAGCTTTGTAGGGAAGTGTTGGTGCAGGTGTGATGTATGTATTAAATAATACACAGTACAGTGTGGACTTAGTAAGGGGTCCGTGGTTTTCACCAGATTGGAAAATGGGTCCTTGGAACAAAAAAGATTAAGAACCCCTGCAAAGGATTCAAGAACTTAACTAAAACCAGCTGGGGCCTAAGAGGAGAGGGAGAGCCAGAGCCAGAGAGAAGGACAAAGTATAACAAGAATGTTAATGCCATAAATTCTTAGGGGAAAAATAATAACATTGAATAGCATAAAGCCTAAACTGCAGGAAGGCTCACAGATAAATTGATAGAAATAACAATTGCTTTAAACTCATTCTTAGAGGACTGCATCAGGTTCTGTAAAACAAACAGAACAAAACGAATATGCAAACTATTTATATACATATATGTATATATACATATACACACACATACACAGAGACTCCTAATAATTAGATAAGTTTAGATTTGACTTTATAGACATACATAGAACTCTATAATAAAACATTATGTAACTTTTTCCAAAGCACTTATGAACTATTTTTAAAAACTGATGCTGTATCAGGTTTCAAAGCCCAAACTCAGAGTCTTTCTATAACTATACATCATTAGAAAATATTTCTTTTCCACTCTGATCCAAGGTAAGGCAGATGAAAGTTCTATTTCTTGAGTGGCAGTTTCATTCAGTTTATCAATATTTTTATACTGTACATTTGGTTTTTATGGAATTTTCTGAATATGTAATTCTTATATTAAAACGAATATATATAAAAAATAAATACAAACAGCATGTTACATCACTTGGAAACAATTTCATGCCAGGCTAAAGTACATTTATGTAACAAACTGAAAAAAAATTTTTAAATCAGCCTCTTTCAGATGTTACAAAGACAAATGAAGGAGTGCTATTCACCACAAAGACAATAAAGGGATGGAACAAACATAGGAGAACATGGAGCAGGATCAGTTAGTCATATATAAGAGCAATTGGAAATTGTGGCCATAAAACATAAAAATTGAAATAAAATATTTCAAGGATCAACTATAGAGTGAGCTCAATTGAGAGATAATTAGTAATTAGAAGATGGTTCTGAGAAATTTCCTTAGAACTCTGTACAGAAAGACAAAGAGATAAAATTTGAAAGCATATATAAAATCATGGAGATTGTTTGAGGCTACCAAATAATTCCAATAGGGTTTGGAACTGAAAAGGTGAACAAATGTTGAAGAAACGTTTAAAGACAAAATAGTTAAAAACAGTCCAAAACTCAAGTAAGAAATGTTCTTTAAATTTCATAAATGCTTGAAAGATACTATATTAGTCAGCCAAAGGGGTGCTGATACAAAATACCAGAAATTGGTTGGTTTTTATAAAGCGTATTTATTTGGGGTAGGAGCTTGCAGATACCAGGCCATAAAGCATAAGTTACTTCCCTCACCAAAGTCTATTTTCACGTGTTGGAGCAAGACGGCTGCCGACGTCTACAAGGATTCAGGCTTCCTGGATTCCTCTGGGCTCAGCTCCTCTGTTTTCTCTGCAAGGCGAGACTATCAGGCGAACGGCTCTGTCTCTCTCTCCCTGGGGCTCCAGCTTTAGCATCAAACTCCAACATCAAAACTCCAACATCAAAAACCCCCAACTCTGTCCTTTTCCATGCTTTTTATCTATGAGTCCCCACCCTTTGGTGGCACAAGATGCCCTACTGGCACAAGAGGTTTACATGATTACTTAATCAAGGAAACTTATGAATCCAATATAATCTAATATGCCCGGAGGAAAAGATCAGTTTACAAACATAATCCAATATTTCTTTTTGGAATTCATCGATAATATCTAACTGCTATAGTTACCAAGCATGGTAAGTAAAAATAAATCTTCACTATGCATTTGGTAGTAAAGCTGCAGAACATCAAGTATAAAGAGAGTATGTTAAAACAGATAAAAGAGGAGGCAGTTCACAGAGTAGGAAGAACTCTGGGCCGTAAGTGTGTGTGTGTGTGTGGTGGTGGACTCATTCTCATTAGTTATTGGGAAATGCAAGTTAAAGTTATTATTTTTAGCATTTTTTCATATATTTTATTTTTTTTAATGTAAAAGTTTGAAGACTATGAAGTGGTTTTGTTGATGCTCTGGGGAAAAAGTCCTCTCACATGTTACTGGGTCAGTATGTGTGAGGACACAGCAGACCTTTTGGTAGTAGTGAAGGAATCAAGACAAAATAAAAACATAAATTTCATATATTACTACTATGGTTTTCCTTTCTTAGTAGCCACCCCAGAGAAACACACCAAAGTCTTAGAGAAAGACAAGCACAAGAACATTCATGGCAGTGTTATTTATACTAGGAAAAAAAAAAAAGGAGTCCTAGAGGAGCAGCAACAATTGTTAATTAATGTGTAGTAAAATTGTACTATGGAATACTACTTGGTACTTCATGAGAATGAGATCAATCTACATAACCTCACATAGATAGATCTGACAGAATTTGTTGGTCAATGAATATGTATGCAGCAGAATATGCACACAGAATAATACCATTTACTTAAAAAAAAAAAAAAACAGGTAAAAAAGAATAGCAACCCTATAGTAATAGTCTCTCCAGAGAAGAATAGATGCCATGCACGGTCCAAAGGAAGCACTAGCTTCATTTATAATGTTTGCATTTATATAATATGTAATTAAATACTTTCATGGAAAATAAATATAAATAAATAATTAAATAATAAATAATCAGGAACTAAAGGTCCAAACTCTTTCATATGTTTGTGTAGAAATAGAAAAGCAAAGAACAGTTGACAATTATAGTTAGCTTTATTGCCATTTCTAAATAACCTGGAACCTTATATACATAAAATCAAATAAGTCATCATTCTATAAAGCTTCTAGAAAGATAACTCTAGTAAGATACATTTGAGATCTTTCATTAATGTATTTCTAAAATGCCAAATTATTTGTGAGTATAGCTATATAAATTGATTTTTTCACTATGATTTCTCAGCATAATTCAGCATTTACAAATTTGCATAAAGTCATGCTTTGCTTTTGGTGTAAGGTGCCTCATCTCACCACTACTTCTGAGAAATAATTATTTTGGTATTGATTGAGAATAGGTACTGAGAATAGAATTGAGAATTGGTTCTTCTTCAAGACCATGGTGTGAAACAAATAATTGAAAATTATCATGGAATTTTTGGATTAAGAGTCATATAATTTTTAATCAGTGATTAGAGTTAGAAATCTTCCAATGAGAGTCTTGAAGAGTGGACCCTCTCATAGAACATACTTCAGATTCTGGATATAGAAAAAAATGATGGTGGGCTACAAATCACACAGTACACAAGAAAATAACCGAGACTCAAAATAACATTATATATAATTATTTATTTTGAATCTTTAGAGAAGATTTTTAAGGTTTTCTATGGTTAATACCTTCAAAAGTTTTAATATTGTTGAAAACATTTTCATTAACTCCCTTAAAATAAATAGGTTTAGGAGAATGTTAGAACCAAAGAAATTATGAGTGTTTGAATGAATAATCTCCTAGGCCTAATCTCCACCTGAGCTAGATTCTTTCTAATCTTCAATCTGAGCTGATACCATCAAGATACATTTCCTTAATGAGAGGAAGAAAAGTTTGGGAAGCTGAAATTAGAATAATAACATGAACTTCAGTTTAAATCATGCTTCTCCTTTGAAAAACACTATTTGTACTCATGCAAATAATCTCCACTTTTTACTTTTCTGATATGTTTAGGGATTGATGGCATTACACTCATGCAGCAGAGGCAGAACATGAAGCACCAAGTCATTATGGCATCTCAAGTTCACAGTGTAGCATTGCCAATGTGATGCCAAGTGACTCAATTAAAGTGAAAAATCCAGGTGCTCTTTTGCAAAGAGTAACATAATTGCTACCAGAATAGTAATTTCCAAATTTAAGTTCACTTAGATTTTATATCAAGACATAATAGTTTCCTTTGAGCATACTTATGCCATTTTTGCATTAATATTAAAAATTTAAAACTATGTTATTTAAATGATGATGGTCGAGTAACACATATAGCTTATTTTCTTTTATTTAGGATTATATTAAAACTCATTTTCAAAAGCTCTTACTATTGTGTCTCTATTTTTACTAAAATACATTTCCTATGTACACTCAGGCGAATGGCAAGATTAGTTGATAGACAGCAGAGACTATAACCTGCACAAACACAAACATTATAAGATGGGGTTAAATTTTTTTCATGAATAACCCATGTATAATTTAGTTATGAATGCACAAAATATTTTTAGAACCTGATGAAACTGTAATGTCAAACTTTGCTATTTATTTCTCCTAGTAGGTTTACACATAAGTCATGTATAATGCCAAGACAGCAGAGAGAGTCAACAAACATAGTAAAATAAAATAAAATAAATGTTAGGAACTAATATGAACCTAAAGTACAGAAATATAGCAAGGCTCTCTAGTGATTAACTTCCAATTCCAGGCCTGGCTCTATAGAAAGTATTGAGCCTCCAAGCTTAGCTTATATCTGTGATGTTTTACCCATGAAAGATGTGTCAGGAATGATTCAGAGCTACATGGATTCAAGATAGAAATACACTGATTTCCATGAAAGTGGTGATGACAGAGGATTCATTTTCCAACCTGTTCCTAGGTCATAAATGTTGTCTTGTTAGCAAAAATAAAATACAATAAAGTCATTGCTGTATACTCTGAAGGTTTATGAAGTTTGTTTGTCTTCCCATTTGGGTATGCAATACAAATCACAAGCAGGAAGTAGTTAACATGAGGCAGTTTCAGTTTCCTGAGACAAAGAATATCAGACATCAGAAAAAAAATTTGTTATGATTTTTACTTTTGTACAGGAAAGAATATTGGTTGAAATATGCCAATAGTAAGAAATAGCCTCATTATTATTTTCGCCTTGATACATACATTCTGATGATTTTGCAATTGTTATTTGTATAAGATTTGTCTTTGGTGTTGCTGAAAGGAAACTAGAATTTCCACATTATCAAAACTGTTCTGAATTACCTTAAACATGTTCCTTCTAATTTTTCCAGCAGCAAGGTCATTGGAAATTTTTATGAAAAGAAAATTCAGCACCTTAACATTCTTGTAAAATATATTTTCTTATTTAGAAAAACTGAGGGATTCTTTGGCAGGCTAGATAATCTCCAAGCATAAACCAGTATTTTAAATGTGTTCTCAGGAAACCTAAAAGCTTTATTTTTGGCAATACGAGTCAACATGCTGTCAGTTACCTCCTCCAAGATGCAATTACAGTCAGTACTAAATAATTTTGAGCTTCCGGCAAGAGGCTACATTCAAAAAAAGGTTTCCACCTATAAGCAAATTCACTTCTAAAATAACTAGCAGAGTAAAACCTTACTTAAGCTATTTTCTAGCAGTTAGATCATGGTGGAAAACTCTGGTTAACAGCCGGTTTTTATTACTGAATATTACTTTCAAGAAACAAAACAGTAAATTAGCTTTCCTTTTATAAATTGCCAAGAAATTCTTTGTCAACTATTTTAAGTTTTCTGAGAAAGGAAAGCAAATTTAAGAGCCACCTTCAGTTTGCTGTAGCTTTTGTTTTGATTATCTCTTAGTCTCACTAGATGAACTTAAGTTGCATATCATCTACCGAACTCCCATTTCTTAAAAAAATACTGTGTGTATCCTCCAAACATCTCAAAAGAGAAGAGATTCATGAGATGATATTACTTTATTCATAGACTATTTATGGAAAAAATATTCATGAGATGAATATCACTTTATTCATAGAATATTTATGGAAACTAAAACAAGGATATGAAAACTGATTCATCAGATGTCTTAAAGAATTTCAATGGTATAAGTGGTAATTCAACACTTGTTTCCTGCTAAATTCCCAAAGGCAATTGACATTGTCACAATAGAAATAAAATATACTGGGGAGACACTGAATAGACTGGGAGAGAATGTAAACTACAGCATAAACTATAATTCATGCTGTGTAGCAATGCTCCAAAATGTACTCATCAAATTCAATGAATGTACCACACTAATGAAGCTGTCGACGTGAGAGGAGTGGGGGATGCGGGGAGTCGGGTATATGAGAACCTCTTATATTTTTTAATGTAACATTTTGTGTGATCCATGTATCTTTTAAAATAAAAAAGATAATAAAATAAAATACTACCAAAAAATAAAGCATTTCATATTTGTATTTTGAATATTAAATATATATACTGGCTAGAAATTGTTTCAATGAATATTAGATAAAAGTAATTTAATATTATAATCTATGTGCTGAGATCTTTTGTTCTTGATTATGAGTATATCAAATGAAGAAGCGATTTTATCCCATCAAATGATGAAATATGGCCAATAGACTTCTAAGGGGATTCTAAGCCTACTGCATTCAGTTACGGTCCAGGAAAGTACCTCAACAATACCAGAAAATAGAAAATGCCATTTGAAGCTAAATTATTATCTATTTCCGAATTTTTAAAAAAATCTACAGCGGGCATAATGTGAAGCCAGAGGAAGAGTTGCACCTTTTAGTCACTGTTAAATGATCCATCTAGATTCCTAGACAAGCATATTTCTTTTGGGTATCTTATATTATATAATATTAACACTTTCCTCCATATAAATTGAAAATTACTGTCTCATCGATAGATATTATGGAAGAATGTTTTACTTCATTTGTTTATTCTTCAGCAACAAATTTTTATACTTTTTATATTTTATAAATAAAACATATCTTTATTTATCTACTGCTACATATCAGTGTATCCCTATTGGGTTCAGAGGTGGTTAAAGTATGAAGTCCTCAAGAAGCTAATACTGAAGAACTTACTATAATCTAGTCATACCTTAATTCTATAATTCATCCTTAGATGTTCTGGATAAAATTCTTAATATAGAATGAATGCCGAAAGTTCTGCAGTCATAGTAGTCATTATATATGTAAATTAAGTGTATCTTTTCTTTGTAATTTAAAAATTTTATGTTTTGTGTTGTTTTAAACCAGAATATATAAAGTCTGAAAGAACAGAAAAAAAAAGAATATAAACTTTATCCTCATTTCACCTAGAGGATATTCCACAGAATAGGAACTTTAAGGAAAGGCAAATGCAGAAATGGAAAAGAAAAAAAAACTTCTCCTTTCAGTAATCTGGGAAATACAAATTTAAGGCATAATGACTGACATTTTACACATTTAATTTTTAAAGAAAAAAAAAGAAACTCTAATAACACATTAGCTGGGATGTGGAACAACAGCAACAATCTCATAGCAAGTGGAACATAAACTAACAATGTATTTTGGTAAACAGTTTAGCATTATCTTGTAGCATTAAATATGTTCAAATTGATATAAATGAATATCAGAAATATGTCATTGAATGTAAAACACAAGATATAAAATGTTAGAGTATGTGTTACTTATATACATTTTAAAAATATACAAACTAAATAATAATAAAGTTACATAATGTGTAGCAAAACGAAAATAAAGAGTAAGGAATAGAAAAACAGAATCTGAGTCATGTTTGTAACAGTTGGAGGGTAACAATGTCAATATATGCACCTATAAGCTAAACAAAATATGTGATCTTACTAATAGTTCAGTTTTTACTCCATTCTGGAGAAATGGTTTATTTGATTCTTCTATTTACCTTCATATTTTATAAATGGTCTTTGGTTTGTGCTAACTGCTTCATATATATATTGAATCCTGACAATAACAGTCTATATGATAGATATGGCTATTATTTCATTTTACAATGAGAAAACTGAGGCAAAAAAGAAGTGAAGTAACAGGATAAAATCATTCTGCTTATCAGATATTGAACTACTATTTTAGCAGGGTCTAGTACCCTCGACAGCCTATAACCATTAAACTACTAATTGTATGCATTAAAAACAATTTAAAAACGAAAACAATCAGCATTTTACTCTGGTGACTCATAGGCGGGTAATTTATGCAAATAGGTTATTGAAACAAATAATAATAATACTTAGTCTTGAAATAACATATTACCACAAAATGCAAAATTGTTTTGATAGCACTAAGCATTGCCCTTGAAGAGAACCAACTAGATTAAAAATCCCTCATTGACCTTCTTTTGGGATATAGAGAAAACACTACGAATTATGGGAAAATGTAACTGAAACAAATTAATTCACTAGAATAATGGTCTTATTTCAAAATAATGACTATAAGGGTTGCTGCAAAATTGTGTGAATGAAAAAAAGTAATGCTAACTAAAGTTGAGGGTGCACTCCGTTTCAGCTATCATGTGTCTATCTGATTCTACCTTCTGTTTCCTAACATGTACTCAGTGCTCCTTCTATTCTGTCACGTAAATCCTTATCTAATAAGTTTTTAAATTGTGAAATAAATTTTTCTCATATCTCTAAGTCAACATATATTTACATCCTTTGAATTTGAACAATCTTTAAAATACAATAGTTGGAGTCCTGATTGCTTATAAACATAATAACAAGAAATCAGAAACCAAACAAAATTAAAACAAAAACCTAAACCACAGTGTTTCTTGTACTATCCCCCTAAGTTTGCTATTGCAGCATCTCAGAACTTTGATTTTGATGACAGCATGCATGACTAGGTACACATTTATTACAATACATCTTTTTTTTCTTTTAATGTAGTTATCTGAGTGTTCTGAGTAACAAAGAAAGAGATAAAAAAACCTTCAAAATAAAGTATTTATGCAGTCTGGTGGGAAATGTCTATGACAAAGATCAAAGAGGTATTAACAACTCCTTGGCTGAATCAAAGTTAAATGCACTCCTCAGTTAAGCATGAATGTGGCATTTGAAGTCAGAGCTTATGCTTACAAAATATAAATTGCACACCCTGTGATTAGAAACTTTCCCTTCAGGTTAAACTCACCCAGTGAGCTATGTCTGTTGAAAAAAAGGCTATGGAGAGTGAGGTGAGGTGTGTGTGTTTGGCAGAGCTCATAGAGAAGCATGTTTCACTCTTCTAAGAGTTGTATGCAAATCTGTGGTCATAATGCACTTACATTTCAAGGACTTAAAGCATGTAAAAAGTCAAGCATACGGTAGGAAAAAGGGGAAATGCTCTGAATAAACTCAGGTACAGGTTAACCAATTAAATTCTGCTCTTTTGATAACCCCCAAATCCTACCAGTCAAGTTTCATCACTTGTGCCCAGAAGCAAAGAGAAATGTGCTCTTATTAATTACGAAGTTGTTCCATCTTTCCTGCGGCCGAAAAAAAAATACCTCAGAGGATCTTCTAATAAAATATGAACTTCTTAAAAGAGAGAGAAGAAAACATAAATTAATAGATTTTTCTTTTCTTTTGCAGACAGAAGCTTTAACATGTTTTGTTCATACTGGATAAAATGTATGTACCCTACTCTGTGCCAATCACTATTCAAGTTATGTATATCTCATTTTTAACTTCACTATTTTCCTGTGAGGTTGGTGAAATCATTATCACCACTGAAAGAAATGAAGCTTAGTGAAGTTAAAACACTTACACAGAGTCAATCCAGTCAATCTGGCTCTAGCACCTATATCTTTATCATGTGAGGAATTTTAAAAATTTCAACCCAACTACCATGACCACCGATCCCTATCTTACATGAAATTAAAAGTAATTCTACTGTTTTTTCCTGATGATAAAGCAACATTTTTCAGAATTAAATAAATAGGGTCTAAATAAAAGTAAATGGCCATAATGCCATCACACAAGGATAAAATTTCAATATATAGTCTTCTATTGTTTCTTCTAAGGATGCACACACACACACACACACACACATTTACAGAGAGAAAGAGGGAGGGGAGGAAAGAGAAAGAGAGAGAAGGGAGAGCGAATTATATTAACGAGATATAGTGCTAAAGAGAGCACAGCATCTGCACCCACACTTTATCCAAGTTCAAATGCTGACTTTGCTTCCTGAATTGAGTGATGTTTAAATTTACCTCTCTGTGCCTTGTTTTCCTTATCTGTAACATAAGGAAAATAAGAGCATATTCTCAGAGTTGTTTTTTTTTTTTGGGGGGGGGGGGAGGGACAGGACTGGTACCGGGGATTGAACCCAGGACCTTACAGACAGAAAGAAACCACTCAACCACTGACCTACATCCCTCCCAAAGAGAGTTGGTGTTTTCATTTGTTTGTTTTTTTCAGGAGGTACTGGGAAACAAATCCGAGACCTCTACGTGGGAAGCAGGTATTTATCCGCTTGAGCTATATCTGCTCCCCTACTCATATAGACTTTTACCAGGACTACACAAATTAGAACTTACGCATATTATTTAGAATATGGCCTGGCACCTGATACTATTAGTTCTTTTTATTATAATCATTATTACATATATATATATATATATTCCCGATATAATTGTTATGGTGATTCCCCTATCTTTTGCCACCTACTTTCTTGTTAATCAATGTCACATTTTTTTTTCATTTTAATATATACACATAGCTTTTTAATGGCTGCACATCTAAGCTTCAATATTCATAGAATTCATCCTTATGCCTATATGTAGCTGTAGTTTATTCAATTTTGTTGCCTTAGAATTTTCCAGTGTGCCTACTACTATTTATTTATCAACTCTGTTTTATTTGGACATTTGGGTTGTTTCCAGTTTGAGGCTATTATAAATAGTATTATAATATGTATTCCTCTTTGAGTGTCCTGGTGTGCATATTGCATACTGATTCTACAAGAAAAAAACAAAAGAAAAAAAGAGCCCCCATTTATAG
Organism: Dasypus novemcinctus; assembly: GCF_030445035.2. NCBI lineage: Eukaryota > Metazoa > Chordata > Mammalia > Cingulata > Dasypodidae > Dasypus > Dasypus novemcinctus. Next base: position 28,400,770 of record NC_080689.1, on the reverse strand, counting down.
CTTTTGCCAAGGTCCTAATACTATGTCCAATTTCAAGTTATCTGTCCTCCAGATTCTTTATTGTTTTGTCTTTCATATTTTGATTTATTGTCCACATAAAATATATTTTATATGAGATGACATAGACACTGAAAGTCATCTTATTCTTATGAATATAAAATGCCCCAGTATGATTTGTTGGAAAATATTTTCCTTTCCTAGTTTGAGTAGCTCTCTTCTTTATAAAATGAGTCCATATATGCTTGGGACTTTTTCTGGAATCTCTATTTTTATCCACTGCTCTATTTGTCTATCTTTACACAAACACCACCCTATCACTATCTTACTTAGACTAGCATTTAAAAAGTCTGGATCAAGCAAGTCCTTTCACTTTGTTATTCTCCAAGAAAGTAATGGTTTAAAAAAATAATAACATTTATTGAAGCAGAGTTGAATTAAAATAAATTGCTTGTATTTAAAGCATCAATTTGATCAGTTTTGTCATAGGTATACACCTATAAAAGCATAACCACAAATCAAGATAATGAATCCATCCATCATACATAAAAGTTTCTTTATTCCCATTTGTAGTCCCTCCCTCTCTTCCCTTCTGATTACCTCCATTCCCTGGCAACCAATCATCTGCATTCTACTAGGAAAGATTACTTCACATTTTCTAGAATGCCACACTGCTATGCAAGTGGAATCACATATATGTAACTCTTCTTGTCTGCTTTGTTTCCTCAGTGTAATTATTTCAAGCTTCAAGCATGTATAAATAGTTCATTCCTTTTTGTTGATGAGTACTATTTCAATGCATGGATATAGCACAATTTGCTATCCATTCATTTGTTGATGAAAATAGTCGTTGTTTCCAGTGTTTGGCAATTACAGTTAAAGCTGCTATATAACCACCCAAGTATAAGATTTTGAATGGACGTACGCTTTCACTTCTCTTGGTTAAATATCAAGTAGTGGAATGGTTGGGTAATAAAATCAGGATGTGTTTAACTGTGTAAGACACTGCCAAAGTGGACACCAGTTTACACTCCTATAAAAATGAATGAACAATACAATTACTTCACATTCTCAGCATCATTTGATATGACCAGTATTTTTCACTTTAAACATTCAAATTGGTATGCTGTGATAGTGATATCTCATTGTGGTTTTAGTTTGCGCTTCTCAAATAACTGATATTGAGCTCTCTTCATTTGTTTATTTCTATCTATATATCTATTTCTATCTATTTATCAAGACACTTGACCAAATTTTTCAAATCTTTTGCCCATTTAAAAAACAGATTGTTTGTTTTCTTTTTACTGAATTTTGATATTAAAATATTTTCTTCTTGCAATCTCCACATCAGAAATGTGATTTTCAAATAATTCTCTCAATCTTTGGACTGCTTTTCATTCTTTTAACAATATTTTTCAAAGAACAGAAGTTCTTAATTTCAATGAAATCTAGTTTAGCAATTCTTTTTTTAATAGACATGCTTTCAATGTCTCATATAATAAATATTTGCCTAACCCAGTGTCACATATGTTTTCTCCTGTATTTTTTCTATATGTTTTATTTTAGGTTTCACATGTAGATCTGTGATCCATACATAACTTGTGCATATATTACAAAAATATTGATAATGTTTAATTTTTTCCATATTGTGTTGTTGAAAATATTGTTTCTTCACCAACTGCCTTTGAACGTTTATAAAAGGTCAATTGATATTAAAAATTAAGGTAGATTTCTGGATTCTCTATTCATTCCAAATGATCTATCTATTCCAATTGAAAATATCATTCCAGTTGATCTCTCTTAATATCAACACCATATGATCGTGATTACTGTAGCTTTGTAATAAGGCTAAAAGTCAGGCAGGGTAAATTTTCCAAACTTTTCCTTAGCAAAGTTGTTTTCACTATTCTAGGCCCTTTGCATTTCCATATCAAATTTTAAAATCAGTTTTTTAATTCCTACCAAAAAAAATCTTGCTTTTATTTTGATTTACATTGACTCTATAGGTAAATTTGGAGAGATGACAGTTTACCACAATTGAGTGTAATGAGTATATGTCTCCATTTATTTAGTCTGTACAATCTGTAGTGATGGCATACTTCTCATTGTTGTTATTGGTAACTGGTGTGTTCCCTTTCTCTCTTTTTTGCTTCTGACCATTATGGCTAGAGTTTTACCAACTTTCTTGATTTTCTCTAAAATTCACCATTTAATTTCAGTTAATTTTCTGCATTGCTTTTCTGTTTTATGGCCCATTAATTTCCATTCCGGTCCTTATTATATCCTACCTTCTGAGTGGGTTGTATTTCATTAACATTTTTAAACTATTTTCTTAACATGGAAGCTCAGAAGTTAGCTTGAGTTGAAACATTTCTTGGTCTTTAATATAGACATTAAGTACTATAAATTTCTCTTTTACCTTCACCCCACACATTTTAATGTTGTTTTGTTTCCCAAAAATATTTCTGTTATGTTTATAATTTTAATCCATTTTGCTCAGGTAATCATTAAAAATGTAATATAGAGGGAAGCAGCTGTGGCTCAATCAGTTGGGCTCCCGTCTACCATATGGGAGGCCCTGGGCTCGCGTCGTCCCGGGGCCTCCTTGTGAAGGCAGGCTTGCCCACAAGTGCCATGGAGTGGCCACCCGGCCCACATGCACTGCGGAGAGCCAACCTAGCAAGGTGACAAAACAAAAAGGAAGACAAGCAAAAAACACAGAAGAGTGCACAGTGAATGGACACAGAGAGCAGACAGTATGTAAAAAGCCACAGGGAGGGATTAAAATAATGTAATATAGAAACTGACAAAGGAAGGAAACAGAAAATCTGAATAGCACTATTATCTTTAACAATGTTAGCAATTTGTCTATAACACAGAGACTTTCTCCTGGTAAATTCCCAGGAGACATTTACCCTCACTCCCAACATGCAAAGCAGGGTTGTTTACAGCAGCAAAAATGGCAAACAACTCATGTCCATTACCAAGAGACTAGACATAAAATTATGATATATTTATGCATTGAATATATTACCAGAACAACTGAATGAACTATGCCTATCCTCATCAACACAGATGAAACTAATAAATGTTGAGTGAAAAAAACAAGTTATAGCATCCATGCCATATGGTTCTTCATATATAATGTACTTTAAAAACGCAATGTTAAATAATACGTTGTCTTAGAATAAATACACATGTTGTAAAACTATAAAATAAACAAGGGACTCAAGACCTCTTTTGAGTAAATGGGAATGAAGGGGACGAAATTGGGGAGCAATCAGGAGATTGCACTGTTACGGGTAATGTTTTATTTCTTAAGCTGGCCACATGAGTTAATGGGTAATGGTGTGCATTTTGCTAGTATTATTTAAAATATACGTATATGTAATATATTCTAGGCATGATTTATTTCATTATAACAACAAATTGAACTCTTCATAACTTCATAGATGATTGACATATTCACTATCATTTGACTTTCATTTGACCAACTTCTCATTTTTTAGGTCTCATAGCTGCCTCATCATCATTAAAACCTTCTCATTCAAGATACCCACCCACCTCCACTTTGTCACACCCTCTATAATGTAAAGAGACTTGCCCTTTGTAGTTGCATCTATATATTCTTACTGTACTCTGTGTACCTCTCTATTTTGTCATATACGTCCTGATAGTCTAAATATTTGTTGATATATCATTCTCTCCTGCAACATTGTAGCCTAATTGCCCATAGAGTCTGTGCCTAAATTCATTGTTTTGTCCCCAGAAGCCCATCACAATGCCTACTAAATGTTTCCTGATAGACAAATGGAAGGATGATTACATAAGTAAACGAGAGAAACTATGAATATTTTGTTTTGTTTTTCAACTTTGCAGAACATTGTTTTATTCGTCTTAAATTTGATTTGGATAACAAGCATAGTTGCTATCACCATAGTCATCTCTGCAGTATTGTACCAGGTGAGCAGATGTTTACCATTTGCAAGAGTAGAGCATTCATTTCTTCATTGGCAAAACTTATGAAATTAGATTATATAAAAGAAGAAAATCAATGTAAATAAAGAAAACTTACAGTGAATGTGAAGTTCAGGATTGACCCTTCCCTGCGGCTTTAACATGGGTTCTATAATTGTCTGCAGAGAAGCTCCCTAAATCCAATGGCGTGGACAGTATGTTTTATATATAAACACCTTTTTAATTTCCATTATGTTTCAGTTCATATATTTCCCGAAGTACCTCTTACCCTCAAGATTTAAAACCATCCACACTGAAAATTTTGAGATCAATTCAGAAGTTATATTCTAAAGCAAATAGGAGGAGAAACTACTCTACTTATCTTAATGCATTGATTCAAAATTATGTAACCAACTTCTTTATATATGAAGGCTCAGAAGACTGGAAAGGAAGGTGATTCAGGCAAAATCAAAATACAGTTTACCTGTAGTCAAGAATATAAACTGGGCAAGAGGAACGTAACCTGGGTTACACAGGATTACAACCAAGAGGTAAAGCACTTAATATGTACATTGAGACAATGTGCTCTGTCGAAAGCTCACAATAACAATGCCACGAGGCAGGTACTATCATTACTCTCAGTGATGAGGAAGTTGTTTCCAAAGATTAAGTACCTCTTATCCAACATCCCACAGCAAGAACAGAATCCTTAGTCAAGCTACCTGACTCCACCTTCCCTCTTGTTCTGAGTATTCTTTTTGCTTTATAACAATTGTTCTCTCTTTTGGAATTTCAAGTTTCACTTTTTAAAACAAGGGATCTTGTTACTTAAAAATCGATTTCAGTTTGTTTTAACTTTATAAGTAGTTATTGAGTGATGTGATTATAGGACTAAAGTTAACTGCGGAAGTAGCAATTTTGAGTCAAATATTATGTCAATTTTAGGCTGAGTTTTTTCCTTCTTTTTTATTCTGTTAAATATTCTGTTTTGTTTGCTTGTTTGTTTGATGACCAGGAATTGAACCCAGGACCTCATACATGGTAAGTAGGCGCTCAACCTCTAAGCAACATCTGCTCCCCAATGAGAGTTGTTTTTTTCATTTGTTTCTTTGTTTGTTTTGTTTTTAGGAGGTACTGGGGATTGAACCCAGGACCTTGCACATGGGAAGCAGGCAATCAACCACTTGAGTTACATCTGCTCCCCTATCTTTTAAAGTTATTTATAATAGCAATGATATTCAGGTGAACATATTGTCATTTAGAATATAATTTAGCCTTACCCTATCCATTCAGCTTCTTCATGTCAAATATCTATCTTTCCAAAGTTTTAACTTGCAAGTAAAGAATTAGCGCAAACTACCTGATGATCCAATGGAGAGGTTTTCTCCAATATCTATGTGGGATTTGTGCTAAGAGAAGTGGGACACTCCTACAAACTAAAGACTGTCATTCTGTACCCTAAGCATTTCTGGTCTCAGCTACATGAAAATGCAAAATCCCAAATGACAGAATTTTTTAATAGCTGAGAAACTCCTTTATTTCCATCTTGCTATGTAACAGAATGGTCATTTAAATATTAAATTAAAAATTGAAATGTTATTTACCGCACAAATTTTCTTTCAAGCACATATGTATTAACATTATGTTTCATTTCTCCCTGGCTGGGTTTATAACAAATCCTCAAGCAGTAATGTAGCTTTCCTTGATAAGGTTTCTCAGATTTGCCCTATGAAAGGTTTTAAGTAAATTTAGTATTTTTCAGGAAAAACTGTTCCTAATGCTGTCTACTTTTTTCCCTTTGCTTTCAGAAATCTCTTACAACAATTCAATTGAATTATTGGCTAAGCCAGTAAATATGCCGGTAAAATGTATTAGTATTTAAATGTGTGCCTACGGAGGCCTCTTTGACCTTCCAATTTCTATCAAAGTGTTTTCAAAATCTCTTTGCACAATGAAGAGTTCAGTGTATTTCTCTTACAGTAAAATGTTTCCTATATCATTTATTCATATTTTTGTAGTCTTTTAAGATCCCCCATAACATTATTTCATTATAGTAAAATCCCAAATATCGTATCAGGTTAGAGGGTGTTAGAAATGAAAAACTGTTCGCTTGATGGCAAAAGTTGCAATATGAGTACACAAAAAAGAAACAAAGTCATTGAATGCCTACTCCGTGCACACTTTTCCTGGCCTCATACAATTTACTTCTCATATCAGTCTTGTGGGATTTTTTTCCTGTGTCTTTATAAAATACTAATATTGAAGCTCAGAGAAGTGCAGTGCTTTTCCCAACAAATATTAAATGCCAAATGTGGAGTTCAAGTCCACATGTATCTAGCCCCAAAGTCCTTATTTTGTCCATTACACCATGCTGATTTTCAAAATTCATGGTATGATCCCTACCCTCAGTGCATTACTTGGTTATCTTTGGATTGTATTGGAGAGACAAAAGAAAGTAAAGTGAGAGGAGATTTGCAAATAAGAGGAAAATTCAAATTTTCCCCTTGTAGGGAACTGGGAGATAACGGCACCATTAGTGTAGTTCATTGAGTCAGTCAATAGACAGTTATTGCTTGATTGGTGATCTTTGGTGTGATTTTGACAAGAGAAGCAAAAACAAGCATTTACTGAACACTCACTATAATTTCTCACAATACATAGTAGCCACTTTCACATATTGTATGTTATTTAAGTCTCAAAACACTCCATATAAGCAAAAATGTTTTTAAATGTAACGTATATTTGAGTCCATGTTTTTCTCAGTATACCTTGATGTGTAAATGTCTCTGTGGCAATTTGATATTATTTATGAAAATTTTGTTTGTAAACTGGTCTGTTCCTCTGGGTGTATTACCCTTTGATAGTATTAAATTCAAAGGTTTTTAAGTTTACTCTCGATTAAATCAATTTAGTGCCTTTGATTTGACCACATAGTAAGGCATGACTCAGGTTAAATCCCTACCGCCATGGTGGGCTGATATAAGTAAGCACTCACACAGAAGAAGACATGATAAGAGAGAGAGCTACATAGATAACAGAGGAAAGAACTTTGTCAGCTCTGATCCTGCATCCCCAGGAAGAGAGATGAGCAATTCGCCTGATAGTTTACAACTAATCTTGTGAAGAGACCAGAGTAGCTGAGAAGGCTGAGAAAGAAACAAACCCTATGCCAGCCTACAGTTGAGAGCAGAAGAAGCTGGGTCCACAGAGACTTGAGAGGAAGAAGAAAGGAGAGACCAGGCAGAGATTACCATCTTGCTTCAGCGCATGGCAAATGACTTTGGTGAGAAAACACCTCTTACAGTACGAGTTAGACTCTTTAGGGCCTTGTGACTGTAAGCTTCTGCCCCAAATAAATATTCTTTATAAAAACCAACACAGTTCTGGTACTTGACATCAGCACCTCTTTGACTGACTAATACAGGATTTGGAAAGAAGAGGGACAGCCTCTGTGTCCTGGGAACTCCACAAGGACATTCAGCATAGCCCCCAGTTTGCAGCCTACCTGTGAAATCTGGACGTGTGCACCAGGCCCGTGAGAGAATTTTATAAAATCCCATACTATTACAGGTTATTTCCTGCTGATTCTGTTTCCCAAAAGAACCCTGACTAATACAGTAGGAAATGCGCCCATTTGTTGAGAAAGAATAGCAAGATTACTGAAGAGTTACCAGATTACTGAAAGGTAGAAAAAGATATTTTACTCTAGCCTTCCATGAAAATGAATATTAGCCTACGAAACAAAAATAATGTTTAAATCCCTTTAAGAAACAAATTAGGACACACAAAGGTGATGTTCTGCCAAAATTCATCCAAATCTGAGGTCACCCAAAGCCTCCAACATATGTCCAGATTGCAAGTAGGCTATAGTCCTCTCTGAACATAATGACAGCATCCTGAAAGGGGCCACGCAACAATTCATTTCTTGGGATGAGGTGTCTTAGTTTGCCACAGGGCTGCTGATGCAAAGTATCAGAAATGGGTTTGCTTTGCTAAAGGAAATGTATTTGGGATAAAAGAATTCTGAAGCTGTGAAATGTCAGAATCAAGGCATCAGGAGATATTCTTTCTTATAGAAATCAATTATTGGTAATCCTGGCATGCTGCCACATGGTAAAGCAAGATGGCAGGTGATCTCCGCCAAGGTACCTGCCTTCCCCTCCAGAATCTATCATCTCCCGGAGCTCAACTGTGGGCAGCCAGGCATAGGGCTTGTCTCTTTCCGGGCCTCCTCTCTTAGTCTTAGCTGTTCTGCTCTCTTCCGGAGTCCAGCTGTGAGTTAGCAGGCATATAGCAGGCTCATCTCCTCTTGAGTTACTCTATGGGCCCAACCTCTTGGGGGCTTCGTGCTTAAGCTTTGGCTGCTAGTGATCCTCGAGTCCTCTCTCACATGGCAGGATCAAAAATGGTAGCTTCCTTTCTCTCTGTGTATCTCCATTTATATCAGACCCAGCAAGAAGGAAGAGACCCAAGCTGGCTCATGCCTCACTGATACAGTCCAATCAAAAGCCCTAGAGTAATCTAATCAAAGGCCCTATAACTGAATTTTGTGCAATCAAAGGGTCCCACACCCACAGGAAGAGATTAGTTTAAGAACATAATCTTTTTCTGGGATTCACAAAATCCAAATTGTCACATGAGGTCTAAGGATACAGGCTGGCCAGGAGAAGAGTAGCTTGAAAATTTGATTCCACACCACAAAGTATTAGGTGAGAGGTGAAAAGAGTGATGCCAAGCACTTGCCACTCATAATTCATAGAATGAGAAATGACCTGTAAACGAGGCAGGAAAGGAGAGGGGAGGTAGAAATCACCTCGGTATCCACCAATAAAATTCAAATGAGCAGACAAATTGCAGAAATCTGGGTAAGATATGCTATGAGATATGCTGACCTGGCATCTAGGATAGCTGCTTCCTCTCCAGGAAAGGCTGAGGGACATGCACCTCCAGGAAGGGGACTTAGCACATCTATTTGGCAAATGTTCTGAAACAAAATCTAATTAGAAGCTACTTACTGCCTCTGTCCATTACTTGTACAAAAAGCAGGGCAGAATACAGTGACCTCCATTCACGCATGAATAATATTCACAAAGTATTACAAATGTGATATATACAGAGTTGATTTTTTAAAAATCAGGGGGAAGGGAACATAGTAAGCATCATGTAACAGGTTGGTTGGCATCAGAAAAGAAATGGAAGTTTGTGATAAAATTGTTACAGAAGTGAATAACAGACACATTAGATGTAGCAAGACAGACAAAAGGAAAAGAAGAATTTTAGCGATTATGATCAGCACTTCCAAGGAATTTGCTGTAAAAGAAAAACAAAACATGATGTAGTAGTTAGAGGTAAACAAAGGAGAGAGAGAAAATAAAAACTAATAATGCAGGAGAGATAGTCCTAATACCTTTTAAAAGACAACTAGTTAACAAAATGATAGTATACCATAGAATGGAATATTATAAACAAAATTTTCCAACATCCATTGTCCAGTGAAATAAACACAGTACAACAGAGCATATTCAATACACACTCATTTGCTAGAAAGAAAAATACAAACTGGAGACCTCTTACCTTGCCTGAGAGATGTGTGACCAGAGGACAGGGTAGGGACAGAGACTTACTTTTCACCGTATGTACTTCGTTTTAATTGGAATAACATATACATAAGGTGAAAATAATTTTCACCATTTTTAAATGGACAATCCTGTGACATTAAGTACATTGCCAATATTGCGTAACTTACATCACTAATTATTTCCAGAAAATATTCATCATCCCAGACCAGAACTTACACCCACTCCACCATTCCTGGTCACCACTAATCTGCTTTCTGTCTCCATGAATTTGCTTATTCTAAGTATTTCATATAAGAGATTTCATACAATATTTGTCTTTTTGTGTCTTTTGTGTCACCCTGCATGATGTGTCTTTAAGTATCATCCATGTTGTAGCATGCAACAGTGCTTCATTTCTTTTTATGGCTGAATAATATTCCATTGTGCAGATATACCACATTTTGCTTATCCATTTGTCTTTTGTCGGATACTTGGGTTGCTTCTACGTTTTGGCCATTGAATAATATTGTGATGAACTTTGGCTCACAAATATCTGTCTGTTCCTGGCTTTTGATTCTTTGGGGTTTATACATACGAGTAGAATTTTGGGGTCATATGGTAATTCCTTGTAATTCCTTTCTGAGGAACCACCAAACTGTTTTCCATAGTGGCTGCACCAGTTTACATTCCCACCAAAAATGTACTAAGCGTCATGCTTCTTCACATCCTCACTGACAATTGTTATTTTCTGTTTTTATTTTTTTAGTGATAGCCACCCTGGTGGGTATGAAGTGGTAGCTCATTATAGTTTTAATTTTCATTTCTATGATGGCTAATGATGTTGCGCATCTCTTCCTATGCTTATTGGTCATGTGTTTATCTTCTTTGGAGACATGTGTTCTCAATTACATGGCCAATTTTTAAATTAGGTTGTTTGTCTTTTTTGTTCTTGGCTTTTAGGAGTTCTTTTCACATTATGGACATCAAATCCTTATGAGTTCCATGGATAGTCCAACCCAATCCCTCCATCCTATTCACCCTCACATTCCAGCACCATCGAACCAAATCATGCTCAAAATGGGCAAAACCTACGTAAGGTTGAAGGCAGTGGTTCATCAGTGGATGAAGGTGATAGTGGTACAGGGATGTGAGTGGGGTAGACAGTGCTGGAATGTGAGGGTGAGTAGGATAGGGGAGGTTGGACTGGACTATCCATGGAAGTGGGGGAGGGCTGGGGAAGAAACAGGTAAACTTGGGATTTGCAGGTATGTGGATAAAACTACAAGGTGGGGATGTTCTTTTGGTAAATATGGCAGGGGAGGGTTACTGGTGCAGAGCATCAGAGATGGGGTGTGGAATAGAGTGCACCTGGGGCATGCTTCTGTGGAAAATGAAAGTGTTCATCTTGTCATAGTGTGTTATCTCATTGGGTGGAGACCCACAAAATACACAGGAAAATATTAAACTCCCATCCTGGGGAGTCCTGCTATGTTCTCAATTTAAGGGACAAGAATTCTCAAGAACATAGGCCATGCCTAATAAAAGAAAACAGACAAATATGTCAAGCCTTCAATATTAGTGAATCTAACTATGAACCTTATTCTTCAAAAATTGAAGCTTAGTAGTTACCATAGATTCCAAGGCGAGGAGGAGGGAAGAAGAGAATAGGTGGAACATAGGGCATTTTTAGGGCATTAGAATTGTTCCGCATGATCTTGCAATGACAGATACAGGCCATTTTAAATTTTGTCAAAACCTATAAAAGTGTCTGGTACAAAACATAAACCATAATATAAACCATTGACAATGGTTAGTAGCAATGCTTCAATATTTCTACATCATTTGTAATAAGTGTACCATACTCATGTAAGATGTCATTAATAGGAGTGAGTGGGAGAGGAGGAGGGGGTTGAGTATATGGGAATCCCCTATATTTTCTATATAACTTTTCTGTAACTTAAAGCTTCTTTGAAGATAAAGCAAAAAAATAAAAAATAAAAATAAGACACTGGGGGAACATATGGAAGAAATTGTCACTGTACATAAAAGGTAACGGATCTTTCAGAGATGAAAGACACAATGAAATTTTTTTTTGTTTTTTTGCATTTCATTTATTATTATTATTATTTTCTTATTATTTTGTTTATTTTTTTGGATTTGGTTTTGGGGAGGCTTTGAGTTGCTGAAGGGTCACAAGTATGGATGGAGAGGATTACTAATGTGGTATGCTATTGATGGGGGATGTGTGGGGAGGTGTGCACCTGGGACACGACTCTCTGGCATATGAATATGTTCAAATGGTCATGGGGTGTTGTCTTGGTGGGTGGAAACCCACATAATAATTGAAAAATATAGAATTCCCATCCTGGGAAGTCCTACCACTTTCTTTAATACAGTGGCAAGAATCCCGAGTACATGGGCAATGCCTAGCTAAGGAAGACAGACCATTATGTGAGGCCCTTGATATTGATGATTTTATTTAAACCTTGTTCTTCTCAAATTGAAACTTAGCTAGTATTTAAACCTTGTTCTTCTCAAATTGAAACTTAGCTAGTATTTTATATTGCCTAAGAGTTACTTCCTGAAAGTATCCTTGTTGCCCAAATGTGACCTCTCTCTTAGCCAAAGTCAGCATAAAATGCCCTACCTTCCCACTGGCATGGGACATGATTCCCAGGGATGAGCCTCCCTGGAATCAAGGGATTATTACCAGGTGCCAACTAGCAATGCATTTGAAAAAAAACCTTGACCAAAAGGGGGAAATATTAAATACAAATGAGTTTTTATGACGAAGGCATTTCAAAGTAACTACAGAGGTCATTCCAGAGGTTATACTTATGCAGTCTCAGGAGGATCTCATTGACTGCCACAGTAAACAGTGCTTCAAACAGTGGGGCTCCTGTGGACTCTAGAGCCATCTAGGCACTATAAACAGGACAGACAATCTCAGGAATTTGGCACCACATCAGTGGGCCTTACTTTGGAATATATGCTGCCAAATGTAAAAGAGTTAGACTCATTTATAATTTCCCTCACGTGGCTCCTCTGTCCCTTTTATTTGAACTTAAAATTAGCACTATACTTGTTAAAATATGTCCCAGAGACTTAAATCTTCAGACTATTCTTATGCTGGCTGAGCCCTGAATTTCAGCAGAGTTGTAACACCTACTCTCCAGTTTATTGGACTCACCCAGGACAACTAACAAGGAGATGATGATGGACAACCCCCATGTCAAAAAACAGAAAGTATCTTCAATGGAAGAAAGACAGTTCCATCCATCTGCCTCATGGGATCTAAAGTCCCTCTCAATCAGAAAGAGTGGGCATCACCATACTAAAATCCTCAAGGTTGAAGAATGAACAAACCTAAGAGGGAGTGCAACTATAGACCAAAGCAGACTTTTCGTTATTCCAGAAATGAAAGAACTTGTAATACTGATATAAAGGCAGTGGCCACCAAAGGTTCTGAGGGGAGAAATAGGAAAAATAAGTGTAACATGGGGCATTTGGGGGACATTAGAATTGTTCTGAATGACATTGCAGTGACAGATACAGGCCAGTAAACATTCTGTCAAAGTCTATAAAATTTTGTGGTACGAAGTGTAAACTATAATGTACACTGTAGACCATGTTTAGTAGCAATGCTTCAATATGTGTTCGTCATTGTAACAAATGTACCACACTAATGAAAGATGTCGTTAATGGGGAAAGTGTGGGAGGGGTAGGGAGTTAGGGTATATGGGAATTCCCCTACATTTTCTATGTAATGTTTAAGTAATCTAAAGCTTCTTTCAAAATAAAATTAAATTAAATTTAAAAAAATCATTATCAGGTATATGGTTTCCAAATATTTTCTCCCATTCTGTAGGCTGTCTTTTCACTTTCTTGATGATATCCTTTGATACACTGCAAACATTTTTAATTTTTATAAAGTCTCATTTATTTGTTTTATCACTTGTTGCTTGGGATATTGGTATAAAATCTAAAATCCTTTGCCAAGTACAAGGTCCAGAAGATATTTCCCTAGGCCTTCTTGGAAGAATTTAATAGTATTAGTTGTTATATATAAATAATTGATCCATTTTGAATTAATTTTTGTGTATGGTAAGAAGTAGGGGTCCAAATTCATTAATTTACATGTGGATTTCCAGTTTTCCAAGCATCATTAGTTGAAAAACGAATCTTTCTCCATTGAGTAGAATTGGAGTCCTTCACTAAATAACTGTCCATAGATGTGTGGATTTATCTCTGGACTCCCATTTCCTTTCCATTTGTCTATACAACTATCCTTATGTCAGTACAACAGTTTTAATGAGAGTAGTTTTATAATAAGTCTTGACATCAAGAAGTGTGAATACTCCATTTGTTCTTCTTTGTCAAGACTGTTTAGGCTATTTGGGGCCCTTGCAATTCCATATGAATTTTAGGATCAGCTTTTCCATTTCTGCATAACACTGTTGCTTGAAATTTTTAGGAACTGTATTGAATTAGTAGATCACTTCAGTCAGTAGAGACATCTTAAAATATTAAGTCTTCAAATCAGTGAACACAGGATGTTTCTGAATTTATTTAGGTCTTCTTGCTTTTCTTTCAACAAAATGTTGTATTTTTCAGTGCATAAGTCTTTCACCATCTTGGTTAAACATATTACTATGTATTTTATTCTTTTAAATATTATTGTAAATGGAATTGTTTTCTTGATTTTCTTTCAGATTGATAAAAATATTTATCCTTTTATAATTTTTATTTTTTATTTTTATTTTTTAAAGATACTTAGATTACTTAAATATTACATAAAAAATAAAGGAGATTTCCATATGCTCTGCTCCCTACACCTCCTACATTTTCCCTCATTAACTATGTCCTTCATTAGTGTGATACATGTTACAATTGATGAACACATTTGAAACTTTGCCACAAAGCATGGATTATGTTTATCTTTTATCCTGCAACCTTGCTAACATTGCTTATGAGTTCTTATACCTTTCCTGTGTATTCATTGGGATTTTCTATATGCAGGATCATGCCATCTATGAATAGGGATAGTTTTACTTTTCTTCCTTTCCAATTTGGATGGCTTTTATTTCTTTTCCTTATCTGATGACCCTGGCTAGAACTTCCAGGAAAATATTGACTAACAGTGGTGACAGCGGGTATCCTTGTCTTGTCCCTTATCTTAGGGAGAAAGCTTTCAATTTCACCAATGAATATGGTATTTGCTGTCAGTTTTTCATGAATAGACTATCATATTGAGAAAGTTCTCTTCTATTCCTATTCTTGAGAAGGAATGCTGTTAAATCTTTAAATGTTTTGTAGAATTCATCGTTAAAGCATCGAGGCCTGGAATTTAATTTTCAGGAAGTTTTTGCTTTCTGGTTTAATCTCTTTAGTTATTATAGGTTTGTTGAGATTTTCTATTTCTGCTTTTGTCTGATGAGGTAATTTGCTGTTTCTAGAAATTTGTCCTTTTCATGTAGATTTTCAAATTTGTTGTCCTAAAATTGTTCAAAGTACCTTCTTGTTGTCCTTTTTATTTATCTAAGGTCATTGTAATGTTCCCACTTTTGTTCCTGTATATAGTTATTTGTGTCCACTCTTTTCTTTGTTGGTTTGCCTAAAGGTGTGTCAATTTTACAAATCTTTTCAAAATAACAACTTCATTATTGTTCATTGTTGCTATTGTTTTTCTATTATATTTTCCATTGATCTCAGCTCTATAACTTACTATTTCCTTCCTTCAACTAACTTTGGGTTTAATGTATTCTTATTTTCATAGATATAGAGTGCTTTTTAATTTCCATATGTCTGCAGGTTTTCCAATTTTCATTCTATTATTGGTTTCTAGGTTTATTTACTTGTGAACTGAGAAGATACTTTGTACAATTGCAGTATTTATTTCTGTTAAGATTTGATTTGTTGCCTAACATATGATCTATCCTGGAAAATTATTTTTGGGCACTTGAGAAGTTATATATCCTTTGGGTCTACTTAGTTAATAACATTGTTCAAGACCACTATTTCCTTATTGATCTTCTGTTTAGATGTTCTATCAATTACTGAAAGAAGTTTATTGAGATCACTAACTTTTATTGTAGAACTATTCAATCTCCCTTGAATTCTATCAATTTTTACTTCATATATTTGGGATTTTGTTGTTAGGTGCATATATGTTTTTTAATCATATGTCTTCTAGTTGTTTTGAAACTTTTATCAATGTATAACATTGTTCTTTGTATCTTGTAATCCTTTTTGGAATCTAAAATCTATTTTGTCTGATAGTAATATAGCCATTCAGATTCTATTTGTATTTTTAGATCTGTTTCCATGAAATATCTTTTCCCATCTTTTTACTTTCAACCTCTTTGTGTCTTTGCACCCAATGTTAGACTCTTGTAGTCAGCATATAGTTAGATCATGCTTTTTCATTCAATCTACCAATATCTGCATTTTAATTGGAATTTTAATCCACTGACATTTAAGGTAATAACAGAAAAGTAAGAATTTACTCCAGCCATTTAGCTGTTTGTTTTCTGTATGTCTTGTAAATTCTTTGGTCTTCAATTATTCCATTACTACCCTTTTTATAAATAGTTACCTTTTTATAGTACAACATTTTGATTCCCTTTTTTCTATCCTTTTTACCTATTTTGTTTACTAATTTAGTAACTCTGTAGCTAGCATTAACATCTTAAGCTAATTACAGTCTAATTCAACTAGTTCCAATCTAATTTCAGTAATATACAAATTCTCTATGCCTATGTATCTCCAACCCTACCCTTTATATTGCTATTGTCTCAGATTACATTGTTATACTGTATATGTCCATTTACATAGATTTAGTTATTATTTTACACCTTTACCTCTTAAATTTTATTGTGGGGAAAAGCAGATGTAGAAAGTACAATAATATAGATTTTATATTCACCTATGTATTTACCTTTACCAATATTCTTTATTTCTTCTTGTGTTTCAAATTATCACTTATCCTTTTATTTCAGCCTGAAGGACTCCCTTTATCATTTCTTATAGGGTAAGTCTTATAATGAACTCTTTAGCTTTGTTTATTTGTGAATGTCCTAATATCTCCTTCAGTTTTGAAAAATTTTCTTGCTGGATATGAAAATGCTGGTTGATAGTGGTTGTTGTTTTTCTTCTGGCCTCCATAGTTTCTGATTAGAAATCTAACATTAATCTTATGGGGGTCCCTTGTATGTGGCAAGTTGATTCTCTCTTGTTGCTTTTAAAGTTCTCTGTCTTTGGATTTTGACAATTTCACTATAATGTGTCTTATAATAGATCTCTTCAAATCTGTCTTGCTTGGAGTTCGTTGAACTTCCTGGATGTGTATATTCATGTCTTTCATTAAATTTGGGAACTATTGGGCCCTTATTTCTTCATGTAGTTATTATGTCCCTTTCTTTCTCTCTTCTCTTTCCAGGACTTCAGTGATTTTTGTGTTGGTATGTTTGATGGTTTCTCATATGTCCCTCAATTTAATTTTTCATTATTTTTCTTTCTGCTCCTCAAACAATGGATAACTTCAATTTCCTTGACTTCAAGTTCTCTGACCCTTTTTTTGCCTGTTAAAATCTTCTGTCAAATCCATTTAATCAGTTTTCTACTTCAATCATTCTACTCATTTCCTTACCTCACCCTATTCATTGCTGTATCAGTCCCTAAAAACAAAATCCCAGTTCTGTCCAATTCTATATCAAAAATTACCAGTCTCCCCCAGGTGACCATCATTTCCTCCTCACTGATCTCCTGACTTCCTCTCTCACACCTTTATCACCACCACTACCACCCACCACCCTGCTACTGCAATCACCACCTAATTGACTTCAACTGACTACAATCTACTCTCCATACTGTTGCCAGAGTAATATTTTTAAAATGAAAATAATATTATTTAGTTTTCCTCTAAAACCCTCTATGACTTCACATCACCCTTAAAAATAAAATCCAGTCTCCTTACCCTGACTTAGAAGGCCCTAAGGAAGTTTTTAAAGACTACTTCTTTAAAAATCATTTTTTCTCCCCCCTTTTCCTTTTCCTTACTCTACTCCACCTACTTGGGGTCTTGATTTTGTTCCTTTTTGAATTTGTTTCCTTCACCTTATTTCCAATAGCTATTTCATTATCCTGGAATATTCTGAGCTCAGTCTTCTGGATCATGTGGAAAGTTTAAAGGCCACATCCTCAAAAGAAGCCTTTCTTGTCTACCTAACCTAAGGAAAAATTGTCTCTTAATTATTGTCACACCATCCTGTTTTATTTTCTTTATAACACTTATCACTGTATGAACTTTTTTCTTTTGCTTTAGTATTTCCCTATTCCTAAGTGCAGAAATCAACAGTGCCAGGAAAGTGTAGGCTACCAATATTTACTGAATAAATAAATAGATTCCATTTGTAAGAAAAAAATCAATATGTCTAAATAAGACTTTTATATAAACAAGAAAACTGTGTTAAAAAAGTAATAGAACACTAAGGGTTGTGACTGGCCCCAGAAATTTAGATGGATGACCTGAGAGGGAGGTTAACTTGTACATTTAACTCACATGCTTTGGAGCTACTTTGAAATTTGCAGTGAAACTTGCATTATTTTTTCTTATTTAACAAACATTTATATAGGATTGTACAGAAGCACTGTTCTATAAAAAAAAATTCAGAGATTACTAGATAGGAGATGTAAGAATTGGAACTGGTTTGTCCAAAGATGGATGAGCAGAGTAGAATAAAATCTTTCTGTATAACTACCTTTTATTTGTTCTGGTCCCATTCTCCTCCAGTTTATGCTATAATCTTTAGATAAAATTTAATTATTCAGACATATTTGCCATCTCTTTTAAACCAAATATCATAAGAAATTGTTACATTTCAATGTATATTACTGATATCTAATTCTTTGAAATATTGTGATATTTTACAATGCAGTTCCACAATGAAGAATACAAAACTGGAAAAAAATTGAGTATTGTATAAGTAGTTAAATATTTGTAATAATGTTTATAATTTTTATATTGACCAATATAAAAATATAAAAACGTTCATATTTTTATATTGATTGCATTGTAATGTGATTTAGAAAAACAAAAAAACCTGGTTTACACTCAGAGAGGGAGTCAACAGGATCTTGGAACTATACCAATAAGAAGAAAATATCAGAAAAGTGAAAATGGGGATGAGGGTTGGATTTTTTTCTGTCAGCAAAATATAAAGCAGGGCAGCTCTTTGCTCAAACTGTACCTTTGCAAGAATTTGAAATAGGCGTGTCTTCCTTAATTCATTTTACTTCTACTGGCCAAAAAATTGTCATAATAAACATATAAATCTATGATGTTTACAATGGGAACAATGCTGCACTAGATCAATGTCTCATATAGGGCATCACACACACACACAACATACACACACACAGTGTATTTGTATGTTAACACCATTTGGCAGAAGCTACAAGGAGACATTCCAGCTTCAAATTTGGGAGACATTTCTAACAGTTATAGTTTTATAGTTTTTAACAATTGGAATGAACTCTCTTAGTAAGTTCTGAATTATCCATTATTGAGAATATTGAAATCTTCACTTAAACTTATGTATTAGGTGGAAGTTATGGATCAGATTTTAAACATTAAATGGTAATTGGACTATCTAAACTTTTTTTTTTTAAGATTTATTTATTTATTTAAATCCCCCCCTCCCCTGGTTGTCTGTTCTCTGTGTCTATTTGCTGCGTCTTGTTTCTTTGTCCGCTTCTGTTGTCATCAGCGGCGGCACGGGAAGTGTGGGCGGCGCCATTCCTGGGCAGGCTGCACTTTCTTTCGCGCTGGGCGGCTCTCCTTACGGGGCGCACTCCTTGCGCGTGGGGCTCCCCTACGCGGGGGACACCCCTGCGTGGTGCGGCACTCCTTGTGGGCATCAGCACTGCACATGGGCCAGCTCTACACCGGTCAAAGAGGCCCGGGGTTTGAACCGTGGACCTCCCATGTGGTAGACGGACACCCTAACCACTGGGCCAAGTCCGTTTCCCTGGACTGTCTAAACTTAAGGGGTTTTTTCCAATCATAGATTTTTATATTCTATCTCAAAAAGAGTTTCTGAAACTTTACTAAAACATGTAAGGTATATCTGCTTTTATATATCCAGAAAAGTATCAGTCATAAATTTAAGGGAGAAAATAAATCTATTGCAATTTTATTTATTTATTTATTTATTTGAGTAATGATTTCTTAATGTCTTATATTTATAGTTACCAGTGATACACTGCATAGGAATGATCTAACTAGTTTTTGAAAATAATGAAATAGTGAGGGCAGGCATTATTTTCTTCCATTTTGAAATTTAAAAATTGAGGTACAAAGATATGGCTTAATGCCAAGTTTTCACAAATATAAGCTGAAGCAGTGAGAAACAAACTCAGGTATCTTAATTTCCTGCCATTTCTTTGTTTATATCATTTTTCTTCTCTAAGGTTATAAACTTATTTCTTCCCATTCTAATGTGTTAAAGCAAAAATGGAAATATAATAAATTGATTTTTTATTGCCTGGTAATGGGGAAGCTTGACAGGTCAAAGTGAGATAAACATTTTTACTATTAATATTTTTGTATTTGCTTGTTTTTTGACTGTCCTTCCCCACTAGGATATAAGATCAATTAATGGAGGGATTCTGTGTCTTTATTTAATGTGGCAGTTTGAGATTATTTATAAATTCCAAAAACGAGACATTGATTATGTTTGTAAACTTATCTGTTCCTCTGGGCATGATACCCTTTGATTGTATTAGATTCAGCTGAGATGTCTTTGATTAAATTATGTTAAGACCAGGGCTTTGATTCGACCACTTCGTTAGGGCTTGCAGAGTTGAGTTCCTACCCCCTCAGTGGGCTGATAAAACAGACTCTTAACCTGGAAGTAGATACACAGAAAAAAAACATGGCAGAAGAGAGAATTTGATTATGACTCTGGAGCCCTGGGGACAGAGGAGACATTCACCTGATAATTTACAGCTGACATTGTGAAGAGAACATAGCAGCTAAGAAGCCTTGACAGATTAGCCTTATGCCAACCTACAGCTGAGATCAGAAGAAGTAGGGAGGGTGGAACCTTAAGAAGAAAGAGGAAGACTGAACCCTTACAATTTACCTGCTATCTTGCATCAACACATGGCAACAGACTTTGGGTGAGAAAGTACCTCTTACGGTACCTTGAGCTGGACTCTTTAGGGCCTTGTAACTGTAAGTTTCTACCCCAAATAAACACCCTTTATAAAAGCCGAGAGATTTCTGATAATTTACATCAACAACCCTTTCAGCTGACTAATATGGTTAGCTACAGTTTCCTACTACCTAAAGAATATCTACCACCTGAGCTCTCAATTAATATTTGTTGTATGAATGAATAAGTGGTTTATAAAATTATGTGGTCCTTTATGTAATAATCATTAGACGATATACAAAATAAGGGATTCAACAACAAATTTACACTTAAATCCAAATTAAATATGTAATCAGAAAATCTGGGCTTATGAGATGGCATAAATAGGACAGCCTAAAAGCAACATTAAATTTCTGTAGACCAGAAAATCAGGTGATTGAATGCATAACATCCCTTCAGTAGGCTGTTTGGGCAGTATAAAAACATGGATTTTACAGGGTCAAAATTGAAGCTCTGTTCCAGATCCTTGCTCCATTATTATTTCCACTAGGAATTGTCTATTTTTTGCATCTACACCATATTATTTTTCTATTACTTTCCTTTAGAAAAGGGAACAAAATTCTGATCAGTTAAAAGTATTTAGCAATACACAGAAATGGGAAGAAAATGATATGTAAGTAAATCAAGGATGTAGACACTGAACTTATTGGTTGCCAGGTAGGACAGTGTGGCCAAACTGGAGAATCAAGAGGTTGCTCCCAAATAATACATTGTAAATGGTTTCTGGGATTGATGCCAAGATAAACATTGATCGTGTTTCAGCTGATTCTTCTTCACATGGCATCAATTTAGTACTTCGAGGAGAAATTCATTTATTTTGTTTCAGGAAATATCTGGAAGAAGTTTCCTGGGTTTGCAATTAAGGTGGTGGCTTTGTTCTCTTGAGAAAAAAAATATCGATGGTGAAATAAAATTGTTATATGTTAGTACTATCATGTTTCTTGGTGGAATAAAAGCACCATTCTCTTCAAGAATGTGTAGTCAGCTTTTGATTTAGTTGCAATCACTCCCGTTAGATTATGTATTATCTCCATTTTGGTCTGTATCTGTCTCTGTGATATGTATTTATATTTGAACATTTTATCTAATTGATGCCATTAAATAATCTCTATTGAGAAGACAATTGATATTTAAAGTGGTAAAGATAAAACTAATAAAAATTTTACATTTAGACGGAAGAGGAAGACATGGCAAAAGGAGGTAGAGTATCAATCATAAGAAATGTTAATTTTTGTAAGAAAAGCAGAAAGAAGCTAGGCATTTGCTATTTGAAAACAACTGGGTGCCATCAATAAATATTGTCTTCAGGATATTTGGGATATAGAATAAAGGATATTCTGGCCATAGAGTATCACAAACGCATTACATTCTCTGTTTTTGTTGCCACAAAGGTCAATTACTTGTGGGGGTAAAAAAAAACAAACTAGACAATGTAGCCACAGCTTAAGGAAAAGAGAAAGGAATGGGTGCTATAGATACTAAGGTAATATTGCCAAAGGGAGTGGTGATGGGAGGAGGTCTGCAGAGGACATTGAGGAAGGCAAAAAACACAAATGAAGAATGCAGGAATATCCAAACATAATTCTGCAGCCTCTGGGAGAATCAGTGGTTTGGTTGCAGTATTTGTCATTCTCTTGGCACCAGGGCTGATTTGGCTGATGTTGAATGGGGGTTGCCTCCAACCCCCAACCTCATGCACTTCCACTCTGTGTGTCAATTTGGCAGAGAGTAGCCATTCCTTCAAGAAGAATATATATCTTTTGCGTACTCTCAAGCCATTTTCCCCTTTCTTTGGCTTTCCTTTGTTATCTGAAGCTTCCGTCATTTTGAAGGCATGCGAATTTCTACTTGATTTTTTGTTTGTTTGGCATAATTTTACCAGGGGCCCTTGAGAACAAAAGACACTACTAATCTCTGTAACTACCCTTGACATACAATTGGCTAATTATGACCTATAGGGTATTATGCCTCTTAAAATGCTTTGCTACAAGAGAATGTTACAGAAAGAAAAATGTCAATGGAAGGAAGATGAATTTTTGAAAAGTTTGAAAATCTGAAGGGAAATCTTAGCCTTTTTAATAGTCATAGCCAACCCTTGTGTAATGTTTCTATGGACCGTATTGCTCCAAATGCTGACACATACTAAGTCACCCAGTCCTCACATGGTAGATACTATTGTTTAGTCCATTTTATAGATGAGGAATGTAAACACTATTGTCTAATCCTAGAGACCATGGGACCCAGGGGGTGGGTCCTACTTTTCAGGAAGCAACAAGCAGAGATTTCTTTTCCATGACAATACTAAGGCTCAAGGGAGAGAGGCATGGTATAAGAGGAAACCAAATTTCCACAGCAAAAACGCATGTTTCAAAGCCAAAGTAGGTCTATTTCTTCTTATACGTGAGTTACATAGTCATATTTACAAATGTAACTTTCGCTTCGTTCATATTTTTTCTCTTTTTGCCATTTAACTTGAGAGCATGTTCACATCTTATAGATTTCATATCAAAAACAGTTTTGCTCCATTCGCCAGTATTTTCATACTGAATTTTT
This sequence comes from Dasypus novemcinctus, assembly GCF_030445035.2. NCBI lineage: Eukaryota > Metazoa > Chordata > Mammalia > Cingulata > Dasypodidae > Dasypus > Dasypus novemcinctus. The sequence continues at coordinate 28,377,489 of NC_080689.1, read as the reverse complement.
AACTGAATTTTATTCAATAAGAGTTAAAACGATGACTTTTGCTGTTATTCGTGGGAGTGTGGCAACATGAGAGTTTTGAGTCATGTAGCTTTTCTATTTTACATGCTTTTATTAAAGGCATGCATTTTAAGGAAATCTCTTTCATAAAAGCTTAAAAGATTTGATGTGATGGAGAAGTAATTAAAAGATAATGTCAGTGGAAAAGAACATTGTCCCAAGATAATGTTCAGGTCTCCTGCTGGAACATTAAAGGAAGGGCAAAGCGGAAGCACTGATTTTCCAAGCAGGAGACATTTATTCAGTGACAATGTCTTATTACAATTAATTTACTTTCAGTATACAAATGACGAATTCAAGAGTAATTGCAGCCCCTGCGGATTAGGAAACATTGTTCTCCTGGTTCCTTTCTTCTAGACCAGCACAAATCACAGTTGGCAGCTTCTTGCTGTAGTGTTAAATATTTCCTCCGTCTAAAGTTGATTCACTCTCCATTTTTCTTCTTCTTATTATATTTTTGGAATGCTTCTTCCTATTCTCCTCCCCACATTCTCTCCTTCTTGATTTCCCCTATCCCCTTCATCCTTGTTATTCTCCTACTGTTTTTAAATATACTTAATTAATGTTTTCATTTCCTGGGCTGCTCAAGCAAATACCATCAAATGGGTTTAGTTAAACAAGGGAAATTTATTTGTTCATGGCTTTGAGCTAAAAGAAAATCCAAAACAAGGTGTCATCGAAGCAATGCTGTCTTCCTGAAGCCTGGTGCTGGCCGCTGGTTGTCCTTGACTTTTTTGTCACATGGCAAGGCACAAGGTGGCCTCTCCTGGCCTCTCCACTCTCTTCCTGGTTCCACTGAATTTCAGCTTCTTGTTTCTGTGGCTTTCTTTCTGTCTGAATTTCACTGATTATAAAGGACTCTAATAATAGGATTAGGACCCACCCTGATTGAGAAGGGTCACAGCTTAACTGAAGTATCCCCGGCAATAGGTCCTACATACAATGGATTCACACCCACAGGAATGGGTTAAATTTAAGAACATGCTCTTCCATGGCACATATAGTTTCAAACCATCACAATTAAGATAGTTTAGAGACAATGATACCCAAACCTGATTGTGGATCAGAATCAGTAAAATGTTTTATTAAAAATAATCACTTCTGAGCTCTGTCCCAAGAGATTCTGGTTCAGGAAGGTTTCTCTTGTCCCTAAAA